>NC_040908.2:170137227-170802640 GCF_004126475.2 Phyllostomus discolor
CCCTGTCCCCCTGTGGGGCTTATCCGCCTCACTTCTGTGCAGGGGCCTGGGCGTCTCCTTCTGTAGCGGTCCCTGGGTCAGCCCTGCCCCCCGGGAACCCCAGCACCCCACGTCCGATGGACATTCGGGCTCCGTTGGTGTGACGGCGCCGCCATGAGACACCAGCGTGCCGGGTCGGGGTCCTGGAGGCCCACTGGGCTGGGGCCGGGTTGCTCGCTCCGTCACTTGGTCACTCGAGTGCCTGTCGCTGGGTTGTCTCCTCTAGACGTTGTAGCGGTTTGGACCTCACCCGCCGTGTGCATCGGTGCCGCACGGCAGCTACATGCATGTCTGTCCGTCTGTCCATCCACCCGTCCACTCCTGGTCTCCGCGAGACCCCTAGGTGCCACAGAAGACCAGCTGTGGAGCGCCCTGCCGCGCCGAGCGGCTTCAGTGGCTTGGAGGCCGGCTGGGTGTCCTGTGGAATCGCCTGTATCCTTTGCACGTTCTTGCTCACGTGGTCGGGACGTTTTACTCCGGGGTGGCCAAAAAGTTTGTTCTGTTTTCTCCCCGTAAAGAAAGACGTGTTTTTCATTTCGCCAGTAACTTTGACTCGGACACTCGGAGTGTGCCGGCTCCCTCCCGCGTGGCGGAGGGCGGGCTGTTCCCAGTCAGCGCCTCGGGTTGAGCGCCGCCGACGCCCACTGGCCTGCCCGGCCGCGGGGCGGCAGCGTCCAGCGGGAAACGTCCAGCACGAGACTGCGCGACCACCTCCGACGCGTCCGATCCGTCGCAGCCCCTTCTCCGCACACGGCGCACGACTTCCTTCGTCTTCCAGGTGTGTTTGCACCTTTCTTGAGACAACAAAGCACACACACCAAAACGGTGCCCGCTTTCCTCCATCTTCAGCGTTCAAGTGGCTGCACAAAAGTCCACCCGTTTGGATTTTGAGGAATGCACGCGGGTGGGACGGCTGCCCCGACCTCGCAAAGCCGTCCTGAGGGGCGGTGCAGACAGCCGGGCGCCGGCGAAAGCCGTCTCGGGGAGAACAAGAAACGAGCTTTGCGGCCACCTCAGTACGGACGCGTTGGAGATACTAACCCTCCGTGGGGTGAGGCATCGACGCCGTCCCCAGTGTCTCTTGGGCGGTTCAACCTTAACGACGGTGGTTTCCAGTCGTAGAACACGTCTTGTGTTTTTAAAGTGGTGCTCCTTTTGCTTTTTGAAACGCAACCGTCTCCTAAGTCTACTTGCGATTTAAACGTGTGAACGTGTATACGTTTTACTCTGAACCGGGACACCCAGCACCTGTAGGACCGGCCGTCAGAACACGGAGACACGAGAGGCGGCATGCGCATCCGACGGAGAAACCCGGTGGGCGCCCCTGCCCCCGGGACGCGGGCAGCTTGGTCTGTGAGGGGGACAGTGACAAACTGGGACGTGCCCGAGATAAACCACGGGCTCGGAGACGGTGTTTCCACGTCCCCGCCCGGCCAGGGACGCGAGCCCGGGACACCCAAAGACGCGAGAGGCCTGACACTGTGGATTACAAACACGCGCACACGCGAGGCCCTGCCCGGCCGGCGCCGGCAGCCTCCAGGAGACACGGCTGTGAGTGTCCAGCGAGCCGCCTGGACGCCCGCGGCAGCAGCAGCAGCAGGGCCGCCTGCGCACGGCCGCTCTGGATATCTGGGGGAAGCCCAGCGCCTGACCTCCGCCTCCCGGAAGGAAAAGGCAACACCGGGCCGATAACAGCCAGTGCTCGCGAGGACGCGGCGGCCGGAACCCCCGGGGCCACCGTGGGAGCCTGCGGCGGGGCCCTCCCGGGTCAGCATGCGCACGCCCCGCACGTGCCGGCGGCCCTTCTCCCACACGTGCGCCCCATGAGTCGGGGTCTGCACGCACGGGAGCCTTGTGACACATGTGTGTGCGTAGCAGCTTCACTTGCAGTCGCCAGAGCTTGGGGACGACCACAGCGTGCTCCAGGGGGTGACCGGTGGCACCTCCGTCCCACAGCCCCCGCTCAGCGGGCAGAGGGGACGGACCAGTGGCCGTGCAGCTGCAAGGGGGTGTCTCGCATGCACCTCCTTCTGCGGGGGAAGAAGCCGGACGTGGAAGCCCATGTGTTGTGACCCCACTGGTGTGACGGACGTGCAGGGAGAGGAGAAGCCAGAGGGCGTGAGGCAGAGCTGCCGCTGCCGGTGTTCGGGGAGGGGCGTGCGTGCTGCGTTCCACGGGGCCGCTGAGGGGACTTCTGGGGCCGAGGGCCTTCTGCGCACGGCACCGTGGCGGTGGGCTCGTGACACTGGTCGAAACGCAAGAACCGTGCCTTTTCCAGGGCGGGTTTGACTGCGCAGCCTGAAAAGAAACCCCCCGGCCTGTTGGGGGTCCTGGGCTGGAGAGCAAGTGGCGGCTGGTGGGCTCTGTGTTTCTGACGAGCTTCTGGCGTGGCGGCAGAGGGAAGGGGGGAGGCGCTGGCCCACGAAGCCCCGGGAGCCGTCGCCGCACTGCGCACACACGGCACAGCCGAGGCCGAGACGGGCTCAGCCGGAATGGCTGGGGCTCCAGGGTGCGCCTTTCTCAGGGCCTCTGTGCGCACCGGGACCGAACATGCGGCGGACGGTGCGGCTCGGGTGCGCGTTGTCAGAGGAAACCGGGACAGATGCAGGGGGCAGGCGGGCGGGCGCCCGTGCGTGCGGGCCAGCCCCGGGGTCAGGGACACCGGCGTGAACTCACGTGCCGGTCGGTGTGGACATGGGTGTGTGCGTCCCCGGGTTACCTGTGAACGTCCTCACTCGGTCTGCTGAGGGGCCCTGGAGACGCCACGAGCAGGCCCAGGGCCCGGGTTCGGGCTTCTGACCGCCACTCCGCCTCCAGGGGAAGGACCGGGGCGCCCGTGGGCCCCGGCAGGGACCCTGCGAGACGGGCCTGAGGGCTGTCCAGCGGCAGGAAGACGATGAGGACGCTCAGGAATGGGAAGGGCGAGAAGGGCATGTCCCCGAGGCCCCAGGATCACCCCGGGGGCCGCAGACGCGAGACCCAGACCTCGTTCGAGAACAAATAGTGTCGCAGCTCAAAAGACCACCAGGTCCCCCCTGATGTCAGTGAAAACACGCTGGAGGAGAGAGATGTCTTTTGGCCCGAAGGGGTCTGAGCGGAAAAGGAGAAAGAACGGGAAACCGGAGAACCGCCCCGGTCGCCCCGCGGTCATGGCGGCCGCGGAGACCCCGGCCGGGTGCTGGTATTCGAGGGCGGAGCTCGACGGAGCAGCCGCGAGGCCTGTCCCCTCGAAGACGTGCTCGCTGTGGCCGTGGCCGTGAGTGGGCAGGACATGGGACGCAGCGTCACGACTGGACCGCGTGCACCGGCCCGGCCGACACCGCTCTGACGGAGCGCGTCAAGGGTGCCGCCGCCGGTGACATGCCGAGTTGATGTCACCTGCCCCGACGGGACGTGTGAGACGTGAGACAGGCAGCTCAGGTCTAAGGCGTTCTTCTCCAAACCTTCCTGCCGGTCCCCCCACGAGGAGACCACGCCGAGGGGCCCAGCACCAGCCTGGTCGGCGCCCAGAGTGTCCGGGTCACGGAGACCGAGGCAGGACCGAGCTGCAGCTGCAGGCCCGAGGACACCGTGTCGGCCCGCGGCTCCCACGCAGCAAGGCTGCTAGGACAGGAGAGGGCCGTGCTCGGGGATTCGGGGGACACAGAGTGACGGGGAGCGAACTGTGCCAGGGCGTCCCTGTGTGCGCTTCCCTGCGCCGTCCCCTGGGCCGTGGCCGCGTGCGGAGTGACCTCCGGGGGAAGCCGGCGAGGGAGACGGGGACACACGGCGCCGTTTCTGCCTCCGTGTCGCCGGGAGCACCCTCTGCGTCCGAGGCCCCGGGAGGACTCGCAGGAGAAGTGGCAGGACCTTCGGAGACGGTGGAGGGGACGCGGACGGGGGAGAGTGCGCTCCGTCCCCACGGGCAGACCCCTCGGGGACAGGGGTCCTCCCGACCCAGTGGAAGCCCCAGGGTTTGCGCCGGGGCCTTGGCCTGGGCCCTGGATCAGGCCTGGACGTGCAGGAGGACGCACCGTTGGTGCACCCAGACAGCGGGGTGGCGGGCTCCACGGACTGGACGCAGCGGCGCTCGGGAGGGGGTGGGGCTGGGGAAGCACCAGGCCGGGGGAGAGGGCACAGGGGCTGAGTGTGGGAACTGGCCCCTCTCCTGGAGCCTGCGTGTGGCGGGCAGAGACGGTCAGGGATGGCCCTCATCCCTTGCCCCGTGCACCCCGAGTTGCTGGCGTCCCGGCCCCCCGAAAGCAGTGAGAAGCAGAGCGACGACACCGTCAGACCGAGCTGGAGGGCGGTCTCCGGGACCTGGGGGCCCGGGAGGGCTCGTGGGAGCGGACGAGGCGGTGAAGGGGAAGACGGCCCAGCGGGGCCGCGCGGAAACAGGTCCACGCACCAGTGACGCCCCGAAGGGCGAGCACACCACCACCGGAAAGCGGCCAGTGCCCAGGAAACACAAAGGACTGGGCCGGAGGAAGAGAGATGCCGGCAGTGAAGAGTGGGCGGCGGGCAGGCCCGTCCCCGGGGGGCCCCAGTGGCCGGCGCACGTGGGGGAAGGTGCCGGCCGGACCCGCCACCGGCACCGTGCACAGACGCAGGGGGCTCGGGCCACGGGGCGAGGGCGGCCCCCCAGCAGGAAACCGCTCAGACGGGACGGGGGCTCCGAGGGAGGCCCCCTGCCCCGGACGCTCCTGGAGCGCGGCGCAGGCAGGGGCAGTGGGGGGGGGGGGTCCTGCGGAGGGCGCGCCGCTCGGGGCTGTGGTTCAAGGGCCCTGGGTTGTGTTACGCCGTTGTCAGGCGGCAGAGCTCGAACTTCGTCCAGGACTCAAATGTTCTCTCAGGGAAAAAAAAAAAAGAAAAGAGGGGAAAAAGAACACAAATACATATTTTTACGTCTGCATCACTCGCACACAGGAGGAAGGAGTGGCGGGGGGGCGGCTGGGAAGGGGGGCCGTGTCTGACATCCGAGGTGACAAGTACCATCTCAGGCCCGCGGGCTGGGGTGGGCCCCCGCCCCCCGAGAGGGGCCCGGCCTGGCGCATGTCAGCCGGCCGCGGGTGCGGCCCGCACCTGCCAGGCAGGAATGTGTGCTGCTCGGTGCCACCCTGGGAACGGTCCACGGGGCCCCCAGGGCGAGGGGCGCAGAGGAGGGTGTCGCCTGCCAGGTGACCGGGTGCCTCTCCCAGACCAGCTGCCCGGCTCCGGTGCGGGGTCTGCCTCTGCCCCTGCCGGCTGGCACGCGGGGACCAGGCAGGGCCACAGACCCCTTCGCTGCTCCCCACCTGGGGTCAGTGCCTGGCCAGGAGCCTTCTCAAAGGAGCCAGGGATACCGGGGTGGGGGGACGGTTCTGACCCCGGGTGCACACGCAGGCAGGCTGCCCCCTTCCAGCAAGGGTTTGGGGGCCGCTGCCGTGTCCGGAGAGGCTCAGGACGTCACCCCCGCCACACCTGGAAGGAGCCCCAGGTTGCTGTTACGCAGAGACGGGGGAAGGCAGCCGTGGCCCAGAGCTGCGGTGCAGGCCCGGGGGTGGCTCGTCCCACCGGCCGGCACCTGGGGCGGGGCCGGAGCCGAGGCCTGGGAGCCCGCCAGAGCCCGGACCCGCAGGCGGGCAGAGCCGTGCGTGCCGGCGACAGCAAAGTGCCCCCCTTAGGAGACGGTCCCGCCTCTCGGTGCTTTCGTTTCTTGGCTGCCGTTGCCCGGTCAGAGCCAGAATCCGGGCCTCCGTTCTCAGGGCAGAACAAAACAGTCGAGTTTTCTAGGAAAAGGGGAGGTCAGGGGTGGCGAGCGCGGCCTCTGGCGCGGCGACTCCCACAGCTGGGGACGCGGGCTGCCAAGTCTCACCCACTCTCCGGGGAGCGGAGGCCACACGGCCCGGCCGCCGCCTCCTTCCCGGCCGGCGGCCCTGCTCGAGAGAGGGTGGCGCTTTCACGTTGTTAAAAAAACCCCAAGAAACGGGGGCACAGAGTAACGACCAGAAGGAAGCCGGCGAACACGCCCCACGTGTCTCCGCGTGAAGACAGGGCGGCCCGGCCTGCTCCCCTCCCCTCGCCCACGCGTGTTTCCTACCTCGGCCGACACTCGCCTGCATCGGGAAACGGGGGTACACGGACATGTCCCCGGCTGGGCCCCGCAGAGCCCGGCCCGGAGTCACCTGGGTGCATCCCAGTCCCCCCGCCTCCCTGCCTGCCGGGTCTGGGGCTGCTCGCGTGGCCACGGGGCGCCCTGTCCGGCCGTACACGTCGCCGAGCTGCCCCTCCCCGCGGCACCTGGCCTCCCTTCCCTGCCCCTGGCTCTGTGTCCAGCCCCTGCCCCTCCAGTCCCTCCCTCACAGCGAGGCCTGTTGGTCCCCACCCCAGGGTCACCCTGGGCTCCCTGGACGCCCGGGAGAAGAATGCCCACGTCCCCCGGCTGCCTTGTTTGTGACCCACAGCCTGGGTGCCGGGAGCCCCCCATGCCACAGAGCCAGTCCCCCCTAGACAGGCAGGGGCTTCCGCAGGCCTGGCCTCTGGGGCCGCGCTGGCTCCTCAGCGTGGGGACCCACCTCCCCGTGTCCTTGCAGGGCTGGGCACAGGCGCGAGCCCCGAGCCTGGCCACCCCACAGGGATGAGCAGAAGCTGGCCCCCACCCCCGAAATCTACCCTGTCCTGGTGGATTTGCCTGTGTCCGGCGGATTCTGCACCGTGAACGGGAACCCCCTCCCCAGGGCATCCGGACAGCTGCGGCCAGGCCCTGCGTGACATCGCTGAGCCCGGGCCCAGCCCGGGACCCCGGGCCACCTGCGTCTGTGCCCCCAGGCGAGGAGCAAGGGGCACCCACCGGCCGGGAGTGCGAGGGCCGTTCCCACGGCAGCTGCCAGGAGCCAGGCCGGGGCGTGGCGCGGAAACGCATGTGCGCAGCTGGCACGCGGTTCCGCTCGGGAAAATACCTTGCCCGAGTTGACACCTGTTGTTTTTGCTTGTCCAGCGGCCAGGCCTGGCTCCTGGGAACGGCTCCCCAAACCTTCCTTAGGGGGCTGCTCGTCCCCCACTGCCCGGTGGCAGGACCCAGAAGCAAACCCCAGACGGGCCCAGCGGAGAGCCCGGCCCCGGACTCCCAACAGAAACGTCGGGGAGCGGGCAGCCTCGTCCTGCCGGCTTTGCCGAGCTGGCAGCCACCGCGCCCCATCGGACAGTGGCTGCCCGGGGACACGAGTCACCCCGGGGGCCGGTTGGGAGAGGGAGACCAGAGGGGAAGCAGGGGGGACAGGGCTGTGCTGTGTGGGGGGAGCAGGGGGGGCGGGGGGAGCACAGGCGGGCGAGGTCATCCCAGCCCCGGGGTCCAGCTGCGGCCGGAACAGCTGGGGCCAGATGTGCGAGCCAAAACCCACCCCCTTTGTGCTGCGCTGCTCTGCTCTGAGTGGGGCCCCATCGTTTGTCACTGGGAGCCTTCAGGAATGTGTGTGACAGGCCCGGGGGTGCGGCCTGAGCCCGAGGAGCTGGGGCCGGGGCGCCGGGTGCACGGAGCTGAGGGGCTCGCACGTCCCGACCGAGCTTGGAGGGCGCAGGGTGGGACACAAACCCGGGGCGGGGGGGAGGCCCTCCCTCTGCCGCAGCCCGGCCCGTGGGAAGGGGCCCTCCAGAGCGGGTGGCCAGCTTCCCGCTGTGAGCCCACCCCTCTCCCCCACATCCCACCCCCACCCCCGTGAGGCCCCTCCACACCCGGTGTTGTACGAGGTTTGGAGCGAACTGCGGAACATGCCAGTCCTCGCATCCAGCCCAGGGCGTGCAGGGCAGGCCTGACACGAAGGCGCAGGCGCCAGTGGTGCGGCACAGCCAGAGACCCCCGCGGCCCCCTGGCCGGTCCCACGGAGGACACGGGGCCTCCCACAGTCCCGGGGAGAAGGGCACCCGTGACCCTCGCCCCAGTGCCGCCCCCTCCCCCAGTGTGAGAGGGAAGGGGACGTTTGTGGGCCCGAGGATGAGGGGCGAGCCTCGGGGGCCTCGGCGCCAGGACGGGGTCGCCCGGGCACATGCAGGAAATGGGAGGGGAGCCGCAGAGCCCCCCCACTCAAGGCAGACGGCCCTCGGGGTCCGCGCTCCAGGAAGCCCCTGAGCGGGGCTCCCAGCGCCAGCTCCAGGGGGTGGGGGGGTGGGGGGCTCCCGGCAGCCAGAGCGGCCCCAGGAAGCGCGGCGCACAATGGAATCTGGGCCGAGCGCCGTCTCCTCCAGCAGCTGAGCTCACAGGACATTCCCGAGGAGCCCCTGGAGAGGTGGGGAGGGGCGTTTCTGGAGGGCTTTGGACGGAGAAGACAAAAAAAAAAAAAAAAAAAAAAAGCGGCCTTGGTTTTCAAGGAGAAATTACAGAGGCAGAGAAAAATGTCTTTAATCTAATTAGGAGCGGTCCCTTCACCTCCGTTGCGGCCCCGGGGGTGCGCGCCAGCTCTGCCTCGCACGGCGGCCCCGGCCCGGGCCCGGACGCGGGAGGAGCCCCGGGGCGCCACGCAGATGTTCCCGGGGCGTCCGGCGGGGGAACGGGCCGCAGGCCCCCCCTCGGCATCCGGCTCGGGCCCTGGCCACCAGACGAGGACATCTGCGCGGCCCCACCCCCGGCCCCGGGGGCGCGGGCCTGAGAAACCCGCGTCCCTTCCCAGGCCCAGAGGCCCCCCACCCCCCACCCCCCACCCGTGGCTAGAACCTGGGCCCAGAGACACCCCGGAGCTGGGGTGGGGGGAGGCTCGGCTCCGGGATCATGCTGGTGGCTGATGTCGGAGGGAGGCGAGTCGGCCTGAGCCCCCGGCCCAGCCCTGCAGTCGCAGGGGCGCCGCCAGGCGAGGGGAAGCAGGGGGGCTCTCCGCTCCGACCCCCTTGGTGGGCACGGGCACCCCTTCGTGTAAAGACACGGGGGTGCCCGTCTCCTGTGGCCCTTCCCTAGTCCTGTTGGCCTCTCAGTGGGCCTGGGAGTGAAGCCGGTTGGACGTGAGGACCTGACGATAGTCACAGGGAGCACGGAGACCTAGGACGGTCTGGGCTCCGGGAGCGGCCTGCTCCGCGGAGCTGAGGGGGGTCGGGGTCGGGGTCCAGGGCACGTCCGCTGGCTGCGGGAGACCCCGAGACCCTGGCGGGCCAGGCTGCCTGGCAGAAGCCCCTCGCAGGCACGAGGGGACCCAAGGGGAGCACGGGCCGTCCCTGTCCTCGGGGACACAGGGAGCAGCACGGGGCCCTGCGGGCGCCCGCAGGCCTCACGTTCCGTACGTGCCACAGGCCGCCCGACCCAGACGTGCCAGACGCCTCCCCGGGCACATCTCTGCCTCCGGGGCCTCCGGCTGCACTCGGCCGGATGGAGTGACGCACAGCCAGTCCTCCTGGGTGCGGCCACCCCGCTCCCCCCGCCGGAGCCAGACCCCGCTCCCTGTGCCTGGTGGCGCCCTCCTGAGTGAGCTCTCTGAGACACCCCCCGGGGCGGGGGTCGTCCTCGGGAGGAGCCGGCACAGACTCCGGGCTGGTCTCTGGCCCCCGTGAGCCTGGCCCGAGACAGTGAGAGGAAGCGCCGGGGCCTTTCTGCAGAGGCGAGCGGTCCGGTGCCCTGTGTGTTCACCCAGCTCGCCTGCGTGGTGGTGGGGAGAAGGGGGGGTGGGCGCCAGCGCCAGCCGGGAAGTGGCTGTGGCCTTGACCGGGGGCTGGATGGAGAAGGCCAGAAAGGAGCCAAGTCCGGAGAGGGGATGAGACCTGCCGCCCGCTGACAGAGGGACCCCGAGGGGGCGGCGGAGGGCTGCCAGCCTCGTGGCCAGTTCAGTTCCGACAGCGTCGGCCCACTGTGCCCCTGCCCTTGGGGTTCCGCTCTCCCTCCTCACCCACCTGGAAAGCATGAAGCCAACGAGTGCCCGTAAACACCCATCCCCCACTCACACCTTCCCCAGCAGTGACCGGCAGCGCAGTGGCCTTCAAGGTGCCTGCGAGGGGGGACGCGAGCCGAATCCCAACAGCACCACAGCTGCCTGCCCCCTCCACCCGCACCCCTGCAAGCTCTGGAAACACAGTCCAGGGATGAGGCTTGAGATGCTTGGTACAAATAAATACATAAAAAGACAAAATAAAGTGCAACAAGAGTGAATAGGTACACCTCAGAGGACCCTGGTTTCACAGAGACTGAAAAAGCAAGCAAAGCGCGTCAGAATCAACTCAGCCCAAACTGCACAAAGCAGCCAGAGGTTTCTGGGGACCCAGTCAACACCAGACCAAGAAACAGACACCTCCAAAGGGGTAGTGACAGCAGGACCAACCACTCGAGCAGGTGACGGCCACCCTGCCCCTTGCCGTGCAGGGGGAAGTTGTCACAACCACTGAGCCGGGGGTTGGAGGGGTCCACTCAGGTATCAGAAACCCAGGGATCAAACACGGTGTGTGGAGGCCCCTGTGTGCAACGAGGGCTGGTGCACCCACACCCGGGCCCATGGCTTTTCTCACGCTACGGGTGGCGGTCAGGACTCAGAGCGCAGCCAAGAAGCCGCACACAGACTCACTGATGGACAGGGGTCCACGCTGGTCTCGTGGCACAAACTACCAGCTCTGGACAAAACAGGACGGGTCCCCATGCCGGGGGTCTGCACACACTGCCCAGGGTTCCTGCAACAAGGCAACCCGAGTTCCCAGCACTAGCCCCGCACTGCCCGAGAATGGGGGGGATGAAAAAAATGACCCTGGGCCATCTGATCGACCCCCAAAAGGTCCTCGGACCGCAAAACCAGACAAGGTGAGTAGATGCAGGACCGTGGACTTTTTTAAAGGTTGAATTTATTGGGGAGACGCTAGGTAAAAAAATCGTGAAGTAACAAGAACCGAAGGAGTGCTGGGTCGGCCCCAGTTTGCCCGCTCCCCTGTAAGGGGCTCTGGCAGCCCTCGGTGGTCTTGAGCTTCATCTGGATGCTGCCGTTACGTTGCGTTGGCGCAGCTGCCCCGTCCCTGGGCGTCTGCAAAGCTTGCCGAAGCGTCTGTGCAGCCATTTTCATGCCGGCAGCGGGAGGCGGGAGAAACGCTTGCAGGGTGTTCTGCAAGCGCTAAATGCTTTAGCACTTCAAGGAAGGTGAAGGTGCAACTGGGAGTCAAAAAGAGACTCGTGCAGTGTACGGAGAAGGTGCTGGGACTGACGGAACATGTCCGAAGCGGTTTGCGAAGTTCCGTGCTGGATGTTTTTCACTGGATGACGCTCCCTGGTCGGGCACACCAGTCGAAGCTGACAGCGATCAAACCGAGACGTTCATGGAGAACACACAACGTGATACCACATGGGCGAGAGCCGACACACTCAAAACGCCCAGATCCAGCCCTGAAAACAACTTGCACCAGCTTCGTTATGTTTAATTACTTTGATTTTTGAGTTCACCTAAGTAGAAAAAAAACCTTGACCATATTACGTCTGCATGCGATCCTCTACCGAAATGTGAAGGAAACATGCTGTTTTTGAATCAAATTGTGACGGGCAACGAGAAGTGGATCCTTTGCAGGGACGCAGAATGAATGGCAGAGGTCGTGGGTGGAGAAGGAGCCACCACCGACCACACCGGGGGCCGGTCCTCATCCGAAGAGGGTGACACGGTGCATCTGCCAGGGTCGGGAGGGAGGCCTGTGCTGGGGGCTCCTTCCGGAAAACCAAGCGGTTCATTCCAACAAGGACCGCTCCCAGCTGGACCGACGGAAGCCGCGCTCGTTGCAAAGCATCCGGAATCAGCAACCAGAAGACGGAGACTCCTCCGTCAGGACAACACAAGACCACAGGTGTCCCCTCGATGCCCAGGGACAACTCACAGCGGGCTGGGAAGTCCCGGTCCACCCACTGTGCTCGGCAGTCACTGTGCCTTCAGATGGCTGTTTATCTCCGTGTTTCCAAAATTCTCTCCATGGAGAAAAGCTTCCACTCCCGGGAAGGCTGCGGGAGGCACCTGGAACAGCTCTTTGCTCCAAGAGAGAACAAGTCGTGGGAAGATAGGATTCTGCAGTTGCCCGGGAGACAGCGGAAGGCAGCGGAACCAAAAGGTGAGCATGCTGTTCAATAAAGTTATTGATGAAAACAAAAATGTGTCCTTTTACTTAAAAACTGAATGAACCTTTTGGCTCACCCAAGAGTAAAGGTACGTGTCATTTTTGCTTGCCCTTGCCACACTGCCCGCCCCACTCAGGGGCCCCCTTGAGGATGGCAGCCGCACTCCCTGGCCGGGCCGGGGCCTGGTGGCCGGGTCTAGGGAGCACTGTGCCATCCCTGAGAATGGCATCTGGCCCCTGTTGCCCTCGAGGACCGACACAGGGGGCCGCCTTCGCCTCCTTTTTTGGGGCGGCCACCCGGGGCGGACTGTCCTGTGAAAACACTGTCGGGGGCCAGGCAGATCACAGCCTCTGGGGGGAGAGATGCCGGCGGAGGTGACGAGAGTGCCCGAGGCGTGGCAGGGGGAGGTGGGGAAAGGGGTTCTCTGGGAAATCAGCTGTTCAGAAGCACCTGTGTTCCCTGGAGCTTGGAGAAAGCCAGGAGCAGGCCCAGGGCAGGATGCCTGCTCGGAAGGGACCTGAGACTACACGAAGCCGCCTGCCTCTGGCTCACTTCTGCGCCCACTGGACACGGAGGCGAGGGCAGGTTTGCGAGAAGACCGGCCCAGTCAGGGAGGGCCGCCCAGGCACGGGGCGACCCTGGGGAGCTCGGAGAGTGCCTTTATTTACACTCCCCCCACCCTCGCCCGCTCCCTCTGTCTGACTCGGGGACCTCTCTGTCAGGAGAGCTGGGTTCAGGCTGGAGGGACTTCGTGTTCCAGGCCACGCGAAACAAAGACAACAGAGTTCAGGAAAGCAGGAGTCACGGGGCAAACAGCCACAGCGCACACCAAGAAGACTGAGAAGGGGAAACAATCCGTGGCCTAGAGTTACTACATTTACTCCCCGAAATAGCCTTTTCAACAAAAAGTGATAAGGCACGTGGCAGAAACAAGAAGGTGTGACCCACTCACAGGAAAAGTGAGCAGAGACAGACCCGAGAGAGAGCAGACACCGGACCTAGGAGACAAAGACTTTAAATCAGCTTTTAAAAACACGTTCCAGGAACTTAAGGAAATCATAGACAAAGAACTGAGGGAAAGCAGGAGGGCAATGGATGAGCAAATGGAGAACATCGAGAAAAAGACAAATGATAAAAGGGAATGGAATTAAACAGCAAGTGTGGAACTGAAACGTAACTGGAGTGAAAAACTCACTGGAGGATCTTATTAGGGGGTTTGAATGGGGAGAAGACTCGGTGAACTTGAAGCTTCCAAGTCAACTGACATTATCCAGCCTGAGGAGCAGGAGGGGGAGAAGATCAGGGAAAGATGAACAGCCCCCGAGGGGTCCCCGGGCCACCGCCCTGCGCACCAGCGCGTCCAGAGGGGAACCACAGAAACGGGCGAGGCACAGGGGCAGGGAGGACAACCACAGTAATAGCAACGGTTTCCCCAGTGTGATGGAAACCCCAAACCTGTCCCTCCTAGAAGTTCAGTGATCTCCAAGGGACAGAGGGTCATCCAACTGCTAAAGGACAGAACCGTGGAGGGGGGCGGAGAAGTGACTCATGTGTACAGGGATTCTCGGCAAGATTAACATCAGATTCCTCATCAGACAGCTCGGAGGCCACAGGGGCGTGGGGCAGAATTTTTAGAGTGCTAAGGGAGAAGAAACTATGTAAAGAATTCTATGTCAAGCAAAATTATCTTTCAACTGCAAAGGAGGAAATCAAGACCTTCCCAGAGGAACAAGGGCTGAGCGAGTCCCCTGCTGGCGGGCTGGCCGTGCGGAGTGCAGGGGAGGGGTCCTCAGAAGGGACGGTGGGATGTAGCCCAAGGCCGCCCCAAACAAAAAAAGAATTCCAGCAGAAGATAACTGTGTGGGTAAACACGAAGCCGGGACTACTGTGTTTTCACTTGTAACTCCTCTCTGCTTTCTACACAACTTAAAAGACACGTGCAGAAAACAGTAATTACACACCTGTGTTATTGGCAACACAGAGCATCCAAACAGGGTGTGGGGCGATGCCACCGCCAGGGGCGGGCTGCGAGGCCGCCGAGGCTCGGCTGGTGTGCGTGAAGCTAGAAGTTTCACAAGTTTAGGATGGTAAATGTCATCTTCACGGTGGCCACTGAGACAAGACCTAAAGCACATACACAGAAGGAACTGGGAATTACTATTATCCATTCCCCACTCCCCGCAACCATTGAGCCATAAAATCAGGCAGCAAAGAGGAAAGGAGGAAGAAAACAAAGGCAGGAGACGCACAGAAAACGGACAGCCAAGGGGCAGAGGTGCTGCCTTCCCAATAATTAATTTTAAATAAAAGTGGATTAAGTTTTCCAGTCAACATGCAGAAGTCAGCAGAATGGATTTAACAAGTTAGCCAACTTACTAACTTGTGAGTTGTCCTCAGGCTGCTCACTGTAGACCCAGGGACACCACGCAGATGGGCGTGACGACGGGCGAAATATACTCTATGCCCACGGTGACCGACAGAGCTGAGATGCCACACTCACATCAGGAGAAACAGACTGAGTGAAAATCACTGCAGGAGGTATGGTAGAAAACTGTACATTTATTGCACAGACACTTCATCAGGAAGATGAACAGCCCTGGCCGGTGTGGCTCAGTGGACTGAGTGTCAGCCTGTAAACCAAAGGATTACCAGTTCGATTCCCACTCAGGGCACATGTCTGGGTTGTGGGCCAGGTCCCCAGTTGAGGGTGCACAAGAGGCAGCCACACATTGAAGTTTCTCTCACTCTTTCTCCCTACGTTCCCCTCTCTCTAAACATAAATAAAGCCTTAAAAAAAAAAAAGAGGGAACGAACATACACATAACACAGCCCCAAATATGTGAGGCAGATACTGCCAGCATTGGAGGGAGAGCTTCTGCAATCCCCCACCCTGGACAGTGGGCAGCACCGCCAGGCCACATCAGTACAGAAGCAGAAGGTGTGAGCACCCTGAAGGAACCACCTGGGCCAAACAGACGTCGGGGGGGGGGGGTGCTCTAGCCAACAGCCGCAGAACACTAGTTCTTCTCAAGGGCACATGGGATACTCTCCAGGAGGATCACATGCTGGGCTGCGGCGCAGTCTCAGTCACGTTGGAGAAATTCAAATCACACAAAGTGCTTTTCTCCAAACCAAACGGAATGAGACTAGAAATCAGTCATAGGAGGAAAACTGCAAGGTTGCAAACATGATGTGGGAGTGGGACACCATGTTGTGTAAAGACTGATGGGTCAAGGAAGACATCACCAAAAAATTAGAAAACGCTTTGAGAGAACGGAAAATGAACACACAACATCCTCAAACTCGAGGGGTGCAGGGCACGCAGGGCGCAGAGCGAGCGGAGAGCTCCAGGCCCCCCCGCACAGAAGGCAGAGGAGAGGTGTCCCATAGCCCCACTCACAGCGCGAGGACTGTACACAGGAAGCAGACCCCTCCCACGTGACAGAAGGAAGGAAATGATGCACACAAGAGGGGAGAGGGATGAGTGGAACAGAAGAGCAGAATCACGTGCACCAATCTGGTTCATTTTTAAAAATATGGACAATATTAACAAACTTCAGCTAGGGTGGCGGAGAAAAAAACAGGAAAAGGTGAAACTAACAAAGTCATAAAGTGGGGACATGCCCACTGACCTACAGACGTTAAGAAGAAAAAGAATGCGAGAAGACCATGAGCCACAATAAACTGGACAACCCAGGTGAAACGGGCGATGGTCGGAAACATGAACCATAAAAACTGACTCAAGAAGAAATGGGAGTTCTGAACAGACCGCTAACGAGCGAAAGCCTCGTTATGAGTGAACCTCGAGTGACGAATGAAATCGGGTTACCGAGAACCTCCGATGGAGGAGGGGTCCGCACCTGGTGCCTTAGCTCCACGGGTGAGCCATACTGACCATCAAGGAAGAACGCATGCCAGTCTGTAAGAAAAACCAAGAGGTAACATCACTCTGTGACACATTCGACGAGGTCACTTAACTCTGACAAGAGTGCCAGACAAGTATGCCACGGGGAACCAATGCCGGAGACCGGTGGCCCCTGTCCATGCCAGAGCCCTTCAGGAAACACTGGTGCATGGAGCCCAGCTGTGTGGGCAGAGAAGTTTACTTCCTGAGCCAGTGGGATCTCAGGAGTGGGAGGGCCATGCGACGTGAGGACATCCATCCTGGGTCATGTCACATTCATGGAATCATCTCAAAAGACACACAAAGCATTTGACAACATCCCACAGCCTTTCTGCATCAAAACACATACAATCTGGGGAGAGGAGGGAGCCTGTGTGGGCAGACAGCATCTGTGGAACACCCTTGGTGAACACCACACCCACCACTTCAAATAACAAAGCGTTTCCCCTCAGCCCAGGACCCAGATGAGGAGGCCCATCGTCTGCCCTGGCTTCTGACAGTGGTTGGAAAGTTCGGGCCCGGCCATGAGACAACCAGATAAAAGCATCCAAATAAGAAGAGAAGTTAAACCAATTTTACCCATGGGTGATACCTTTCACACAGGAAACCCCACGGAGTCCATGCCAAAAGCAGCTGGAGCCGCCACAGAGTTGCAGGCCCAGGG
Organism: Phyllostomus discolor; assembly: GCF_004126475.2. NCBI lineage: Eukaryota > Metazoa > Chordata > Mammalia > Chiroptera > Phyllostomidae > Phyllostomus > Phyllostomus discolor. The sequence continues at coordinate 170,153,842 of NC_040908.2, forward strand.
TTAGGTAGGCCACACGGATTGTTCATGTTTTCATCTCACCGCTGGAACAGCCAGAGGAGGAAAAAGGTAAGTTCCCCTGACAACGATGTGGGGAAGGATGAAGGACCTGGGGATGCATTGAACCAAGGAGGTGCAGGGCCCCTGAAGCTAAGGGCTGCAGAACACCACTGAGAGAAAGCAAAGGCCTGGGGACCAGCATGGCACCCTTGCTCGTGGCCAGGAGACTTCGCCTGGCACAGGTGGTGGCATCAGCCCGGGTGCCACAGAGCGTGGCAGCCCTAGCTGATGGGCTTTTTGTGCAGAAATGCAAACATTGATCCTAAAGTGTTTATGAAACTGCAAAGAGGCTCCAAACGGCAGAAGCCATTGGACAAGAACATCCCTGGAGGACTCACACCTTCCAATGTCCAAACGCACACAGAGCTACAGCAATCGGAACGACGAGGCCGTGGCATGAGGACAGACATGGACCAATGGAGTAAAGAGAGGACCCAGAAACACATCCTGACGTGTACGGTCCACTGGCCCACCACAGGGGCGCCCAGACCACTCCGTGGGGAAAGAAGAGCTTTTTTGACAGACGCTGTGGGGACGTGAGAGACACCCAGGTGACGGGGGAAACCAGACACGCAGTTCACACCTGGCAGAAAAATTACCTCCACGTGGACCCACAACCTAGATGTAAGAGCGGAACCCTCAATTTCTAGAAGATGACAGAAGGGCGCATCTTTGTGACTTGGCATCCGGCAGCAAGTGCCTGCACGTGTGAGCTGCCCCCAAGACACAGGGCGTACTGAACACCCCTGGAGCGCATGGCTTTAAAATGAGTCACTTTATGTCATGTGGAGTTTGCTCAGACAACCCCTTGGGGGATTGTCAGACAATCCCTCAGACAATACACAGAAGATGTACACGTAGCACCAGCAGACTCGCTTCCAGGAAGAAGTCCAACACTAAGTGTCAACGTGGAGAACACGGCCAAAGGCAGGCTGTGCACAGCGCCTGCTGCTGCAGAGGCCCTAGGGCGGCCTGGACGGGGGTGACAGCCTGAGGGGGTCGCTTCCTGGGGAGGCCTGGGTCCCTGGGGCTGGGGTGGCAGGAAAGGGGGTGAAGGAGGCTGAGGGGGCGGGGAAAGCTCTGTCCTGCAGGACTGAGAGGACAAGAAGATGTACCCATCCCCTCACTACCCCCACCCCCCACAGCACTGCCTAGAAGGGAGTGTCCTTGAACTAGGACCTCTGGTCACCAAGCACCTAGGAATCTAGGGACCCAGACAGTATCTGTACAATAATAGTGCGGTCTGGGGACACACCAGTCAGTGACAATATATCTTTCCTGCCTTAAAAAAAAAAAAAATCCTCCCAACACGAAAAGCATACTGCTGAAGACAACTAGAAACAATATCCCGATGACTTGTGCTCAACATTTTGGACAGGGAAACACCTTGAATCAGTGTGAAAACATGTAAAACAGAAATGGGCAAAAAGTAAAACACAGAAGGGGCTGACAACAGGTGACGGAGCCCAGGATGGAGAGACAAGAAAAGCCTGAACACAGCTCAGCTCCTGAGAGTGGGATGAAGACGGGACCGCGTAGAGCATGGGGGACCGCGGCCAATGTAGCAGAGAGGTGGAGGTGGTTGGCATGCAGAAAACTGTCGTCTCTGGTGGGAACAACGGCAGTGTGATAGAAATACGGAAAGCCATACATCAAGAACCCTGTCAACACGGTAAGAGCCGGTTTACGGCGGCGGGACCCGGAGGGCACCAAGGACATCGGTCCGGAACAGCCGGCTCTGAGGCAGTTCCTGGTAAAAACAGGAGATTGCAAAAGTGAAGAGGCGCTCAGGCCCCCAAGCGAGAAGATGACGTCAGCCAGAAAGGCAGCAGAATCTATTGGCAACAGAACTAACAAAAACAACACACAAGGGGAGATAACCTTGGGATGTTTCTTGGAAACACAGGGAAATAGAAACCAAGGAGCGTGCACCCAGTCAAGCCGGCCTCCAGGTACAAAGGTAACAGGGAAAGAGCCGGACGTGTGTACAGAGTGTGGCAGCCGTGGGCCCTGGCTGAGGAGCTCGCTGTAGGCTGGGCTGCACCCCAACTGGAGGAGCCTGGGGAGCTCTGGCCAGACTGCAGGGACCTGTTGGTGTGTCCGACCGTAGAACTGAGTGCAGACCTGGACAGGGCTGTGGCTGAGGGATAACACACGAACATCATCTGTCCTGACCAGACCCACAATGCAGACCTGAGAGGAGGAGGAGGGAGCACATACTCATGGTGCAGATCCAGCGTGACATCTGCGCGTGGCCATGCTGAGCACACAGCATGACACGTGGTGGAACCAAGTAGCAGAACACGTGACAACAAGGGTGAGACCACAGCAAAGTCAGTGGTATGCAGGGGACCTGGAGTGAAGAGGATGGGGGAGCACCGTTACATACCCACGTCACACGTGACACAGCAGGGGCACGGAGTCAGGCCACACAGCCAGGGCGACACGATGCAGGTGTTTGTATCATGGAACTAAAGCAAACACGTCAGCTAGTAATAAACATGAACAAAAACGTGCCTCTTAGGAGAAAAACAGCCCTGGCTGGTGTAGCTCAGTGGATTGAGCGTGGGCTGCGAACCAAAGTGTCCCAGGTTCGATTCCCAGTCAGGGCACATGCCTGGGTTGCAGGCCACGGCCCCCAGCAACTGCACATTGATCTTTGTCTTTCTCTTCCTCCCTTCCCTGTCAAATAAAATCTTAAAAAAAAAAAAAACTGGAAAAAACAAGAGAAAAACATACTCATGGTTGGTTTATCAAGTAAAATCCAACACTGCAGTTGAAAGAAAAAAAGACGTCTGAAGTTTGGTGACAGAATGACTGGCTGAGAACCACGGGTGGGTGACGGGTTACCAGGCACATGGGAACAGCGAGAAAGCAGAGTTCTAATACCCAAGTTAGAAACAGCACAGCGAAGGCTGAAAAGCTTTAAAGGGGACAAATAAGGACCCTTTCGAGGCCAGAGACCACGTGTCACAATGGAGTCAACACAGTGCCGAGCAACTGCGGCGAAGACCGCAGGGACCGCTGGTAGGGAACCCGTGGCTGGGTCCGCAGGAAATGCAGAGGCAACGGGAGGGGCCACCATCCCACGGTACAGGACACGCCGGGTGGACAGAACGGCAACAGGGATACGAGAGACTTGAAGAACATGACCCATGGCGCAGGTGGGGCGCCTCGTGGTGCTGAGGGTGTCGTGCTGGGGCCGGGAGCCCACGTTCCCGGGCCCGACTGCGGCGGGCAGCAGATTGGCCGCGGTGATTGGCGCACAGAGCCAGAAAAAGGTCCGAGTCGAAAGAAAACACAAGGAAGGAGGCGACAAAGATAAAGGCAGAAAACAATAAAATAGACTAACAAGTCAGAATCCTGGTTTTTTGAAAAAATTAGAATAGAGCAGACAAACCACTTCCCTGAAGGAGCGGGGGTAGCCCCCGTCTGCAGAAGAAGTAACCAGGAAGTGACTGTCACGGCGAAGGCGCTTCTAAATTTCATAATCGGGACTCAGTGGTCTTCAGTGCAAAAAGTCTAAGACATGGCTAACATGGAGAATGTCCTCACAAAATACAGTTTATCAAAACTTGATCTCAGTATCAATGAAGGGCCTAAACACACTAATTCCCAAAAAATAGGCAGAAGAACTCGTCAAGGAACGGCCCTGCAGGTCCGTGCCAGGCCCGGAGGTTCCCCGGGGACCCTCCCCAGACCTGTATGACACCAGAGCAAGCTCGTTTTACACGCGTGGTTTCGGAGCCCAGGCCCCGAATGAGGCCGTCCTGACGCTTGTTACAAGCAAGGGTAAACTGACACATAAATCTGAGAAATGCAGAACACAAAAAGGAAAAAAGAAAACAATATTAGTTATGAATGCTGGTGCCAGAGTCCCACACAGTTCCCCGTGTTAGTAGCTCAAAGAAGGAAGGCACGAGCACCCCCAAGAATCCCTCAGTTGCACTGAGTAGAAGCTCTCGGGGAAGTGAAAGGCGACAGCCCTGGCCAGGCCGCAAGCACGCCAACGCTAGCAGGGACCAGGGCCGAATTCCTCCATGAATCGGGGGGAGCGAAGGCTTCCCAGCTCTGACTAAAACTCAACAATAAGAGAGCAACATATTTAACTACACATATGTGGAAATGAACGTTGTGCATAGAGAAAAGTCCCTTAAGCAAAATCAAAAGACATTTGATAAAAGTGGAAGGAAATCTTTGCCATGTGGGCCACCAGTGCTGGCTCCGCTGGACCCCGAACTGTAAAAAAAATGGGGAGCAGAGAACCGAAGGGTGGCAGAAACTGAGGCCAAAGCACAGAAACAGCTCAGGAAGTAACTCCTCCACAGGCCCCTAAACTTTGGAAAAAGATGGAATTTTCACTCAAAAAAGATAAATGTGAGCAAATGTGAACTTCAGATACCTTTCTCCCCCCTATCAGATCAACAAAAATCCAAGATCTTGATAACATTCCTGTGCCGAGTCTGTGCAAACAGCCCCCACTGCTGTGGCTGCGGAGAGGCCCCGTCCCCAGGGAGGGGGCTTGGCAATATTTAACAGAGCTGAATGTGCATTTCCATTCGCACCTAGCAGTTCTGCTTCTTGGAATTTACCTTGAGGAAACATCCCCCAAAATATGCGAGAAATGCCCGAGGTGATTCAGTGCAGCGTCATGTGCAACCTCAAAATGCGAGACAAGAACCAGAGCCCCGGCCCCAGTGCTGGGAACCTCCCTGCACCTCCGAGCACGGGGCAGGCTGGGTGGCCAGGAAACCCCCCCCCCTGCCCCCAGGAGCAGCGTGCAACTGAGAGAGGTGAAGAGTCCAGTATGGACGCTGAGGGGTTTCTGGGGGGTCTTGTTAGGTGAAAGGAGGAGGCTATGAAAGGATATACGTGGACCACCATGTCTCTGGCGATAAGGAACTGGGGACGAGAGCATGATCTGTATTCGGTGAAACAGGACGCAGTCAGAGGCACACACACAGTGAGCCCTGGACGACACTGAGGCCGTTTGCGAGGGGTAGGGACAATTTGGACATTAGGATTGACAGGGGCCCCTCTGTCCTCCACCTCCGTGTATGGGTTTGACTCCGGAGGTACAGCAACATCCCCCACACGTGAAAAGTACACTCTGACCTGCAGGACAAAGGGCGCCTCTGCAGTGGTGGCCCAAGGGGTGTGGCAACACTCCCCAGAAGACAGTGATAAAATGGACAAAACTGGAAAACAGCCCTTTAAGAACTCCAGAAATTAGCCAAAGGCATAGGACAGATCGGAAAGTGTGTTCACGCCAACTCCCACCCCTTGGTCCAGGGGCCTTGAGCCCCTTCATCCCAGCACCCACCAAAGGCTCACCGCAACCTGGGGCTCTGTGGAAATCCCACGCACCACAGTGAGCTGGGGGCAAGCTCTGGGCTAGGCCAACAGCGCAGGCGCTGAGGCGGCGGTCCTGGCGAGGACTGGGCCGGTAGGCCATCTGAAAGGGACTCCTGAGCCCCGAGCTCTTCACACGGCCCAGAGAGCAGAGCGCCTGGCTCAGCCCCTTATCCGTGGCTGCAAGGGAGGCCCTGCAGGAGCATAAGGGCAACCAGGAGACTCTTGTCCCCTGCCAGAGTGCTGGCATCTCAGCTGCCATGCACCGCACCTCTATGTGGCCAAGGCCTCCCAGGCTCACGATGTTGAAACAACCTTCGACCAAGCAGTCTGACCTCGAGGCTGTGCTGATCCACCGCTGACACCAAGGACACCAGGCTTCAGAAACACATGACAAACAACAGTTAGGCCTGAGCTGAGACAGCGGGGCCCCACATCACGGGCGGTGCAACTACGGAATCGGTGCTGGCAAGGGGCTCACGAGTGGGACAGTCCAAGCCGCCAGCCAGCCCGCACTGGGAGGGAGGGCCAGAACCCAGACTCCCCATGACACTGTATGGAAGGGTTCGTCTCCAAGCAACCGTTCTGGGGCCTGCAGAGGGGTGGGGAGCATCGCCCCAAACAGGAGCAGAGAGCAGTCCACATAAACGATCTGTGCGGGTCCCAGTGGTCGCCCTCGTGGGCCAAGACAATGAAGCAGTTGTTTATTGTGACTGTGTCCAGAGGAGGAGGAGAAACAATGTTTAGAGTGGAAGGACAGTAATGACAATGACTCCGCGAACGGGGAATACCAATAGAGAGGCATCCATCGTGAGGATATAACCAACGGCAATCCCGGAGTTTTGTGCTTTTTGAAAAGCACAAAAGCTTAAATGGAAAACAAGAGGGCTAAACGGCAGATCACGCCGGCAGAATGAGGAACCGATGAACGTGACCCCACACCCATAAGGATGACTCATGCGTCAGACCAGGCGAGGGAACGAGTCAGGTGGAGACAGCCCTGGGGCCTGGCGGGCGGCGGCCGCTGTCACACGGACGTGCAGAGAGAGGCCCCAGAGGAGCAGGAAGGACAGAACTGGGTGGGGAGAGAGCATGGTGTTCACCCGAGGCGGACTGTTCTCGGTGGGGAGGTGCACGGTAACCCCCAGACTCTCCTGCTGAGAAAATAAGTTTTAAAACAAAACCACTGACAACAGCACGAACAGTGCGCTGAAACACACCTGTCCAGCACAATGGGGGGCAGCAGAGGGGGAAGGGGGGCAGGCGAGGCCCGAGCGCTAAGTGGACAGCCACATGGCGGATGTAAATCCTGCCTTATCGATGACTCTGGGAGCCGTAAGCAAATTAAACACTCATTAGCACGGCCTGGACGCCTGGAACGGGGCTGAGGCCCCACTCCCCCCGGTGCGTACGTGAGGCACCCCAACACACAGGCAGGGGCGGAGCGGGGGTGGGGGACGGCCTGCAGGCACGGAGGCGCGGGGCCCCAGCAGCTGTCCCGAGCGCTGGACAGGAGAGGCTCGGAAACAAGCTGCATCACCGGGGACAACAAGGGACATCTGTGATGCCTCAAGGGTCCATTTGTCAGGAAGAGGGGAAAAAGTATAGGCAGGAACTACAAAGATTGTAACAAAATTACACGTGCGGCCAACAACTGGGAATGAACGTGGACAGGATGGGGGAGAAAGACAATCCTGTCACAGCAGCCCCTTGACATGGGAAGCCAGTGTCCGTCGGAGAGGTGTCGGCCGTGGGCAGGACGCCGCTCCGCGGACCTGAGAAGCTAAGTGAGTAAAAGGTGAGAGCCCAGAGCACTCTGTGCCAAGCTGTGTTCCAGGCTTAAGAAAACTAGAAACGGAAGATCCCGAGGAGGTGAAATGGCAGTCGCTCCCACAGGAATTCTTACTCGAATGGCTGTGAAATTCTGGTCGGGGACCATGGAGGCCATCAGGAAGCGGCCTAACATTCATAACCAACTTAAAGGAAAGCATTGCCAACGGTGGCTTCTGTCACCAGCAGCCGTGCGTCTCAGGAGTGGGGGCGAGGCATTGTCCCGTGGAAGGGCACAGGACGGGTTGCCGGCAAGCCCGCTGGCAGAGCGCAGCAGGGCAGCAAGGGCTCGGGCGGGTGCAGAGGCGATGCCTGGGGATGACCGTATGGTCGGAGTGACGGGGGCGAAGAGAAGGCAGGCACTGGGGCCAGCAGAGCGTGACAAACTGTAATGACAGCACGGACCCAGGCCGGCGGCTAAGAAAACCGCACGCAACTGCTTACTCAAAAACACGAGACGCCCACAGGGCAGGGAGGGACCGCCCCCGACAGTGCGCGCACACGAGTGTGCGAACCTAGATGAGATGGGGCAGTTCGTCAAACGGCACACACCACAACAGTCCACTCAGTACGACACAGGTGGTTTTCCCAGCACTGTGGCTGTTGTGCAGGTTATATTTATAGTTAAAAAGTTCCCGCTCTTTTCCTCCCTGGCTGTGTGAAGACTGGCAGCCATCGTGAATGACACAGTAACTCTCTGGGCCAGCAAGTTCACGGCCAACGTTCGACTTCGGCGGCAGCGAACGGTCACTGGTGTCCTTCCCCTGGGAGGGCAACAGCGCCTGAGACAGAAATGCGGGGAAACGGGCCGGAGTGACCCTGGCCGCACCAGACGTCCCATTTGTGTTTGGACCAGAACCGAGCTTGGCAGAGGCGAGGGAGCTGGGCCTGGCTCCCTCTATGAGCCCTTGGGTCACGCAGAGATGGGGACCCGGATGGAGGAGCCCTGCGCGCCACGGCCATGGGAGGAGCTGCCAACCCCAAGGACAGAGGGACAGGAGCGCGGGAACAGGATGAAGGACGCCGGGGATCACAGAGGCCAGTGCACATGCTGCACGAACCAGGAGTGAGACTCTGCAGGGACTGTGTGTGTGGGGAAGGGGGGGGGTGTGCCAGCTCTCGCGAGAGAGTTGATGCACCGAGATCTGATCCGTGGGGGTAGGAAGTCCCAAGGACGACCTTCGGGGCCCACGTGGCTTTGCCAGAGCGTTCTCTCAGGCTTCTAGACAGGAACGGATGGCAATGCCACGCAGCACCTTCCGGAAAAACAGAAGGGGAAGGACGGCTTGCCAGTTCTTTCATGAAACCAGAGTTCCCCTGGTAACCAAAGCAGACAAAGACAGCACGGAAAGAGAAAACTAGACCCCCATAAGCCCCTGTAAACGTAGATGTGAAAATACTTAAAAAAAAAAACACTCAAAGGCACCATGCCCTCTGTTTCACACTGTCACAAAGCGATAGTGATGAAAACTGGGGTGCCGGCATGAAGACACACACACACAGGTCAGAGAAACGGGACAGAGAGCCCAGGAACAAATGCCCACCCATGTGTGGTCGGGCAGTTCGTGACGAAGGAGCCAGGAACGGACAGTGGGGGAGGGACGGTCTCTCCAATAAACGGTGCTGCTGTGGGCACACACCAGGTCGCAGCCACGCAGGTGCGGTCAGTGGGGTGGGCTGCTCCGCAGATCCCACCACCTCAGGCAGCCCCAGAGGACTCCTCCACAGGCCCCAGGGTGCCCCCAGTCCCAAGCCAATGGTGGACAGATGGCCAGTCCCCTTGCCCTGGTCTTTCCATGAGTCTGCTGTCCCCATGTTTGGCTTCTCCGCCCAGATGCCGCCCCTCCGAGTGAGCACTGGTGTCTGGTAGGAGCAGGCTTGGCTGAAGATGGAGAATGGCCATGAGGACCCAGGGCCCATCAGGGGCTCCTCACAAGGTGCCTTGAACGCCCTCCCCTCTCCAAGGCCGCCTGCTGTGGCTGAGTTCAGCCACGTGGAAAGATGGAGGTAGGTGGCATTGGGAGCTTTACTCCAAGCCCCATGTCTCCTGTCCCTCCCCTGTGGGGAGCCCCTCTGCGAACCCCCTTTCCCCGCCTCAGAACCCAAGTTCCTTATCTTGGCCCCCAGTTTCCAGAGCCAGGCGGTGCTCGGACTCCTTGCCGGCCATGCACCCCTGGGAGAGGCTGCCGACCGCCGGGCCGTGCTTCCTCGGCTGGGAAGTGGGGGGAAGCAGGGCCGGGCTGCCGGGGACGCACCTCGTGGGTTGAATCTGATTCTGTCCCGCACGTACCAGCGACACACCCGGTCCGTCTCCTGACAACGCCCGCACTCGGGTGGAGTGTCCACTGCTGGGCGTGGGGCCAAGCAGCCCAGATGTGTGGGGCAGTCACCGCTCCCGGGGTCACCAATGTCCCATGAGTGGGAGATGGGAGAGACCCCGGCAGCAACTGCCCCCCTGGCCACCCCCCTTCCACGAATGGCTGCGAACACGGCCACTGGTGGAGAGTGCCATGCCACCCGTGGATACATGTCCTGGCTCCTCACGGCTCATCCCCAACAGCTGGCACCTCACATGACTCGTGCACCCTGCCTTGCTTTTCTTTTTACATCACCCCCCAAAAAAGGTCGGTTCTCAAAAAAAAAAAAAAAAATAGGGAAAAGTGGAGAGCCTCGTGCAAGGGAAGAGCACACTTGACCGCCATCTCACACCAGACAAAACGAACTCAGACTGGGCGGCAGGGGCAAACGTGAGGTCTGAAGCCATGAGACTCCTGGAAGAAAACGTTGGCAGTGAGCTCCCTGACACAGATCTTGGGGATGAGTCTTTCAATCTGACACGAAAAGCAAAGATCAGTGAAGGGGACCGCACCACATCACAGGCTGCGCTGCGAAGGGAGCCGGCAGCGTGGAGGGCAGCTCGGGGTCGCGAGCAAACCCTGCCTCTCCCCTGCTGGAGCTCAGGAAGCACGCCCACCGCCCAGACAGAAGACCACCGACAGCCCAGGTTGGAACGATGATGGAGCTGAATAGACATTTCTTTAAAAAAAGTTTTCTTTGGATAAGATCATGAAAAAATGCTTAACGTCCTCGGTCACAGGGAAAGGTGCACCGAAGCCACAGTGAGGGCCCGTGGAGCACACGCCACGTGGCTGCAACAAGCAATCGCAAAGGGCAAGTTAGAGGCAGCGCCAGCCAGGGTGGGGGGCAGCCGCAGCGCACGCACAGCCGGCAGGGGGGAGTGCACGTGTACTTCAGAAAACAGCATCAGCTTTTCAAAAACTTAGAGTGACCGTGGGCCCGGAGTCCCTCTCCCACATGTTTAACCAAGAAAGGTGACACCACCCAAGGAAGCCGGGCTCCGTGGAAAACCGCCTGGTGCCGGCGCCGGGGCAGAGTGGGCATGAGAAAAGAGCCCCAGTCCCGTGACACCGCAGCATGAGGAGGGTCTGAGGACAGAAGCGAGCCTGTGTCCAGGACTCAGAAGCCAGCCAGCTCCAATGGGGCCCCCGCCGGCCAAAGCTGGGGCGCGTCCAGTATCAAAGCAACCTCGGGCAGGGGAGAGAAAAGTCATAAAAACCCACAGAACGAGCATAAAGATAACAGATCAGAAGGCAGGATGCGTGGGAGGGGCCGGCTCTCAGAGTGGAACGTGACGCTGACGTGCAGCCACTGCTCGAGGGGCTCCGGGGCTGGAACATCGTCATGGAGCAACGTGCGTGTGGGGAGGCCTGGCTGCAGAAAGCCTTTCATCTGGGAGACATTTGCGATAAGGGACAGGACATCTGCCCGGCGCTAAAGCATCATCACCCCCAGGTTGTTTACTGGTTTCCGGGCGAACGGGGCGTCTGTTCGGCAGGTCGGCCGGACAGCACGCAGCTGGCAGGCCCAGAAGCCCCGCGTGATGGGCAGATGGCACGGTGCACCAAGGATGGATGCCCTGCGGGGAGCACCGAGTCATGCCGTGGACGTGACCACCGGGAGGTTGCAGGCGCGCCTGCTGCGAGGTGGGGGGACGGGGGCCTCTGAGACATCAGCCAGGAGAGAGACTGGACACTGTCTGGGGAGTCAGGGAGGGTAAGGGGATGTGGCCCCAACTGGGCCCCCCTCAGCCGGGAGTGGGTGCCCACCGGTGCCCTGGGCCAGATCAGCGTTGCTTGCAGAGGCCAGTAACCGTGCTATATTTTCTTTTTCTTTAAGTCAGCAAAATGTCAAAGGGCAGAGCAAAATGTAGTCTCCTCTCATGTGGCTAAGGAAAAAGTGCCGGACGAGTGTGCAAACAGCAGAGGAGTGAATGACAGGACACACAGGGCAAGATGTCAGTGTCTGTGAACCGAATCTTCCTGAGTGTGTAGGGGGGTTGCTTGGCTCCTCAAAATTCATCTGTGGTTCAGAGTCACTTTCAAATAGTTCCCTAAACCCCCCATGCCCCCAGGGAAGGTTCTCCACTGGGGGGGTGACTTTGGGTCCCCCCCTGCCCCCCGAGACATTTAGTAACAATATCTGCAGACACTGTGGTTGCCAGGACCCAGGGGGCTGAAGCAGGGCGGCTGGGCCGCTAGTTGAACACCCTGCAACTGCCCCAGCAGCCCCGTCAGCGAACAGCGATGCAGCCCCCCCGGTACGGCTGATGCCGGAGCAGAGACCACGGTGGACAGAGGACAGACAGACAGGATGGGGACGGGCGGCGGTAGCAGTACTGGGGAGGGGAACCCCGCCTGTGGGACAGAGACCTGAAGACGCTCTCAGAAGCATGGGTGCCCATGCCCCAGGCTGCACCGTGTCCCCAGACTCACACGGAGGCTCTGAGCCCCAGCCCCGCAGCACGGGCCTGTGGCGGGAGACCGGCCGTCGGAGGGAGGGCACCGGCGGGCCCTCACCCGGGGGACCGGTCCTCTGAAGATGACAAGATCAGGACACAGGCACATACAGAGGGATGACTGTGTGAGGACACAGGGAGGCGAGAGTTGTCTGCACACCCAGGAGAAGCCTTGGCAGGGTCCAGCCCCTGGACACCCAGGTCTCAGACTCCAGCCTCCAAGACAGGGGCATAAACAGTCGAGAAGCTGGGTGTGGCAGTCCTGGCACACCGACACCCCTGGGCCATTGTCCCGTAGACACGGAAGGCCCTGTACCCAGGACGTGGGTGCAGGGGAGGGACTCAGAAAACTGCCCCAAACCTGAGCCACGGGCAACGCTGGGGCTCACGGCGGGGACTGAAGGGGAGGCTCACGTTTCTGCAAGGGGCTGTGCTGGCGTCCTCGGAGGGACTCACATGCGTGTTCCTGAACGGGAAAGGCGGGATGTGGGAAGCACGTGCCCCATGCTGCCAGGTGTTTGGGAACCACTGCTAAGCCTGCCCTACGCCACAGATGGGGGTTGTCTGGTGTGATGAGCATGAGCGGGGACATGGGATTCTTAGCACAGGGCGAGGGGGCTGAGCAAACACAGGTCTGCAGGGAACATGCATGGCCGCACGTGTGTGGAGGGAACGTTATAAGAGAGCACATGGAGGAGGGAAAGACCAGCCCTGAGCTTTGAGGCAGGGGAGCCAGTGCAGGGGACAGGGGTCCCCAGGGGCAGGCTCCGTGCAGACCCCAGGTGGCCTCCCATGTGTCCTAAGTCACTCAGTCAACAGGACAAACCTGGGAGGAGTCCTGTGAGGGTCCCTACATCACTGACACAGAAACTGAGGCACAGTGAGGGGCGGGGGCTTGTCCGGAGTCTCTCCAGAGCCTTGGCCCCTGGGGTGGGGGGGACATCCCCAGGGTGCAGGGGGGCTCATCAGGCAAGCCTCCACACTGCTGAGCCTGCCACTGGACCGCCAGGAAGACGGTGTAAAGGCAGCGTGGCATGGCAGCTGTCCCAGGTGAAGAGAGGCAGCGATGAGGAAGGTGGGGGCAGACCTGGGGGCTTTGACGGGCAACATGCACACGTGTGTAAGCCATGTCTACACACGTCACCTGTGTGTGCAAATCAGTGTGTCCTACAGGCTACATCCACGTCTTCAGAACCGAGGCCCATGAACACGGGCAAAAGGAAGGGGTTTACTTCCGTGCTCGGCCCCCAGGAAAACCTCCCTACAAAGCGGAGACGTGGCAAGCCCCGGCCTCCCCCTGGAAGCCTGCTAAATTAGAAATAAATAACGGCGATAAAAGCCGCACTGCTCAGCCATTAGGAAAACATCTCTTAAAAGACTCCAGATGAAAGAGGAGGCCGGACACAAAATACGAGCTGTCAGGCGGCCGTGAGGAGGCCCGTATTTCACGGCGGGCCCGTCCGTCCCAGCTAACGCTGCAGCCGGAGGGAAATTTATACCCTTGAGGCGCCCCCCGGGCGGGAGACTCCAGGCGGACGGACTGCCCACGCCTCTGCGCGTAGTCGGAGGAAGGTACAGAGTTCACCGGGAAGGAGAAACGAACAGATGTAAAAGCCCAAGCGGGTGACATAGAAGACGAGCGAGAAACCAAAACAAAACAGTAGTTTTCTGACGATAAAAGCGTAATAAAACATCTCTCATGAGTTTGTTTAGAGAAGAAAAAAAAACCAAAACTACAAAGCTCAAGGAGGGCCAGAGATGAGAGACGCCGAGAACTCAAACTCGCTGCTGCCAAGGGGCAACACGGCCGACCCCCCCCCAAGCAACGGAGAGGCCGTGCGTAAATCATCCCCAAAGACGCAGTAAATGGATTTGGAACAAATGGCCCTGAAGGAAGGAGACTACAGAGATTCAAGATCTAGAAACCGTGTGCCAAGCTCGGGGCGGGATGGGACGGGGCGGGGGTGCTGGAGGGGGTACGGCTTGGCTCTGACATCCAACCTCTGGGGGGGGGGGCAGGTCTGTGTGCCCCCGGTCCGCCCCGGGCCCCACAGACAGGCCGGTGGGTGAGTGGCCTTCTGTAAACACCACGCAAGCGCACACAGGGCCCCGGGCCCCAGACCCCTGCACCCCGGCACCCCAGGCGCTGCCGTTTCTGGGATCAGATACAGTGGCGCCTCCCATCAGGCGTGGCGTGAACGGCTCTGGGACAGGCAGGGTGTGTGGTTGCAGCAGCCCTCGGCCGCCGAGGGGTATGGCGGCGGTGGCTGCTTCTGGGCCGTTTAACAGTCGCAGCCACTGGTCTCCTGGTAACGGGGCACTCAGTGAGCAGGCGGCAGTGGCGATGGGCAGGGTGCGTTTCTGGAAGGGTGGCAGGGCACCTCGGATACTCACTGACCCGGGCTCTCGTTTCTCCCCATGGGGGGCCGGGCCCTCCAGGGGCCCCAAGGGATGACGGAGCGGTGCCCACCCGCAGGGTGTCAGTGGACTCTGGTTCTTAGTGGCCAGATAAGTAAAAAATTCCACTGCTTGACTTTGTTATCATCATCTCTGGGCTTATCAGCATCTTTTCATCCCCAAGCCTCGCTGGTATTTCCTTTTCTCAGAACTGTTTGTGTATCTTTAATCCTTCCCTGGTCACGGCTTACAAGAGCTTCTTAAACACCCGGGTGGAAACCAGCCCTGTGTTTTCCATCGGAGTGGCAACTATTTCCCCCCAATTATTTTTGGTCGTGTTTTTGCTCTGCAAAATATTTCCACTCTCTGCTTTCCCACGGAGGCAGCAGTGACACCCAGGGCACCGCGGGAGTGGAGAGAGGACGGTTGGGGCACTTCTGACCCCCCAGTCCAGGTGACAGACACCCCCATCACTCCCGAGTGTCCTGGTGGGCTGCGTCCGCCTCCTCCCCGAGCTGGCCCTGGGGTCCCACCGTGCCTGGGGACCCCTGACCTTTCTGCCACGTTTGTGTTGGTCTGCACCTTTGGAGTTTTCTAGAAACAAGACAGGGCGAGCTCTCTCTTTGGTCTGGCGTCTCCCACAGAGCGTCACCATTTTGAGACTCACCCAGGCCACCCGGGACGTGCCTACTCGATTGCTCCCCGAGTCTGAGCACCGCCCCGTTGTGCGGACACATGACAACTTTAGGAAAGGTGACCCGAAAGCTGACGGGCGTTGGGGTGGCTTCCAGTTCCCGTGAAGCTGCGATGACGGCAGCTGTCCATGTGTGTGTGCACCCCTTCTCCCAGGGACGCCCGAGGGAGCCGGGCTGGGTCCCACGGCGGGGGCACGGTGCGCAGTGGGAGAAGCCGCCCGGCTCTTCCAAAGCAGCGGCCCCGTTTCCCACCCCCCCACTGGGAGTGGACGAGGGTCCGGGCCGTCTCCTTAGTGGCGGCCAGCACACTCGCCATGGAGCAGCCACTCGCCGCGGGTTCTATCTGCCCTGCGCGGTGCCCGCCGCTGGGGGGACGAGCCAACTTGGTCTCCGACGAGGCGTCTGCTCACACCCTTTGCCCCCTCCCGCTTGTCCTGCTCAGTGGCGGGGGTCCCTCACAGGCCCCACACACAGGGCCTCTCTCAGATGCCTGATCTGGCGTTTTCCTCCCAACCTCTGGCTTGTCTCTCATCCGCTTCGCAGTGTCTTTCAGACAGAAGGTCTCCTTCCGTTCGGCCTGACCGACTTGTTCTCACGGCTTGTGCCTGTGGCGTCTCGGCCCAACCCCCTCCAACCCAGAGCCACGAAAATGTTCGTGCTTTCTTCCACAGCTGGTGGGTATGAGGTTTAGGTCTATGATGAGTTTCTCGCTCATCTGTGTGTAGGATACGAGGCGTTCAGATCTGGCCCGTGGATGGCCAAGGGCTCCCACCCGGTCTGTCGGAAAGGCCGCCCTCTCCCCGCTGTGTTGCCGGCGCGCCTCGGCCGGGAGTCGGCTGTCCGTGGCTGGGCCTCGCCCTGTCCCGCCGTCCGTCCGCTCGTCCTCGTGGCTAGTGGTTTCTGACCTGCTTCGTCTCGTGGCGCCCACACTGTTGGCTGCTGCAAAACTCTGCAGCACACCCCAGCATATTTTTTGGCTGCTCTGACAAAAAGGTATAATTCTGATTGATTTTAAAAAATACCTACATTTTTTACTCCAAAGTGGCTTTTAAAAAAAAAATCAGGTGCCTCTACTTGTATGTGTAGGGTTTCTGGTACCAAGAATCAGCCAATCAGACACCACCTCATTATGCGACGTGACCAATCAGGTGCCACTCCGTGTGCCCTGTATATCTATGGTTCAGGACGGGGCGCTCATACCGGACGGCTGTTATGTGGGCAGTAGCTTCTTTTACTGGACGACCTCAGGGGACAGGAGTCCGTGCCCCTGACTGACCGGTCAGGCGTGGCAGGTCTCAAAATCCCCGCCCCAACGAGTGTGGCTCAGTGGGCCGTGCGCTGCCCTGCAAAGCGAAAGGTCGCCGGTTGGATGCCCGGCCAGGGCACACGCCCGGGCTACGAGTTCAATCCCCGGTTGGGGCACCTACGAGAAGCAACGGGTTGATGTCTTCCTCCCTCCCCCCCTCCCTCCCCGCCCCCCAAACACGTACAATCTACAAAACAACTCTCGCGGCACACCCGCTGTCTGCGGACACCACCCTGTCGCGTTAGTGCTCCGACGTGGTCTGTTCTCGGAGACGTCTCGGGGCCCCAGGCCACGTGCACTCCCCCCCCTGGAATTTCGGAATCAGCCCCCAGGGCGCTGGCTGACGTGGCGTGGAAGGTGGGGCTGTCCCTGCAGCCTGGCGCCAGCCCTCGCCCGGGGCCCTTGTTCCAGACGCACGTCCCTGGGGCACGGACCCACGGGCGCTGTGACGCAGGACCCCGAGAGACGGCCTCTGAGTCAGTCAGAGGTGGGTTCTCCAGGTGACCCGAGGACTTTTCCAGGAAAGTGCTAGCCTGAAGGGTCACCGCCCGGCCCTGTCCCGGGGGCAGCTGTGTCACAGGCTGCCACGGGGAGTGCCTCTCTGCTAGCCCCCCCCCCCCCAACGAGCCGCTATGGGGACCCTGGGCGGCGAGTGAGTGCCGCAGCCCCTGGGACCGCACGCTGGCCCCCCCAGCTGGTCCCAGGGACCTGCCCCCGCCCCCAGGAGCCACTGTGCAGACGTAATGTCCCCAGGAGGACCGGCGGGGCCTGGAGACCAAGACGCCCCATGTGTACCGGGGCCCCACAGGGGCCGGGCCAGTCGGGAACGGGCAGCACAAACCGAAGGAACAGACCAAACCGTGGCCGCTCACCCACCCTGACCTCCGGTCTCGGGGTCCCAGCCAAGGCCTCCCCCCGACCAGTGTGGCCCAGGCTGGCGCCCGCCCCAGACTCCAAAAGCACACACGGCTGGTCTGTGGACCCCATGCCACACGTGTGCTGGGTCAGCTCGCCAGGCCACCCGGACAAGCAGGGAGACAACCTCTCCTTGGTCTGGGTATCCCTGTACCCCACAGACGGCAGCCTCAGTCTGGGCACACGGGAAGCCCCACGGGTCAAAGCTTCCCCCACCACCTGGGTCACTGCCTGGGCTGACGAAGCCACGAGGAAACGAGACCCCGAGTGCCTGAGTTGGGACAAGCCACGGGGACGGGGTTAGAGCTCCGTGGAACCGCAGACGGGGGACCTGGGGGTGGCGATGGCGTCAGCACGCTCAAAGGACCCAGAACCGAGACGTGGCGCGGTCTGAGGGAGAGACGAGGCACCGAGACAAGCACAGGAGCCGCCCTCAACAAGGAGGCGGCCGTGGGAACGCCCGTGGTCACTGAAACGCGAGTGTCGGCGGGGTGGCCACTGGGCGCTGAGACGCGGATGCGAGGAAACTGGGACGGGGTGGCCGGGGTGGCCGGGGTGGCCGGGGACGCAGGGGCGGAGCGCAGAGCCAGACGGTCTAGAAGTTTCTAGCAGGAGCAAGCGCCTGGGGAGGCGACCTTTTCTCCACACCCGATGAAAGACACAAACTCCAGGCGGGGAATCGCGACAGCCTGTGGGCAGGACACGTCAAAGACCCGGCCAGCCCGACGCGCTGCGGCTGCGGAGAATCAACCAAGTCAGGGGCCAGGCACTCGGCGCCCTGCGGGGCCAGCGAGCCCCGAGGTGCCAGCAGCGGGCGGGGGCGGGGGACGTGCCGTGCCTCTGGGCTGCACGGAGAAGACACAGCCGCCCGGGGGCGTGCCCCCGAACAAACCAGCCTCCGAGAGCAGAGGCGCCACACGCCGCTCCCCGACACACACACTGAGAGCGGAGCCCGCCGCCCTTCACGGGAGCCCCGGCTCCGACCGTTAGCACACCCACAAGGGCACGTGGGAGGTGCAGCTCCAAGCCCAGGGCCCGGCTTGGTGGTCGAGCCCAGCGAGCTGGGGGCGCCCGCCGCAGGGGAGCCGGGGCCGCGGCCTTCCCCAGCGATGGCGTCGGCCCAGTGGGTGCCCCGTCCCCACACGGCAGGCATACCTCTGCGTGCTGGGAGCTGCCCTGGGCCCCCCCGGCAGCCTCACCAGCCGCTCCGGCTCCAGAGACTCGGCGGCTCTGTGCTGGGCTGACCTACCGAGTGGGTGGGGAGGAGACCCCACTCCGTGTGGGGCGCCCCCACAAGGCACCAGACCTTCTTGGCCCTCGAGCCTCATTAGCATTCCATGGGCGGTGCTGAGGACTCAGTGACACCCGGGGGCTGAATGGACGTCCCACGGGCGCCCGGCACTCAGCAGGCGCCAGGGATGCCCCTCCCCACGCCCAACCTGCCCATCAGCACCTGCAGAAAGCCCCCATTTGCATTAAGACAATGGTCCTGCCCCGGCCCCGGAGCTGCGGGGGCACTGGGCACCCGCCGGCACAATTGTCCTTTGTGCCCGCCGAGGCGGTGGGCGGGGGGCACGGCCCAGGGCTCACCAGCAACGTGGCCAGGCCACAGCCACCTCCAGACCGCATGTGACGCGGCCCGGGGGGCCTGTCCCGCCCCCCAACCCCCGACTCCCGGGGAGGGTGCCCACGACAGCCCCCGGGGCCCCTCCCGGCACGCATCCTGCCTGCTGCCAGGGCATGGTCGCCAGACACAGAGGACACGGCGGGAGTCGGCTGCCCGGGACTGCGGAGGACGGAGGTGGCCACGCTCTGCCGAGACCGGGGCAAAGCCTCTGTCCTCACCGCGGCCAGTCACAGCCAGGACGTGCCGCTGGGCGCCAGGGGAGGCCCACAAGGGGAGGGGCGGCCGGGAAGTGCCAGGAGGGTGAGCAGTGCCCACTCCACCTGGAACTGGGGCTGCAGCCAGTGGGCCACACTCGGGGCACCGGCCGCCCAGCACAGCTGAGGCGGGGCCTGGAGCCCAGCGGCGGGGGGCCGAGTCAGAACAGGAGGGGGTCCCTCCAGGTGCAGCCAGGCCTCCCAGAGGGACGAGTCTCTGACCCATGGGCAAAGAAGGGGGAGGACTCGATGGGCAGACCCTGGGGAGCCCAGCCCAGGCCGTGGAACCCCCGACGCCCACCCGGCGAGGGCGGGTGGGTGGTCTGGGGAAGGGCGGGAGCCCGGCCCCGCCCCGCCCCGCCCCGCCCAGCCCGCACGTCACTCAGAGGCCCTCACCGGCACTGTCGTAGCTGTCCATGGGGAAGGGGTCCGTCCTCCGCTCCTCGCACGCGGGGTCGCACGTGATGTACGGCACCGTGAGCGTCTTCTCGCCCGGGCTCAGCCCGTTGTCCTTGTCCACTTTGAGCTTCTTCTTCTTCACCTTGTGGAACAAACAAAAAAAGACAATTGTCAGCCAGGTGCGTCCTGCACCTAGCCCCCTGCCACCCCAGGGCACCTCAGGGGCCCGCCTCCCACCCAGAGGGTAGGCTGCCCGTGGGTCCCCACGGCGAGCTTATGGCAGGGCAGGGCAGGGCAGGGGGACAGGAAGCCCAGACCAGGGCAGTGGTGACCAGGGCTGTGCCCCGGAGGTTGGAGCACATGAGGGGGGACCCACAGGAGGGGAGGGGCGAGACCACGTGTGAATCTGGGGGGCGGTTCTGGCTGAGGGAACAGCCCGGGCGAAGGGCCCCGGTGGAGTTGGGGGGTCCTTCTGTGAGGGTGCGGGCCAGCGCCCACCCCACCCTCCATTGGCCACTGCAGCCAGACCACAGGACTCGCGTCCAAGCTGCCCGAACCCTCCCAGCTGCGACCTCCAGACCCCCGACCCCAGGCCAGGACGCCAGGCCATGCCCCACACGGAGCCCAGTGCCAGGTCTTCCATGCAGCCCGTCCCGCTCCTGGGGCACCTCCGCTGGGGCACCTCCTCTGGGCTGCCCGGCCCCAAGTCTGGAGGCCACCAGGTCCAGCACGGGGGTATGCACCCCCCGGGCCCAGGACCGTGCTGACACCCTGAAACCCCAGGGTCAAACCCCGGCCAGGAGCTGACCCCGCAGCCTCCCTGCCCGCTAACGAGGGGCCCCCGTCCTGGGCAGGGGGGCTGTTACCATGGCAGACTTCTTGGGCTTGGGGCTGGGGGAGAGCAGGGTGTGGCTCCGGGGCGCCTTCCGCACGTAGATCTTCCAGGTGGAGGAGTCGGGGTTCTCGGCGGCGTAGCACCGCCAGGCCGTCTGGAACCGGAGGGGGGGAGGCCGTCACCCACGGAGCCGCCCAGCGGGGCCTTGTGCGGAGGCTGCAGCCCAAACCCTCATGCCCACCGGCGTCACGGAAGGGCCACGGGCCTGGCCCTCCTGAGGCCCTGGGTCACGTGCATGCCCACACGCCCACACACCTCCACGTCCGTGTCCCAGGCCGCCCACGTGTGCCCCGCCGCAAATGAGACAGGCCGGCCCCCCAAGCCCTCCTGGCCACGTTCACCCCACGCTCCCTCCGCAGGCGGCCAGTCCAGGCCTCCCGTGGCGGCGGGCATGTTCCCGCGCCCTAGCCCACGCCCAACCCCAGCCTTCCTGAGCACGGGCGTCCGAGAGTGGGACTCAATCCGCCCGGCCGGCCTGGCCGGCACTTCCTGGAGCAGGAGGCCCCGGAGGCAAGGGTGTCCACGTTCTGGAGGATCCACGTGGGAAGGGCCAGGGCTGGGAGCAGCTCCCCATGCCCAGGACGGACACTCGTGGGGCGGGCCCCGTGGACACAGGTGAACGTGACGGCCAGGCCACCGGGCGGGCAGCATCACCTGGATGAGCGAGGCCGCCGCGGGGATCTGCCGGTTGAAGTGCTTCTGCCGCTGCTTCTGCTGGACCTTGAGCGCGAAGCCGGAGCCGAGGATGCCCTGGGGGGGGGGGGGGGGCGAGAGTGGGCGCTCAGGGGCGGCCTCCCCTGCCCGAGGCGGGAGGTCCCCCACCTGCGGAGGACCCTGTGGCAGCCGGGACGGCTGGTGGGACGGGAGGGACCAGGGACTCAGGTAGGGAGCCCCCCCACCTACAGGTGTGTGCACGTGTGTACGCCCCACACTGTGCGCACACACCCGGAACCCAGGTGCAGGCACTGCACACGCACAAGCATGGACCGTGCCACGCTCTGCACCCCGAGAACACGCACAGCACACACACACGTCCAACGTGTGAGCGTACACAGTGCACACTCGGGCCACTCGTCTGTGACACACGCACATACACACACCACACGTGTGCCACACACGCCCGGTGACCCAGAGGCGGCTGGGGCCAGCAGGCGCCACCCCCCCACACCTACCGCCGGCAGCGCGAAGAAGGAGATGGCGAAGACGGAGAAGCAGGAGGCGATGGTCTTCCCGACCCACGTCTGGGGCACCTTGTCCCCGTAGCCGATGGTGGTGACCGTGACCTGGCGGGAAGGGGCGGGGTCAGCGTGGGCCTTTGTCTGGCTGGACTCGCTGCCACCCTGCACATGGAGGCTGAGCGGGCCCTCCACGAGACGGCGCGGCCACCAGGGCCCCAGGGAGACATGGTGGGTGGGCGGGTGGGGTCTCCCGAACTGCACACCGCCACGGCAGCCAGCTCCCCGGTGGGGGGGGGGGGCGGGCACGGGGGCTCAGCGCCCACACACCACCAGGGCCACCCCTGGGGAGGACCGGGCCTGGCCGCCCGCCGGCCCCACACTGGAGGCAGCTGCCGCCCCGCGGGGAGGCCGGCTTGCTCTCGACAAGTGCTGGACGGGGACGACACGCCACTTCCTGCCACCGCCACACATGTTCCCCGTGTCCTTGTCTTTCCCAAGGGGAGCAGACACAGCTCAGCCCTCCTGCTCGGCCGGGGAGCCATCCGCACGGGGCTCGGGGGTGACAGTGGGGAGGGGCCGCCTCTGGCTGCCATCTGAGGCCTCCTCCTGAGGGGACAGCCTGCAGGGACTCCGGAGCCCACCCTGCGGGCCAGCTGCCCGGTCCCCGCACCCCTGGCCCACAGCTGCCCCCGGAGTCCGGGTCTCGCAGGAGCCAGCTCTGAGCCCGGCGAGGGGCCTGTGGACGGTCCGCGTCACCACTGGCCTGGTGATATGGGCCGTCACACCTGCACGCCAGGGCCGCGGGGAGTCCCCCCACTTTATGCCCCTGCCCCATGCGTCTGCTGTGGGGAATAGGGACATGGAGGGGGAGCCCAGGAGGCCCCCCCGCCGAGCAGCCTCTGTCCCTCTGAAGGTGAGACCCCCATGTGGCACAGGTGACAGAATGGAGCCCCTGGAGCGAGGCGAGAGGCCGGAGGGAAGCAGGAGCCGGGGAGGACACTGGGCCACGGGCAGAAGGACAGCACAGGGTGTGGGAGACACGAGGGTGAGGCCTGCGTGGGCACCGAGCCGCTCCTGCACAGACCCGCCCTGGGTACAGACCCACCCTGGGCACACACTCGCAAACCCGCCTTCCACACCAGGGACAGCACACACACATGGGAGACGTGCGAAGCAACACGGCACATGTGTGTGCGTGAGCATGCGTGCACACACATGGCATGGCAAGACCACAGGGGCTGGTGCCAGGTCGGGCGTGACGCTCCCAGGCTCACTCAGGCCGACACCTCACGCCCACCCCCGGCACGCATGCACACGCCGGGTGCTCGGCCCGGGGACCCGCAGGGCGCACCAGGCCACCCTGGGGCCACGGTGGGGCTGGCAGCCGACGGGCAGATAAGGGGGCCCCGGGCAGCCGAGAGCCCCGTTGTCACCAGGGTGTCCTCTCCGAGGGCCTGCACCCCACATGCGGCGTCTGGGCCGCAGCTGCCTCTCAGGCGGCCCGGCACGCGGCGTGCAGACCGACCCGGGGTGGCCGGGGCGGGGCGCTGGGGAGCGGGCTCCTCTTCCGCGAGCTTGTTTCACGCGTGCAAACACGCACCGCTCACGTGAGCAAACACCTACTGCTCTTTGAGCGAGCAGGTATGAAGACGTTGAAAACGCCCGGGCCTGGGCCCTGCCGCTGCCCGCCAGCTGGCCAGCACAGTCCGGGTGCCCTGGCCAGGCGTCCCCCACCTGGAGAGCACATGCCCAGAGCCAGGACGGCCCGGGCCCCTCCCTCAGACCCTCTTCATCAAGGTGACGACGTCCCTTCAGCTCTGAGGAGACGGCCCAGCCCCACGACGATGTTTGTTTTCCCGAGTTCGAGGCCCCAGGCAGCCCCGGAACAGGCCGTTTTATAGCCTCCCTGCGCGGAACTTGCCCCGGACGAGGGGGATCTAGGGTGCAGATCTGCACAGCCGAGGGGCCCCCAAATGTGGGAGACATGGCTGGGTCACTGCGGCCCTCGCCTGGGCGCCAGGCGGCTCCCCTGCGGCCCCACCAACACAGCCGGCTCGTCACGGGGCCCGGAGCCGGCCTCATGTTCCCAGTGGCCTCTAGGCCTCCACTGCCCACATCGGAAGCCAGGATGGGGAGAAGCTTCCAGGCCCCCGCCCCTCCCGCTCTGCCCTGAGGAGCGGGGGCTGGTACCACCCGACTCCCCCTGTCCTGCTGCAGCACCCCGCAGGCCGCCCCCTGAGGGGGCCCAGTCCCGGCGACACCACCGAGCAAGCAGTCAGTCTGCGGCCGCCACCACAGGCTGGACGCATCTGGAGATGTCCCAGTCCTCCTTCCAGAGGGGAGGGTGGCCGATGGCAGGAGGCAGGACACTGCCAACCAGGACACTTAGGGGGTTCCCAGGGTGGCACCTCCATCTGACAAGTCTTTATGGAGGAGGAATCAGAGGCTGGGGACAGGGGCCACCGCTGTGCCAGAGGCCTTGGAGGCTGGCCCGGCCTGGGGCTGCCCAGGTCCCGTGTCCCTGCACCAGTGTGGCAGGGCTGAGACAGGACACCCAGACTGTGAGAAGGGGCCTGAGCCTTGGGCCCCCATCATGGCACCACAATGGGGGGTGTCCAGACCTCACGTTCTCGCTCCCGTCCAGCTCCGGCCCCGGGGCCCTGGCCACCACGTCCCCATGCCGCTCCCTGCACCGAGCACCTTTCTCCCTGTCGGGCTGAGGCCGACGAGAACCAAACCCCACCCCCAAGGAAATCATCCCTGTGACCACTGTCACAGGGACCACCGTCACAGGGCCCACCAAGTCCCAGCGAGGAATGCTCCCAGGCGTCAGCTCCTGGGCAGCAGACAGACCTGCCCCACAGACTCCTACTCATCCTGCAAAACCCAGCTCTGAATGTCCTTCCTCGGGGAGCGCTCCAGCGAGGCTCCCACAGCTCACTGGCCTGCAGGTGCAGGACTGCCTGGGGGCTGCTCAGCTCTCAGCCGCCTCGTCCGTCCAGGCTGTGCCGGGGCCCAGGCAGAGGAAGAGCCCCAGATCGGGTGGGGTCTGAGCACGGTGGGGTGGGCCGGGGCTGCCACCCCGGACCCACGGGGCCTCCTCAGTTTCCCCAGCACCAGAGGAGGTCCTGACAGTCATCTTGCACATGACCGGCTGGGAGGCCCTGTCCTTGCCCAGGTGCCACCCGGCCCCCGGAGCCCCCTGACCCCACCCTCCCATGATGCCGTGCAGCCCAAGCGGCCGGAGCCTTCCGGAGCCACCGGCGGAGGAAGGGGGAACAGGAGTCCGACTATTCGAGACGGTGGCCGAGGCGTGGGGACAGGCTGCCAGCGTTTTCGCTCCACGTTCTAAATTTAGACTCGGGGGTAAACAGAGCCCGCTGCTGCCGCCTCGGGCCGCAGAGACCCCCGGGCGCGGGACAGTGAGGGGCCTGTGTGTGGGAAGGCCGCCTCTCCCTCCTCTCCGGCCGCAGCGCAAACAGACGCGTTTTGTTCCAGCGGCGAAGGAAAAAGCCCGAGATCCTCCCCAAACGCCCGGCGGCCGGGCGTGGGGCGCCACATGTCGGGGGGCGGGGCGGCCTCACACCCGAGGCGGGTGACCCCACTGGAATGGGGGGACAGGAGGAGACGCCCGGCCACCGGGCCGGCACCTTCGCTGCCGAGTGCACGCCGAGGGGAGGGGAGGGGAGGGGAGGGGAGGGGAGCTCCACGCAGGGCACCTGCCGCCCTGAGCTGCCGAGTGGGGTCCCCACCCCTGAAAATGCGGGTCCACCTGAACCCTCAGAACAGGAGCTCACGTGGAAGTAGGGCCTGGGTCGAGGGGGTCGAGGGGGTCGAGGGGGTCGAGGGGAAGCTCTCGAGTTCAGACCAGCTGGGGCGGCCCTAACTGGAAAGCAAGTGTCCCCAGAAGAGGCAGGAGATGTGGCCACAAGCCCAGGGATGCCCGGAGCCCCCAGATGCCGGGAGGAACGCCCCTCCCCAGGAGCCTTCCTCCACAGGGAGCGCGGCCCGGGGACACCTGGACCTCGGACTTCCGGCCCCCCGATCAGGGACAGGATGCACACTGTTACGTGCGGTGGGACTCGGGCGTGGCAGCCCCTGGAGACGATCGTACCCCCCGTCCCCGGGGACACTGCCCTGTAGGCACATCAGCTCCTTCGTTCACTGACGAGACAGACGCCGGCTGGCCCAGTGGAGTGGTGGAGAGGCGGAGGGCCGCCCCGAGCTCCCACAGCCCACCGGGCACACAAGTGTCTGCACACGCAGCTCCCGGCGCTCTAGAGGAGGCGCACTGGACGGCCCCTCCCCACCGACTGGCCGCCCCGCTGCCGGCGTGTCCCCCACGTCTCGGAGAGGCCGGCCTGGTGGCAGGGCGGCCCTGTGGGCAGGCCAGAAATGGCCCTGCCGACGGCACCACCGTCCACTGGGTAGAAGCCCCTGGCATCTCAGGGTTCGGTAGGGGCGGCGCTCCTGCCCACGGAGGGCATACGAAGCCGGGACACAGGCAGCTGATAGGAGGCGGCGGCTCAGCCGCAGGCGCGCACGGGCTGGAAGCCCCGGCCGGGCCGCCCGGCTTGGGTTTCTGCAGCTCTGTTTGTCCGGGCCGCGCCAGGAACACAGCCCATAACTCAAGCCGCGGGGGCCGCCCGGACAGCTGCAGGGGCAGCGGCCGCTATGAATGGGAGCCGTTTGCCCCGGGGCCCGGGTGTCGGGGGCCCAGGGCAGCCCGGGGCCCGGCGGGAACAATGGCCGGGCCGGGGCCTGCGGTGGCCGAGGCTGGAGCTGCAGCTGACGGCCAGAGCCGGGGCACCGGTGCCAAGCCGGGCACAAAGGGGCCGTTTTCCTGGCTGGCGGGCGGATGTTTGCACAGGTGTGGGTGTGGGAGTGGGCGCGCCGCTGTGCCTGGGGCGGGGGGGGGGGGGGCCGCTGCCCGCGGCTCCAGGAGTGGCTGGGGGCGGCGGGCGGGGGTGCAGCTCCAAGGCTGGGCACCACTTAGCCGCTGAGCCTCGTGCTCCGGTCCCCTGGGTGTCCTCCCGGCTCCGGGCAGCCCGTCCCCTCTGTCCACCACAGGCAAGCTCCCTACTGGGGACCAAGCCCTCCTCCCTCCCAGACCCACCGGGGCTGCACCACCTGGGCCCCAGGAGGGAGGGAGGGAGGGAGGACGGCGGACAGGGGCCAGGACCCGGCCCTCCCTGCCCGGGAGACGGGCCAGCCCGTCGGTGCCCGTGCTGCGTGGCCTGGCGCACCGGGAGCT
Organism: Phyllostomus discolor; assembly: GCF_004126475.2. Lineage (NCBI taxonomy): Eukaryota > Metazoa > Chordata > Mammalia > Chiroptera > Phyllostomidae > Phyllostomus > Phyllostomus discolor. The sequence continues at coordinate 170,180,817 of NC_040908.2, forward strand.
CCCGGAAAACGCCCTGACGAGGCCGAGGTCGGAAGCCCTCTCTGCACGCCGGGCGTCACGGGGTGGGGACGCGGAAGCGGCAAAAGCCTGCCTAGGGCCACAGGGCGGTCCCCCACCTGGACGAGCGGGGGTGGGCCTCCCCCCGGAGAGAGGGAGGGAGACACGGCCGGCCCGGCCGGGGCCCCTTGCTCCCTGTGCTGCTGCCCCCCAGGCCCGGCCCACCTCCTATGTGCAGGTGGCCACCCGCTCCCCTCCCTGGCCCGAGCAGGCCTGGACGTCGGCCACCCCCACCCCCAGCCTGAAGGGCTCCCACGCAGCCGCTCCTGCCGCCGGCAGCTTGTACGGGCACCTGCTGGGCTCTCACCATGGCCCCAGCCCGTCCCAGACCCTCCCGGGCCCGTGCGCCCCAGAGCGCTGTGCCCCGTGGCCACAATCCCCGTCCTCCCCGCAGCAAGCGTGCGGCCAGCCCTCTCACGCCCAGCTCTGCCCAGCAGGGTGTCCGGTGTGGGGGCTCGGAGTCCCCACTGACGAGGCACAACGTCTCAAGAAGCCAGAGCCCAGAGGCTCACAGGGCGACGCCCCAGCCCCTCCTCTGCCCGGGCCCCGGGGACGGCGGCTGCGCAGCCCCCCCACAGGACAGCGCCCCCCAAGGGTCCCGACTTACCACCCCCCACCAGAGGGCGTCGGCGTAGCTGCCGAACTCGACGTGGCCCGACTCGTTCACGGCGTCCTTCTCGGCCAGGTACACGAAGTAGGAGGAGAAGATGAGGCCCAGGAAGCCGATGTACAGGGTGGTGATCAGCTCCTGGGGGGGGGGGGCAGGTGGGCGGCAGGCCGGTCAGCGCACGGAGTGGCAGAGACACACCACAGGGATGTGGGCGGCCAGGCCCCACGGCTCCTGGATGGCTCCACACGGGCCACGCCGCGTCCCCCACGCAGCCAGCACACGTCCGTCTCCGTGACCCGGGTCCCACAGCTCCCATGCACGGCCGCCGTGGGGCCTCCCCACCACAGGAGCCAGGCCGGCCCCAGCCCGGGCCACTGCCCAGGTGGACGCCCTGCCCACAGGACCACGCTGAGGTGAGTGGGCCACCTCGCCTCCCCTTTGGTGGCCTATCTGAGGTGTGGGGCCTCTTGGGTGTCTTCCCACGTTGTGTGTCTGTCCTTCCGTTGGCCCAGTGGTCCCCGGCCCCTAGCTCAAAGGAACGCGGGCTGGTCGCCAGCCTGGCAGACAGGTCGGGGGCCGGGGCCCCCCACCGCACAGCCCTCCCCAGCCCCGCCCCCACCGGGGCCCCACCTGGCGGTGGATGAAGACCACGGAGCCCAGGAGCCTCCAGGTGCCGCCCTGCCGGTCCACGTGCAGCATGCGCAGGATCTGGAGGAAGCGGATGCCCCTGCGGGGGAGAAGCCTGTGTCCCCACGGGGTGTGTCCCCACGGGGCGCGCCCCCCCCCCCACAGCCCTCAGGGCGAGCGGCCCCCCTGCCCTCGGCCCCTCCCCTCCAGCATCTCCACGCTCTGCCTGCCCCCCCCCCGCCGGGTCGCCGCCAGCCCAGTTTGCAGATGAGCAGACTGAGGCTCCCGGGCGGCCTGGTCGCAGCCTGCGTCCAGGCAGCGGCAGAGAGAACTCGTGCAGAGCCACCCCCCCCCGGCACGCGGCCCCCGGGCCCGCCCGCAGCCGGGGACGGAGGGGGGCCTGCCGCCGGGGCGTACCTGATGGCCGAGGTGGCGAACACCTGCCCTTTGGAGCCCACGCAGAGCACGACCATGGAGGCCACGACCACGATGAGGTCTGGGGGGGGGGGGGGCAGGTCGCCACCGTCACCAGCCCGGCAGCTGGCTCAGGGGAGAGGGCTCGGCAGAGGGGTGGGCGGAGCCTCACACAGGGACCCGGGCCCTCGGACGGCAGGCCTGGCCCCGTCTCGGGCACCTGCAGAGCCACCCGGTCCCCTCCCCCACCCCGCCAGCCGGGGGGGTGGCAGACGCCCTCGTTGTGCCCGGCGCCACCGAAACCCCCATCCTGCGAGCAGCGTCTGGGGGCAGGGTGCTGAGGCTGGCCCCGTGCTGGAGCACCCAGGGGCCCCCTGCTGGCCTTGGGGTCCTCCCCGTTCCAGGCCCTGTCCTGGAGTGGCCTGGGCTGTGTGTCCTCAGGGACGACGTCCCAGTGGTGCCCCTGACAGGGGTCCCCCCCGCACCCCCAGCCTGGAGACCCTGGGGTGAAGTACCCCCCCCAAGGGGGCCCACGCGACTCACCGATGATGGAGATGGGCTTGCGGGCGAAGCGCAGCCGCCCCCAGACGCCCACGTACTTGCTCCGGCAGCCCGCAGACCAGAGGCGGACCACGTACTCCGAGCCGAAGAACACCACCAGGACGATCTCCTGGGGGATGGGGAGGGCCGTGAGCGCGTGCGTCCTGTGGCTGGGCTCTACAGCCCGTCACACCCATGCACAGCCCCCCACATGGGAGCCTGACAGAGAGACACCCCGCACCAGCGGCCTGTGTCCGAGCGGGCAAGGTGGGGAGGACAGGCTTCTAACACGGTCCACCCAGCCAGGCCCTAGCCCAGTTCACTGCCCGTGGACACCCAGTGAGGCTCCCAGCCCTTCAGACCAGGGCCTCCCGGGCCCAAGGGGACCCCCGCACCAGGGCCCAGGGGCGGCTCTCGTCCGGTGCCCTCGCCTGGCCCGGGGAGCAGGATGGCCCAGAGCCTGTGCTCTCCACAGAGCCCCAGGGGAGCCCTGCATCCCCAGCTTGGGGTCAGAGAGCTTCCACCCTCATGGGACTGTCACTCTGCCACCTCACACAGCCACCAGGTCACCGGGCCACAGCATCCAGGGAACAGGGTTGGAGGCCAGAGCGGGCAGGGGCCAGGGAGCCGGGCCCCAGCAGGGAGGGGAGCGGGGGGTGCAGGGGGCGTCCCTGGCCCTGTCCTGAGAGGAGGGCGGGCACGAGGTCGGCTGGGACCGTGCCACTTGGAAGACCCCGCCTGGGCCCAGAAGGGCTGTCCCACACATCCGTCTGTGGTCAGGGGCTGGGAGGGACGGACGGGGAAGACAGGAGGCCAAGGCTCAGGCTTGGGTTACGGTGGGTGGGTGCACCCTGGCCGGCCGGAGGGAGGGAGAGATGGGCAGACGAACGAACGGACGAGACGGCTGGTGTGGACATCAACCTCGGGAGGACGGTGCCATCGTCCACCTACAGATAGTGCAACCTCCACGCCACGGGCCAGTGTCTGGACACGCAAAGCCTGTGGGACTGAGTCGCGGAGGAAGGGAAGACCTGAATCAAACCCCCACCATCGCCCCCAGCAGCCCTGCCTGGGCGTGGCTCGGCCGGCGGACCGTCCCCCTTCAGAGCGAAAAGCCGCCAGTGTGATTCCCGGCCAGGGCGCGCGCCCGGGCTGCACGGGGGTCCCACCCGGTCAGGGCGCCTGCACGAGGCAACCCGTTGAGACTTCCCTCTTGCATGGATGTTTCTCCCCCTCCCTCCCCCTCCCTCTAAAACACATTTTTAAAATTAAGAACAAAACAGCAACAAAACCCTCCAAAACAAAGGGAAGCCCTGGAGCCGAGGGCCCTGCTGGCGAACTCCACCGAACATTAAAGAGGTGGCACTACTACTCCTCCTCGAACTTCTCCCGGAGATTCAAGCGGGGAGAGAGAGCCCTTCTGGACTCCTCCTCTGAGCCCCGCACGTCCCCGGCCCCAAAGCCAGACGGAGCCGCGCGGCGAGGAAAGGAAACGCAGGCAGCGTGAGCTGTGAGGACGCCAGCGCCGAGACCCTCCGCGAGACGCCGGCGAGCAGGACCCTGTGGCACACTGAACAGATCAGCCGCGGTGGCCACGTGGATGGCCACGCAGGACTTGCTCTTGGAATGCAAGGACAGTTCAGCACGTCCGCGCCGGCCACGCCCCCTCACGTCACGGCAACGGAGTGAAGGGGGAAGCACACGGTCCCCCGACTCAGAGACGGCGCTGAGAGTCGACACCCTTTCATGACAAGAGACACTCGGCCAGAGAAGCATGGAAGGCAGCTGCCTCTTTGGATAAAAAATCACATATGAAACAAAAAATACATTGAACACCAGGTCAGTGGCCGAAGACGGATGGGTGCCGTGCCCGCTCAGCACAGCCCCGGACGGTGCAGCTGGAGCCGCGGGGCAGGGGGGAGGGAAGGGCACCCAACGGAAGGCACGAGTAGAGCCCTCTCGGCCTCGGCCTGCAGGTGACGCCACCCCACACAGGGATGGACCGCCGCCCTCCCCGCGCCATGGGGGACGGTCGGTCGGACCCAGCAAACGGACCCGGCGAAGTCGGATGCTGAGTCTACACAGACGGTTTACAAATCCGTCACATCTCTGTGTCAGCGGCATTGTTCCGGCGAACAATGGGCAATCTCAAAAGGAAGCCGCAAAGACAATTCGGTTTACACTAGTGTCAAAAAGCACGCTTATAAATCAGCCGAGGGGGTGAAGGATTGGGGTCACCGGGAGAGAGGACCGGGAGGTCAGCCACGACACCCACGGGTGGGGGGGCGGCCAGCACGGGGCCGCTGCTGAGCTGTGCAAGGGACTCCCCGGGGGGGACAGCAGATTCGAGGCGAAGAACCCTCCCAGGGGCCGTGGGCCTCAGACACAGAAAAACCATCTCAAACGTGGAGGGCGCCTCCGGGGACCCCAAACGGCCACAACAAAATGCGGCCCATCCGCACCGTGGAACATCGCCCGGCCCTAAAGAGGAGGGGGACCCTGACACGGGCTCTCTGGACGGACCCGAGGGTGTTGTGCTGAGGGTGAAGGGGCCGGCCCGGGCCCCTGACCGCTGGCTCCCTGCCCCACTGGCCCCGGCAGGGCCTGTGCCCCGCTGGGTGACCGCGGGGGGGCCCTCCCCGCCCGGGAGCTGACCACCGGGGTGGTGGGTGCTGCCGGCCAGCTCTCGCGTGTCACTGATCAGGACGAAATCATACGTAGCCGCCCCGCTCCCCGCCCCGTGGGTGTTGGGGCGAGCTCAGCGAACAGTGGGGGGCCGTGTGGGAGCGTCGACTGCTTTTCTGTTGCGAGTTTCTTGGTTTGTAACATCACGTCCATTGGGGGGCTGGGGGTGGGTGCTGGGGGGCGTGTGTGGTTGGGGGCAGGGGGGACACGCCGGCAGACACGCAGGCAGGGGCTCCGGCCTCAGGGGGCGAGAGGCGCCGGTCCCCCCCACCCCCGCCCCCGCCGGCTCCGGGGGCAGCGGCCTTGACCGGGGGCTGCCGTCAGCAGGGACCTCATCGTGCTTGCTCACGAGTTTCCCAGGACAGGAACGGAGAGTGGCCCCCACGACGTCAGGCGGGTCCACCCTTTCCTTAGAGGCTTTTTCCTCATTTTATTGCATTTTTAAATAATCACCGCATGCTTCCCTCCGCCGCGGCCGAAGCGGCAGATCCCAAGTGCTGTAAGCGTCTCAGTGCAGCGCCTTCAAGCAAACAAACATCCGGCATTTCTGCTGACATTCCTGCTGAGGCTGCATGTGCTCCCCCGGCCCCCCGGCCCCCAGCCCCCCAGCCGGTGAGCCTGGCCTCTGGCTCCGGGGGGCCCGGCCGGAGCGCAGCCGCCCCTGCCCTGCGGGCTGGCCCGCTGCAAGGCAGGATCCCCTCTGGAGGGTGAGGTGTAGGAATAATTTTAAACAACGCTAATCCCCAAATCCTGTTTGAGTCTGGAATGCAGAGCAGGCAGGCCAGCAGCCCGGCTCCCCAGCCCCAGGCGCGGGGCCTGCCGACGTGGCGGGTGGGGGCTGGGGGCTCGGCTTGCTCAGAGACAAAGTGACTGCCACCCGCCTCTAGTGCCCAGCAGGATGGCACCCGGGGCTAAGGCCGCGGCTGGGCCTGAAACCCGGGCGCCCTCGATGGGACCCCAGGGGCAGATATCCTGGCCTCTGGAAGCCAACCGTCCGTGGCCTGGGTGCCAGAAGGGCTGGACGGGCTTGCAGGAGGGGCCTCGGACACCCCGGCCTGGGCACTCAGCAGGGGCCTCGACCAGGGCAGGGACAGGGCCTGCAAGAGGGCTGACCCCACGCCGGGCCATCTCACGGTGCCACCCTTCATTTGGGGGACAACACCCCCAGCCCAAGGCAGGCTTGTGGGAAGGCAGGGTCTCCCCCTCCCAGCTCTGGGTTTCGGGAGGCCCACCTGCAGCCTCAGGGGTCCGGCCACCAAAGGGTGACCCCCTGGCAGGGGCAGGCCCCCAAGCAAGCCACCAAGGAGGACTCATGGGATGTAGGGCCGGCCCTGCAGCCCAGCCCAGGGGGCTCCCCAGGGCCCAAGGCCTCCGTGCACCCCACTGCTCCCCTCCAGACCCACCCCCACCAGGTCCCTCTGCCCTCTTGGTCCAGCCCAGGCACCCCCACGCCCCCTGGGGAACCCCACCCACCACACCTGTGGTGCCCAGGGACCTCCTGGGCTCTCCTGCTGACAAGGGAGCCAGTCTGGGGGCCCCTCTCAGGGAACCCTGGGTGTGCCCCGGGTCAGGGACGGACACGGCCTGGAACTCGACCCCACAGACGTGAGGGGAAAGCTGTGCTGGCGTCAAGTTCAACACAAAGGGCTGCCCCACCCAGCCACTGCCTCCTGGCCACAGCTGGCCTCACGGACGGGGGCCTCCGAGTGGTCTGGGGTCCAGCCCCGAGCACTCACGGCCTTCCAGAGGCCGGCAGAGATGGGGTATGCGGGGTCCCAGCCGCCCGCCGGTAGCCCCCCCCCCCGCCGACAGCAGGGGCGGGCGTTGGGGAAGCCCTCAACAGTGGCACTTGTATGATTCAGGATTGCTGTTGAAGACAAAGTCACACACACACACACACACACACACACATACCCCGTGAGAAAATGGGCGAAAACCTGAACAGGCATTTCCTCTAACATATGAAGGGTCAGCACACGCATGAAGACGTGTTCGACGTCACAGCCGCAGCCAGATGCCGCCTCACCCCCACCAGGATGGAAACCCCCACAAAAACCAGTGCTGGCCAGACAGGGGGCCAGTGGGCCTGGGTGCGGCGGCTGCCGGGAGTGGGCCGCGGCGGGGACAGGACACCGCAGCGGGGACAGGACGCCTCAGGTCCTGGAACGCTGACCCAGGACGGCCCAGTGACCCGGCAGTCCTGCCCTGGGCACACGCAGGAGGAGGGAGAGCGGGTCTCAGAGACATTTGCGCCCCCACGTTCACAGCGGCTGAGAGGTGCAAGTGGGTGCTTCCCCACAGTGCTGGCCTGTGTCCATGGGGCCTGCCCCCACCCCACCCCGGGGCAGGTCTCTGCACAGGACCGTCCGGGCCAGCCCCTTGGGGCAGCAAACCGCCCCGAATCCCTTCCTGGCCACCTGAGGCCAGAGACCCCCTTCACAGCCACCTTCAGGCCTGGCTCCCACCTTCAGGGACACTGAGGGCTCAGCCGAAGGGAACCACCCACACTCAGGCGGTGACCACAGAGTGCCACACGGTGGGGACGGGGGAGCCGGAGCAGAGGGTCGGGCTGGGGGTGATGGGGACAGGGGCCGCAGGTGCCACGGGGTCCCCAGAGGCCCCTGAGACTCCATCAGCCGCCCCGGAGACTCCACTCTCCACGACCGTCTTGCCGTCCGGCAGACACTCACCGGGACCCCCGACAGCTCGGCCGGAGGGGGCCCTGAGTCCCTGGCCCGCAGCACTGAGGCCGGTGGGACAGAGGGGGCGCCGGGCGTGAGGATGGGGCTGACCGGGGGGAGGGGGAGAGGGGAGCAGGGAGCGGGGACAGAAGTCACGGTGGCCTGCGTGGCGGCCCTGTGGATCGCAGGTGTGGCTGACTCAGGGGGCCTTTGCAGGAGCCCCCAACCCCTCAAAGGGCCCCTAGGCAAGGTGGGGGAGGGGGTGTGGAGGCCTGGAGGGGCACAGAGGTGGACGCCAGGCCCCCCATCAGCACCAGGGGCGGGAGGGCCAGGGTGAGGGGTCGGCCCCTCCCACAGCCTTGACCTGTGGGCCACCTGCCCCGGGCCAGGAGGTGTCCCCTTGGTGCCCACAGTGCAAAGCCCGGACGCAGGCTCCGGCCGGGGCCAGCTGTTCCCCTCCGCACGGGACCCGGTAAGGCCCAGAGGGGGCTGGGCCCGGCGTTCCCGGAGGGTCAGCTGGCCGGGCGGCTCGAAGCAGCCGTGGAGGCCACTCAAAGCGCCCTTTGTTCGGGGTCCCGCCTGGGGCCAGCTGCTGCCGGCCGCGCGCCCACAGTGCGGGCCCCAGGCCTCCCGGAGACATGTGCTGGGCACAGCTGGGCCTCCACACACACCCACCGCCCGCCCCGCCGAGCAGCAGCCCCCCAGCGCACCCCTGGAGGGGGAGGGGGAGGGGCAGGGGCAGGGGGAGGCGGGCAGGGGGAGGCGGGCGAGGCGGGGGCAGGGCCCGGTCCTGTGGGTGAGGACCCCAGGGGAGCGGACCCCACTCGCCTCTCCACGTCCACCTCTTCATCTGAGGGAGCCCTGTGCTCAGCCGCCGCCCCCTGGCCCTGCAGCCCCCGGCCTTGACCCCACCCGAGGCCCTGGCCGTGCAGGGCAGTTGTGACGGAGTCCGCCCCCTGCTCCTCGGGGCCCCCGGCTGCCTGCATCGGGTGCTGGGAGCAGTGGGAAGGGGTGACCCTGCTGCCCACGGGGGCCCACGGGTGGTAAACGGCCCCCCCGAGAAGGGACCCCCTGGAGGAAGGGGGCGGGGTCTCAAGCACAATGGGGCTGAGGGGGGGTCTAGAGGAGAGCCCTGCCCTGACCTGTCTCGGGACCCCCGTGCCACCACAGCACTGAAGCCCCCTTGGCCTGATCCCCGAGCCCCTAGTGTGCACCCCAACCCCACACACCCCCCTCTCCCCAAGGCCTGGGCAGTGTCCCCACAGCCTGCCTCTCTCCCACCCTGGCTGCAGGGCCCAGCCCCACCCAGGGGATCCCTCCCTCCTACCTCCCCAGTGGTCTCCCCAGGCAGGGTCGGCCTCTCCCACCTCGGACCCCAGCGCAGCGCCCACCCTGGGGCTCACCAGGATGCTCCACCCCGCGGTGGGGCTGAGCTGAGGGGGCCCGGGAAGACTGGAGGGGCCCTGGGGGGCCCTGCTGCCCTGCCCCCACCCCCAGCCCCACCCAGGCCTGAGCTCAGCTCCCGGATGTCACTGGGGCTTCAGGGTCCCAGCCCTGCAGGCGGCCCCCCACCCCCCCGGAGCCCCGGCAGACTCTCAGGAGACAGAAGCCCCCACTCGAGGGGGCGGGGGCACAGATGGGCAGCCGCCTGCGGGCGCACCCCTCCTGTTAGAAGGCAGGCAAGAGTTTGGGGTGACCCCAGAGACACTGGGCTGCTTTCCCCCAAGATCCAGCCCCACCAGCAGGGGGGTCCGGGGGGAGGGGGGCCGGGGTCGGCCGGCCTGCAGTTTGCGGTGGGCGAGCGGGAGGCCCCGAGACCGCCGCGCCTGCTGCAGACGCCCGGCACCGGCGCCGCACGTGTTTAAAGCAAACCCCGTCTTCCCCGGCCCGGCTATTTCCGTCCACAGGCCAGCCAAGCGGGGTTTATTTTCAGCGCGGGCACCCCACGGCTGAGGGCTGTTAACCCCAAAGAAGTCCCACCCTGTGATCGGAGCCGCCCCGGCGGCCCGGCGAGGAGGGCGGAGGGGGCGGCGGTATTTTTATCCGCAGAGAGCCCGGCCTTCTAAAAATGTCTTATTTAAGAATTTACCCAGAACGAGGAGTTTTTACCAACTGAGGGAGACTCCGGGATGAAAGGCCTCTCTAAGGATCTGGTCGAGGTGCCCACCCAGCCGCGGGTTTCACGGCGTTTCCTGAGGTGCGGGCCAAGGACACCCGAGACCCCGGCGACCGGGGCCGGGGGCCGAGGAGAGGAGGGCCTGCGTGACAGGGCTGACCACATGCATGTGTGTGCATGGTGTGTGCGGTGTGTGCACCGCCTGGTCCTCCGTGTCCGCTCGCTCCCGCCCTCACAGCTGGAGGTTTTCGGGGCGGGTGGCTTTTCTTCCAGGACCGCATGGAGGGACTGAGGGGACGCTGTGTGTGGACTCTGCTGTTTGAGGAGCCCACGCGTGGCCGGCTTCCGAGGGCTCGGGCCCCTCTAAGGCTAGAGTTTTCGGAGTTTCTGGCTGGCTGGGGGCTCAGGGGACGACCACCGGCTTCCATGCCTGAGAAGGGGCTGCCTCCCCAGGGGCGCAGCTGCAAGGGGATGGCCCAAGTCTGACCCCCCCACATCCCCCCACCCTCACCACCAACCGTGTCCTGGTGCCAGAGTGCTGTGCGGGGGTGCTGCCCAGCTGGACGGCCAGCAGCTTAGGGGACAGAGGCCCGAAGGCCACCAGCCCATGTCCCCTCTCAGGGCATCCGGGGGGGCAGGGGTCCCCTGCACTCAAACACTGCATGCGATGCTGCACCCCCCGCCCAGTCCCTACGGCTCCCAGACCCTCGTCACAAGACCAGCTGGGGCTCTGCTCCTGAGGAACTAGTACGAAGACACAGGCCTCAGAAGTTCCTCACGAGGAAACGGAGAGCCCGCGTGGCCCTGGGTGCAGGCAAGACCCGGAACCTCCAACGAAAAGCTCCCCACAGAGAAGCTCCAGGCCCGGGAGGTGTCGCCTCGTCTGTCGGACAGACATGCAGGGAGGCATGCAGCCCTTGTCCACGGGCGCCCCCAAAGTGGGAAGCTGGGGCTCCCAGCGCGTTCTGGGAGGCCACCCCGCTGGACGGTGAAGACCGCGGCACCGCTCCAAGCAAACGAGCCCCCCAAGCGTGCCCTGTGGCAAAGCGTCGGTCCACAGGGTGTCAGCCCACCAAATCCAGCCACGTGTTTCTCAAAAAAAATGCATCGGGACCAGACAGGCTTCAGGTTAAGAAGTCCCAGTTGGTTTCCTTTTTGAAAAGCAACCGGAGTAGTTCGCCTTGCTAACAAACTAAGGAAGAACAGGCACCGATGGGTCCACCGGAGGGAGAAAGACGGACGGAGCCCAGCAGCCCCCCACTGCGCACCATGCCCGCAGGCCCGGCCGAGGGGGGCCTTCCCGGGCGAGGAGGGGTGCCCGCACGAGCCCACCGCCAACCCCACGCATCACGCAGAGATCAGAGAGCAGACGGGGATGGCTGCTCTCGCCTCGCCACTGCGGGCTATCTCGGAGGGCCTGGGCGCAGCACCCGGCAGGAACAAGAAATAAAACCAAAGGCACCGAAAAGAAGATGGCAGAACCGACTGGTTGGGACAACGTGATCGTCTCCACAGAAAACCCGCAAGAAGCAAGCAGTGGCGCCAGAGCTCGGGAGCGAAGCAGCGGACACAAGGGCACACGCTCGCAACAATCCACCCACAACGGCATGGAGAAAAAGGGTGGCGGGTTAGGAGTCAGACACAAGAAATACTTAGTAACAAATACCGCAAGTTCCATCTGAGAGCAGTGCAGCGAAGCCCGCCCACGGCTGAGGAGGGGGAACGAAACAATGAAACATCTAAACAGGCGCCCGGACGCATCGACACGTTGTGTTCGGTGGTGTAGGTGCCGAACGTCACCTAACCCCACAGCGCAATGCTCCTCCAAGCGCCAGCAGGGTCTTCGGGCAGAAGGTGAGAAGCGGACGCTCAGATTTGCACGGAAATGCCAAGGGTGGGGCTCGCCAACCCGCGTCTGGAGAGGAACACGACCGAGGGGCGAGCCCGGCCAGCCAGCCGCCCCGCACGCAGGCCACGGCACCGAGGGGGCTCACGCGTGTCCGGCTAAGCGAGGGCAGCCAGACGCAGGCCCCTCCGCATGGTGTGCCTTCCACCATGACGACGTCCTGGGAACGGCGGGGGGACGGGGACAGGAAACGCCCGTGGTCCCCAGGTGCCGGAGCTCGGGAGGCACCACCAGCGCACCAGGTCTTGACCGTGGTGGCGCCCACGGCCGCCAGCACGCGCCGGGGCTCATGGGACGGCACACCTGAGGAGCAGACAGCTCTCGGCCCTGGCCGGGCGGCTGGGCGGGCTGGAGTGTCGCCCCCACATGCCAAGGCTGCAGGTCCGATCTCCGGGTGGACGCACGAGAACCCGCCGACGGAGGCCTGAACCAGGGCAAAGACAAACCCATGGTTTTCTCTCCCCGCCCCCCACACTCTGTCTACAATCAAGTTAAAAAATTTTTCAAGAGGAAACACTTCAGTGATCGAAACTGAGGCCTCCGCAAACCCCAACCCAAACCAGAAACCGGAGAGATGGTGGATACAACCAAAGGGACACATGGGAGCAGGTGAACCCGCTGGTGGAGAGACCGGGTGACGCAGGAACAGGACAGACACTGCACCGGGACCCGGTCTGGGGGAGCCCTTCAACCCCGCCCCAGGCGGGAGTCAGCCCCGTGGCCCCGTGTGGACACCAGCCCCCACCCTGCCCCCATCTAGCCCTGCTGACCGCAGGCCCGGGTCCCCGGGGTGGGGTGAAGCTCCCCGCTGTCTGGGACTGGCCCGCTGGTCCCTGCCCGCTGCCCACAGGAGGTCTGTCTCCCCCCCAGGCCACGGCCTCCCCCGTGTGCCTTCCCCGGGGGACCGAGGGCTGCATGCTGCCCCCCCCCCCAGTGTGCTGTGTGTCTGTCTCCCTGTCACACCGGCGGGCACACAGGAGCTACTCAGGACACAGGTGCCGGAGGAGCCCACGGCCAGCTCCGGGCCGGACCTCCCGGCCGGGACCCAACGCTGCAGCGGGCAGTCCAGTCCCGGGCTGAGCCTGGCGCCACACGGCCAAGGGGCCCACTGAGGCCCCTTCTGACGGCCCTTGACCGGCCCCGTGCAGAGAGAGCTGACTTCAGCAGCCCTCAGACTGGGTCCCCACCCTGTACTTGACCTTGGGAGGTGTTTCCCAGGCTCCACGGGTGCCCAGCCCCCAGCTCCCCCCTGCCCCCCCCCCCCCCCCCCCCCCTCGGAGCTGCTGAGCAGGGAGTTTGCAGAGTTCTGACCCTTCTGGGGCCTCTCAAGTGTGTTGGCTGCTTCCGCCCTCCGCCCGGCCCCCGCCTCTAACGCCCCCGCCCCGTGATCTGGGGGGAGGGGGCCAGTGGGGTGACAGAGAGGGCACCCACGTGGAGAAAACCCAACCATGCACCACGGGCCCCTCCCCTGCAGAGACCACCCAGCCCTGTGACCACAGGGGTCCCGTCCCTGGTGGGGCCCTGCTGCCGGGGGGTCAGCCGGGGGAGAGGGACAGGGGCCCTGAGAAATGACGGCCGAGCCCCCGCCAGACGGGTGTGGAGGGGCGAGCCGGCGGGGGTCAGACAGAGGGGGGCCGCGCGGGGAAGGTGGGGCTGGTGGGGCTGCTGGTCACAGACCCCCAGCCCCTGGCCCCATGCTGGGTGCTGGAGTGCAGGGACACAGCCCCCCGGGCCAGAATAGGACCTGCCGTGGTGGTCACTGGCCTCCCTCGGGGCCCAGCTCTCCCGACACTGGGGTTCTCTCCGACTCTTCCCACATGTGCCAGGCACATGCCTGCTCAGGGTCTCGGTAGGTGTGGCCCCCACCCCCGCCAGGAACGCCCCCCGCACCCCAAAACATCTGCAGGATTCAGTCCGTCACTGTCACTTGGAGACCTGGTCACCTGCTTGGCGAGGCTACCATGAGCCCCCCCTGTGGCAGGTACGGCCTGCCCCCACGTCACTCAGTTTCCCAGGCAACCTGGGGCGCGGGGGTCCGAGGCTCACAGAAGGGGAAGATGGGAAAAGCCCAGTGTCCGTGGGCAGCCCCTGTGGGTGGGCGGGCTGGTGGTGACACTGAGCGAGGAGACACGGAGGACCCGGGAGACACTGAAAGGGGTGACAGTCACAGGACGAGAGCACTCGCCTTGCACAACACCCAGGCAGCCAGAGAGAGAGAGAGAGCGAGCGCCCACTGGGCAGAAAACCTGCCCGAGACGAGGGCAACACGCACAGAGTTCCGGACGCCCGCACGGGCCGGGACACCAGACGGGTGCGTGCACGCCCACGGGCTCCGCGTGCCCTTCCAGGCGGAGGGCTCCCACGGGGCCGAGAGGTCAGGCTTCGCTGTGTCCCCCCCACCCCCCAGAAGCACGCTCCGCCCACAAAGACACAGATGGGCGAGAAGTGACAGAAGGAGCGAGACCGCAGCCGACACTAAGGAAGTCGGAGCCGGGCGCCCGCGCTAACGCCCGGTGAAGCCGACCTCGGAGCAAAGAGACAGGCCGGAGAGACACAGAGGGGCATGTGCGAGAAAGGCCACTCTGCAACAACGAAAGGGCCGGTCGACCAGACGGCCCCGCAGCCCCAAGCTGCACCACAGTGGAGAGAAGAGCTTCAAAGTGCACGGAGCGAGCGAACGCCGCCGGGACTGCGGGGAGAAGTGGAGCCACAGTTGTGGCTGGAGGCTGACGCTCCGATTGGACAACCGGACGGGCGATCGGTGAGGGTCCAGGCGGCCGGACTGGCGGTCAGGGACGGTCCCTCCGACCGCCCGTGCACACCTACAGCTCTCTGGCTCCCGAAGATGGGCCAGAGGCCGGGCCGTAAACACAGGTCTCAGTGCGCCCTAAAGGAACCCAATGGTATTGATCATTTCCTCTGACAGAATGAATGAATGAGTAAGTAATAGCAGGCGCCGGATCGGGCACGAAGAGGTGACCCTGCCGGTGTCCGCAGATGTGACCGTCACCGGGAAAACACCGCGTCCACCTACTGGAAACACTGCTGGCTCTTCAGAGGGGGTTGAAGAGATTCCGGGGACGAGAGAAGCCCCTCGAAGTGATCACGGTCCTAAGTCCAGCACGGAAGGGCCAAGAATCAAAGTTAACCGAGAACTACCTCGGGCCACGGCGTCCAAGCGGGAACACGCCATCCCAGCACAAACGCGGTGCAAGATCGTCACACTGAGAACCGCAGAACGTCCCCGGCAGGAGTCTCAGGTCCCGTGAACAGGGGTGCAGCGCCCATGGGTCAGAGCGTGGGTGTGGCTGAGCGGGGAGTCCCCCCCTACCCAATCCTGGGGTCCAGAGCGATGCCCAGCAGACGCCGCCGGCCTCCTGCGTGAGGACGGGCCCGCAGCTTCTACGGCCGACGCACCGACGCTGCAGATCCGGACGCGCCACGGCAACGCGGAGGAGAACGGCGCCGGGCGACTCAGTTCGAGAATTCTCAGAGCTGCAGCGACCAGGGCAGCGTGATGTCAGCAGAGAGATGGATGGATGGGCCCACGGGTGTGGGTAAGGGGCGGAAAGCAGGCCCACGTGTGCCTGAAGAACCGAGCACTCGGGGAGGAGTCGGGGTGGGACAGCAGGCAAAGGACACACTTCCCAACACGCGGCACTGGGGCCGCTGGACACGCACACCAAAAAGCCCGCAGACCTCAGAGAGCATCGGCACGGCGAACGTTCACCCTGTGTGGCCGTGTCAAAGGGGCACCCACGCTTTTGGCCCAAGCGTTCAGGAAAAAAAACCTCTTTTAATTTTTAAATTCGATTACTTATTTATATTTAGATACTTGTGTGTTTTTGTACGAGGACTTTTAGCACTTAGTTTTTGAACATGTTATGGTGCAAGAAATTTTATGTGACGGGTAATTCCCAAACCCCCGGACAGATACGGGTGTTTCAGGCACTGCTCAGGTGTAACGTGCATCCCTACTTTCCCCTCAAGAATCTGGGCCCCCGAGTGCGCAGGATACACGGCAAAGCACGGCGGTGGCCGGGTCTCCCCGGGAACGCCGCAGCGGGGACTCCCGGAAGGACACTCGGGAGGAAACCTCTGTGGTCGCACGTGCGGAAAGGTTTCCGAAACCTGACATAACGAGCACGAAATGCGTAAACAAGGAAACAGCAATAAACTTGGCCCCATTGAAATGGCGGCTTTAAAAGCCGCCGGTGAAGGAGGGGGGAGGAGAGCCACACGCCCGCCGGGGGAAATGTCTGTGGGACACGCGCCCGTGTGTGCGGGACACGGCGCTTCCACGGCCGGAGAAGAGACCAGCAGCTCGGAACGGGCAGGAGGCCGGGGGGGCCGCTTCATTCCCCCCAGGAGTGGAGGTGGCCGAGCACGGGAAGGGGCTTTGTCTGGAGGGAATGGTGGTCCGGGCGCGACGAGACCCCCGCTGGCGGGCCGGATGAGAAGCTCCCTGCAGGCTGAGGTGGGGGGCTGAGCCATGTACCCCCCCACCGTGCCCGCACCCCAACCCGGCGGCTCCATCTCTGGTTACTGACCTGGAGCTGAACCATCACAATGTCTGAAAACGGGGGCAAAAAGAGGGGGGTGTGCCGGGGGAGAGGTGGAGGAGGAGACCACCCCGACACCTGGCCGTGTCGTCGGGGCGAGACCTGGAAGCCACACAGGCGCCTGCGGGCCCAGACAGAGCCCCTGCCTGGCAGGGACGGGGCAGCAGGGCGCCCTGGGCCCTCACCTTATACCGTGCGGCTGCGCGGCTTGGGAACAGGCAGTGCCGTGGGAGCCAGTGGGCCTGGCCTCCCATCCTGGGTGCTGGCAGCCATGCCCCGGCTGGTCTCGGGGCCCTGGGACCCCCACTGGCCATCGTGACATCTCCCCAGGACGCACAGACCCAACACCAAGCACAAACTGAGGGCCACTCCCTCCCTTTCTCCGGGAGGCCCAGCTGAAACCCTGAAGGCCCCGGGAGCACCTGCAGGGCGGAGGAGCGGGAGGATGGGCACCCCGCTTCCCGGGCAGGGACCAGGCGGACATGCGCCGCGGGCCAGGTCCCCTCTGCGGTGCCAGGTGGGGCTGGCGGTCCCCCCACGGGCCCCGAGGACGCTGCCTGCCGGCCAGGACCGTCCACCGGACGCGCCGGTCACACAGGATCGGGTTGCATGTTTTTGGGGAAAGTTTGAGACATTTTCCACAGCCCCCTCTCGCTCCTGCCCCCCCCCGCCCCCCGGTTCTCGCTCCGCACGGGCTTGATCGATAGGACAGTTCTGGCGGCGATAACGCGGGGCCGGCGGGGGCTGCACAGAGGGCGTCTTTGTTGCAGCGGCGCGGCCCCGCGGCCCCCCACCCCCGGGGCCCGGTGGCCCCGGGAAGGTTCCGGTTACAGCCGAGGATTCCCGTTGTCACGGCCCGCTCCCCGCCCGGCGCAGACCCCGCACAGAGGAATGGCAGCTGTCCCCTCCCGAGCAGCTGCCCCCGGGCCAGGAACGCAGCCAGCCCGAGCCCTGCACCCCGCCCCCCACCCCCGGCACACACACACTGGTCGGGGGGCCCCAGTGGGGCGTCAGCTCCGTCCTTGCTGGGGCGCGTCCCAGCCCCCCGCCTGGGACCCCGCAGAGGTCCTCGTGAGCCTCGGGCCCACGGCCTTCTCCCGCTCGGACACCCTCGGCGGCCAGAAAAGTGACCTTTTTCCCCGGTGGGGACCGGGGCACTGGTCCCCCGAGGCCCAGAAGGGAGACCGGGCTGAGAGGCCGAGGTGGCAGAAACCGAGACATGCACACGTGACAAACACACATGACAAGCACAGACGGTGCGGACACCGGGGCGGCCACAGCACGGAACGGCGGGGCAGACTGCCCTCCATGTCGGGGCCTGGGGGCCCAGTGCAGTGAGCGGGGGCGTGGGACCAGCGGCCCCGCTGTGGGGGCCCTGGAGGTGGCTCAGGCTGTGTCCACAGAGTCACCCGGCACGGGGCAGGGGGGGTCTCACAAGGCGGCAGGGGGTCTGCAGGGCGGCAGAGTCACCCCGGCAGCCGCTCCAGCTCTGTTCACAGGCACTCGCAGGGACCTTGGGCTGACCCAGCCCACTCGGGGCTGTGGGGGCTGCCTGCGTCCCCCCTCCCACCCAGCGTGGGACGCACGGCCCCACCAGACACACACATCCATCCCTCCCGCCCCTCCTGGTCCCGGAGGCCGGCGTCCCTCCACCCTGTTTTCCTCGGATCGGCACCGGGCGGGGCCTCGGGCCTCGGAGCAGGAGGCTCCTGGAGCCCCACAGGCGGAGCCCCCAAGTCCCCGCGTGTCCCCCCCCCTCCCCTCCTCGACAGGCAGCGGCAGGCGGGCTGCCAGGGCTCACAGCTCCTCAGCTTTTGGGGTTTCTGCCCAAACGGCCAGGCTCCGGTTTGCACGTGGAAGCTGGCTGCCACGTGGAGGGCCAGCCCGGCTGCGGCCTAGTGGAACACACGTGTGCACGTACACGCAGCGTGCCACGGCTTCCAGCTCCCGGGCGCGGGGCCTGGGTGCAGCCAGGAAGCCCGTCTCTGCTCCCCAGAGCCCACTCCCGTTGGTGCTCGGGCCCCGGCCCAGAGTCTGTGCTTTATGCATGTTTGCTGGCTGAGCAGGGGTGGGGGGCAGGGGTGGGGGACCCTGACCAGGGGTGGGGGGCAGTGTGTGCACCAAGGCAGGACGTCAGAGGCCCCCTGGGGGGGTGGCTCCCGTGTGCCAGGGAAGGGGGTCTCCCCAGAACACCCTGGGGCCCCAAGGTGGCCGCAGGGGGTGCCACGAGGCACACAGGAAGGCGTCGCCGGGGCAGCCGGGTGGGAGCGGTCCCCCTCAGACTCGAAGGAGTGCACAGAGCCGAGGGGAAGGCCAGGAGAGCCCTCCCAGCAAGAGGCCACAGAGAAAATAAGACCCTGGGGGGGGGGGGTTTCCTGAGGAAAAACCAGGGCCACCATGGGCGCCCGGACCCGGGGTGGAAGAGCCTGGAGCTCCGTCTCACTCCTTCCAGCCGGAGCAGAACACGGCAGGGGTGTGGCCACTGCGGCCCCGAGCTCAGCACGGGGCCCCCTCCTGGCATGCGAGGGTGTGGGAGCCCCCGGGTCTGCAGGGGCCCGCTGAGCAGGAGCTGGGGTGGGGCCGAGCACGGAGCCGGACCTTGCTCCTCAGAGATGGGGACCAGCGCGGGGCCTGTTGAGGGGGCCGCGGAGTCCTCATTTTGCAGCTGAGAAGCGGGGGCCCAGAGACCTGGAGGGGGTCCCTCTGTGCTGGGAAGGGGGGCGCCCGGCGGGCGGGAAGGCCGGTCACCACGGTGGTGGCCGAGGGAGCCTCGGCAGTGAGGGAGGGAGCCACCGTGGTGACGTCACCCCCCCCCCCTGGGCCCCCGGGCCTCGGCTCACGGGGCTGCAGCCACGGGCACGGCCCGCCAGAGCCACCGTTACCTGCGCTGGCCCACGCCTCGGGGCCCGTCTCTTTGTGTGGGACGTGGAAACGCCGAGAGCCGAGTTTCAGAGAAGCAAGCAGCCTCTGGCCTGGCCGGGGAGGGTCTCTTTGTGTCGAAAGTGGGGGGATTCTGCCCCGGCACCAGTTTTAGGGGGACACAGGAGAGCCCCCAAACCCAGAACTCCTTTCATAAGGCACACCCAGAGCCTCGGGTGCAGAGTGTGGACACACACACTCACACATGCGTGTGCACAGGCAGGCTCACACGTACACACACACACACACACACAGAGACACACACGCCCATGGGCCGGGGGGAGGCTCGCTCCGGGCTCGGGGACCCTCCAGCAGCCCCCCTTCCAGCGGCCCCAGAAAGGGGGCCTCTTGCCTGGGAAACCACAAACAAAGCTGGGATGGAGGACGTGCCTGCTAACAGGCCCCGGGCAGACCCCACAGCAGAGATGAGATTCCAGCAAAATGGCTTTTTCAGGCCCCCCAAATATCCCTGCTTCAGCAGAACGCTTAATCCCTCCTCGGCCGCCTGGGGCTTCCTCGCCCCGGCCGAGATAACAGCTTTCTGGCACCAGAAAGCAGAGCTTAGGAAAAAAAAGAGGAAGAAATATGGGCTCTCTGGGAAAACACAGCTTGGAGTGCATTTTTTTCCACCATCGAAACCTCGTGCTGCTCTCTCGGAGCCCGTGCACGGAGCCCACCCTCGGCCCCTCCTGGCTCCGGGGCTGTGGTCGGGCTCCCGCGCCCTGGGCCCCCGGCCAGCGGCGCTTTCATTTCTCTGACAACAGCGCCACCTGCTGTCCCGCAGCCCGGCGGGCTCTGCGCCTGGGACTGGGGGGCTGCAAACTCTGCTCCCTGAGCTCTCGCCCCCCACCCTGTCCACTGCCTCTGCCGGGGGTCCGAACCCTCCCCCCATCCCGCAGACGGATGCCTCCCCAGAAAGCCCCCAGATTCCCCCTGTACCAAGAGCCCTGGCGCTGTGAGCTGTGGGGTGGGGGGACCCTGCCAGTCCGGGCCCCCTCCCAGAACTTCCTTGCATCCCCCTTCCCTTCCCTTCCCTTAGCAGGGCGCCCCCTCTTCCAAGAAGCCCTCAGCACCCCTGAGATGTGTCCCACCCCCAGACCCCCTTCCCCTCACACCTCCTTCCCTAGCCAGTCCTGACCTAACTCACATCTACCCCTGGGGGTGGTCCCCCGGCTGCCCTGTCTCCACTGTCCTCCCAGTGTCCCCCAGCCCCTCGGCCATGACCCCCGGCCAGACACAGCCAGCTCAAGAGCTGGGCAGGCCTTGGACACCCAGCAAGACCTTTGGAGGGTATATCTGAGGCCATCCTGCCCACCACCCCCATTTTACAGGCGGGGAAACTGAGGCCTGAGACCCTACAGCAACTTGGGGTGTGCCGTGGGGGCAGCTCTGGGCACAGGGACTCAAAGGAGGGGGCTCCAGCCCCAGGGAGCCCCCCACTGGGCAGGCGGGCGAGTCCAGCCTGGCCTGCCTCTCGGCGAGTGGGGTGGAGCCGGGGACGGAGCCCACCACAGAGCCCCAGCACGCACGGGGCAGAGAGGATGGGGGGCGAGGGGAGGGCAGCTCGGGGTGGGGGGCGCCGCGGCAGGGCCGGCCGGGCTGGGCCGGGAGCTGGCCGGGAAGCCGGTCCCGTAGCATGCCAGAGCGCGGAGGGAAGGCCCGAGGCAGCGGGGAGTGCCGGGGTCAGCGAGAGTGCACCCAAGAGGAGGGGGGACGGGGTCTGAGGGCGGGTGGGCGGACGTGGGGGCCTGCGGGGGCCCGGGGAGGCCAAGTCCATCCTCAGCGCCACAGGGAGCTTCTGGAATGTTCAGGCGCTGGAAAGCAAGCCCCCTCCCCGGGCTGTGGCCGCTGCATGGAGTGGCTGCCCGGTGGGACGAGGGTGGCCAGGAGGGGGCGGACAAGGGACCCTGGGGGACAAGGGGGACAAGGGGGACAGCCCCACGAATCTGCCCTCGGAGGGGCGGACCGGAAGGTGGGACCACGGTGGGAACGGGCTCTGTGCTCTGGGCACACCCGTCCCACATCCCAGTGACAGAGGGTGTCCCACATCCCAGAGGGAGAGGGTGCAGGACGCCCAGCCCTCCGCCGGCCCAGCCCCACCCATGCTGGGTCCCCGCCCTCTGCTGGGGGCAGTGCGCACCCGCAGTTCAGAGATTGGCCACCAGATGGCAGGCGTGCCTCAGAAATGTCAGGAGTGAGCGGGCAGCACCAGGGAGGGAAGGTGGTCAGGGGGCAAAGGGCAGGGAACTTCGGGATGGGGGTGGGCAGCCGGGTTAGGACCAGAGCCCTCAGCCCCCTCCCCCTGCTCCGGCCACACTGCGCCCTGAGACTGGACAGTGAGCTCTGTCTGAACGGGAGAAGCCTGGACCAGGGAGGGTGCTGCTCCTGCCCCGTCCAGAGTGCAGGGCGGGGGCTGCTGCGGGGTGACCCCCAGCCCCTCGGTGAGATTTCCAGCAGAGTGTCGCACGTGAGGGTGCCAGGGCACGGCAGGGACAGTAGGTGCCTGGTCTCGGCCACCTGGCCCTCTGGGGTTTCGCCGCGGCTGCCCCAGGAAACCCAGAATGGACGAGGGGCCGGCCCAGCACTGGTCACAGGTCCCCGTCCCCTCCTGGGCCTGGGGCCCACAGCGCTGGCCCTCGGGAGGAGGGCAGGCTCAGAGGAGCTGCCCAGCAGGCCCAGCGGATCTCCCTGGCGGCCCCTTCGGCCTCCGTCACCGCCTGGATCGGTCACTCAGTGGCCGAGGCTGGGAGGGTGGGACCCGAGGGGCAGCTCGCAGGGCGGACGCGCCATGTGGGGCCCAGGCCAGGGGCCCCCATCACCGTGATGACCCGAAGAACCAGGGACACCGCCCTTTCCCGTCTCTCCTCACCCGGCTCCTCCCCTGCGGTCTGGCAGGGGGCAGGGGGCCGGCCGGGGCAAGGGCCGTCCCCACCGGAAATAGACACAGGACCCGTGAGGGTGCCTTGCCCCTGCCCGCCGCTCACCGGCAGGGGCGGACGGGGACCAGCGCCCGAGCGCAGGGAGCTGCGGGCCCGGGGCCTCCGCAGAGACGGGGCTGCCGCTCCCGCGGGTCCCCAGGAACAAGGAACAGGGAACAGGGTGGACGCAGGAGTGGCCGCATGATGCTACCCCCTCACTGGCACGGTGGCCGTCCCCCACTCACACGGGAGACCCGACCTAACACAGGACAGTGACGCCCAGACACCAGGGCCTGGGGGTGGGAGCTCCTCCCCGCAAAGCAAGCAGGTCGACGTGGGGACCCCCCACCCGGCCCCATGGAGACAAGAAAGACACGAGTCAGCCCCGGCACGTCAGAACTCCACTGTCACGTGGGACCCAGGGCCTCTGCACCACCCCGGGGCCGGCATGTGCCTTCAGGGGCGGCCGGGAGCTCAGGCCCCACGAAGCCGGAGCCACGGCCGAGCCGAGGCCGAGACCCTGCGCCCAGCGCGCTCACGGCACTGCGTGCGCCTCTGAGTGCTCCGCAGCCCCGGGAGGCCCCGGAGACCGGAGAGAAAACCGCCGCCGACGAGAGCAGGCGGCCCAGGGCCGAAGCCGGCGGCATGGCACTGGCGGCCACCAAAAACCAAATGGCAGGGAGCACAGCGGCAGGAGACCCCGCACGTGACGGCAACCGAGAGTGACCGCATTGCAGCCACTGGTGGACGTGAGCTCCTCAGCCACTGTCCACCCCGCCTGATGGACATGCTTCAAGCGGGGACAGGGCCCCCCACCACTCAGGCACCCCCCTCCCCACGTCCACGCGTCCGACGCCGTCCGTGTGCCCTCCGGGAGCCCGACGGGTTGGGTGTGGCGTCCCTCCGCTCCCAGGGAAGAGCCGGCCGGCGAGACTCGGCATCCCCAGAAGAGCCGGGCGTGGCACCGAACCGCACGGAAGGGAAAAAGGGTCTTGGCGCGCGTGTCATTGAAGCAGGCGGCCCTGGGGCACGAGGTCACTCAGACCAGCGGCCCAGACCAGGGGACCCCAAGTGGGTGCACTGTCCCCTGGACGCGTGGTTCATGGTGAAAGGGCGGCCTCACGCCAGGGGCCTGGGTGGCCCGGAGACCGGGGGACGCGTAAGAGGGGCTGTTCCAAGTGCCACCAGTGATCTGAGGTCACCAGAGGGACCTGTGCAGGTGCCCGGAGACGCCGGCCGAACCCCTCCCGCCCCCGGGGGGTAGACGGGCCCTGACCTGGGCTCCGGGAGCGCAGGAGGGTGGGCACGAAGGCAACTCCCCTTCTCCTGGGGGAGGGGCTCGGGCCTGCCACGGGGCCACGCAGGACGCCAGAGCCCCGCTGACCGGGCCACCAGGCCAGGCAGCCCCGACGTGCCCGGCACCCAGCCACCAGCCGGCTGGAGGTGGGCAGGCGGGGTGTGTGTTGGGGGGGTGCACAACCATACAACCATACATGAGAACTCGCCACACACCCCAGACAGACACTAGACAGCTGGCCCCCACCATTCAGGCAGCCACCTGGGGGTGGGGCCAGCCCCATACCCCACCTTCTGGGCGGCCTCGCAGCCAGGGGCACGGAGGGGCACCTCCGTGAGGTCGTTTGTTCCTGGCACCTGGCTTGGTGTGACCGTGACGTGATCCGCCCTGGCTGCAGGCCCCCGGCTCAGCCAGGCCGGCCCGAGGTCCCGGCCCGAGGTCCCGGGTGCTGTCCGAGGGGCTCACAGCTGGCTGGGCAGGGAGGGGCTTCCAGACGAGGGGCCCAGGCCGGGTGCTGGCAATTTCTCGCCAATACCCCTGCACCCTCCTTGGGGGCCAGGGACCCGGACGCGAGGGTGAGAGCCTCAGAGGGCAGCGGACGGGGCTGTCCAGGTGGCAGGGGTGGGCAGGGGGCGGCTGGGGCTGGGACCACCGCAGGGTCTGTGTACCAGCCTCGGCCCCAGTCAAGGGTCGCCCAGACCTGGGGCCAAAGCGCAGCCTTGGGCGAGTCCCTGCCGACCACGGCCCAGCTCCTCGTGCCCACATCCTCCTGTCCTTCCTTTCTGGCCCAGCTCAGAGGCCCCCTCCTCCAGGCAGCCCTCCCAGACCACCAGCCTCAGGCTGCTCTCCTGCCCCGGGCCTCCTGGTCCAACAGTCACATGCTGGTGAGTCCCAGAGCTGGGCGTGGGGGGGTGGTCCCACCTCCAGTCTGCGGGGTCAAGACAAGCCCACGGGTGCTGGCCAGGGTTGGCAGGCAGGCGGGGGAGCATGGAGAAGCACGCTGCCGTCCACTCCACACGCCCGGGAGGCCGGAGCCCCAGGGCGGCGGCCCGTACGTACCATCCAGAAGAGGGTCCCCGTGGCCAGGGCGACATACTGCTCGATGGTGGACAGCACGCTGAAGATGAGGCAGACCAGGACGATGAGGAAGCTGCAAGACAGGGAGACAGGCGGTCAGCCCGGTGGCCGGCCGGCCCCTCCCCTACAGGCCCCCCAACCCGGCTCCGCCGCCCAGCAAGCAGCTAACGCCCTGGGCCCGTCCACGCGGCGGGAGGGGGGTGACCGTGCCAGCGCACCGCCCGCCTGTCAGTCACGGCGTGAGGGCCACGTGGTGTGGGGCTCCGTCCATGTGCCGTGTCCAGGCGGGAAACACACAGGGACACACGGCAGACCCGCGGCGGTCACCAGGGCCCGTGGGTACTGGCTCTCCTTCTGGGTTGACAAAATCTCTGAGCTTCGGGGGCGGTGACCACCCAGCCCGGGGTGTCCTGAGGACCCCTGACCAGGGAGCCGGTGGGCCCAGGAGGTGTCCACACAGAGGAGGGCCGGGGTCGGCTGGCAGCCCCCTGCCTCAGTTTCCCCGACTCAGGCCAAACTTGTGGGTCGACCCATGGCCTCTTCCTTGGGGGGGAGTGATGGCCAGCTGGACGCAGCGGGAGGGAGGGAGCCCCGGGTCTCCCCAGGCCCAGGACCAGCCACGCCTTGTGCCCCGCCTGGGGGCCGAGCCCCTCACTTGTGGGGTCACGGGATGCGCCCTGGGACCAGCCGCCACCACCATCTCCCCACTGACGCCCCACTCTTCTGAGGCCCCCAAGGTCACACCAAGGAGGGGGCCGTTGCTGAGGCGGGTGCGGGGCTGTGGCGGGGCTGGGGCCCGGGCCCCAGGAAGGGACAGGGAGGGCCCACAGCCAGTCCCCTCCCTGAGCCCTGACTCTCCTCCTCAAGACACCTGTGACGACAGCGAGGGCCACGGGGCGGCCCAGGGTGACCTCTGGGGTCCGGGCCCCTCGCATGCCATCCCTGAGGGGCCCCTTGGCCGTGGGACAGTCTCCAGTCCCAGGTTTGGGGACTTGGACAGGACTGCCTCTTGGGCATCATGCGGCTGTCACCTTGTCCACACACTGGTCCCATCCCAGGGACGCGCCCCACGCCCCACAGCCCCGTCCCCAAGCCTTCCCGCCCCACACCCGGGACAGTGAGGCCCGAGGAAGGGGCTCGTTCGGGACAGGTGTGCGGGTGCTGCTGCCCGGGCTAAACCTGTCCACCCCAGGGGCCACATGCGGCAGCTTCTCCCTCCCCTGTCCCTGCCTCCGGGGCGCCGGCGGGGAGGGCCGGGCTGCAGCCTCTGCACTCGGGCACCGCGGTGGCCCCGCGCCCTGCCAGGCCGTGTCTGTCTCCCCCGAGACCCCAGGTCTCTCGCTGCCAGGGGGCAGTCCGCCCCCGACGACCCCGTGGACACACCTCTGCCCCAGGAGGCCCGAGAAGCTGTCCCCTGGGCCCAGCGACCTTGAGGCTTGGGGGCGCGGGCCAGGGAACCTCCTGGTCACTCAGCTACTCAAACTCCGAGGGCCAGTTCCAGACAGGCCCGGACAACAAGGCGTGCTTCTGTCTGCCCCGGCCTGTGCTAGGTGGGCCCGGGAGCCCCACAGGTGCCCACACAGGGCCCCAGCCTCGGGGGCTCACACCTGGGGGGCGCCTGACCCCCTCCTGCCTCTGCCCTCTGCCCTCCGTCCAGCTGGGGTCCTGGGGCTCCTGCATGAGGCTGTCCCAGATGCCCCAGAGCTGGGAGACAGGGGTCGGGTGGGGGGGAAGCAGGAATCAGACCCATCTCCTGGACACGGCTGGCCAGAGTGGAGAACAGGCCAGCTGACCCCCAGAGATGCCCCCCGGGCCCCGGGGCAGCCTGTCTGACTTCCTGGAGGCACGCGCCGGCAGGAGCAGGCCACTCCCAGAGGCCAGGGCAGCTCTGGCCTGCAGAACAAAGCCCCACTTGTGCCCGGCCACCGAGCCACCTCCGGAGCCGCGCCCGCGAGCGCCAGCCCCGGGGACGTCGGGGACACCAGTTATCGGACATCAGGGCGCCGCCCGCAGCAGCTGGGCGCCCCGGAGCGTGAAGGCCTGGGGCACCCTGCCAGGGCGGCGCTCAGAGGGGACAGCAGCGCGGGGTCACCGGCCTCCTCCCGCCCGGCGCTGGCCCCATCGGTGCCTGTCACAGACTGGGGTGGGCTGGGGGGCCCGGCCGCCAAACCCGGGCCAGGTGGGACCCCCGGGAAAGACGGGGGATGCTCCGTCCTACAGGGCACGTCTCAGGGACACACGGCTTCGCTGCCGGGAACCCCGCACTTCACACATGAAGCAGAGGGGACCGTTCGGGGCGTCCTCAGTGCCCGGCCGTGGGCTCCCCCGGGGGGGCTGTGAGCCAGAATTCCAGGGCACTCAGAGGCCACGCCGGGGCACCTCAGGGGACGCCAGCGCCGCCCCGTCTACTGAACGCACACAACGGGGTGTGAACGGGACGCCCTGCTGGTGCAGAGAGAGGGAGGGCGCGCCCCAAAAGAGGAACCCCAAGGACACCCGGCCGAGTGAAAGCAGCCAGCCACATGGGGCGAGCCCCGCGTGACCCACTCACAGGAAGTCCCCGGAGGAGCCCCAGCCGCGGGCAGTAGGCGGCGGGGCCGGGGCTGGCGAAGGGGTGGGAGCGAGCGTCAGAGGGGGAGAAAGTTCTGGAAAGTTCTGGAGACGGTGGAATGACCGCACGGCAGCGTGAGAGTGTCTAACGCCGCCACGCCCCTAACGTGGTTACGATGGGAAATTGTATGCCTCCTGTGTCTTATCACAATTTTTTAAAAATGTAAAGAAAACTAAGTGAGCGCCACGTGTACGTGCTTTATGGCAGGCTCCAGAAGACGCGGCCGGGGCCGGGGCCGGGGCTGGGGCCGGCGGGGACGAGCCAAGGGCCGGTGAGGCGGAGGCCCGGCGGGTTCCGGAGAGTTTTCATCCCGGACCAGATGCGGGGTGGGGGGGGGGGGGGCGGTTCCCTCTGCACACGAGTGACCCTGGAAGAGCCCCGCCCCACCCCAGACGGCAGCTCAGTGCCCCCCCACCGTGGGCACCCCTGTGACACTGGTCTCCCCGAGGGGTGGCCTCAGGTCCTGCCGGGGCTGTCCCTGCCCCTGTACCCAGCCTGCTGAGAAGGGTTCCGGCGCCTCCCAGGCCTCCGAGGGCCAGGGCTCCCCTGCCACCCCTCTGACCTCTGACCTCCGACCTCCGGCCTGGGCTGCTTCCGCAGCACCAGCCTCATCCCTTTCAGAGGTTCGCTCAGGCCAGGCCGCCCACGCCCGAGGACGGCACAGCCGGCTGTGGGCCTGCTGGCCGAGGTCCCCCGCTCCCGTGGCCACTGTCTCCGGAGGCCCCCTGTGCACCGTCCCATCAGGGACTCCTCAGGAGGCCACACCCCGAGTCTCTGTCGCTGGGCGGGGGCTCTGCGCAGCCCCTCGGGGTCTCAGCTGCCGCTGCTGCTGACAGCGAGCTAGGCTGGGGGCTCGGAGACACAGGGCCCCCCACCTCGTGCTCTGGCTGGGCTCCACGGGCCCCTGTGGGCACCCCCCCCCCCAACTCCTGGTCTCCACCACCCCGGGTCAGAGGAGGTTCCACGGCACATCCTGGCGTCAGGCTGTGGGCGGCTCAACGTGGGCCTCGGCCCCCTGCCACGGGCCGGCACCCAGGGTGCCTCAGACCACGGGGGCGCCCGCCCACGGAGCAGGGACCCACATCTTCCCTCCCTTCAGGCCCCCGTGACGACCCCCCTACCAGGGCCCCCCAGGGCCTGGCAGGTCAGAGGCCCCGGTGTGGCGGGCAGGTGGGGACAAGCCCGCTCCCTGTGCCCTCCGGTCCTCAAGAGGAGCCTGAGATGTGAGCCCGCCCTCGTCCGGGAGAAAGAGGGAAGCTCGGGGAGGGGGGGGTGACCGCACAGGGCCACCCGGCACCAGATGTCAGCAGGGGAGCTGACCCAGGTCCCTCCCACCGTGGCAGGAGACTTGGGCCCAGGGGCCGCCCCGGGGCTGCCCCGGGTCGGGGGGCAGGGCGGGGGGACCAGGCAGGCTCGAGCAGGAAGGCCAAGGGAGCCCCAGCCCTCAGGGTCACGGCTGTCACTGCAGCCACACCGCGTGCACTCACAGGCCTGCCGGCGCAGCGGGGCACCCAGGAGGGGCCCGGGCACCCGGGTGGGCGCTCAGCAGAGGCAGGGCCTCCTGGCAGGGCCCCGGGGCCTGGGGCCGGCCCCACCCCTCAAGGGCAGCTGTGGGCACGGAGCCCGGCTGGAGGCCGCCCCGCGATAAGAGCCCTCCGAGGGTATATTTAGAAGGTGCCAGAGGACCAGCTGAAGTGACCCCACAGGCAGGGGCCCGGTCGGCCTCGGGGCCTCGGGACGCACGGGGCACCTTCCCACGGAGAGGATCCTGCCAGGGGTGGGGTGGGGGGGACCCTGTAGGCATCCCCCCCCCAGGGCCGAGAGCCCTGCCCTCCTTCACGCTGGGCAGCAAGGAAGACCGCAGGCCATGGCGGGCACCCGGCCACCCCGCCCAGGGCCCGAGAAGGAGCAAGGGAGACGAGGCGGCAGGACGCTGACCCCGGCACCGCCGTAGCCGGGACGGCACGGCCCATCAGTGCTGGGAAGACCCGGCTCCAGAAAGCCCCTCCTCACGTCTAGCCCAAGTCTCCCTTGCTGTCGTTTAGTCTCTGCAGAAGGAACCCCCCCCCCAACCTCCCACCTGGAGACTGAGCTGCCCTACAACCCCTGGAGCCTCAGGGTCCCCACTGGGGCGGGAGGACGCACCCAGGGTGCCCCGGCGGCATCCATGCTCAGTGACGGGGCTGCCACCAGATGGGCCTGTGTCCTTCCCCCGGGCCAGCCCCAGCCCCAGCCACTCCACAGGGGAGCAGGGGGCAGCCCCAGGGGCTCAGGGTGGTGCCCCCCAGCTCAGGAGCCCGCCAGGAAGGGGGCCTCTCCGGGGGCAACCGCATGTCAGCTGGACGCCAAGCACACACCCGCAGGCCTGGGGGCAGTGCCGGCCTTGACGTGGCAGGTGGGTGCCCCCCTCTCCCCGGACCCTCCCCCCCCACACACAGCAGGAAGGCCCTCTGCTGGCAAGAGAGGACCCCACAACGGGACAGCCCACGGGGGGGGGGGACCGACCCCCCACAGGGAGGGGGAGCACCGACCCCCACAGCCTCAGCTGGCTGCCTCCACGGGGCCCTTCACCGGGGCACCGCGGTCTCCTCCATGGGGGCTCGGCAGGAGCCCCGGGCCGGAGGGGACTGCCCCAGGGACCCAGCATGGCCAGGGCCCGAGCCCAGGGGAGCGGCACCCCCATGAAGCCTGCGAGAGAGACATCCTTGGGCAGAGCTGGGCCCGAGGCTGCCACGGGGTGTCCCCGGAAGCCCCCAGACAATGGAATGAGGGGAAAGGGGAGGGGCAGGGGTGGGGGATGGAGACAGCCATGGACCCCCCGGCTGCCCCACTGCGGGGATATAGCCTCTGCTGCTGACACCCCCGAGGGACCAGCCAGGCTGCACCCACAGCCGTCCCCTCCCCCTGCCGGCCCGGCATCCCCGCCCCGGGCCAGGGCCAGCCACCAGGGACCACACGTCCCCGACCAGCAGCCCCCGCTGGAAGCCAACCCCCACCTCCCCGGAGGCCAGCGCCCCGGCCCAGTCCCTTCCTCGGGACGGCGGGGTCCACGCCCCGGGCGCGGCACCCCAGGGACCCGAGCTTGCTGCTCCCACCCACCACTGCCTCCGCTCAGCCGTGGGGGCTGCGCCACCGATGCCTGCTGGCAGCGGCTGGGGAGGAACATGGGCGCACCATGCTCCAGAGTCAGCCTGGGGTGGCACGGCCCCTCCAGCGCCACCCCCCCCACCGCCCCGGGAGGCGTCTGCAGGGCCCCCGGGCTGGGCTGGCCGTTCGTGCTGACGGCATGGTCGGAGGGACGGGCGCCGGGAGCCGGGCAGGCGCTCGACACCGGAGCTCCCCTTGTCACCGGGGACAAGACGCAGTCTCGCCCCCTCCAGCCGCCGCTTCTGAAGGCTCGGCGTGTCCAGGAAGTGCCCGCTTCCTCCCTGTCCAGCCGGCCCGGGACAAACAGCCGGGCTTGGGCGCTTCCTCCCCGGTCTGCTTCTGCCGCCACCGCCGGGGTCGGGGCCCCGCCCTGACGATGCAGCCAGGAGGTCTTGCCCGCCGGCCCCCTCGGTGCGGGTGCCCATGGGCCCCGCTCCTCACGGAAACCACCGAGGGCCACACTCAGCCCAGCCTTCTCCCCAGACTGGGAGCCGCCGGCCCGCAGGGAGGAAGTGGCTGATTGTGCCGAGGGCCGGCTGGCCGGGCCTCGGGGTTCCCGTCACGGTCAGGCGCAGGATTGCTCAACGCCGGATGCAATTAGCAGCTTTATTTCGGTCTCAGCATCCTCAGTGCTCCCAGATGGCCGCCGGGCTCCAGCCCCAGAGAGGCAGGTCCGTGCCTGCCCCGGCGCCGCCGGCCAAGCGAGGACGTGGGGACACACCCCACTATCACCTGCCACCAGCCGCCCTACTCCAGGGGACGGTTCCCAGACCCGGGAGGAGCCCGGTTGCAGCTGAGCCAGGTCCCGCCCGCCAGAGGCCCGCTGCGAGGGACGCCTGGGCCGGCCGAGGTCACCCTGGCCCCGTGGGAGTTTTATTAGAGACGGGGCCAGGCGGTGCCCAGCGGCACCCCAAGGGAGCCCTCCTGGGGCACCCCAGGTGCTCAGAATAAAGTGCACAAGCCTCGCCCCGTCTGCAGGCCCGAGGGCCTGCCGCTCACCCCCACCCACAACACGTGCCTGGAGCCACGTTCGGCTCCGGGGACCGGGCAGGCATAGGGGACGGACAGTAACCAGAATGCCGAGGCACTCTCTGCCAGGGACACAGAGAGGGTCTGTCACGGCGAGGGGCGGGGCAGGGGGTAGCGAGTGCCGTAGCGGGTGCCAGGCCGGGTGCCGGGAGTCAGCAGTGACGAGGCCCCAGGAGGGCCAGGCTCGGGGTGCCTTGCAGGCTGAAGGTGGGCACCTCGGGGCTCCAGGCCTCCCAGGACCAGCAGCACGGGCTGGCTGGGATCTGCCAGTCCTCAACCGAGCTCCTGGCTGGGGCCCCGGAGACCCCTGCAGAGGCCAGCCACACCCCTCTCCTGCGTCCACCAGCCAGACAGGCCGGAGGAGAACGCCAGGAACTTCAAACACCAGGAAACCGGAGTGGACTCGGGATGCGTCCACATTGAAGGGGCGTCCATGGCGGGTCCACCCCGAGTCCCCGCTCTGCGGGGGACTCCCACCCAGGGCTGCACCTGCCCACCCCTCCCCTGCCAGCCCTCCCCGATCACGGGGCCGTGGTCTCCTGGCCCAGGGCCTCGGCAGCGGCCCAGGCGGGAACAAACAAGCGGAGGGAAAGGGGAACCAGCTGAGGACGCGGAGCAAACGCAGGGGCCGGAAACACCACCGACACCCCCCGCGCCCAGCAGCGGCGTGGTCCCGTCTCGGACCCCACAGGCGCTGCGTCACTCTGCCCAGAATAGCAGGCACCTCCTCCGAGCAGCCAGCCCGGGGCCCTGGCCTGGGGGGGCCGCCCTGCCCGTGACATGGGCCCCTGCCCGGGCTGCTGCGCCCCCCACACGGCCCGGCCCGGCCAGACGCCAGCCCCTCGTCTGAGCCAAGGGAGCCCCTGCAGCCTTGGACGGGGGACGGGGCATCCTGGAAGCAGAGGTGCCGGACGGGAGCCGGAGAGGAAGCACCGACTGACGCCAAGGGGAAGGGCGTGCCCCGAGGCCCCGAGCCGCACCCCCCCCCCCCCCCGCCCCGAAGTGTTATGCATGATCCTAAGAACTGGAATTGTTTCCTGAGGCAGCGAAGGCAGACCTGCAGAGAGCTGCTGTCTCTGAATCTGTGCTGTGTGCGGCCCGTCCCGTTCACAAACAGAGCTGCTCCCCCAGAGCCTCCCCTGCCCCACAAGCACCCCAGTGTAGACTCGGTGGTTCCCTGGTTTGGAAACTGCTTCTTCACCCTGAACGACACCCCCTCCAGGGAGCCTTCCTGGGTGGCTCAGTCAGGTCCACACACACTTGCCCGGGACTGCGTGCCCCCCTCTGCAAACCGCGCCCCAGCCGGAGCTTTGCTTTCTCGGTGGGTAATTCTGTGACTCCCCCTGAGCCCGCTAGGGCAAGAACAGAGGCAGGGTCTGCAGAACGTGGGCAGGCTCCCGCCTCGCTGGGTGGGGGCTGGGTGGGGGTACAGTTGAGCTTCCCAGAAGGAAGCCTGGTCACCCCTCACAAGACTACCTGCGCACTCCCGCCTTAACCCAGCCCTTCCGTTTCCAGGCATCCACCCTGGGGACCGCGAGAAGGAAACAACACACGTGCCAGGTGACTCACCGGGACGGCATTGACGGTCACCCCAGCGCGGAAACGACCTGTGTGCCGGTAAATGGACTGGCACGGCCGCCCGGTGCGGCTCTGGGCGGCCGCCCGCCCGCCGGCGGAGAAAACAAGGACAAAGGAGCGTTCCCCACCAATGGCACGGGGGACAGGGGGGCTTCCCCACGCAGGAGGGCGGCGTTGGCCCCTGGCCTCACGGAGGAGACACGGGGAGCGCGCTTCGTGCACTGGATTTGGTGACGATTTCTTGGGAAAAGACTCCAAAAGCAGGGGCAGCAAATTTAAAAGTAGATCGACTTGAAGTCATGAAGATAATTGAAAATTTCTGTGCATCAGCATCAGCAACGCGGACAGGCAGCCCACAGCACGGGAGAGAGCACTCACAAACCCCCCTTCCCCCCGGGGCCAGAGCACACAGCGAGCTCCCGGGACTCGGCCACGAAAGCTCAGTGACAGAGTCAGCGAGGCCTGGTTACGTGCCGCCCACAGCCGACTGGCTGTGGCTGGGCGGGCACGCGGGAGGGGTGGGAGGGGCGGGAAGGGGGTGGAGAAGCTGGTCTGCACCCACGGCCACCAGAGGAGAGCCGTGGGCAGCTGTCCACCACGCAGTCAGTGCATACCACGTGTGAGGCCACGAGACAGGTCTTCCCAGATGTGGGAGAATGGACGCCGCCGTGTCAGCCACGTTTGCCGCCCCGGGGGGGGGGGGGGCACGGAACTGGCCATCGGTCACCAGGAGAAAACAGAGATTCATGGACGTGGGGCTCGGACACCAGCAGGCAGAGGAGAAATCGGAAGGGAAATTAAAAGATACCTTGGAACAAATGAAAATGAAAACGCAACACACCGACACTTATGAGACAGAGCAAGGGGGGTCCGAGGGGGGACGTTCACAGGAACAGACACCCCCAGCAAGAAGGAAGGACAACAGCCTCGAGTGAACAGCCTGACTGTGCGCGTCAACGGGACACACCGAGCTCAAGGGCAGACGACAACGAAAACGTAATCAGAGCGGAAATCAATCAGAGCCTGAAAAGACAACGGAAAAGACCCGTGAAACTGAGAGCCGTTGTCGTGGGAGACGAAGAAAACGGATCAGCTTTTGGGCAGATCCCCGACGAGAGACGGGACTCGAACACAGCGACCAGTGAAAAAAGGAGGCCCTGGCTGGCGTAGCTCAGTGGATGGAGCGCGGGCTGCGAACCAAAGTGTCGCAGGTTTGATTCCCAGTCAGGGCACATGCCTGGGTTGCAGGCCATGACCCCCAGCAACCACACATTGATGTTTCCCTCTCTCTCTCTATCTCCCTCCCTCCCCTCTCTAACAATAAATAAAATCTTTTTAAAAAATGAAGGTTAAATACATTAAAAAAAGAAAGAAGATAGAAAGCGGAAACCAGGGTGATCTCGAGAGATGCACGGAGAGCCCGTGGAAACTCCGGCCGTCCCACGGCGGAGACGCTCAGCAAACTGCGTGCAGAGGGCACGCGCACCAACCCACTGGAGGCCACACGTGGCTGGCCCACAGCCGCCGCCCCGCTCGACGGTGAGGGGCAGGTGCAGGGTTCTTCTCTGAGGTCGGGAACGAGGCCAGGATGCCCACTCTCCCCGCGGCCGCCCAACGCAGAGCCGGCGGCCCTGCCAGAGCAGCCAAGCGAGGAAAACACACGAAAGGCACCCAGTGAAAAGGGAGGAAGTTCCACGGATTTCACCTGCAGACGGTCTGGTAATGTAGAAAGGCCTGCGGACTCCTCCAAACACGAGCTGTCAGAGTTAATGCGTGAACTCAGTGAGGACGCAGGACACAGAATCGTATTAAAACAAACAAACTCAGCTGCACCGCCGTAAACCAGCGACTTTCGCCCAATGAGCCATGAGAAGCTCTAACACACGCGATTCCTGACTCGTCAGCCGGGGGCCCTGGCCTCTGGCCCCTCCGAGTCTCGGCTCGGAAGAATGACGGCAGCCCACGGCCGTCCAGCGCGAATGCACCGGAATCACCTCCTCCTGTTCTGTCGGATTGGAAGAAACACGTGTGTTTTCAGCCGCAGAAGGCGAGTGACCAGTGTGGGCGCGCCCCGGGGGGGGAAGGGTGGACCATCGCTGCCGTGCGCCCACAACAAACCATCAGAAGGGGGAATGAAGAAAGTAATCCCACTTACAGAAGCCTGACCACGGGGGGAAAGATGCACCTGCTGAGAGCTGGCACACCTGGATGAAGACATGAAAGGCGCAATGCGTGACTGGGAATGTTCTGGAAGCACTGATCCTGCTGAGAGGGTCGCGCCACCCAGAGCAGCCCACGGATTCAAGGCCACACTGTCGAGACGTCAGCAGCACCTCTCGCCGAGTCTTGGTTTAACCCTGAGACCGGTGAGGCCCTGCGGAAGACCCTGTGCAGCAGAGGGGGTCGGAGGCCGAGGGGCAGAGCTGTAGGGGCACGTGATCCCGGGCCCCGGCCACTCGGCTTTCAGGGGCAGACCCCCGCCTCGAACGCAGGGTCCCGCAGAGGCGTGCGCACCCAGTGCTCACGTGGGCGTGAGTCGCGGCAGCCGGAGGCGGCAGCAGCCCCGGCGCCGAGCTGGGGGTGGCCGGAGAGCATGCAGACCACGGACTGCCACTCGGCCTTGGCAAGGGAGACCGCCCTGCCGCCCACTGCCGCCACACCAGGGCTGAGCCCTGGGGACGCTGTGCTGGGTGACAGGAAGCAGAACGGTGGGGGCCGAGGGCAGGGGGTGAGTGGGCTGCGGGGACAGAGCCCGACGTTTCTTGAGTTTCACAGTCGGGACGAGGAACCTCCTGGACATAGGGGCCAGCCAGAGAGTCGGCGCCGAAGAGCCACATGTCCTCTCCGTGGCTAGGACACAGGAACGCTCTGTCAGCCCGGGATTCCCACCCACTGGGCGCCCACGCCCGCGGCCGGGCAGGAAGCGAAAGTGGCCGTGGTCGCTCCTTCCGTGGGTTACGTGCTGGCCGAGCCGCCGCCGAGCCGAACAGCTGCAGGAGCAGCACTGGGAACTCCCACCGCCCTCCAGCCCACCCCCCAACCCTCCCTGACCCCCCACCCTCGCCCTCGCCCACCCACAGCAGCTCGGGGACGGCGTGCCTGCTCCTGCCAAGTATGCCCACACACACACGTTCCCCTGGCACCAGGACATTCTCTCCACAAGCACAGGACAGCTGCCAAAGCGGGGACCCTTCACGCTGACGGGACGTGGCACCCCGACCCCAGCACACAGCCCGGACCCAGCAGTGGTGGCGTGCCCTTCCCGGAGGGAGCGAGCCCGCCTGCACCGTCCTCCCCGGCCGCGGTCCCTTCCTCCTGAGCTGCTCCTTAGACTTCCTTTACGTTGGCTGACCTTGACAGTTTCCCCCATTGCTTTTCGTGGGGAGAGAAGCATCCATCGGTTGCCTCCCCTAACCGCCGGGACCGGGGACCGAACCTGCGAGACCCTTCAGTTCCGGGACGATGCTCCAACCCACTGAGCCGCCCCGGCGAACGCACTGGCCTTGCCGTTCCTGAAGCACTCGGCTGGTCCCTTCCTGCGTGACCTTCCCTGTGGCCTTTGCTGGTGCTCCTGCACGAGACACTCAGGTCCGTGTCTCCGGCAGGACCACAGGGACACCCCACCCCCGGCGGTCTCACCACTGACCGAGCCGGTGGGGTCAGGTGTCCGTCTATGGGCTTTGTCCCTGGGCAGGGACACTTGGCTTGCAATCGGTCTGTCACACGGGGGGAAGGTGCCTGTTCCTGCGAGGATGTGGCTGCGGCCACCGTGCGCAGGGACACATGGCAGCCACCCTTCTCCACGTGTGACCGCCACTGAGGCCACACAGGTTGGGGAGCCCCGTCCACCCCAGACACACGGCCGTCGGGGTGCCCACGAGGCCTTGATTCCATCACACGTGTGGTCACGCGTGTGGTCACGCCGATGCGCCTGTGGGTGTGTGAGATCGCTGCCCCGTCCCAGTCTCCCTTGCTGCCGGTGTGCGTGTGGGTCTGCGGCCCCTGCTCTGCATCTCTGCGGGGAGGCGGCGCAGGCAGCCTGCCCGTCGAGGGCTGGCGCTGTGCGCAGCCTTGCACATCGGGTCTGTGCTGGGCAGCGCCGGTGTGTGGGGGGGGGAGGGGGCAGGGAGGGAGGAGGAAGGAGGGGCAGGTTCCCCCCCAGCAGGGCCCTGTCTGCAGTACGGCCGGCCCCTGCCTGCGGCCGTGGGACCACAGGGTGGCTGTCGCTCAGCGCAGGTGGGAACTGGAGCCTGGGGCCCGGCTGCCATTGCAGACAGAGGGGGTGCTCCAGGTGGAAGAGGGAGGGACTGGGCCCTGGGAGAGCCTGGGTGCCATGGGACAGGGTTACAGTGGGCAGGGAGGGGCGGCGGAAGGGACTTCATCCAGGGCCTGAGGGGGGGGGGTGTGGGGGGGGCAGGCAGGACGGGGGTGCAGACACGACCCAAACTAGGATCGGTGGGGGAGGGCCCGCAGGTGAGGGCTCTGCCGAGGGGAGGGCCCGGGCCACCCGGCGGCAGCCACCTGGCCCACAGTCACCCCGGGCACGGACACTGGGGACGACAAGCAGGTGCCCAAACAAAAGCCTCGCCGTGTGTTCACAGCGCCGCAGCTCGCGAGAGCCCGGGGGCGGGGGCGGCCGGGGGCCCAGGACGGACGAGTGGACCCTCAGAACAGGGCCAGGTGGGCAGTATCGGCTCAGAGGCAACGAGGTCCAGCCGCCTGCTGCCACCGAAAGGAGCCCGTGTCAGGGTCCCCGCGCTGTGAGGGCCCACGGACATGAATCCTAGACTGGAGACTCGAGAGGCAGAGCGTGGACCCTGGGTGCCCGGGGCGGGTGTGGGGCGTCCTGTCTGTGGGGTATGGGCGCTCGGGAAGGGCTCCGAGCACGCTCCGAGATGGTGACACGGCACATTGTGTGTTGCGTGTGTTTGACGACAGCAAAGCACGTGTGAGGCAAGGCAGACCCCCGCATAGACACATACACACACACACACACACACACACACACACACACACGGGCGGTCCCTGAGTCTGACGCCTGTGCACCGCTCCGCCCCTCACTAGCTGGGTGCCCCGTGCCTCAGTTTCCCGTCTGCGAAGGAGGCTGCTGCAGGCCGGTGGAGAGGCTCCCGCGGGCGAGTCCGAACCAAGCACCGGCCAAGCATCCAGGGTCTGGCCTGCAGGCAGACTAGAGCGGTCCGTCCAGGCCGCCTGCACCCCCTTCTGAGCACCGGACCGGAGCCCGCCGGCTGCGGGAAGCCCCCGAGAACACAGGGCGGCCACCCAGTGCAGCTCCCTCCCCCTGTGCTCCCTCCTGGGCGGGGAAGGGGCCGCGCCGGCCGAGGTGTGGAGGCATAAACATTTCAGAGGGCTCAGCCCGGCTGCCTGCCCTCCCAGGGCCACAGCCCGAGTCCCTACCGGGGACACGGAGGTCAGATGCCCGGCAGCACCCACTGCCCACCCACCACTACTGTGGGGCCCGGGAGCTGGAGCCCGGTTTGCCCTGCTGTCGGGCGGGGTGTCTCTGACAGGCAGGGTCACGGGAGAGCTCTCAATGTGTGTGTGTGTGTGTGGGGGGGGGGTGCCCACCAGGCTCCCAGGCGGACCCCCGCCCCCGCCAGCGCGTCCCACCCGGGGGCCGGCTCAGTGCTGCAGGAGGAAGGACGAGCAGGCCTGCCCTGGCCGCAGCCCCAGCGAGCGTCCTGCTCCCCTCGGCCTCTGCCAGCCGGCCCCCGGCTGCAGGCAGAGCCTTCCGGAGGTTTGACCGCAGTGAGTCAGGCCCGTGGGCGGGAGCCCCCGGGGTGGGGAACCCCCTGGGCCTCACTCTGCCTAGAGGGTGCTCCCCTGGGCACCAAGCCGGGGGGAGGGGCTGGAGGGGGGAGGGGGTCAGGAATCTCTTCTCCCAAACGACAGAGGCCTTGGCTGCCCCCCCCACCCCCTCACCCAGAACCCTTCTCTTCCTGCCCTCCTGGGTGCCCCAGTGATTGGGGGGTCCTGGGGTTGAATGTTGGCCCACAGCTATGAGCCCCCCATACCGTGGGGGCCCCGGGAAGGTCAGGGTGTCCTCCCAATGCCCTGGGGACAGTATGGGACCCCGCCATGCTCACGGCGCTATCCCAGTCACTCCTCAAACGAGCGGGGAGCGGGGGGCGGGGGGGGTGGCAAGGCAGGTACAGCCCCCTGCACCCACGGGGCACTGGGCGCAAGAACACAACCGACCAACCAGGCGCGGCCGGCGAGAGGCCCCCTGAGCAGCAGCAGCAGCGATGAGGAAGGACCAGAGCCCGGACGGACAGACCGCAGCCCTCAGCCAGCGAGGGGTGTGGCCTGCAGGAGGGGGAGGCAGGCCGGCGGGAGGGGGGCCGGCACAGGGACCGAGGACACAGCGCTGCCCCTGCGAGGGGACGGCCTCTCAGAGGAGGGGCTGCTCCTACAGGACTCCCTCTGAGCGGCGAGTGGGGGCCCTGGTGCCTGGGGGGTGGGCGCCCAGCTGCAGGCACCCCTGCTCCGTCCTGCAGCACCAAGGCCAGCTGTCCCCCGTGCTGTCTGCAGGGCCCCAGCGCTCCGTGTCACACTCATCTGCCTCCTGTGGTTCATCGGGGACCCTCCGGGCCACACCCCAGCCCCTGCGAGAGCCTTGTCAGGCCAGGGGGAAGAGCCCACCCCCGCCCACCCGGCTGATCTGGGGCAGGGGGAGGGGGAACAGAGCAGACGGTCAAGGCCAGTCCTGACCTCCTCCAGACCCCGCCTCCCGCTGGACCCCAAGGTGCCGCAGAGAGATAAACCCACTGCCCCCTGCGGAGGCCCAGCAAGGCCCCCCTCACCACAGGTCGCTTCCTGCCTGGCTGGAGGGCCCCAGTCACCCATATGCTTTCTGGGAGTCCCCCTCGGGCTCCCGCACCCCTGAGGGGCCTGCAGGTGGGCAGGTGCTGGGAGGGTGGGGGGTCCACGGGCGTGCAGAGCAGGGACTGGGTGCTGGCGCCTGGAGGCC
The DNA here is from genome assembly GCF_004126475.2 of Phyllostomus discolor. NCBI lineage: Eukaryota > Metazoa > Chordata > Mammalia > Chiroptera > Phyllostomidae > Phyllostomus > Phyllostomus discolor. The sequence continues at coordinate 170,220,582 of NC_040908.2, forward strand.
TGGCCCCCCACCTCTGCCAGCCCCAAGCTGGCGGCCAGGGACCCTCGGACCCTTGGGCCTTGCCGACCACAGCGCTGGAGCTCAGTGGGCTCCCTGGGAGGGAGGGGGCCTTGACCTGCAGACTGGCGGCAGCAGGCACAGGAGGGCAGAGGGGTCGGGGCTGGTGTGAGTGCAAAGGGCCAGGGCAAGACACAGGGTCGTGGGGCAGGGCCGCAGGGCCTCCCTTGCCGCTGGGCACTCCTGGGTGCAGACCAGTCCCCCCAGGCGGGTGGCTGGCGTGCCTGCAAGGCAAGGCTTACCTGGGCCGGGCCCCATGTCCACGTAGGACTGTGGGCCCAGAGCAGGGGCAACGAGGGCTGGGTCCCTCCTGGGCCTCAGCACGGACCCCCAGGCCCTACTGCCACCGGCCCAGGACTCCAAGCACACCCCAGGGGCCCGGGCCTGGAGCTGGACACAGTGCTGGGATGGCACAGCTGTCCCCACGGGGCCCAGAACTCCTCGGTGGCCCCACTTCCTCTCTCGGTGCCCGAGCCCCCCCTGACGGCAGCCCCCGAGGCGGCTGGAGGGCCACCCGCAGGGACAGGCTGGGCAGGCCCCCAGTCCCCCTCCACCCTCCAGCACGTGCTCCCCAGACGGGTCTGGAGCCCCGCACTCGGCCCCTGGGGGCACGCAGTGGGTGCTGCTGGTGCCCGGCGGGCGCTGAGGCCGGGGAGCTGCCCGCTCCTCGGGGCACGGAATGCCCGGAGAAGGGCACCCTGCGCTCTGCACCGAAACCGCCTGGTCCTGGTTTCCAGAGAGGACGGCCCAAGCATCGAGGGGTGGAGCCACCACGAGGCCCGCCTGCCACCTGGGGTGCAGCCCCCTGCCCCTCTGCCGGGCAGGCAGGGTTCCCCCCGGACGACACCAGCCAGCACCCCGGGGCCGGGGCACTGCCAGCAGCCAACTCTGCCAAGGGTGTCCCGGCCTCCGGGGTGGGGGGGTGGTCGTCAGCGGCTGGTGGCGGGGGCTGGGAAGGGTGCATTCCCCTGGGCGAGGCCGACAGCAGAGGTGGGCGCCCCTGAGGCCTGGCAGACACCGAGGGTGCCGTCCGGACTCTCTTCCAAGACAGTGGAGGGAGCGGGGAGCCGCAGCCCCCACGGCCAGCAGCACGTCAGCCCCTTGTCCCTCTGAGGACAGCAGCCCCACGACCGGGAGGGACAACGCCCAGCACCTGGGTTCCTCCCCGCTTCTGCTCTGTGAACCCACCTCCTGCCGCCGGGCCGCACAGCGGGGACCTGCTTGGTCTGGGGGCGGGGCCTGCTTGGTCTGGGGGCGGGGCCTGTAGGGGCGGGGCCTGTGGCCCTGGAGTGTCCAGGCTGCTGCTTGGCCAGAGCGTCACCTGCCCCCTTAAGGACCCTCTCGCTGATCTAGGCCTCAGTTTCCCCAGCGGTAGGACTGGGCAGCGAGGCCGGAGCGGGTCCAAGTCTGAACAAGGAAGGTCATGTTCAGCCCTCTCCTGCAGCAGCGGCCGCCCGCCCCCCGCAGAGCCCCGCCCCCAGTCTCCAAGCCCAACCAGGGCCCAGTCTGGGGACAAGCTCCCCTCCTGGTCTCCAACTGCGTTCAGCTCCCTCGGGCAGTCCACCCAGGGGATGGCTGGAAATCACCCCGGGGTGGGGGCCCGGGGTGGGGTGGGGGCCGGGGGGGGGGGGTGGGCGTCATGGCCGTGGGGTCATTCCATCCTCGGCCACACGTCCTGGGCAGAGAGGCCTCAGGAAGAGTCAGGGACTTTCCTGAATCCCCCGGGGTGACCTGGGGACAGCGGCTCCCGGCCAGGGCAGGAGGGAGTGCCCACCTCCACTCTCCACCCCTCCAGCTCCCTGGGGAACGGCAGGTCGAGTTACGAGCCAGGCAGGTGCCGCCAGGAAGCACCCAAATCCAGAACCGCCCGGTAAGGCTCAGCTCCCGCCACCACCTGCAGGGCTGGCGGCGACCCGCCCGCCCCCGGGAGGTGCCGCGGTGAGGGGCCGGGCCGTCCTCCCTGGGGGCTGTGGGGGCTCAGGGCACGCTGTCCCCACCCACATAGGGAGCCTCGGGCTGCAGGGCAGGCCTGCCTAAGGTGCACTCCAGCCTCGCCTTGTGGGGTCCGCCGGGGGGCCATGGGGAGCCCAAGCCCATCTCCTCCAGAGCCTCCTCAGACGCCCCCGGCCAGGCTGCTCCCCAAGAAGAGCCACGGCGGGGGGCAGGGGGCCGGGCCTCAGACGTGCCTGGGCAGCACCCCGGCTCGGGCCTGGCCACCGTGGGCACGTCAGGCCGGAAGCAGAGGCCCTCACTGGGTCTGGGAGGGGGTCTGCACAGGCCGCCTGCGGGCAGAGCTGCCCCGAGCAGCTGCCCCAGCTCCCCGAAGGCCCCCCCGGGCCACTGCCCCCTGGACACAGCTCGTCCAGCTCCCACTGTGAGTGCAGGACCAGAGGGAGGGGCCGGCACGGGGTGGGGGCTGCTCAGAGCCAATCAGGGAGCCCTGACGCCCTGTGATGGGGTCCGACGCCAGCCCTGGCTGGTGGGGCAAGTGTCTGTCTGCCCCCCCCCCCCGCCTTCAGTGAGCTTCCCGAGGGGGGGGGGGGGGGTCTCTGCAGGCAGACCCGGGACCTGCGGCCGCGTGCTGGGTGTTCAGCCACCATCGCCCTGTTGCCCTGATAGCTGCCGGCCGCAGGGAGGCTCCCAGGTGTGCCACAGAGGTGAGGGCCACGCAGGTGCGGGCCACAGCCCTGGCTGCCAGCCCAGCGTCGGGGGTGGGGGAGGGGTTCCCAGGGACACACCCCCTCCCGCAGGGCCTCGGCCTTGGAAGGCAGCGGGCCCACAGTTCCACGTCCCCTCCGCCCCCGCCCCCCGAGCTGGCTCTTCCCCTCTGGGTGGACCGGACCCCCACCTCGTCCACGTCAGCCCGACTGTCCTCCCACCCACAGGGACCCCGACCTCAGTGAGCAGGGCCCTGCTGTGGGCTGGAGGGGCCTGACCCCTGGGAGAGCTGGGGTGCCCCGCACCGGGGCCCTGACCACCTGCCCAGCCCCAGTCTCCCCAAGGACGGGATGCAGGCCGCCCAGGGCCCAGGCCGGGGGCAAGCTCCCCACACTGCATTCAGCCCTCTCGGGAAGTCCACCTGGGGAGTGGCTACAAGTCACCCCAGGGCTGTGGGGGGCAGTGGGGACGTGGCCTTGGGGTCATCTCATCTCTTATTTAATAAAAAAAAAACCCATCTATCATTTTCAACCAATATTTTTAAGGTAGAAAATGCAGATTAAGCAGACATGTAAAAACTACCACCCAGAACCCGCACCCAGGGGTGGCCACGGAGACCGCCAGCATCGCCTCCCAGGAGCTGCTCCTGGAACCCACCCCAGGGAGGGGCCCGCAGTGGGGAGGGGCCCCTTGCTGAGCACGGAGCTGGGTTCACTCCAAGTGGCCCCAGGACTAGGGGCCCCATCGGAACCACAGGGCCGGAGACAGGCCAAGTCGGGACACCAGGGGCTTTGGGACCCCCAGCAGAGGGAGTCCCCGGGCAGCCGCGGGCTCCCTGGGGCGTGCAGACGGGACGGGCCCTGCCAGGCCGATGGAAAGGGGGGTTCCAGGAAGGGGGGAGGCCCCAAGTGCCCCCAACCCAGCTTCAGATCCCGCTCTGCCCCTCTTGGAGCTCCCAGAGCGAGAGTCCCCCAGGGACCAACCGCCACCCAGGCCTGCCCGGAAGTGGCGGAAAGGCCCGTGGGCACCCCCGGGGCAGCGTGACTTTGAGGCGGCCGGAGCTGGGCAGCGAGGCCTTGATAAGAGCGCAGGGGGAGGGGCCTGCCTGGGGAACAGGCCAGCTGGGCCACCCAGCCCCCAGCCCCGCCCAGCCCCCCAGTGCCAAGGGCAGCCAGAACATTCTGGCACTGCCCAGGGAGGTGCCCGGGGAGGTGCCTCTCCTTCTTTGAGTCCACACAGGACCTTGAGCCGACCGGCCTCTGACGCAGGGGGCAGCCCCCGCCTCCCAGGCTGCGGGGGCTTTCCAGAGCCCCCCGCACCCGTCTCCTGTTCTGTCTCCACGCCGTGAGGCAGAGACGGGCCTCTCCAGGGATACGGGGAGGTCAGCTGGCCACCTGAGGGCACACGGACAGGGAGCTGGGATTCCCTGCTGACGGCACACACACCAGGGCCCCCTGGGGCCCGTCCGAAAGGCCCCTGCCTCTGCCCCCGTCCGTGCCCCTTGCCCAGCCCCACCCAGCAGCTCGAGAGGCTCCCACCAGGGCGGGACCCCTGCCCCCGACACCCTCCACGGCTGTTGGGAGCCTCGGCAGAAACCTGGACTGGTGGCCAGGCCGCACAGCCCCCACAGAGCCCCACCAGTACCCCCTCCGCCAGCCAGGGTGGGTCTCCTTCCGGCACCTGCAAACGGCCATCTGTCCTTCCATCCATCATTCATCCACCCACCCTCCTGCCCACCCCACTGCCGGCCTCCGCAGCGACTGGTCTGCACCCGCAACGCCCACCCTCCCCTTCACCCCACCAGCCGCCCCGAGCCGTTGGATGGTCAGGTGGGGTCACCAGGAGCAGCCACCCCACTGGGCCACGAGCCCCACAAGAGTGAAGTGAAGAAGCACGCCCCTCTTCCCCGCCCCGCACCCAGGTGCACAGGAGGAAGAGAGCGGGAAGCACCCGCAGGACCACCGCGTACACAGGTGCCGCCCCACCCCGCCCCGGCAGGGGGCCGTGACGGCTGGCACCCGACCACAGCTGCCACTGGTCAGCACATTGCAGTGGCCGAGGCCGAGGCCGGGAAACCCCCAGGCAGGAGCAAAGCTCAGAGCGAGGCCATCGGGGGGAGGCAGCAAGCTGCAGGCCACCGGTGCCCCAACGCTGACCCCTTCGGCCACCCCGCTCAGGTCCAGAGGCCTGTCTGCCTTGTGTGCTGTGACACGGCGGCCTCAGGCACAGCACACTGACCCTCCCACACGCCCCGTGTCCAGAACCCATGAGGCTTCCCTCGCTCTCTGGACGGTCCAGACCGAGACGCTGAGGCACCTCCTACGTCTCTGCTTCGGCTACGCTGGCCCAGGACATGCAGACAGACCCCATCACCAGGACAGACCACAGGCCAGTGGTCCCCCCAACCGCAGAGGGGGCAGGGCTGGCCAGAGCCACCGCCGCCGACAGACCCCCAGCGGACGGCTGGGCAGGGTCCCCAGTGGCTGCTGAGAACAGGGTGGCATCTGTCACTCCGTCCGTCCTTTCGTCCATCCATCTGCCAGCCTGCCTGCCCATCCACACACCCACCCATCATTTCTGCACCTGTCCGTCTACCCACCCTTCTACTCACCCACCTGCCCTTTGGCAGCACCTGCCCCTGCCCCACAGCAGCCAGAGCCCCGCCTCCGGGAGCCGGGCACTGCCGTGGTGCAGTGAGCTGCGACCCGGATGGACGCCGAACTCCCCTCCATGGGGGGCAGGGCCCCTGCTCGGTGGGGCCGGGCGGGCACCACGGCACAGCCGGGAGAGAGGACTCGGACTGCCCCACCCTCAGCCTGGGCTCGGTGCTGTCCTGCCTCGGCCCAGGAGGGTCCCCATGGGTGTCCCCTCCTCCACGGCCCCTGGCTCCTGTGCCCCACCCTTCCCGGAGGGCTCCCAGCCCCCTCGGATGTCAGCCCGGGGCGCAGGCGAGGAGCGGATCTGGCTCGCCCCCCTTCCCCGCGGCCGCTCAGCTGCGCATCCCACGGCCCGTCTCTTCCGCGACCTGAGCCGCTGCCCGTGTCTCTGACTGCCCTGTCCTGTGCCCTCCCGCCAACACGGGCTGCCTGTCCCGTTCTGGCTTGCCCCCGCCGGTCGGTCCCGAGGCCGGCCCTGCCGTTTCCACGGCCCAGGCGTTAGGTTCTCTCCCGTTTGGAGATGCCCCAGCCCAGAGTGCGGTGGCCGGGATGTTCATGAGAGACCAGCAGGAGGAGGGCAGAGCGGGAAACCAAACCATCCAATGTGTCAGGACCTGGCGTCCAAAGCCCACGGTGCCCAGGGCTCTGCCAGCGGCGGGGGGCACCTCCGGGAGGGAGCAACCTCCCCTCCGGCTCGGAACTGCGTTGGCTGTGCTCAGCCTGGAGGTGGAGGAGGCCCCGCCCACCCTGTGCTGCCGGCGGTCTCCGCACACAGAAGGGCTCTAGGGCTGGGGGAGTCGGCAGCGGTCAGAGGGTGGGGGGTCTCCGTCCAGCCAGCCTGCCTTCAGCTCCTGGTTTGGGAGACCCTGGGTCGTCTTCGCCTGGGACCCAGCAGCGAGGGCTGCAGGACGTGAGGACGCAGGATGAGGGGACGCCTGTGGTCCCCAGCAGCCGCCACGTGAGGCGGCGGCGCTGGACGCACGGACGGTGGTCTGTCCCGAAGCATCGGGCTGGGGCTGGGCAGTGTCAGGGAGGGGCCTCTGCAGGGACAGCTAACGTGAGACCGGGGTCCAGGGGGCTGCACAGGGGAAGCTCCAAGAGGAATTCGCAGCATCCCCGGGAAGTGGGGTCTGAGGGACAGGCGGTGGTCTCAAGGGGACGATGGGGACAGACAAACAAACCATCCCCCCTACCGGCCGCCACAGGCCCACCTCGCACTCCACACTCCTCCCCCAGTCGGCTCCCCAAAGGGTCTGCAGGGCCCACCCCGCCCACCGCAGCCGGCGGCCCCACCGGGCACCAGGAGCCTCCACATGGAGCACGTGGCCATGACCTGGCCTCCCCTTTGGAAAGGTGGGCGGGCTCCGCCCGAGGAACGGCCAGGGCCGGCTTCCAGCACCATCAATGATTAACGCCGCTGTGAAGGTGCCGCCGCCGTGCCCGCCGGTTCCGGGGAGAAGCAGGGGCGGGAGGGCAGGGACGGGCGGCTCCCAGACGGGGCCCGAGAGCCTGGCCCATCCACTCACCCTGGGACCCTCTTCTCAGCCACACGGGCTCGCCCAGCATCCCCTAACCACCAGGGACGCTGGCCGGGAAGGGGCGCTGGCCGGGAAGGGCCCCAGGAGGACACTGGGTCACGGAGGACACTGGGTCACAGAGGACGGGGCACCTCCAGGCCCCGCGTCTGGAGACGGGGATGAGAAGCAGCTGGGGATGAGAAGCAGCTGGGGATGAGAAGCAGCTGGGGAGAGTCTGCACCTGTCACCCCCAGGAGCGGGGAGGGGGAGGGGCCCGGGCAGCTCAGCAGCCAGGGCGCGGTGCCGTGGAAACCGAGGCTCCCACTCCAGTCCGGGCATCACCCCAATGCGACCCACCGGACTCCCCCGGCCAAGGCCCAGCGGGTGGTGCTTCCAGCAACCCCCGCGCCCTCCACCCCCCATCGGGGTACCAAGTGCCTGGACAGGGCACGAGGCGGCAGGAAACCCGTGGGCAACGTCCTGACCCCGGCGGGCAGGGCAGGCGCGCACGGGCGGGGGCAGGGGCTCCCCGGTGAGCGGGAGGGGACAGGATATCCTGGCCGGCTTCACGCACTACGCCGGGGAGCGGGCGCCCAGCCCTCGGCTCCCACCCCAACCCCCCCCCCCCCACACACACACACGCACGCACACGTCTGAGGCCTCAAGGCCAGGCCGGGCCGTCTCGCCTGGCAGCTGAGCCAGGCCCAGGTGGCACGTGGCCCCACCCCCACCAAGGACACAGCCAGCCCTTTCCCCGCCACTGTCTCGGGGGCGAAGCTCAGAAAGACTCCTGGAACGCTGAGGCCGTGAGGCTGCCACCTACGCACCCCCGGTCACGGGGCTCAGCCCCAGGGCACCCCGCAATCCCCGCTCCCTGAAGCACGTGTGGGGCCTGGCTGACCTCCCGGAGACGTCGGGGTGGGGGGGAGTGAGGGACACCTGCTGGGCCAGGGCCCACCCCCATATGGGGAACCTCTGCAGGCGTGCGCTCCCGGGGCCCGCACGCCGGGGGCCCAGGGAGCCGAAACACGGCCACCTGGGGAGCATCCCCTTCCAGCCCCCACCCCCACCCGCCCCGCGGACGGAGGCCGGGCAGGGGCAGCGTCTGCCGGGCGAGCTTCCGAGCGCCGGACAATCACAACCAGGAAGAAAACACACGCGCACACAGACTTCCTCTGGGCGCGGCGAGCCTCTTCCTCCGCCCGGCACGCAGGCCGAGCCTGCCCGAGGAACTGCGTTCCCAAGCCCGGGGCGTCTGGGGGTCCCTCACCCAGCGGCCCCCAGTGCGGGGGGGTGCACTGCACCCCCCACCGGCAGCCCTCCGCCCACACCGCCCGCCTCCGCCGGAGGCTGGTACCCAGGCCACGGGATGGAGAGGCAGCGGGGCAGACCCCCTCCCCCCAGGTCTGTCGGGGAGCTTGGGGTGCAGCAGGCGGGAGCCAGGAGGGAGCCCACGTGCAGAGGCACGCCCGCAAGCCTGGCACCGGCTGGGAGTTCGCACGGCGGGGCGCTGGCCTCCAGTGGGGTCCCTCGAGGTCAGTGCACAGGAACAGCCGCCGACGAGCCGCCGCGGCTGCAGCTCGGGCAGCACCCACTCCCACGGGCAGCGGCGGCCACAGCGCAGCGCCCTGCAGTGCAGGGGCCGGGCGGGGAGAGGCTTCAAGACGGAGCCCCGTCCATGCCTTTGGGGTGGTGTTCGCTGTCCCCCCCTCCGGCCTCAGAGGGCAGCCGCCCTGGTGCACGCACTCCCAGCGGCCCAAGGGTGAGGGACAGAGGCCGCCGCGCCCACCCTGCCTCACCTCAGCAGGCGGGCCTGGGTCCCGCAGCACCCCCGGGCCCCCCAGTGGGAGAAACCAGGGCTCTGGACACTCCCCCAGCAAGGTCTGTCCCGGCCCCAGGCCAGGGCGGAGGCAGCAGGAAGCCGGGAGGCAGCCGCCCCCACCCCACCCCCCCGGCCCCCAAGATCAGCAGGGGCACAACCACGCGAAGGCTCACAGGACAGAGGCTGGCATCGGACCAGGAGGCAGCTGGCCAGGCGGCCAGGAAACAGGGCCACGGACGGCAGCAGAGGCGGGCACACCACTTCCTCGTGCCCCCGTCCCCGAGCAGCACAGCGCCCTGCCCTGCCCTGCACAGGTACGTCGGCCGGCGGGCCGCTCGGGGAATTGGAGCCACCTGGTAACAGCAGGGGCCAGGTGCCGCTGATAGGGCGCCGCGTGCTCCGGGGCACGGCCTCCTGGGATCAACGGCTGTAAGCCGGGGGCCCGCCCCCCCTCCACGTGCCCCTCCAGTCTCCGCCACTTGGGCCCAGGGCCCACGAGCTGGCCCAGGTGTGGATGCTCCCGACCGCGTGCCGGCCCCTCAGGGACCGCCACCTGGCCTGCCGCCCATGGGGCGGGCTTGCCCCTGCTGGGGGGGGGGGGGAGACCCCTCCCCGGGGCCTGCCTGGACCAGGAGAGTCTGGGGTGCTGATGCAGGGGCCCTCCCCTCCTGGGGGCTCCTGAGTTGAGGATGCCTGTGGACCCTGGGAGCTCTCTCCCCACAGCCAAGAGCGTGCCCGCCTGGCACACACCCCCGCCCAGGGTAGCGACCACCGGCACCGTCCCTCCAGGAGGCGTGCAGCCAGCCTCTAGGCCGAGCACCCCTCTCCAGCTGGCCCCCCCCCACCCCACGCAGACACCTGCCTGGACAGGGCCAGCGGGGAGCACCCCACGCAGCCAGGGGGTGCCCCGCACACGGTCAGAGCCAACCAACTCTGAACTTCAAGGGACAGCCTCCGCGTGGTTTCTGTTTCTCCCTTAACCCTTCCTTCCCTGCCGGCTGGTCTGAGGGGCCCGCAGCTGGGGTGCAGTCCCGGCAGCCGCAGGTGGCATGGGCGCAGCGCTCCCGCACGGGCCCCTCCTCCCCGCGCGCCGCGGAGGGAGACCCTCGGAGAGTGGCCCTTGCCTGCAGCGATACTCACACGGCGAAGTGGTAGACGAAGCACTTCCAGCCCGTGGGGCGCTCGAGGAAGTTGTAGACCCGACCCTGGATGTGGGTGCGCGCCAGCAGCGGGCGGCGCGCGCTGTAGATGGAGACGCGCGGGTCGAGGCTCACGGGCGGCCGCGGGCCGAGGTCGGCGGCGTTGGGCTGCGCGGCGGGCACATAGAACGCGCCGGCAACCGGGCGGTCCTCCGCCAGCTCCAGCGAGAACGGGGACTTCTTGGCCAGGCCCGCGCTGCCCCTCCGCGCGCCCGGCAGGCGGCCCCAACCCCAGCGCTTCCTCTCCGCCTGGGGTGCGGAGGAGGCCGTGGCCATGGCCAGGCAGGACCCGCGTGGGCTGGCCCGGGAGCAGCAGCAAACGCCGGCGTCGGGGCGCAGCGCGGGAGGCCGCTGCCCGCCTAGCCCGGGCGTGGGGGCGGGGCCAGGAGGGGGCGGTGGCCCCGGGCCAGTCCTCAGGGACAGTGCGCCCCGCCCCGAGCCAGACGCCCCACCCCCGGCCGACCGGCGCGCCCGGGGCGCCCTAGCCGGTGGCGAACCGCGCTCGTCTGTTGGGTCCCGCCCCTTTTGTATTCACCTGTTTGCCCCGCCCCTGCCCCCTTGCTCGCCCCCCACCCACGTGCTCGCCCCCACGCCCAGGTGCTCCGCCCCACCTGTTCAGCCCCACCTGTGCCCGTGCCCACGTGCTGGCCCCCATGCCCACGCACTCTGCCCCACCTGTCCGGCCCCACCTGCAGCCACGAGCCCGCCCCCACGCCCACCTGCTCTGCCCACAGCAGGGCGCCCAGCTGAGCCCTGGAGGAGGGTGCGGGCGCACAGGTGCGGTGATAGCGAACCCGCGCAGCTCTGGGCAGGAGCGGAGTTTAGGGCCCAGGCACCCACCTTACCTCCCCGCTAGTCTCCGGGAGAAGCGGTGGGGGGAGGGGGAAGGAGGGAGGGGCGCACGCGCGGACTGATCCTCTCAGCGGCGGCAGGACAGCCTGTCAGTCCCCCGATGAGCTCCCCCTGGGCGGAGCCGGCGGTGGGGCTGGTGCCACAGGGGCTGTCGGACCCTGCGGACAAAGGGGGCCATCGAAGTTCAGGGACCGCCCAGTGGGGGCCCACAGGGAGTGGAGGATGCGGGCCTGCTGGGGACTACAGGGGGCCTGGTGGGGACTGACCGCGGGGCAGGGTGGGCCGGGCTGCCCGGGCAGGTGTCTGCACGGCCCGGGGCGGGGAGAGGGGGTGCGCTGTCCTCCCGGCCCAGGGCGGCCACCTGCCTCCTGTGGGTGTCCCTGGTTGGGTGATGGGGTCAGAAGGCTGGCTCGCTCGGGCACCCCACACTTCCTCTGGCCATCGCTGCTGTCCACGGTGCTTGGGTCTCTGCCCACGGAACGGGAGCCAGGGTGGGTGGAGGGTGGGGCGAGCTGCACAAGAAAACAGCCTCTTCAGACATTGTGCTGGGCTGGGGGGTAGGGACCGTCCTCCAGGCGCGTCAGGGCCCCATACTTTGGGGGACACTCCCCAGGTCTTCCCTGTGCACCCCGGGCTGACTGACCCCCACCCGGCAGGCAGCTCTTGGCGGTGGACAGAGCGGCCCCGGCCCCCCACCCTGCATGTGTCCCCCGCGCCCCCGACACAGCAGGTGCCGTCCGTTTGTGCAGAGACTGAGGGAAGGGGCCCACAGCTGTGCCGGGCCCCAGGCAGGCTCAGCCACCTCGGCCAGAAGAGCTTGCCGGGAGGTGCATCAGTGAGGGTGGGCACGGGCGGAGAGCCGCCTCCGAGGGGCCCCCCGAGGGCCACCCCGGCAACTGCAGCTTTCATCCAGGCCGCCCTTTCCGATGAGCGTGCCTACGCAGGAATGGGGTCGCCTCTGAGGTTGGTTTGGCTCGTGAACCGCGCACACGAGTCAAGTTCAAGGGCAGGGGGGGCTTGCACGCAAATGGCGACACGCAGCCAGGCAGACTCTCACCCGAGCAGGCACCGGAGCGGGGCGGCCTCCCCGGAGCTCTGAAATCCAGAGACAACGGCTGGAACCGGCCAAGTTCAGTTGCAAAGAATTGTAGCACTTGGCTCTGGCTGACGTGGCTCAGTGGACTGAGGACCAGAGGGTCGCAGGTTCGATTCCCAGTCAGGGCACGTGCCTAGGGTGCAGGCCACGGTTCCCAGTGGGGGGCACATGAGAGGCAACCCCACATTGTTTCTCTCCCTGTCTGTCTAAAGATAAATAAAATCCTTTTTTAAAAAAAGAATTCATAGCACTGATACATAAAGAGCATCTCAAACCGAGAAAGAAATGGTACTTTTGTGGAAAAGCAAAAGGCCAGCGATGTGGCCCGTTCACGGGCCAGGGGTTCCTGGTCTCTTTCCTCGCAACGAAACGGCTGACGTCACTCGTAAGAAGAAACACGCCCAGGGAAGGATGCCATGAGCGCGCTCACCGGACACGCGACCGCAGGCCTCACGGGCGGGAGGCGGGCCAGTGGCTTGAACAAAGCCGCCTCCCTTCCCTGGGCCCAGCGCGCTGGTTCCCGTGGGGGAGCTGACCCAAGGAGAGAGGGAAACGGACCGTGGTTTGTACGTGAGGTGTTTGACTCCCCGTGGCTTGTCTGTGTCAGCGACAGACTGGACACCATCGCCACCCACCCCGGCGGCGGAAGTGGGCCATCACGGAGCCCCCCGAGGCCCCTCGTCTGCGAGACCGTGATCGGTGGTCGGCAGGCAGGGCCGGGAGTTGGGCTGCAGACCACGCCGGCCCGCCTCTGCCTTGGCCGCTGCGGGGCTGGTGGCGGACACAGCTGAACACCCCAGCGAGCAGCACCGGGGTGGGGGGCCTTCAGGAGGGGCCGCCCAAGCTGTGTGGAGCTGCTCTGTCCATGCGAGGACACAGCAGCAGGTGGGAGGCTGGGAGGGCGTCCCTTGGAAGGTTCTGCAAGCTCAAAGGAGCTGGTGGGAGACCCGGGGGGACCTGAGGACCATGGGCAGGCTGAGAAGGTGGGGGGTGGGCAGGTGCAGTCACGTGGGCTGGGCTGGACCAGGCTCAGAGAGGGAAGGGGCCAGAGAGAGAGAGAGAGAGGGCGGGGGGGGGGGCGGGGCAGGCCAGCCCACGGGAGCAGGAAACACGGCCAGTCCCGTTCACTGGTGGGCGGTGGGCCTCCCACAGCCCTCGGGCTCACCGGCGGCCCTGCAGGCCCCCCCCCCACTTGGAAAAGCCCCACCAGCCTGGAGCCCCTTCCCTGGGGCCTGCCCAGGGGCCCCGAATTCACTCTGGGGGCACCTGTCACAGTCCGGGATCCCGGAGACGGATGCTGATGGGTCTCCCTGAGCCCCACCCCCCACCGGCATCTCGGGCCCACGGGCTATCTCTGGGCCTCAGAACATTCTAGAACACCACTCTCACCTCCCTCAGTGGCGCTTTGCCAACTCCCCTCTGCCCACCACGTCCCCCATTCCGTGGGGTCAGAGGCCAGCTGCCCGGAGGGCCGGAGGGCCACACACCCACTCACCCTTGCAGCCCAGGGCCCCGGTGCCGGGGGGCGGCAGGCCGGGCTCCTGCGCGTTTTCTTTGGTCTGAGGTTGGGTCACCTGACGCCACCCTTCCCGCGTGGGAGCTGCTCTCACGCTCCCGCCCTCCCAGGTCCCTGGAGAGCAGGGGGCCCCGCCCACGGACAGGAAGCCCCTCCCAGAGGCTCCGTGGGGTCAAGTTCAGTTGTCCGAATCAAGCCCGAGGTGGACAAAAGCTGGGGGCTGCCGGAAGGGCGCTGGGGCCGGTGCCACAAGCCCCCGTGGTCCCCTCCCACCGGCCCTGAGTGTCCCCTCCCCTTCCGAGTGAGCGGACATCGGGAGGGCCAGCCCGGGAACCCACAGTCCCCTGGGGCCTGGCCGGGCCGGTGCAGGGGCCCTGAAGAGCCGTCCCCCTGGGCCGGAAGGTCAGGCGTGGGGTTCGGGGTCAGCCCCCACCTTGTGGCATCTCGCTGGGCACCAGCTGTGGCCATGACAACGACAACACGAGCTCACCTGGCCGGCCGGTCCAGCTGCCCAGGGGACACGCAGCCCGCCGTCCTCTCTGGGGAAACCCCCGCTCCGAGGCACACCTGAGACACGCTCCCTGACCCTTAACCCTCCCCCCAGTGGCCTGAGACCATGCAGTCGGGGGCTCCGTGAGCCAGGGGGGCCCTCGGGGCACGGGCCTGCCCAGCACAGGCTGGGGAGAGGGGGCTGGGGGTGTCCAACGTGCCCGCCCTGGTCACCAACACCCAAGGCCTCCCCCACCCTCACGAGTGCCCTGCCCGAGAGATGGCCACCGCCCTCCACGCGTGGCCTGCAGCTGCCCTTCCAGGGAGCGGGCTGCCACACACCCCAGGGGCCCAGGCAGTGCCTGTCCGGGCCTCTCAGACGCTAGCAGCCTTTCCCTGCTGGAAAGCCATGTCCCCAACGCCTGGGAGGGTGGAGGATGGGTCCCCTGGGCCAGGTGGCCTGCTGTCCCCAGTCCTTGGAGGCCACAGTGGGCAGTCCCCCATCCAGGGCCTCTCGGCTGTCTGAGCACCGGGGCTGCCGGGGCTGGCCCTCTGGAGCTGCCCCCGGGCCCGTCCCGGAGCCAGAAGCCGGGCCAGGCAGAGAGATTTGGGGGGGGTGGGCAGGGGAGCAGGTCAGGCCACGGGCTGGCGGGGACACTGGGTGCCAAACGGGAGGAGCAGGGGAGGAGGAGGCGGCAGCCAGGGTGACTCAGCCAGCCGCCGGTATTTATTGGGCGCCTACTGAGTTCCCAGGCTCCCCAGGCTGTGGCGGCGTGGGGGGGCCAGGGGAGCAGAGGGCAGGCCCTGCCCGAGGGGACAGAGATCTTGTCCAAGAGACACGCAGGCCGAGGGAACCCACACGGCACTGCCACCGGCGTCACGTGGTCCCTGCCCACCGCTCCCACGGCCACGCCGGGCCTGCGCCAGGGCCGCCCTCGCTCCAGCCTGTGGACTCCCGGAGGGCGGAGACAAACCCTCCATCTGTGGGGTCCCGGCAGCCCAGGGGAGGCTGGCGACTGGCGAGTGGTGACGAGAGAGAGAGGGACGGAGGCCTGGGGGGTGGGGTAGGTGCTCGGGGGGCCGCCGGGGTGGGGACAGGGTGCATGGGGACGGGTGGGTAAGTGGACGGCTAGGTGGACGGACAAACAGGCACGTGGACGGATGGGGAGACGGGTGGAAGGATGCACGTGGGGGTGGGTGGGTGGACGGGTGGGTGGACGGATGGATGGGTGGGTGGGTGGTGCTGGGCGGGGAGATGCATGGAAGGGCGGGTCAGTGAACGGACGGATGGGTGGGTGGGCGGGTGGGTGGGTGCGTGGATGAGGGTGGGCAGGCGAGCGGACGGTGGGTGCAGGGACCACGCTTCTGCCAGCGATCTGCACGAGTGTCACCTTCCCAGCGAGGTGTTCCTTGGCCAGAACCCGTTTAAAAATAAAATCCCCCAATTCCTCGTTCTCTCCTGCTTCATTTTTCTCGGCACCATTGTCATAACCTTTCCCCCTGTTTCCTTCTCACGCATGTGTTTTTGTCTGGTGTCTGTACCTTGCCTGACACCAGCACAGTGCCAGTACAGAGGGGTCGCTCCGTGACCCTGTCCAGGGGCGATGAGCCCTGGGGCCGGGGCCTGTGGGGTCAGAACCGAAACGCAGGCCCCGGCTCTCCTGCTCCTGCAGTCCCCGAACGGGGAGAAGGAACGGGTTTCTCCGCCTCCTCGGGGCCCAGGAGGAGGGGCCGGCCAGGGCAGCTGAGGGCCGGGAGGGCGGGGGGCCAGGAGGCCTGACACCCACACCTGGGAGCTCCCGCCCAACCTGCAGCGCGAGAACCTGCGTGCCGCACCCACGGACAGATGGACGGACACACAGACACACAGACACACACCCCCCGCTGGCCCGAGCACTGGAAGCTGTGGGCACCAGGGGCGTCCCGGGCTCCAGGGATCCCAGGCTCAGCCTGGCACTACCCCTGCCCCACGGGCCCGGGAGGTGGCGCTGCCCTCGCCCCCACGTCACATCGGGACCAGACTCATGGCGGTCGCTGCTGCGCGGTCCCCCACCCAGGCGGTGGCGGCTGGCGCACCCGGGAGGGCCGCGGAGCATATGGGCGTGTGTGGGAGCCCCCGCCCCTGGGGTCTGGGGTTCCCGGCCCACCCCGCCCTCCATGCTGACTCTGCTCTGACACCTGGTCCGGCCCAGCATGGGAGGGGGCGCTCCTTATTTGCACCCTGCCCTTTGACCACCAGGCACCCTCGGGTCTCCTTCCTGGAGCCCCCAGAAGCTCTGGGGACAAGGTGCCTGGAGTGGGGGGCGAGGAGGAGGGGGGGAGCCCAAGTCCTAGCTCAGCACCCCTGGGCCTCTCGGGCCCTGTCCCCACGTCTGTGGTGGGGCCGCCGCTGCCTCCCAGGTAGATGGAAGGAGGGGCGCCGGGCCGAGGGGTGGCCAATGGCAGGCACTGCCCGTGGGGCCGGGGCCAGAGGCCTCGCTGCCACCCACCCTGTGGCCCTCCCCTTCCCAGCCCCTGCTCCCGGGGCCCCACCTGCTGGGCGCAGGATCCAGGCCCCGTAAGAACCTGACGGTCACTTCAGGGAGAGGACACTGGCCATGGCTGTGGGTCGAGGACCCCCGAGGCACAGCCGCAGAACGGTGGGGGGGCCCCTTGCAGGAAGGAGGTGCTCCTGCATGCCCGGTGGGTGGGTGGGGGGTCCCACGAGGGCGTGTCGGCCTCATCCCGGCAGGGAGGGGCATCCAGTCTGGGCGGCTGGCATCGCTGTCCCTTCAGGGGAGGGGCCCACTGGGCTCTCGGCCCCCGCCGAGGGGGCTCGGGTCAGCCCAGGGTCCCACACTGCAGCCCGTCCCGCCGGGCCTGCCCCAGCGGCCAGAGGGGCCCCGCGCAGCCGGCAGACCCAGGTGGGCCCGGCCCCTCCTGGGGTCCTGGCTTCAGTCCTGTGAGACCACGGAGCCGAGAGGGGTGGGAGATCTTCCCACGCGTTAGACCCCGCACAGCCCCCCCCGCCCCCCCGAGAGCATGGGGGAGGCGGCCCTCCTGCCCTCAGGCCCCCGCCCCGCCCCCGCCCCCGCCCCAGCGGCCTGGGCTGCTGGCAGAGGACCGGTGGGTGGCTGTGGCCACCAAGACCTGCGTCCCGGGATGAAAGGCTGGGGTGGGGGTGGGGGGCTGAGGCCCGCTCTGCCGGGCGTGGCCTCTCCCTGGGGGGGGGACCGTCACGAGAACTGGATCCCGCGCCCCATGTGGCGCTGGCGCCGGGACCAGCTGTGGCAAAGGGGACGGCGGAGGCAGCTAAAAATAAAGCCGGGCCCTGGCTGGCGCAGCTCAGTGGGTAGGAGCGACATCTGGCGCACGGGCCAAGGTCGTAGGTTTGATCCCCGGTCAGCGCGCCTACCTGGGTTGCAGGTCCCGTCCGGGGTCCCGGGGTGTGTGGTCCTGGTCGGGGCGCCTGCGGGAGCCTGTCCGTGCTCCCCCTCATATGATGTTTCTCTGTCTCCCTTCCTCTCTCCCTAAAAATCAACAAAAAAACATCCCCAGGTGAGAATGAAAGAGATGAGTGAATAAAATAAACAACGCCGGAGTGCAGGCCAGCTCGGACGCCCCTCCAGACGGTGTCTGTGGACGCAGGTGGCCCCCGGGCACCCCCGACCCCGGGCAGCAGGACCCCAGCCAAGCCCAGCCCGGCCCCTGCCCGCCCTGCACCCCCCGCCCCCGCCCCCTGGTAGCCCCCTCGAGGACACGGGCACACCCTCCTGCTGTGGTCCTGCCTGGGTTCACTCCTCCAGCGGCTCGCAGGTCTGGGCCCCGGGGCGGCCATGAACACCCGAAGACGATGGGTCTGAGCAGGAGTGGTAGGTCCCTTCCGAGGGCCAGGCTCACGGAGAAACAACGCCAGGTCACAGGGAAGGAGAGCCCAGGGGCAGCCTGCTGTGCTGGTAGGGCAGGGGGCAGGGGTCGGGGGTCGAGACTGCAGGAGGGAGGCCTTGAGGCTGGACCAGGGAGCGAGCAGGAGGCTGGCTGGCCGGGGAGGGAGGCGGCGGTGGGCAGGGCAGGGCAGGCCTGCGGGCTGGTGACGGGGCTCTTCGCTGGGGCAGTGGGAAGCCAGGGGGGCCAGTAGGCAGGGTAGGGGCGCACGCAGCCTGGTGCAGGGCGGGGACAGCCAGGGAGGGGTTCAGAGGTAGGGCGGCAGAGGAAGGGAAGGGGGCACGTACCGGGTGCCCCTCACCCCCACAGGCTCTGGGGGCCTGGGAGACCCCTCACTCTTCACATACCCCCAGCACTGGCAGGACCCGAAGGCCCCACAAGGGCACCCCAGGGTCAGTGAACCGGGCCCAGAGGCTTGTGGGACCCTAGCCCCCGAGTCCCGTGTCGCCGGAGCCCGACACTTCTTGGGGGCCCCTGTCTGGGCTGCGAGCGGAGCTCCTGAACGTGCACGGCCCGCAGCCGGCTCTGGTGGGAGTGGCCGCGTCCCTCCTCCCAGCGGGAAGGCTGCCCGCTGGTCTCCTCGGCCCCAGCCTCCAGCCGCCAGCCGCCGTAGCTCTGCCTGCGGTCCTGGGGCGCCCTCTGGTGGCCAGCAGGCCAGACCGGCGAGCACGCTGGGGGACTCCAGAGCAGCAGGCCTGGACCCTGTCCCCCACCCCTGCTGAAACCCGGGGGACCAAGAGTCCCCGGGAGGGGGTCCTGGGGTCTCTGTGTGGAGGGACACACAGAAGAGTCACCCAGGCCCGGTCTCGCTGTGTTACCCACCAGCTCCCAGAGGTGGGGGCCCACTTTCCAGAGAAACGGAGGCCCGGAGTGGCTAAGGAGCCTGGGGCCGTGGGACCCCAGAGGGCACAGCACCCCGGAGACCCTCCCGCTCCTGCACGGAGGGGCAGTGTCCATGCCGTGCCCACAGTGCCAGCCGGGCCCTGCCACCTGCCCAGCACAGCACGCCGGGCCGACGCCTCCTGGCTTTGAGGGACCCCGGGGCGTGGGGGGCCGCCCCTGCCACGGGTCCTCCATGGGGTGCCGGGCACACACCTTGGGGGCAGCTGGCCCCATTGTTGGAGAGGTAAACTGAGGCTGGGCAGAAAACTGAGGCTTGGCTCTATGGGCCACCCCCAGCGCGGCCCCCGGGGGGAAGGATGGCAAGCAAGGTGGCCCAGCGGCCCCCCACACGGTCACCTCCCTGGCGTTGGCCAGAGCAGGCCTGTAGGCCAGGCTGCACCAAGTGGCCCGCCCACCCCAGGTGGCCACAGCCCGGGCTGCTGGGGTGCGGGCGGGGAGGGCGGGGAGGGCAGGGAGGGCGGGCAGGAGGAGGGGCCGGGCTGGCTGGCAGGCGCCCTCCGCGCTGGGCAGCCTCCACCCTGCTCCCGGGCCAGCGGCAGCATGTCGGGGTGCCAGGGAGAGACCAGGCAGGTAGGTGCCCCCTGCCGTCGGCTCCCAGGTGGGCTCGGAAGTGGGGATGCCCCCCTCCGGGGCAGGAGGGGCAGGTGGGACAGGAGAGAGGAACAGCCCCACCGCCCTGGGTCCAGGAGCTGTGCCACAGGGAGGGGCAGGTGGGCGCTCAGGGCAAGGACTCTGGGGCAGGGGGCTGAGCAGCACCTGGGGCGGTGGGGGTGGGGTGGGGAGGGCCGTGTGCCCTGTTGACCCGTCCCAGATTCAGGCCCACACCTGGCCCAGGGAGACCCCCGGGTCGTGCTGGGCTGGAGGGACCTCGGGGCCAGCCACTGGGCTGCTGGGTGCGGGGCTGGTCGGGGCCTTCTTGTTCCCTCTGTCTCCCTGCATCTCAGGGGCCGGGGATGGGCCCGGAGAGCCTGGGGGGCTCACACTGGGGGGCTCACACTGGGGGGCTCTGCCAGCTCAGAGTCCCTTTCCCAGATGGCCTGTCACGAGAGGGTGGCCCTCTCCCCCGGGCCGGGGCCCTTTGGCTGCTGGGGCTGAACCCACCCTGTCCTTCTCTCAGGAGGGTGGGGGGTGGGACCCCAGCCAGGGGGGCACCCAGGACCCCAGCTGCCCCGCCACCCCACCCCCCAGGAACAAGGGGGCATTTAACCACACACCTGTCCATGCAAATCCCGCGCGTTTGCATACCCTTCCCCTGAGGTGGCCCCATTTGCCTGGCATCTGCACCCCACCCCCCCACTCCTGCCCAGGACCAGCGGCCTGTTGGTGAGGGAAGGCCTGGGAGCCCCCCGGGAACCCCCTCAGGCCGAGGCGTCCCCCCACCCCCGGCCTCCCTTCTGCACCGGCTGGCCTGAGGCTCACGGGTATGAGGAGCACGTGGGTGCTATCCAGGCCCCCGAACCCCCACCCCACACACACCCCAGAGCAGGTGCGTGAAGCTGTGCTCCCCCTACCCGGGGCACGGGTCCAGCTGGAGACACAGGCGACCCTCCCGGCGGCCTGGGCGGGCTAGCGCCAGGGACGAGGGAGCCCGGGCCGTCCCTGCGGGCCCCCTGCCCACCGCCCCCACCTCATGGCCTGTACTTTGGGGTCGAAGGGTGTCCCCCCAAATTCACCCCCCCACACACCCTCAGGATGTGGCCTTGCGGGGAAGTGGGGTCTCTGCAGATGTGAGGAGCTCGGCTGAGCCACGGGGGAGGGGGTGGGCCCTGACCCGACGCCTGGTGCCCCTGTAAGAAGAGGGACGCTCGGACAGGGAGACACGCACACGGAGGCTGGACGGGGCGGGAAGGACCCTCCGCGGGAGCAGCCGGAGAGAGTGCTGCCCTGGGACCCCCGGGGCCCCTCTGTGGGGCTGCCTCTGGGCACGCCTGCGGGCTCCTGTCTCCTCATCCCCCCACCCCCCGAGCCCCACACAGGCCTGTCCCCAGACGGCAGCCAGCCGGGGTACGGAAGGGCCGTGACCACCACCGGCTTGGAGAGGCCACATTCACACCCCCGCACCCGGTTCCCGGTCTGGGAGGGTTTGCACCCCGCCCACCGCAGGGCTGGGCCCTAGGCCCTCGGCCCTCGGACCGGAGCCTCTATGCCCGACTGCTGAGACCCGGGGGTTGGGGGGGCGCCCAGTGTGGGCAGCTGGACCCAGCACGGGTTGGCACCAGTGCCCGCTGGCCGGCCCGCTGTGGCCCTCTGAGTGGGTGTCCTGGGGTGGCTGTCACCGATAACCACAAAATCGACGGAGAGGGACTCACCCACCCCTCGGAGCCAGGAGTCCCAAATCCAGGTGCCCGGGGGCCCTCAGGAAGCCCTCGGCGGGGCTCCTTCCTGCCGTGGCTGGCTTCAGGGGTCCCTGGTGCCCCTGGGCCAGGGCTGCCTCCCTCCCCATCTGCCCCTGAGGTCACATACTTCTGTCCCCTTCTTCGAGGGCCACCAGGCCCCAGGCGGAGGCCTGTCTCGGTGACCACGCCTTGCAACAAGCTCACTTCCACGAGAGGCCCCGCTCCCTGGCGCTGGGACTCCGGGCCAGCTCACACCGTCCCGGGAGACACCTCGGGGGCACGGTGGCCACTCCAGGCCCTGTCCTGCCCGAGGGCGCCCTGCGCCCCTGCCGCTGCCCCCTCCTGGGGGCACAGGAGCCCCCAGCGGGGAGAGTCTCCACTCCCAGGGGATGGAGGACGTGGACGGAAGCAGCGGGTGGGGTCAGGGTCACTGGAGGGGCCTGCAGCTAGGCAGGGGGTCGGGGCCCAGCCCCTTGTCCCACGGCCCAGTCCTGGGCCCCCGGCCCTTCAGGTCTCTAATGCGTGGACCGGGACTGACACGCCGGACCCCTCGGGGCTGCAGGGAAATGATGTGGGTGGGGCACGGGCCGTGGGGCCCCGTGGCCGGGGGTGGGGCAGGAACCTGGTGGGAAGAGCTCTGGGGTGAGGGGGCAAGAGCCTTCTCTACCAGGACCCCCGGGACCCCCCCACCCCCGAAGCAAGGAGCCGAGGGTCCTCCCTCCCCCACGCCGGGTTCCCCGGGCCCACGGCCGGCCCAGGGGCACCCCGGGTCTCCTTCCCTGTCCGGCGCCGATGGGGCGTGAGGCGGGCGGGCTGCACATCCAGAAAAGCGCAGGGAGGCCCAGGAACCCGACGTGTGTCCCGGTTTCCAGGACACCTCCCGCCCAGGCCTCCGCAGGGGCGGCGACAGGAGCGCTGGGTCCCCCGTGCTCGGCGGCGAGGGGTGAGCAGTGGGACCCGGAGCGGGGTGGGGGGGCCGGGAATCATCCCCCGACCCTGCCCGGCCGCACGGAGCTGCAGGGTCAGTGTGGACCCGGGAGGGGGCAACAGAGCAGGGGGCTCAGGTGGGGGGAGGGGCCCTCTGCTGGCCAGTCGTGGGGCCGGGGGGCTTCCCTGGGGGAGGCAGCCCCCAGCCTCCCGGAGGGGGGCGGGTGGGTAGACGAAGGCTGGGTCCCCTCCCGTGTCCCCTGTCCCTGCAGAAAGGACCCTATGCAGGGTGCACAGGGTGCACAGGGCACCCGCCCCGGGCCGACGGCCGACAGGTGGGGGCCAGGCCTGTGCCGGGGCGAGATCCAGTTCGGAGGGTGCGGGAAGAACCGAGGCAGGGTGAGCCCAACCTTCCATGCCCCCCCCGCATCCCCCCCCGTGACCACGCCCCATGAGACGGCAGGGTCCCCGGGGCCCCCTTTCCCGTTTCCTCCCCTGAACACTGAGCATCCGGCGCCTGCTCCCCTCCCAGGGTCCGCTGTCCGGAGGGGGGGGTGTGCCCTGCTCAGAGCCCCCCGCCCCTCTGCGGTGCAGCGGCGTCCTCAAGACAAAGGCAAGGCCTGGGTGGGGGCGGGGTGGCCCAGGTCCCACTGCAGGGCCAGGCTGCAGGCCTGTCCGGTACCCCCTGCCCAGCGCCCCATGCCGCCCCTGCCCCCGCCCCACAGTTCGTGAGGGTGCCGAGCGACGTGGCCCCCGCCGCGCTCTTCAACCTGCTGAGGGCCGAGTGGCACCTGCCGGCCCCCAACCTGGTGGTGTCCCTGGTGGGCACGGAGCGGCCCCTGGCCATGAGGCCGCGGCTGCGCGACGTCCTGCGCAAGGGGCTGGTGACGGCTGCACAGAGCACCGGTGAGGCCCCGCCCCCCACGCCCGGCCCCCCTCCCTCGGCGCTGGTGCCCGTGACCGGGGTGGGCACAGCTCCTGGGGATGCAGCCGAGGGGCCCCCCAAGTCCGGGGCCTCCCCCAGGGGGTCCCAGCCACCCCGTGGGCAGAGGCCTGGCCCGTCCACGCCTAGGGCCCGGAGGCCTCAGCCAGGCGCCCCTGGGGACAGAGACTGTTTCTGTTCCTGCCGCCCACGGCGCGCCCCCTCACCCCCGCTGCCTCCCTCCCGGGACCACTCTGGCCAGCCGGCCGGCTGTCGGGGTCAGAAGCAAGCCACTGGGCCTGCAGACAGCCCGGCACGGGATCGGGGTGCTGCACCCCATCAGCGCAGCAGTGACTGTGGCAAAGAGAAAGGACCCCTGAGCCAGGCGGGCTGGGGGCTTCACCTCGGGTGCAGGGCCTGGCCCGCCTCTCCGCGCTGGCCAAGACGCCCCAGGGCACAGTGAGCCCCTCCCGCAGGCGCCTGGATCCTGACCAGCGCGCTCCGGACCGGCCTCGCCCACTACGTGGGGCAGGCCGTGCGTGACCACGCGCTGGCCAGCACGTCTGCCAAGGCCCGCGTGGTGGCCATTGGCCTCGCCTCCCTGGGCCGAGTGCTGCACCGCCAGCTTCTGGACGACGCCCCGGTGAGCCCAGGGGCCGGGACGGGGCCGCAGCTCCCAAGTGTCGCCCACCCCGGGGTGGGAGGGGAGCCCCCCCCCCCCCCGCCCCCTGGCAGGTCCGGCAGGGTGGCAACGCTCCACCACCCACTGTTTGTTATGGAGCGAACACTCCCCCAGCCCTCCCCCCACACACACACACACGCCCGTGCACCCCGACCGCTGTGCTCAGGCCAGACCCTGCCCTCGGGGCTCAGGGACAGGGACAGTGAGGCCGGTGCTCCGAGGGAGGGGGACACCGTGACAGGCAGCAGCCGGCGGCAGCACAGACCTGGGGGGCTCCTGGGCCCTGAGGACCCAGCCCGGGGCGGGGCCCAAACGCCCGCCCCGGCTGCTGCCCCACCCACAGGCCCAGGCAAGCGGCTTCTGCCCCCGCCCCGGGGTCTGTCTGAGGCAGGGCCAGGGGACGCCCTTGGGGCCCCTCAAGTGCAGCCTCCCGCAGCCCCGAGCCCTCTCTGGGGGCCCTCGGGGTGGGGGCGGGCCTGGGCGGGAGCCTTGCCCCCGCCTCACGGCCTATGTGGGGCCCAGGAGCGCAGCCCCGTCCACTACCCCACGGACGACAGTGGCGGCCGGGGCCCCCTCTGCACCCTGGACAATAACCACTCGCACTTCGTCCTGGTGGAGCCGGACGCCCCCGGGGATGGGGACGGGCTGACCGCGCTGTGGCTGCGGCTGGAGAAGCACATCTCGGAGCAGAGGACCGGCTATGGGGGTGAGGTGCCCGGGGCAGCCGCTGGGGGCGGTGGGGGGGCGCCTGCATGCTGAGGCCCGGGACCTGCGGGGGTCCTGGGAGGGTGGGGGGTGGGCTCCCCGCTGGGAGTGCGGCTGGTGGGTCCCCTCCCAGGAGCAGTGGCGGCTCCTGGGGCCTTGGGGGTCAGAGGGTGCTCAGGGCTTGCAACGAAACAAGGTGTGTCCGTGTCCACTGGCCGCGGGGCACGCTGCCACCAGGGGGCAGTGCCGCCCCAGGAATGGGCTGCTGGGGGCGTTCCCGCACTGGATTCACCGAGAAACACTAGTGTGTGACTCGTGTGGTGAACGATATAAAATGCTGATCCACCGAGCCCTTTCTGGAGATGGAAACAGGACGGTGGTGTTGAAGCCAACACCGTGCGGCAGAGTCGCGCCTGGGGCTGCCGGGGCCTGCTGGGCCCGAGGGCCCCTGCTCCCCGTCAGCGTCAGTGGGCACCTCTGGGAGCCCGAGGGGACCCTGCCTGCCCAGGAGCCGAGGCCCCTCCCACGCAGCAGGCCCGGCCAGGCCGCTCCTGCAGCCCCCCTGTCCGCGGGGCCAACGGAGCTTCCGCCGCGGTGGGCACAGTGGACGAGACAGGACGGCCCGGGGCCTCATGCTGGCCTGCATTCGTGTCACTGTGTTTCCACAGCCACGAGGTGGCCACGCTGGACACTTTGGGGGGGGTATGGCAATGGGCTCGGTGTCCTTGCCCCCAAGCACAGGGCCTCCCACACAGGGACCCTGGTGTCAGCTCGGGGCCCACACTTCACCAGACAAGGCCTCCCTCTTGGCTGGTGTGTGGCTCGGAGGAAGTGGCAGGGTGAGGGCGAGGCCGGGGAGCCCGCCCCACAGCCCCCAAGGTGGGGGCCACGGGCTCCCCGCTCGCCCCAGGCTCGGGGGGAAGCCCTCACGGGTGCTCGCCCCCCGCAGGCACCGGCAGCATCGAGATTCCCGTCCTGTGTCTGCTGGTCAATGGGGACCCCGGCGTCCTGGAGGTAGGAGGAGGGGGCAGGGCCTGGCTGGAGCCCCGGGGTCTGCGGAGGCCCCTGCTCGGGGCAGGGAGGGAGAGGGGAGCCCGGGCGGCACCGGGAGCTGACGGGCCCTCTCCCGGCCCCGCCGCGCCCAGAGGATCTCCAGGGCCCTGGCGCTCGCCACCCCGTGGCTGATCCTGGCCGGCTCGGGGGGCGTGGCGGACATGCTGACCGCCCTGCTGGGCCACCCGAGGCCCCTGCCGCCCCAGGCCGTGGAGCGGCAGCTCAGAGAGAAGTTCCCCAGCGAGCACTTCCCCTGGGAGGACGTGCTGCACTGGACGGAGCTGGTAGGAGCCCCCGGGGGCCAGTCCGGACGGAGGGCGGCCCCTGCTCCCCCTCCGCACCCCGCTCCTGGGCAGGGCTGGCCCCTGGGGGGCTCTCTGCCCCCGCCCTCCCTGGCGGCCCCAGCCCCTCCTAACACAGAGCCCCAGGTGGGCTCTGGCCTCGGCGGGCGGGCGGGGAGCAGGGGGCACACAGGCGGCAGGGGATCCCAGCGGAGGGGCTGGCCGGCCGACTGCAGCCCCGCCCCCGCCCCGCCCAGCTGCAGAGCATCACCGCCCACCCGCACCTGCTCACCGTGCACGACTTCGAGCAGGAGGGCTCCGGGGAGCTGGACACCGTCATCCTCAAGGCGCTGGTGAAAGGTGCGCCCGGCAGCCGGGCCGCGGTGGCGCCGGTGCAGGCTCGGGTCCTGTCCGCTCCCGGGCTCCGCGGGCTTTCTGTCGGCCATGAGCACAGGCCGCGAGGGGCGGCCGCCCCACCCGCCCTGCCCAGTGGGGTGGGTCCTGCCGGGGCTCCCAGCACCGGCTCCCGGGGGCTGGCAACGCCGTGGCTCTCTCGCCATCATTCCGCGAGCTCCCAGCGGGGCCACGGTCCGGGAGTCCCTGGAAGAGCCCCCCTGGAGGGACCCTGGGTTCGCCCTCACCCCTGCCCCGTGCCCGCAGCCTGCAAGAGCCACAGCCAGGAGCCCCAGGACTACCTGGACGAGCTCAAGCTGGCGGTGGCCTGGGACCACGTGGATATCGCCAAGAGCGAGATCTTCAACGGGGACGTGGAGTGGAAGGTGGCCCCCCACCCCGGGGCCCCGGCTACTGGCCAGTGGAGGGCGGGGCCTGGGGCAGGCGGCGTCCTGAGGGCCCCCCACTCTCCTCCCCCCGGGGACCACCAAACGGTCCCAGGTCACTCTTCAGCCCCCCCGGCCCCCCCACCATGGGACGTGCTGGACAGCCCTTGGCCCAGGGACGGGCTCCCCCAGCTCCCACTCACTCTCCCCACGCCCCCCCACTCCGGCCCCAGTCCCGCGACCTGGAGGAGGTGATGATGGATGCGCTGGTGAGCGACAAGCCGGAGTTCGTCCGCCTCTTCGTGGACCAGGGCGCCGACGTGGCCGACTTCCTGACCTACGGGCGGCTGCAGCAGCTGTACCGGGCCGTGCCCCCCAAGAGCCTGCTCTTCACGCTGCTGCAGCGCAAGCTGGAGGAGGGCCGCCCGGCGCCGCCCGCCCGGGGGGGGCCGCCGCCCGAGGGGCCGCCCGCCTTCTCGCTGCACGAGGTGTCCCGCGTGCTCAAGGACCTCCTGCACGACGCCTGCCGCGGGCTCTACCAGGTGAGCGGGGCGCAGCAGGGGGGGGGGGCCCGGCGGTGGCGGCGGTGAGGGCTGACCCCCCCGTGCCCTCCAGGAGAGGGGGCCGGCCCGGCGGCCCGCCGGCCAGAAGTGGCTGCCGGACCTCAACCGGAAGAGCGAGAACCCGTGGCGGGACCTGTTCCTGTGGGCCGTGCTGCAGGGCCGCCACCAGATGGCCGCCTACTTCTGGGCCATGGTGAGGGGCCGCGTGGAGCCCCGGGGGGGGCTGGGGGTGGTGGCTGGCGGCCCCCTCACACGGTCTCCTAGGGCCAGGAGGGCGTGGCCACCGCTCTGGTCGCCTGCAAGATCCTCAGGGAGATGTCCCACCTGGAGACGGAGGCCAAGGTGGACCTCACAGCCCGCCGGGCGGCGTATGAGCAGCTGGCCCTGGGTGAGCGCCCCACCCCCGGCCTCAGACGCACCCACACGGTGTGGCCCCAGGTCACCCCGAGACCCTTCGGGGCCTGCGGGCCCCTCCCAGTGGGGGCCGCACCGTCCCAACCAGGGGCACGTGGGCACATTGCTGACAACACAACCCACACCGGGACACGCGCCGGCCCTGGGGTGGGGGCGGGGCCCCTGGGGGTGGAGGAGGCTCCCCAGGTCCTGGCAGGGGAGGGAGGGCGGCGAGGCCCGGGGGAAGGGGCCTCAGCGTCCGGTGCCCGCACGGGCCCCGCCGCCGCCGCAGGCCTCTTCTCCGAGTGCTACAGCAACAGCGAGGACCGCGCCTTCGCCCTGCTGGTGCGCCGCAGCCGCGCCTGGGGCCGGGCCACCTGCCTGCACCTGGCCGCCGAGGCCGACACCAAGGCCTTCTTCGCCCACGAAGGGGTGCAGGTGCGCCAGCCGCTGGCCTCGGGAGGGGGCCGCCGGGGTGAGGCCGCCGAGCAGACAGGGCGTCCCGCTGACCCCGCCACCCACACCCCCCTCCCCCGGCCAGCAGCTGCCCCTTTTGGGCCCCCGCGTCCCAGCCGGGTGCGGCAGGGGCCACAGGAAGGGGCGCCCTGTCCCTGGGAGGTGCCTTCCCGGCCCACCCCACTGGCCACCGGGCCTCCTGCCCCACACGGCCAGCCCCGCGGCCCCTTTGGGTCTCAGCACCAGTGTTGCTTCTCCCCGCGGCCCCCCTGGACCCCCGGGCCCTGCCTGCGGACGTGGGAGGCCACAGCCGTGCCTCTGTTCCAGGCCTTCCTGACCAAGATCTGGTGGGGGGACATGGCTGCCGGCACGTCCATCCTGCGGCTGCTGGGGGCCTTCCTCTGCCCCCCCCTCCTCTACACCAACCTCATCACCTTCAGGTTCCTGGGGGCCTTGGCCCACCTGGGGGGGGGGCCGGGGGGCCGGGGGGCCTGGGGCTTTGCTGGTCCCGCATGCACCCCACTGGACCCCACTGGGCACGGCCCCGCCCCGCACCCCTCCCCCACATGCCCTGGATGTCCTCGCGGGCTGGGCACCTCCGGGTGTCCCTCTCACGGGCCCAGAGGGTCCCCTGTGCTTGCAGTGAGGAGGCCCCGGTGCAGGGGGGCCGGGAGGACCTGCAGGAGCTGGACAGCCTGGACTCGGAGCGGAGCCTGCTCTGCAGGCCAGGCGGCAGGGACGGGCCTACGGACGGGTGCGTGGGGCCCGGCGGGCGGCCTCGGAGGAGCTGGGCTGCCGCGGCCGCGGGCCCCGGCTCACCCCGGGCTGTGGCCTCCCCGGTGCTGCAGGGCGGAGCCGCCGGCCGCGGCTCGGAGCAGCCGGGGCGGGCGCGGGCCCCGGGCAGCCTTCCTGCTGGCGCGCTGGCAGCGGTTCTGGGGCGCTCCGGTGACCGTGTTCCTGGGGAAC
Source organism: Phyllostomus discolor (assembly GCF_004126475.2). Taxonomy (NCBI): domain Eukaryota; kingdom Metazoa; phylum Chordata; class Mammalia; order Chiroptera; family Phyllostomidae; genus Phyllostomus; species Phyllostomus discolor. The sequence continues at coordinate 170,249,335 of NC_040908.2, forward strand.
GTGCTCATGTACTTCGCCTTCCTCTTCCTCTTCGCCTACGTCCTGCTGGTGGGCTTCCGGCCGCCGCCCCAGGGGCCCTCGGGGCCCGAGGTCGCCCTGTACTTCTGGGTCTTCACCCTGGTGCTGGAGGAGGTCCGCCAGGTGGGTGCCGCGCCAGGTCCCCCCTCCTGGGCAGCCCGGTCTGTGTGGGGCCGTCCCCGCGGCGGGAGCCCAGGCCGACAACCAGGGGCCCCCCCGCCCCCCCGCCGTCTGCCAGGGCTTCTTCACGGACGAGGACACGCACCTGGGGAAGAAGTTCGCGCTCTACGTGGGGGACAACTGGAACAAGTGCGACATGGCGGCCATCTTCCTGTTCGTCGTGGGGGTCGCCTGCAGGTCCGCGGGGGGGAGCCCCGGGGGGGGGGCCTTGGGTGGGGCGGCCCCGCCCCTGCCCCACGGCTGTGCTGTGCGGTGTCCCAGGGGGCCCCCCCTCCTGCTCTCCCCGGCACCAGCAGCCGCCCCGCCCGCCCCGTCCAGGATGCTGCCCGCGGTGTTCGAGGCCGGCCGCGCGGTCCTGGCCGTGGACTTCATGGTGTTCACGCTCCGCCTCATCCACATCTTCGCCGTGCACAAGCAGCTGGGCCCCAAGATCATCATCGTGGAGCGGATGGTGAGCCCCCCTGAGGGCCCCGCCCCCGCCCCCGCCCCCCCCAGTCCCCCACCCCCAGCCCCCAACCCGAGCTGCTGATGCTTCTCCGCTGCCCCCCGCCCCCCCCCAGATGAAGGACGTCTTCTTCTTCCTCTTCTTCCTGAGCGTGTGGCTGGTGGCCTACGGCGTGGCGACCCAGGCGCTGCTGCACCCGCACGACAGCCGCCTGGACTGGCTGTTCCGCCGCGTGCTCTACCGGCCCTACCTGCAGATCTTCGGGCAGATCCCACTGGACGAGCTCGACGGTCAGCGCCGGCCGGGGGGGCCAGGGTCGCCGCGGTGCCCCCTCGTTCAGAAGGGGCCCGGCCAGTGTCGGGGTGCTGGGTCCAGAGGGGCCGGGTCCCTCTGGGAGGGCCTGGCCGTGGGGCCCTCGAGACCCCGGGCCGCCGCTGGTTGAGAGCAGGGGTGTCCCTGAGGCCAGGCCGCAGAGCCCCCCGGGCACAGGGCCGCCGACACAGATGGAGCCAGGCCTCAGGCCTGGTGCTGGAGGCCCCGAGGCGGCAGGGGCCCGTCCGCTGCCTGGAGCTGCCAGGCTCCAGTGAGCCGTGCTGGGAGGAGGGAGGGACCGCTGCTGTGCGTGCCGCCCCGACCAGCGCCCGGGGTCTGGGCCCCTCTGGCCGGCCCCACATCCGTGACCTTCGCCCCCCTGCGCGACCCTGCGGGGCAGCCAGTCTCCCTGCCCCCGCCCGTCGGGGCCTGGCCACCGGCCCGGGGCCTCTGCGGAGGAGGCTCCGCTGCCGGCCAGTCCCGACGGCGCCCTCGCCTCCCCCGGGGCTGCCCAGCGTGGGCCCCCCCCGCCCCCCTCTGCCGCTGTGTGGCCTGCTGGGGGGCACCTGGTCTCCAAGCCAGCCCCTGCACCGGGTGGGGGGCTGGGGGAGGGTCTGAGGACTCCCCACACTGGGGACAGTGCGGGGGACAGTGCTGCTGGGCCGTGAGCCGCAGAGGAGCCCTGGGTGGGGGACAGGGACATCCTCAGGGCCCCCGGGACGGCCAGGCTCAGCGGGAGAAGACGGGGAGGGCTGGTCCCCAGGACGAAGGTGGCCTGGCAGCCAGGGGAGAGGGTGAGGGGCCTGGGGCACAGCCTCTGGGGACACTCCCAGGCACAGAGCAGGGGCGGAGGGGCCACCCGGCACCCTGGGACATGGAGGCCCGACCTGGCCTTCGCAGCTAATGGGGCAAGAAACCGGCAGTAAATATTTGCCGAGGGCATGGCGTGTGGTTGACGCGAACCGGCTGGCGGGGGCGGGGGAGCCGGGGGCACTGCACCGTCATGGAAACTGCCTCCAGGTGGGGTGTCTGAGAGGCCCGCCCCCCCTCCTGCGACGCCCTCTGTGTGTTCGCTCTTCAGTGGCGTCACTTTTCCAGACGGGACCCCACGGCCCTCACCATACGGCCCTGGCCGGGGGCCCTGCTGTGACCCTCGGTCGGGGGCCGGATGGGGGGCGGATGGGGGTGCCCCCAGTGCTGGGCAGGAGGCGCTCAGCTCCAGCAGCCACTCCCCTGGCCCGGCAGGCCGCAGCCCCGCGCTGGTGTGGGGGGTGGACAGTGTAGGGTCCCCTGAGGGGGGCGGGGGCCTGCTCACCCCCGAGGGGCCCAACCCCCAGAAGCCCCCCACACTGCAGCTGTGGCTGCACAGGCAGAGCCCTGCAGGGGGCCCTGGGCCCCCGAGTCCCATCTCTGGGGCTGGACCCTGGCCACCGCCCCCTATGGTGCACCCCCTGGGCCGTGGGGTGCATAGGGAAACGGAGGCTCAGGCAGCCCCCATTCTGCACAGCCCTCCCCCCCCAAGGGCTGCAGGCAGCCTCCCGCTCCCCACGCGCCGGGCGGGAGGGAGCGCAGGGGCTGAGCTGGGACAGCAAAGGCCCCCCTCTGGGCCCCGGGCCCCGGGGACAACGTGGTCCCCAGCCCGGCCCGATGGCCCCTTGGCGCGTCACCAGGAAGCTCGGGGGTGGGGGGGCTCGTGGGGGCAGAGCCACTCTCGCCTGATTTGCAGCCCAAACCCCGCCGCCCAGGGCCGGCCAGGCCCCTCTCGGGAGCCGGGGCGGGCGGAGAGCAGGGCCAGGAGCCAGCCCCGGGAAGGAGAGGAAGGTGGCTGTGTGCCCGCCCCCTCGAGAACTCGGGAGACGGGGGAGGGTCCCCAGCGAGGACACACGGACACACGGGGCACACGGGGAGCCAAGCCACAGCATGGACACGTCCACCGTGGGTGCCTCTGCACACTCCCCCCGTGTGGGGGAGCCACGCGCCCGGGGCCACAGCGCCGCCCACTCCTGTCCTGTGGGCGCAGGCCAGCTCCCCCCAGTCTGGCTCCGGGCGGAGCCTCTGGGAGTGCAGGGTGACGGAGACCTCAGGCCCCGGCAACCATCAGCAGGAACTTGGGGCCTCTGTCCCCCAGCCCCTGGGGCCCTGGCTGAGGCTGCAGCCTGGCAGAGGGGAGCAAGTGGGGCCGGAGCCGACCCTCCGGTTTGCTGGGGACCAGGGTGTCCACGGTGGGGACTTCCCGTGCCAACGCCAGGTCATACCCAGAACACCAGGCTGTAGGTCCGTCCCCGGGTGGCCTCAGCGCCAGGGAGGACCTCTGGCCCCCGAGGGTGCCGGCCCTCGGCCGCCCTGGCACCGCCTGCCCGGCCCCACCGCCCGGTCGCCTTGCAGAGGCCCGTGTGAACTGCTCGGTGCACCCACTGATGCTGGGGGACTCGCCCTCCTGCCCCAACCTCTACGCCAACTGGCTGGTCATCCTCCTGCTGGTCACCTTCCTGCTGGTCACCAACGTGCTGCTCATGAACCTGCTCATCGCCATGTTCAGGTGCCCCCTCCCTCCCCATCCGCTGTGGGGGGCCTGGCAACCCCGCCCCCAGCCCCCTCCGTGCCACCCAGCTCCCACCCTCCAGACCTGCGGCCCGAGTGGGGAGAGGCATGGGTGGGGGCGTCCCCTCAAACACTGGCCGGCGCCCCCCCCCCCCCGCCGTGGGGCCTGGGGTGCAGGCGGCAGTGCGCAGCCTGGAGACCTGGCTCCCCCAGCAGGGGTGCGGTGGGCGGAGCTTCCCCAGGCCCCTGCCCCAGGGGCGCCCCTCGCCCACCCAGGGCCCGGGTCTTCAAGGCTGGGGGCTTGGCGGTGTGTCCCGGACGGCAGACAGGGTGGTGGACAGCCCCAGACGCGTGGCCCCCACTCGGGACGTGCTCCCACAGAAAGCAGCGATCTGAGAAGGGGGTGGGGGGCTCGGCTTCTGCGGGGGGACCCCCCCAGGCTCAGGCTGTGCGGGCCCGCAGCTACACGTTCCAGATGGTGCAGGGCAACGCGGACACCTTCTGGCGGTCCCAGCGCTTCCACCTCATCGCCGAGTACCAGGAGCGCCCCGCCCTGGCCCCGCCCTTCATCCTGCTCAGCCACCTGAGCCAGGTGCTCCGGAGGGTCTTCCGGAAGGAGGCCAGGCGGAAGCGGGCACGCCTGGGTGAGGCCCCGGGGCCGGGACCGGCGGGAGGGGCTGGGGCGGCTGGCACAGGCTGAGCGGACCCCCCAGGCCCCTGGACCCCCAGAGCAGGGCTGTCTCTGCCCCTCTCCCCGTGTCCTGAGCCCCGGGCACCGCTGCACTGACTGGGGTGCTGCAGGCGGGCACCCCTGGGGCGTCTGGGCTGCCCTCGGCTGCCCGCCTCTCCCCACTGGAGGCCGGCCGGCCCAGGCTGTCCCCAAGGCCCGCCCGGCTCCGGTCGAGCCCCGGCTGCCTGGCCTCCCCAGAGAGAGACCTGCCAGAGCCGCTGGAGCAGAAGATGGTCACCTGGGAGGCGGTGCAGAAGGAGAGCTACCTGAGCAAGCTGGAGAAGCAGAAGAGGGACAGCGAGGGGGAGGTTCTGCGGAGGACCGCCCACAGGTGTGCCTCGGGGCTGGGGGCCAGCCGGCTCCGCCGGGGCTCTGCCGTCACCGCCACCGGGGCCCGCACGCCGCCTCGTGCGGCTCGGGATGAGCTGGGGAAACTGAGGCTGGCTGAGGGGGGCAGGGCGTGAGTGGGTCTGGGGGCCCAGCACCTCCTGACCCCGAACAGGGCTCTCCCGGGCCCTCACCCGCCCTGCACTTGGGGGACAGGGGCCAACATGCCAGGTGTCCCTCTGCTCCAGGGTCTCCGAGTGGAGCCCGGCCCTTCCACTGTCTCTCCAGGTGCCCCCAGGGCGGTGCCCCCCAGTGCCCCCTGCTTGTGGGTGGGGCGGTCCTGCCCTCTCTCCGGGTGCCCAGCACCCACCAGTCACACGGGGGGTTCTCAGACGCACTGTGTACCCAGGTCCAGGGCGAGGGGAAGGGCCAAAGCACCCCAGACTCAGGTGCCCAGGGGAGCCTCAGTGACCCCAAGCCCACCCCAAGGGCCTGGGCAACAGAGCCGGGGACAGGTGAGTCCCCGAACTCTGTGTCCTGTGGCTAACGGTGGCCTGTCATGCCCTGTCACGCCCCACCCTGCTCCGCTGCAGGGTGGACATCATAGCCCAGCACCTCGGGGGGCTTCGAGAGCAGGAGAGGCGCATCCGGGGCCTGGAGTCACAGGTGGGCCGAGGACCAGACTCGGGGGTGGGGGGGGCTAGCCCTGCCCCACGCCCAAACTAGCGCCTGCACCCCCCGGGCTGGGCCCCACAGGCACCCATCCCTGCCCCCCTCCCCGGACACTTAGGAGACGGGTGCCCTCCCTGGAGGGGATCCGGCACAGCCCCCCGTCGTCCACTCCGCACACAGCCGGAGCCCCAGCCTCCCACCCGCCCTTCTGTGCAAATGGGGAGGGTCCCTGGGCAGCAGGGGTCCTGGCAAGGGAGGGGACGCCCACAGGAGGGTGCCCGGGGGCCCCGCTGCCCCCACCGAGTGCCGGGGCGCAGCCGAGGGCTTCCCCGGGCGGCTCTCCCTCCGGCAGGTGGATCACTGCGCGGCGCTCCTGTCCTCCCTGGCAGACCGGCTGGCCCCGGGCACCGCCCTCCGCAGTGAGTGTGGGTCTGGGGAGGCCCGTGCCGGGCCTGCTGCCCTCCCTTGTCCAGGCGGGGACATGCCCCGGCCTCTGGTGCCCTCGGCTGGCCACTGGCTTTGGCGGAGCAGATGCCCCTGGCCCTGCCAGACAGTGTGGCCTTTCAGACCCCAGGGCCACGCCCCAGCCTTCCCCTCAGGGGTCCAGGCCCCACGCTCACCACCCGCCCCCCCCCCCCCCGTCACTTCCCTCTCCCTGCCCCCAGCCTGCCCCTCCTCCCTCCGGTCTGCCCGCTGAACACCCTTCCTTCCCCCCAGATGCCCGGCACTCTGGCACCAGGAACCCGCAGGCCCCTGCCCAGCACGGAGCGGGCCCAGGGAGCAGGGAGCCCCCACAGGCGGGCCCACTGGCCTCGGACACCTGAGACGCCAGTCTGTGGACACATGGCGCCCCCTCTCCCAGAGCCCGTAGTGTGGCCCCCGGGCCCTGACCGGGGTGGGCGGGGGACCATGGCCCTTGGCTGGTCACCCCAGAGCCGACCACCACCACTGCCCCCTGCTGCCACTGCGGCCTTGGCAGAGGGACCCCTCCATGCCCCACCCTGCCCCTCCCGGGCCTCCCCCAGCCCGGGGGCTTGGGTGCCGGGTGCAGGCCCACCCCCTGTGGGTGGCACTGCTCAGAACCCGGCAGCCTGTGTCCGTCTGCTTCCCCCTGGGTGGACAGCAGTCTCGGGCCACACTTGTCCCCTCCCACCCCAGTCTGTGTTGCCTGCTAAGAAACTGTTTGTGACGTGGCCGTGGTCTGAGTTCCTGCCCCTTGAGGCTTGTGTCCGTGTGTTTCCTGTGTTGGTTCCCGCTCCCACACCCCCCACAGCCAGTGCTGGGCAGTGCCCGGCCCCGCAGCAGCCCTGGCTGGAGCCTGGAGAATGTGCCCAAGCTGGGGCTGCAGCCCCACAGGCCACAGTGGACCCTGGGGTTGGGGTCCAGCCACCTCCACTGCCCCTGCTAGGTGGGGCCAGCCAGGTCAGCTCCACCCTGCCCAACTGTCCTGCTAGTTACAGGCCACCCAGGCCATCTCCCCTGGCTGAAGGGTCCCTGGCACACAGGGGACCTTCCTCCTTCCCCTGCTGGTGAGCCCAGTGTCAAACCCAGCTGGCCCGGTGACACAGTCCCAGGACACTGGCTACCTGCACTCGAGGCCTGGGCGGGAGGGAGCCGAGGGGCATGCCAGGCAAGGGCTGGGGGGGCCTCCTTGGAATGAGTGTCCCCAGCCCCACGGTCCGAGGCCTCTGGGCACACAGGCCAGGCGCCCGAGGCCACGAGCTCCCCCCTGGAGGAGGCCTGTACTGCTTCCTTCCACCCCCTGCCCTGGACGGAGGCGGGTCCCCTCGGTCCTCTCGGGAAAAGCTGCCACGGGTGGGAACAGGCGGTCAGTTGGGTGGGCCGGACAGTCAGGGCTCCAGCCACACCGGTCGTGGGTGTGGGGGGGTCGGTTCGCACAGAGACGCTGAGCCTGAGGAATGCCCAAAACCTTTACTGTTCCCCAAGGGCGTCCAGTGGGCCAGGGCCACCACTGTCCCCCTGGCAAGGTCTCGGCTCTGAAGACCACAGCCTGCGGCCCAGCCAGGGCTACGGGCGCCGCCCGAGGCAGCCCACCAGCCCCCCCGCCCGAGGGGGTGGGCAGTCCCTCCGATCAGGCCTCGGCCCCCGGGCTGCCGCTCTTGTTCCGGAAGTGGTCTCTGCTCCGCTTCCTGCTGCCCTGGAAGGCCACCGCTGCCCCGTGGGGGGCGCCCTCCTTGGGCGGGCCCACCACCTGCAGGCCCCCGTGTGGGCCGCCGCACTCCTCGGCCCCCGGGCTCCCGGGCCTGGCCAGGTGGGCCAGCTGCACAGAGCCCCCGCCCCCGCCTGGCTCCCCCGCCTTCCTCAGGCCCTGCTTCCTCTCAGGTCTGGCCTCGGCGGCTCGGGCTGGTTTGGTGAAGACGACCCTCCCCTCCCCGCAGCTGGAGGGGTCCTGGTTGAAGGAGGGCGCATAGTCGCCGGGGGCGTCCAGGCTCTGGGGGCCCAGGAAGTCCAGGGCGGCGGCCCGGTTGCTCTGCTCACTGGCCTCGGCCACGTCCTCCAGGCTGTACTTGGTCCAGCGCTCAGGGTGGGCCACATAGTCGGGGACGGGGGGCACCCTCGGCGGGACCGGGGTCTGCCCGGCTCTGCCCGGGCACTTAGCTGGAGGCTGGCTCGAGGGCGCCAAGGGCCGCTTGAAGCCCCCGTGGCCGCCCGTGGGGAGCGCTGGGGCTGGGGCCCGCCCGGCCGCGCCCTCCAGCTGGTCGAAGATGCTGTGGCTGCGCTGGGAGAAGCTGCTGCTTGTGCCCCGCAGGTGGAAGGGCTGCACTGTGGCTGCGGGTGGGCCCCTCGGCGGCGAGGGGGCCTCCTCCGGGTCCGAGTCCCCCTGGGCCTCCTCCAGCGGCTTCCCGGGGGACAGGGCCTCCAGCTCGGCACCGCCGGGCAGGCTGAGGTCGGAGTCCGAGTCGCTGAGGGAGACGGTGTCGGAAGGCAGGGCGTCCCGCTCCGTCCCTTGCTCTAGCTCCAAGCCAGGGGCCGGCTCGCCTGCGCCCACCTCGGCCATGGGTCCCCCGGCCGCAGCGCACCTAGACCAAAACAGCCCCTGAAGTTTATTTCTGAGGACGGCACAAGATCAAGGCCCCTGCCCTGGCGCCCACCCTCCCCCGCAAGCCCTCTCCTCACCTTCCTGTGAGCCGGACGCCAGTGCCGAGGCCTGACTGCAGGCGGGCAGAGCGTGGGCGCGGGTGGCAGAGGTTGGCCGGTGGCCTCGGCCCAGAGGTCCCAGCACGGCTCTGCTCAGCGGCTCACTGTAGCTGAGGGAGGCAGGGAGGGACAGCAGACCGTCAGACCAGACAGCAGGTGGTGGCATGGCCCAGGGAGCAGCACAAGCTGGGGGCGGGTCCCTTGACTCGTCCCCTCAGTCCCAACAATCCTGTCAAGTGGGGTCTAAACGGGGCACCTACAGGGCCAGCAGACGATGGGGCCCGCCCAGGGCCTGAGCCGCCCTAGCTCCACACACTGGCCAGGTGGGGCCACCGCAGGCTGCTCGGTGAGGCCCGTGGTGTGTGATGAGCGCTCCAGGGAGCCAGGGGCACCCGCCCGGCCTGCGGGAAGGTTCACTCCTGTTTGCCGGGAGATGCCCTGGGAGCTCCCAAGGGGTCTGCAGGCCAGTCCCGGGCACCTGAGGGTCAGGCCCTCAGGGAACACAGGGGTCAGTCGCCACCTGGGGCGACTTCCAAGGGCACTTCCACAGCCCTCCCCACACCCCCACCTTCCCCCACTGAGTGCAGACGCGCTGCCCACAGGCGTCTGCTGGTCAAGTGCGGCCAGGCCGGGAGGACAGCCCAGCCTCCCCCTTCTGCACTGCTCTCAGCTACCTACCCGCCGAGCCCCCAGCGCCCAGGCCAGGGAGATCCGGGGAGCGGCCTCTAGGTGCCCTACACAAGTCAAACACAGGCCAGACCTCCATCCTCCTGGGGCTCGGCTCCCCAAACCAAGGCACACCTTCAGGAGTGAAGGGCGGCGCAAGGCACACCCTGCGGTGTCGGCCGGAGCTGGCGGGGCCAGCGGGGCGGCATCTGCCCCTGGCACAGCGTGTTGAGGCAAAGCTGGGGTCTCACACTCCTGTTCACCACACCGCCGGCGGCGCCGCCAGGGAGCAGCAGCCTGATCCGTGGGACATTCTGGGGGGAAGACGGGGACAGAGCCCCAGAAGGGGGCTAACCCTAACTCAGAACAGGGCAAGTCTTCGTCCAGGCTGCGGGCTGGGGACGGGGGTACTCCGAGGGTACGGGCAGGCCAGACCCCAGGGAGCGGGGCCCCCAGCCTCCTTCAGCTCTGCTCCCGCTTGGAAGCAGAGCCTGACTTTCTGCACCGAAAGTGCCCAGAGCCTCGCCCGGGCCCAGCAAGCTCTTCCCGTCGGGGTCTGGGTCTCGGGGGCCACGTCAAGCGAGAGGCCACGGTCCCAGAGGCCAGGGCTCGAGGCACCGGAGACACAGAGCAGGTGGGGGCACTAGAATGTGCACGGAGGGCTCCCCAAGGCGCGACCAGCCGGCCCCGCCGTGCTCCCGGCACACAAACCTGCCGGATTACTGCTGCCTGGCCGCCTCCATCTTGCGTCACGCTCGGCCCTCTGGGAAACCGAGTCCGCCCTCGGCCGAGCGCCGCGGCTGCCGCGCCTGAAGAACTACATCTCCCACAAGGCGCCGGGCCGCGACTTCCGAGGCCTATCGGGACGTGTTACCCTTGCGCGTGCGCCCTCTTCGCAACTTCCCCTCCCCGGAAATGGCGGCACTGCTTCTCGAAAAAAGCCCGGAATTGACTAAGGGGGACTGAGGGTGGGGGAGACGGGACTGCGACTCCCAGAACGCGCAGGAGCCAATGGTCAGGGCTTCGTTCCGGAGGCCCCAGCGCCCCCTGCTGGAAGCTGTGAGGACAGCTGCCCCTCGGAACGGAAGTGCGTTTAGCACTTCCGGTCCTGGGCGGAAGCGGCCACCGTTCCCCTCCCGGGTCTTTGGAATGTAGGGGGCGCGTAATTGAACGCGCGTCTCCATCACTGAGCCAGTCGGGGCTGACCAGGGCGCAGCCTGGTACCCAGCTCGGGAGTACTGCCGCCCGGAAGCGGAGGGCAGACCTTCCCCGCGGGGCCGCTCCATGCCCACCAAGTCCATGTGGATCGGCCCTGGCCTGCTGGACGGCCAGATCTCGCCCGCTCCCTCTCCCAAACCTGCCGTCCCGGGGGGCTCGGGGAACCCAGGGTTCGGGCCTGTGCTTCCCTGCAGCCTGGGAACATCTCATTCCTAAGCCCCCCAGGCCCTCCGCTGAGCCCCAAGCAATAACGCCGTAGTGTTTGTCACATTGCAGGATGTCTCCAGGCCCTTGAGCATGGGGGAGGTCGGGAGGAGGTCCCTGGGGTCATCCTGTCTCCAAAGACCGGCCCCGGAGCAGGCTGTGGGGGGGCACACCTGATCAGACTCCCTGACCCCCCCATCGCAGGGCTGGGGTTAGTTCCCAAAGTCTGCTCCCCCAGGGGGCCCTTGCGGCCTCAGGGGGTCAATTTAATGTGCACACACAGGTCGGTGCCTGCAGGAGGCTCCCGGTGGCATCACCCAGCATTCCCCAGGGGGGCAGTGGCCTGATGCAAGAGGAGGCTGGGCCTAAGTCCCAGCTGGCGGGGCGCACTTCACCGGGCACTGGCTGAAACTCCCCCCCCAGCCCTGGGAGGTACAGCTTGGCAGGAGCCGCCCAGGGAGCAGGGAGGAGACGCTAGGGAGGGGCAGCCACCACCCTTTGCAGAGGAGCAGTCTCTTGGCAGGGAGGAAGGCGAGCCATGCAGAAGGCCACCTCCAGCGCGTCCTGCACCACCACCGTGCTTTCTGCCCCGGCCCCTCCTGCCCCCTTCAGGCAGGAGTGTGTAGGAGCAGGAGTGGGAGCGAAGCTGGGGGGCGGACGCTTTCAGAGGCGCAGGCCCCCCCCCCCCCCCCCCCCCCCCCCCGCCCCAGAGGAGCATGCTCCACACTGAGTGCTCCCGGGGGACTCCATCACTGCCCTCCGACAGGGCAGGCAGCCCACCTGGGCTGGGCAGTGCTGCCCCGCAGAGCCGCTGCCTGGGCCTCAAACGCCGAGGCACAGGTGGGGACCGACGGTTTCTCGGCATGCCTGGTTTTTCCTTCTTTATTGAATGATTTTCAAGATGTAATTACAATGAAAGGGGAGGTGTTAGAAAGGACAGGTGCAATGAAGGCGTGAGGCTGCTCACAGGCCCGGCTCTAGAGGCAGGTGGCGGGACGGGACAAGGATTAAAAAAAGGCGTGCGCCTTGTGGTCCACAGGGTCTGGCGCGCGGGCGGGAGGTTCCTAGAGAGCCGCCTCAGGTCCCCCAGGCGGCCGCAGAAGCAGAGGGGACCCCGCCCTGCAGTCCCCAGGGCCCATACTCGCATGCCACCCACAGGTGGCGTCAGCCCCCAAAGGTAATGGGGGAACTTCAGGACAAAAGCAAAACCTCAAAAGTAACAAGGTTAATAAGTGTAGCAGAGTAATACCAGAAAAGTTATATACACAGGCGGGATTTCCGGTCTTCGCGCAAGCGAGCCAGCGCCCCAGGCGGGGGTCCGGCGGCGCATGCGCGCGCGGCGGGGCCTCAGTACACCGAGCTGTTCCGGATGCCGCAGCACAGCACCATGCTCAGGATCATCTCGAAGATCTGCGGGGAGGGGCGGGCGGCCGTCAGCGCCCGGAGGCTCACGGGGGCGCCCCCCCACCCCCGCCCGGCCCACTCACCATGATCACAGCAACCACGATGGCCGCGATGCCGATGAGGTACAGCTTCCCGGAGAAGAGGTCATCGATCTTCTGGTGGCAGTCCTCCTGCAGGGCACGGCCAGCGGGTGGTCGGGGGTGCTGGTACCAGTCCCCGCCGCCCGAAGAAGAGGGGTACCCGGGGCCCAGTCTCTGTTGGGGTTCAGTCTCTGCCGGGGTTCATCTGACACCCATGTGAAAACGCACACAGGACCGAGGAGCATGCTACGTGCCCAGAGACCACTGAGCACCAGATAGGCCCTGACCTGGGAGGTGGGGGTGCCTGCCGCGCCCACTGGCAGCCAGACCCAGAGAGCTGTCCCATCGGGAACCAGGCTCCTGGGCACAGCACCCCGACTCAGGCCATGGCACCACCCAGCATGCCTGCTGGTGCCAGTCAGAGCCCCTGGGCAGCAGGCCACTACCCAGGACCTGTGGAGGGAGGAGGGCTGGGCCCGCCCACCCTGGAAAGCCCCGCCCACCGCCACGCACCTTCAAGTTGTTGAAGAAGCTGTTGCCGGAGGGACACAGGTTGTTCTTGAACAATGAGGTGGTCAGCGTCGTCAACGCGTTGGAGCCACAGCAGCTGAGCTGCAAAGACAGAGGGCATGCACTGTCAGCCCCGTGCACGGGAGGGAGATGGCCTGAGGGCAGGCGGCCTAGGACACATGTCCAGCAAGCTCCACAGGCCCCTGCGGCTGCCCTGACATGGGGTCCGGGCTGGGAAGGTCGCTCCTGGTTCCCTTCCTCCTGCTGAGCCGTGCTGCTCAGAGAGCCCCGTACCCTGGCCGGCTGGGCCGGCCCATCTGGCTCCCCCAGGGGCCCACGTGTCCCAGAGGGGCCCCAGGGCCTTTGAGGAGCAGGCCCCCCTCCTGCACCTGCGCCGTGCTGCCAGGCCCCCTCCCGCTCCTGCGCTCTGAGCTCAGGCCGCACCGAGCAGCAGCCAGGCCCCGCCCCGGGCCCGCCCCCAGCACACCCGCCGCCCCGGCCCCTCACCGTCTCGTGGAAGGTCTTCACCACAGCCTTGGCATTGTTGGCGTCGTCGTCCATCACGGCCTGCTGCAGCGCCTGGTCGTAGAACTGCTTCACGTCCTTGGCGATCTGGGGAGGGACCCGGCCCACCGAGTGAGGGCCGGTCCCGGGGGGCGTGCCGTCACCAGGCTCTCCAGGACAACGGTGGCTTCCAGGGCAGGCCCAGCCTTCCCATCCCCAGCGCCCCGAGCTTGGCCCCCGGGCCACCGCCTCCGGAAAGACCTCCGTGGCCTTCCCACCAGGCAGGCCCCAGGAGCCCCAAAGCGCACTCCGCAGCCTGACCTGTCCCCCCGAAATGAGCAGCGCGTGCTCCCCTCCCCGCCCCACGCTGGGGCTGGCCCTCCCCGGGGACCCAGGCTCACCTGGTCCTTGTTGACAAAGCCCCAGATGCCGGCGGCCACTTCGCAGGCAAAGAGGATCACCAGGCAGGTGAAGAACTGGAGAGGCCGCCCCAGGCCCGGCACGCAGGGAGCACAGAAAGAAGAGGTCAGAGCGGGCCGGAGACAGCCGGCCGGGGGGACAGTGTAGGGCCCGACTTCCACAGACCACCAGTGCCTCAAGTGACCAACCAGTGTGTGGGGGTGGCTGGCGGTTCCCTCCCACCCACACCCCCCACCTGGGATGAGCCACATGGAGCCAAAAGGCACAGAGCCCAGGACCCAGCCTGACTTCCCATCGTCCCCTGGGCCCGAGCGCTGCAGGGCAGAGCGGCAAAGAGGGAGGCTGCGGCCGGAGCTCAGCAGGTGGCAAGGGGGCCACTGGGGGTGCCTCAGTGTCACCGTGGGTGTCCCCACAGGAACACTGGCATAGGCTCCCACAGCCCACGCCTCCCGGGTGGCCAGGCCCCGCACGCCACAGCCAGGCTCCACCGTCACGTGCGTAGGGGCACATCAGGGACACGTGGGGCTGGGACTCACTCCCTAATTTATTCCACCTGGGGCTTTTAAAAAAGACAAAAAAAGCCACTTTGGAACTTGGACTCGGGTCCTGGACACAGCAGCAACCCACCGCATGGAAGGACCAAGCAGGGAGGTGGACATCCCGGGAAGGTCTCCCGGCTGCTGTGACCCCTCCCCAGGGGGGCCGACCAGCTGTAGGGGTGCGCGAGCCCCGGGTCTGCCCTGCCAGGACCTACCGTCCCCAGCAGGCACTGCGACTCCTGAATGGCCCCGTAGCAGCCCAGGAAGCCGACGAACATCATCACGGCGCCCACGGCGATGAGGATGTAGATGCCTGCAGGGGGGAGGGGCCGCGACACCTCAGTGACCACGGCCCGGGGCATCCGGGGCCATGCCCCGCCCCAGACCCCAGGCCCCGCCCCAGCCAGCCGCATGCGCGCACGCGCACACCGCCGCCCAAGGAGGGGCCGGACGCCGGAGGGCATAGGGAGTTCCCCCGGTGCCTCGGTTTCCTCTCTCTCGTCGGGGCACCCAATGGCACTCTGGCAGGTGCTCAAAGAACGGGGGGTGGGGTCAGAGCTCTGCAGGGACTGTCTCTCCCTGGTTCATTGCTCCAAACTGCCCCACTTTGCTTCCCACAAGCCTTTGGGACGTGGTGGGCCGGGAAGGACCACCCCGTGTTGGTGCCACGGAGGAGGCGAAGGCCCAGCTGTTGGGCTGGGGCGGAGGGCAGCAGCCTAGGGGTCCCGGGGCACTCCCTGCCGTCCCCCTGCCAGCGGCACGCAGCACCCACTTGTGGGCAGCGATCAGACTGGCCACTCTGAGCGGCTCCTTGGACTGGCACTCAGAGGCTCAGCTCTGCTCCGCTCCCCAGGCCGCGCTCTGGGGGTGGAGCCCCCGGCACCAGGCGGCCCAGAGGCTGGGGGCTGGGGGGCCGGTCCCACTGCCAGGGTGGCGTGTGGCAGCAGGGCTTCGGGGACAGTTGAGGATGGCGATGGCACGCGGGGGTCGCTTTGTCCTCCCGACCTGCCCAGACACCCACCAGGCTGGACACACGTCCCTGAGGAGGCAGAGGGGCCGCCCGGGGAGAGGAGACGCCGAGGGCCCAGGCTCTGGCCTGGCCAGGCCGCCCTTCCCGGTGCCCTTGTCCCAGGAGAGGGGCCCTGTGCATCCCTCCAGCAGCCGCCCCATCCCCCACGCCTCTGGCAGCCCCCCGCTCCTCCAGAGCTGGGAATCTGGCTCTCAGCTCCTGGTGCCGAGTGCCCCCTCACCCCGACACCAGGCCAGCCCCAGGGAAGGGGGCCTGGCATTTCAGGACCCTCTGCCAAGCTCGGTGAAGGCCCGAAAGCCTCGGGTGGCACAGAGCAGACCTGGCTGAAGGGACACTTCCTGCCATGCCCACCCTCGGGCCCCGCCCATGGGGCACAGCCCTCAGGCCCGTCTCCCTCCGCTCGGGCCCTGACAGTCCCACTCGTGAGGACCCGCCCCTGTGTGGCCACGTGAGCTTCAGCATGCTGCACACCTGCAGGTGCCACGGCCGGAGCCCGGCCGCCCGTGGTGGCCCCCGCCCAGCCCTAGTCCGGAGCCGGGAGCAGTGTCCCTCCGCAGCCAGGCCAGCCTCAGGCCCCGCCCCCTCCTCGCTCAGCCCCTCCCCTTAGGTGGGCCCCGGGGGCGGGCCCAGGGCCCGTTCCTTTAAAGGGCAGAAGAAACGGCTTGCTCCTGCCGCCAGAGTGCCAGGCCGGCCCGCCTCTGCTGGCTGGGACCTGCCCCAGGGAGGCTGCTGCTCTGTGCAGCCAACCCTCCTCCCCTTGCTCCTCCTCCCGGGTCCCCCTGCCCTGGGGGGGGGGGGGGGGGCGCGGCTGGGCACAGGAACCCCATCCCGCCAGCCTGACAGACGCCCAGGGGCACAGCTGGTGTCCTGGGGGCTGACCGGCAGCCTCGGAGGCAGTGAGGTGTGGCTGTGGGTGGCCAGAGCCCCCGGGGGCCCACCCTCCCTCCTGGGGCCCGAGTCCCCTTGCCCCGAGACTCTGGTCACACTCCCGCAGCCTCAGCTGCTGGCCTGGCTGCCCAGGCATCCGGCCCCACCCACCCCCAGTGCCATCCCCAAAATACCCGCAGCCTGACACAGCTCCCCCACTCAGCTGCCGCCCTCCGGCCCTGGCTCCGCCCCCCAGAGGCGGGGGGGGGGGGGCGGGCAACAAGCCACACCCCTTCACACTGCCAGCTTGCCGCAGGAGCCAGGTGCTGGACTACCTACCCAGGCCCCAGGGCCTCCCGCAGGCTGACCTGACCCCATAGCCCCAAGGAGTTCCCCCACCCCCGTGGCCGATACCATACCCAGGTGCACAGCCAGCCCACTCGGGTCCCACTTCCTCGTGGAAGCCCCCCGACCGCCTGTCTGTGGCCTCACTGAGCTCACGGACCCCCTGGTGAGCCGTCCCGCCAGCCCCCAGCCCCACGCTGACGCGAACTCACCGACGTAGAAGGTGTTGGGTGCAGGCTTGTCTCCGAGCTCCAGGTAGAGCAGGTTGGTGGTCTGGGGGTCATGGCGGAGCCACAGGGCCACGCCCAGGATCACGCCTCCGGCCAGCTGGGGAGAGAACAGGCGAGAGTCACCCACGGCACGGAGCACCGCGGTGCCAGGACGAGCCACGGCACAGGGCAGGGCGGCGGGCCTCCCCTCCGCCCGTCCATGGCCCGAGGGCTGCCCGCCGCCCCCAGAGGTCTGCTCTGCTGCCCCGGTGGCGGAGGTGCCCCGGGAGCACCCAGGTTGGGGGGACCCTGCGGCTGCCAGGGGCCAGGCTGCCGGGCCCCACCCGCCACTTGGACCTGGAGTCCAAGACTCCAGGACAGGGGGCCGGGCAGGTGCGGGAGGCCGGGCGGAACCCGCATTTCGGACAAACAAATGTGCCTCGGGCACCAGGGTGTCCCACACGCAGCACGGGGCGCACTTTATGCCGGAAGCGTGCTTGTTGTGTGCCTGAAGCTCAAGTTCAAGGGGATGTGCCGGTTTTCTATTTGCCGAATCTGGCCAGAAGCCACGGCAGACCCTGAGCAGCCCTGGGAACCCTGTGGCAGGGGCTCCGAGGTTGCTGCCAGGAGGGGGGGTGGGGATGGCACAGCACCGGGCAGGGCAGGGCTGGTGGGGACCAGTGCAGAGGAGGCGGGGCCACTGGGCGGGGGTGGGGGGCGGGCAGAGGGGGGACAAAGCCGTGTCCGCCCTGGCAGGGCAGCCGCTGCCTGAGGAAGGAAGTCACCGCGCTCAGAATAGGCGGCCAGGCCGGCGGGAGGCTGCCCCGGGCCGCCGGCGCAGGAAGGACGGCCCCTCACGGAGCCTGATGAGCCTGGACCAGGTCCGGCCAGGCCCGAGCCTGCCCCAACACCTGAGCACCCCGGGCAGGCAAGCCAGCCAGCACCCTGCTGCCTTCCGTGCCCGGGCTGCTCCTCGGGCTCCCCAGGCCCTGGGTGCCCACGAGGGGGCCTCTGCTCCCGGAGCCGCATCCGGGGCGGGTCAGAAGGCCCCCAGGTCCCCCTGCCCCCGCCCCCCGCCTCCTGACACCGACCCTGCAGACCCACAGCTGCATGTCCGATGGGGAAGAGAAACCCAGAACACACCTGGAGAAACGGTGCCACAGCCGGGGAGAGGGGCCGCAGGGGGCGATGGTGGGGGGTGGGGGCACATGTTCCCGTGTGGGGCTCAGGCCCAGCACCGGGAGCCACCCGGACCCGGAGGAAAGCCCCAAGCAGCCCTGGGGACTCCCAGGCAGGTGGCACTGAGGCAGCAGCGAAAAGGGCGGGGAGGGGCTGTGGGCCGGGTGTACACCAGCACCCACAGCAACTGGGCTCCCACCCCAAAGGGAAGCCGCCGTCACCCTAGAGGTCCCGGCGCCCTCTACCCTCACTGGCTGGGGCCTGGGCCCTCCGCCCCTCCCCCCAGAGCCCAGGGGGTCCTAGTCTGGCCGGGGAGAGGCGGCGGCGGTTGTGAAGCCCTCCCCATCCTTCCGGGTCCCCCTGTGCCCCTGCCAGCCGAGGGCCCCTCTGGGGGCTCGCCGGCCCCGCCTGCTGCATGCGCCAAGGGCACGGCCCCGGGCACCCAGCACCTCGTCCCCACTCTCTGGCGCCTGGCGCCCCAAGAGGAAGCCGGAGGGCCCGAGGGACACGGCAGGGCAGGTGCCCCAGAGACCTCGCTGCGCGGAGCTGGCTGCCAGCTGCGGTTCCAGGGAGGCTGGGGGTTGCCGTGGCAACTCTGGCTTGGAAACCTCACTTCTCCATTTCGAAACCGTGGTCCAGAGAGAGACAGCTCCGTGGAGGGGCCCCCCGGACAGGGCGGGAGGGGCAGGGAGCCCTTCCAACTGGGCCTCTGAGTCCCCGAGGCAGAGTGTGGAGTGGCGCCCGGCTGGGGCTGGGCCCGCCTGCCACCTTCCCTGGGCGGCGCGGCAGCCCCTCATCCCAGGAGCGGGGGGGGGGGGGGGGGGGGGGGGGGGCCGAGCCAAGCCTGGGAACACAGGACCCCCACCCGCAGTGCTCCTGGTGGGACCACAGGGCCCTCATCCACCCCCCCCCAACCCCGTCACAGGTTGGGGAAGGCTCCTCTGGATGCCGGGGACCCCCACCCTGCCTCCAGGGCAGGGGGAGCCTGGACAAAGTGCCCCCTCCCTGGGTTCCCCCCGGCACCCCCCCCCCCCCCGCCCCGGCCTGCAAGGCCCGCCACCGCACAGAGCGAGGTAGAGAGGGAGGGTGGGCGGGGCCCCGAAACAGCACACCCCGGAGAAGCCTGCTCCCAGGCACACGGCTGAGAAATGACGTGTACCCAAAGTTCACGAAGAACTTCCAAAACTCAGAAGGAAACAGCCCAATTTTCCAAACAGACAGAAGATGGGAATGGACATGTCAGGGCGGAGACAGGAGGGCAAGTGGGCGAGTGAGGAGCCGCTCGGCATCGCCGCCAGTCCCTGGGGACCCGCAGACCGGCCTCGGGGGGGCCTGCCCTGCCCCCCGAGAGGGGCCCCGTGACGGGGACCAGCCCAGGGCTGCCGAGGGGGAGGGGTGCAGTGCAGAAGCTAAAGCTGCACCCTCGATGCAGGGAATCCCCCCAGGTTTCTCCCAAGACATCTGTCCCCGGGGGGTTCCAGGAAACAGCCCGAAGCTGGGACCCGCCCCCCCCCCCCCCACACACAGGGGACCGGGTACGTGAACAAAGCTGACCCGGGCGCAGGCCCGCTGTGGTTCCCCGCCCGCAGGCGAAAGGACTCGGGGAGGCCACACCTGGCTGACACCAGCGGGTTCCGCAGAGGAAGCCGCACAGTAGGAAACCCAACAGCCTCGCAGGCAGAAACCACGGCGGTGGGGGCGGGGGGCAGGAGGGTCACAGGCCCAAGGACCCTTCGGGGCGTGGGCAGGGTGCCCACGGTCGCCAGCGGAGGGACGGCCTCACAGGCGTCCTCCTATCTTAACACCTCACACGGGGTACGTCTCAGCTGTGTCGTCGATATACAATAAAACTTAGAAAACTCCACCCCCAAACCTGGCCACTGAACTTCTGAGCCGCAGGCTTTTAGGGGTGCTGTTTCCTCTGGGTCCCCAAGGGGCCGGTGCCCGGCTGGCGGCCCCGCCCTCTGCAAGGACCCAGACAGGAGGGGCTGCCCACGCCCCACCGGGCAGGCGGGCACAGCCGTCGCCCGGAGTCCTGCCCACGCATTCCACGGCGGTGGGGGAGCTCCCTGCAGAGGGCAGCCAGCTGGTCTCCGGCCCGGCCCCCGGGGGCTGACACCCTTGGGAGAGCAGCTCTCCTGGGAATGGGGCGGACCGCCCACCCTCGGGCCAGCACCCCGGGACGCACCCCAGCAAGGGGTGTGCACGCTACCTGGGCAAGTGGCCACGGGGAGGCCCCGGGCGCCGGGAGACCGTGCCCAGCAGGGTCAGGGCCAGAAGGCCAGAGGCAGGAAGTGAGGCCGGACATGCCCCTGCAGGCGCTGGAATGGGTCGGCTGCGGCAGGGACGCTTCCCGGATGGGAAGGGGGATGGAGGAGGGCCGGTGGGGGAAGAGGGGGACCTTGCAGGCTGACCCTCGCCTTTGCCCCCTGTGGGGGGCGGGCAGGGCCAGACCGCTCCCTGGGTGACCCAGGGCCCCCTCAGGCGCCCCGGCTGTGGGCAGCAGCCCCCAGGAGTCAGGGTGGGGGGGCAGGAAGCATGAGTCTGGGGAGGAGCAGGGGTACCGGGCAGGAAGCCGGAATGTCCCTCGCCCCCTCTTGCCCTTCGGCCTCAGGAAGCCACCCAGCCAGGCCTCTCCGAGTCCGTGTGGGGGCCAGGGGCGAGGCCTGGGCCCTCGGGGGCACCGCCAGCTAGGGGACCCAAGTGCCGCTTTCCACCAACAAACGTGTGCAGGTCCCTGAGGACCCCAGCCCCTCTCAGGGTGCAGGGGACAGGACCTGGGGCCCTGAGTCTGCCACCCACGCCACAGGCAGGGGGGCCAGGAATGGCCTGCTCCCCCGGCCCACACCCACCCCACGGGCTGAAAGGTGTTCGCTGCGGGCGGCCCCAATCCGCCCCTTCAGGCCCTGCTGGGGGCACGTGGACACAGAGGTCCCAGGGACCCGCCAGAGAAGGTGCTAACGGCCAGGCCCCAGGACAAGGCAAGAGGGGTGGCCGGGCCCCGTGCCGGGTGCCGGAGGGAGGGGACGGCTCCTTCTGGGGAGCAGAGCCGTGGCCGTGCTGAGGACAGAGGCAAAGGCTGTCCGTCTCCAGGGCGGGGGGCCGAGCCCCTGGCGTGGTGAGCAGAGCTGCCGCAGGTGGGGTGCCGCAGACCGGCCCAGGGTCCTCTCCCCGATGGCTGCGGCCCGAGTGTCTACCCCCCCGGGGGCTCGGCCTGGGCCTGCACGCCCGCCGCCAGGAGCTGGCGGTCGGTCACGGCGTAGAACCGACCTCAACGCCTCCCACAGGCGGCAGCACAGGTGAGACAGCTCACGAGGCGCCGTCAGGCAGGGCCCCGAGGCTCACCTGGGCGCCGGGGGAGCCCCGAGTGGTGGGCCAGCCCTGGCTTC
Organism: Phyllostomus discolor; assembly: GCF_004126475.2. Classification (NCBI taxonomy): domain Eukaryota; kingdom Metazoa; phylum Chordata; class Mammalia; order Chiroptera; family Phyllostomidae; genus Phyllostomus; species Phyllostomus discolor. Next base: position 170,270,283 of record NC_040908.2, read on the forward strand.
CCACCCTGCGCCTTCTCGACAGCGACCAGGTCGCGCCCCCGACTCCCAAAGGCAGACGTGGCGCCGGCTCCGGGGACGAGGGCAGGTGTCCTCCGCTCACCGGGCCCCCCACCTGTTTCGGGGCCCTGTCCGCTCGGGTGGGAGCTGCCCCGCCGGCCCCCCATCTGAGGGCCCACCTGGGGGCTCTGGAGTACAAAGTGTGTATGTGCGGGGGGAGGACCCAGAAGTCTGGAAGCCTCTGGAAGCGTGTGGGCTCCCACCACGTTCTGCTGGACCCTCGGGACGCCTCAGGAGCAGGAGAAGGGGACCAGGACGACTCCAGGAGAGCCTGGTGTCCTGTGCGGCCCTTCTCCAGGGCTGACAGCCACCCAGCCATGCGGTGTCTGGCTGGGGGCCCCAGGGTGCCGGGCCAGGACAGCAGCCCCTGGGCTGCCCCCCCTCCCTGCCCCCACGCTGGGCTCCTGGACTATAATCCTTATTGATTCCCTGACCCAGTTCGTTCCCTGTCCCGCTTCGGGGAGGGAGGCCGGGGCCGGAGTACCGGGGAGAGCCGGGCGAGAGGAGGAGATGGCGCTGACCCCGGCGGCCGGAGCAGAGCCGGTCGGGGTGGTGCTGGGGGCCCTGTGGGGACGGCCCCTTGCTGCGCAGACCCCCTCGCTGAGACCCACCCCCCACCAGCCCAGGGACCTCCTCTCTGCACCCGCACAGCCCCACGGCCGGACGCCTGGGGGCACTGGGGGTGCACTCGCCTGATGGCCCGCCCGCCAGCCGAAACCAGGGCACAGGAAACCCACACCCCCCACCCCCCACCGCCAGAGCCTTCCAGGGCCACCTCCCCTCTCAGGGACGGGAGGCGACAGAGCCGCTAAGTGACAGACAGGCATGTGCCGTCTGGAAGCGAAAATTAAATGCCAGTTAGCAGGCTCCCCCTGCGCCAGGTCTGGCCGCCCGGCCTCTGGAAGGCAGCCACCGGTTGCATTAGGCACGGAACGTCCAGTCCCAGGCCGGACGCTCACCGCTCCTCTCCCTGCAAGGCCCAGGGGCACCCCAGGGCTCTCGGGGCAGTGCCCAAGGGGAGGGCTCCAGCATGCCTGTCTCCAGGGGGGGGGGGCCGGGGCCTGCAGCAGACGGCCCACTGCGGGGTGGGGAGGGGAGGTGGGCAGGGACGGGAGCCCCGCTGCCCCGATCTGCCCCGGCAGGGAGCTCAGGTTCCAGCCGCCTCCGCCAGGACGATGCTCCTGGCCTTGCCGATGGGCAGGATTTCCACCGCTGCCTGGCAGTGTCCCCAGCTCCGGTGGGGCTGATGCCGGGCCTCCCGCCCTGTCCCTGCCTCCCAGCCCAACACCTGGCTGGCCAGGGAGCCTCTGAGCTGGTTGGCGGTGCCTCAGGTGCGCCACCTGGGGCCAGGGTCTCCGCAGGCGTGTGCCCCGGCGTGGGCGCGCAGGGGGCTGGGCAGGCATGCCGGGGAGCCTCCTTGCTCTCTGAAACGGAACTCTGACCCGCTCAGCACCCAGACACTCATCACCACGCTCTTCCCTCGGCTCTCGCAGCACCCTCACCTGCACTGCGGCCCAGGCCCTCAGCTGAGGCCCCGGAGCCGCCCTCCACCCAGGGCCTGAAGACCCTGCCCCAGGCCCCTCCTCCATTTCCTGAGCCCCGCCCCCCACTCCCCCAGGCCTCTTTGGGGCAGCTCATTCACCAAGGACTCCAGGAGACAGGGCTCCCAGAGCCCACTTTCCAGGAAAGGAAGCTGAGGCCCAGGACCAGAGCCGTGGGGTGGGGTCTCCACCCAGGTCCACACGGCTCCACTCTGCATCCCCCCCAGGGGTGACCCAGGGCGGGCGGGTGGGGCCGCAGTGACCGTGGGCCAGGGCAGCGACTGGGAACAGACAGGGCTGGGAACAGACAGGGCGCTCAGTAGCTGGGCGGGCCCAGGAGGGGAGCGGCCTTGGACACATTTCCTTAAGTCTCAGTAAAGAATGCCCCCTGGGAGGAGGCGGCGGCCTCCGCCCTCGCTGTCCCGGGAAACTACCAGCCTCGCCCAGCGGAGCTCCGCAGGGGGCGGGCACCCTGGAGACCACCCCCCACGGGGCAGGCGGGAGGAGGGAGGGGGACACAGTGCCGACACTCTCTGGGAGAAGTCCCCTTCCCGAGCCGCCCGCCCTCCCCTTCCCAGACAGAGCGCCCATCCTCCCACCCGGGTTCGGGGGCCACGGAGGGGCGTCTGGGAGCCCCCCTGACCCCTGCTGCTCGCCAGGGCCGAAGCAGGCCCACGCTGAGTCCACGCCGACACCACGCCTTCAGCAAAGGCCCCGGCCGCAGCCTGGGGCACGCCGGGTCCACCCCCAGGGTGACGGGCCACCCCCACTGGAGTGCGGTCCATCGGGCCCTCCCGCCCGACCCCTCGCTGCCTGGGAGCCGCCCAGGGCCGGGCTGTCCGGACGCAGAGCAGCTGTCCCCACCCGCGTACTCGCTCCAGGGGCCATTTTAAAAGTTCGCCCTGCTACGGTCCACTTGAGAAATGCACCGTCCACCCACGGGCATCCTGGTCCTACGTGAGGAGGGGTGAGCAGCCCCGGGGCAGCAGGGCAGCACGGAGGGGCCTGCCTGGGAGGGTGCCCAGGGGCCGGGCCGGGGGGAGGGGGCAGGGCATGGTCATGAGAGGGTGCCCACCCACCACTCCCAGTCCCTCCACTTCCTCCCCAGCCCAACACTGACAGGAAGTGAAAACAAAGTACCCCCCCCACCCACTGCCCAGCAGTCAGGACCCAGGTCAGGAAACACACTCTCTGGCTGGCAGCTGGGGGACCCTGTGCCCCCAGACACGACCGTCTGGCCGGCGCTTCTTCCCACAGTGGACGCCCAAGGCCAGACTCAGGCCCCCGGGGCTCGGGGACACCTGCCCGGTGCCAAGTGGAAGGGCCACGGCTGCTCCCCAGGGCGAGGCCGGGCTGGAACCCTAGTCTGGGTGAGGAGGGCAGGGGACTGGCTCCCTCACACTGGGGCCACCGGGGTGCCAACAGCCCAGCACACAGGCCACAGCCAGGCCCTGTAAGCCCGGATCCCCCCCCACCCACATGCACACACCCCGCAAAGGATCCCCAGGGTGGCGAGAGCTGACTGCGGGGTGAGTTGGACTGGGCCAACAGTGGGCTGGACGGTCCCCAAGACGGTCCCACTCAGACCAAGAGTGCACCCCCCACAGGACTAGGCCGCCCACCCAGGGGCGGCGGCCCAGATGAGCTCATGGGGGCGGGACGCCGGGAGCCCCGCCCCCGAGCCCCCCCATCCCGTCCCCGGGAGGCGGGGTGGTCCCAGAAGCAGCAGCCAGCAGGTCGAGTGGGATGGGTAGGAGGCTCCGAGCCCACACCCACCGCACCCTCCGCCATCACTAAGCGGGAACAGACCCGAGGCCCCGAAACGCCCCGGTCCGGCCGCAGAGCTCCGGGTCCCGACGACCACAGGCCCCCAAACCAGGCTCGCAGGCCCCGCAGTCCCCCGTCGTCAAGGAGCGCGGCAGCCCGGACGACCTCCACGCCGCGGCCTGCCCCCCTAGGACCCCCCGCCCCGCGCCCGGCACGCACAGGTGGCCCCACAACTTGGCGGCTCGACTGCGCCCCCTCGGAGCGGCCTAGCGGAGCGCGCGGCCTGCGGGCTCCGAGGGCGCCCCTCCCCGCTTCCCCCCCACGGCCGGCCGGGGCTCACCCAGAAGACGAAATTGAAGACGAAGAGCAGGTACTTGATGCACTTGGTGCATCCCTCCACCCCCATGGCGGCGCGGGCGGCGGGGCCTGCGGGGCGCGGGCCGGTCCTGGGCGGCGGGGCGCTGGGTCTCGGGGGCCTGGCGAGCAGCCGGGAGCTCGGGCGGCAGCCGAGGGACGCGGGAGGCGCGGGGCTCCTGGACGCGCGAGGTCGCCGCTGCAGCCGCTGCGCGCTCGCTCTCTGATGGGAAGCGCGCGCCAGCGCGCTATTTATATGGCGCCGAGGCCCCGCCCCCGGGAGGCCCCGCCCCGGGCCCGGCCGCGGGCGGTCGCGCGGCCACCCTGCGGCACCGCAGACGCGCCTGGAGGTCTTGAGGCTGCCAGGACCCCGGGCCCCGGCGCGCTGTGCTGGGCGCCCTCCGAGCCCCCACGGGAGCGGGCCCCGGGACAGGCCGGCAGCCAGGAAGCCCAGGGAAGAACCTTTCCATCTCTCCCTGTCGCAGCGTTTGTTCAAGACAGTCTTTCCTCCCGCTCGACGGCTGATGACGGCCTTAGCGACCACGGTTCTACTGGGGACACCAGCAGAGGGGGGGGGGGAGGATAACAGGGCGCCGACACAGGTGACTGTGCCGTCCAGTCGGGCTTTCTGGACGCAAGGTCACCAGTTTTTATGAATGCAGATCTAACCCTCACCCATACTCACCTCCTGACCATACCGACCGCTCAGAAACGGGCGGCAGCAACGTCACACGAGAGAACTGGTGATGTTACTGGTGATGTAACGGACCGAGTCCCAGAACCGCAGTCTGCGGTCCGGCAGCCTCCCGCAAGGAAGGGTCTCCGGAGCCAGGCGGGCAGTAGGGCAGGTGAAGTCCTCCGGCCGGCAGGCAGAGCCTCGGGCAGCTGAGGCGGAGGGAGACCAGCGTGGGGCTCAGCAGCCTCTGGGGCGTGGGGCTCAGCAGCCTGCCTCCGGGATGCCTTGAAAGTGGTGGACTCCACGCTCCTGGGTCTCTTGATAAGTGGGTGCCTTGGCACCCCTGGTGGCACGTGGGCAATCGCCCTGGGAGCCCGCTCTGCGGAGACACGCCTGTTCTGGTCACGTGTGCGATGGATGTCTTAGGTGTGGGCCTTGGGTCCGTTTCCCTCTGGACCCACAGACTCGTGGCTGACGGACAGCCGTCTTGGTTGGCACGGGGACTCCACTTTGTTTTTATGGACTCTGTTATCTTGACCAGCCCAGCACCATTCTGCTGTCCTGCTCTCCACACTCCCCCAGCCCTCCCTCGGGCACCTCGGACTAACCCAAGGAGGCTCCCTGGAAGAGGTGATGATGTTCCAGCGAAGGCTGAGCCAGGAGAGCAGAGTGCTCTGTTCACACTGCTGCCAGGAGGGGCAGCTGGGTGGGTGGCGAGGCTGAGGGTCGGTGGGCCTCTGCTGAGGGTGCTGGGGCGCGATTCCAGGCAGCTGAGCCCGTGTCCCAGCTGCCATCAGAGAAGTCTGTTCGGAAAGGGCGCTGCCGGGGCGTCCCCTGGGCGAGTGCGGAGTGCCCAGGAAGCCCACGCCAACCACAGGAGAACCTCCTGATTCTGTGTGTTTCCTGCAGGAGGCCAGCCCCACACTCCTGCTGCAGCTCGGGGGCCGGGCCACACTGCCTGGTGACAGCGGTCGGCGGCCCGGCCATACACCACCGACAACACGGAAATGACCACCGAGCACTGGAAACGTGGCCAGCACCGCCACGCCGAGAACTGGGGTTTCCGGCGCAGTTCACTGCGGTTTGAACCCGAGGCGCTGTGGGTGGCCAGTGGCCGCCAGGCCAGGTGGAGCAGCCCGATGGTGGCCCTCTGCACCCCGCCGGCTCCCCACCAGCTCCCAAGTGTCCTCGGCTCCTTTTGCAGTCTGCGGCAGCGGCCCACTCCTGCCGGAGCTCCAGGCCCACGCCGACACCCGGTGTTGTGGTGTTACATCGCTGCACATCCGGGCGACACTGCAGTGAGAGAACCATAAGCCCTGATCTGCGTGGCTTGGCGGGTTGGGCATCGTCCCGCCTCTGAGTGAAAGGTCGGGGGCTCCCATCGATGTTTCTCTCCCTCTCTTTCTCCCTCCTTTCCGCTCTCTTCAAAAATAAGTCAATAAAATCTTTTAGGAAGGAAAAGAGTAACGTCAGTCTTCCCTTGGGGGTCGGCAGGGACCTGTTCATTGGAAAGGAGGCGGAGCGGGCCAGGGGTCCGAAGCCGCTCTCTCAGGTGTGCTGGGCGCCCTGCCCCCCCCCCCCCACAGTCTCGGGACATTTCCTGCCCAAGGTGTGGCGGGGACCCTCTCTCAGAGTGGCCTTTCCTGGGCCCTCGGGGAAGGGGGAGGGGACGTGGAGACCACCCTCAGCAAGTGGGGCCAGGGCAGGGCCTCGCACTGTGGCCTGGCGCTCTGTGTGCTGGGTCCCGGTCCCCCCCCCAGGGGTCGCGCCGGCCAGTTGGGCCTGCCTGACCACTGTGCTTCTCTCAGCGGCTGGCTCTTCAGTGTGTGTCCACTATGCGCCGGGCCCTGTTCCAGGTGCCAGCTGTGCGACCTGGTCACCTGGGACCCTTCCCTCACGGGCCTTAGGCCCCGGTGACAGGGACAGGTGTCCGTCATGTCTCCTCCACCGGGGCACTCCCCCCACCCCCGTGGAGGCGCTTGGAGGTGTCCACAGTGGGCTCTCGGGGAGCCAGTCCTGCTCTCCGGGCACAGGGGGGACAGGTCAGAGAAGCAGAGAGGAAGCCAGGGGGCGGGAGCTGGGGTGAGGCAGGGACGGAGGGCTGGACACCAAGGCCGGGCGGGCGTGGGGAAGCCGGCGTGGGGCTCCCTCTGGCTGCGACCCCGATCGGAGCCACGAGAGGGTTTTGCAGGAGAGCCACAGGCCTGCCCCACCCCGACCAAACAGGGACCCAAGGGGCAGTGGGCTGCCTCAGCCCCCCAGGGGACCAGCCCTCGCAGGCAAAGGGTCAGGGCACCTGCGGGCTGTCTCGGGGACCCCTTCTGAAGGGCATGGCCCTGTGGCCCACCAGCTGACCCGGCAAAGACTGAAGGGACCCGCCGGGCATGCGTCTGGGTTCTCCGGAGAGACGGGGCCAGCAGGAGGTGTGTGTGTGTGTGTGTGTTATGTACTGTATACTGTCATGGCAACCATGGAGCCCAGGAAGTCCCAGCACCTGCCACCCGTAAGCCAGAGACCCTGGAAGGAAGTGGGGGTGGGCTGTGGTTCAGCTCCAGGCCGGAGGCCCCGGAGCCAGGGAGCCCACGGTGGGCGTCTCAGTGGGAGGCTGGAGAGAAGCGCGTGCCCCAGCTCCAGGGGTGGGGCAGGGAGAAGGGAGAATTCCTCCCTCCTCCCTCCTCCGCCTTCGCTCAGGCCTCAGTGGTCTGGAAGGGCCCCCACGCCCTCCCCGGGAGGGCTGCCTGCTCCCTGAGCCGGCCCATTCAAATGCCGACCTCACCTGGGGACCCCCCCTGGACACTGCTGTTCTGCCTGGGCACCCCGGGGCCAGTCACACTGACACTGAACATCACAGGTGCCGATGACGCATGTGCCGCTGTGACCCGGGCCGAGTCCTGAGAAAGGCTCCCTTGTGGCCGACGGCGGAGCTCTGGCACAGGCCCCCCACCCCCCCAGAGGAGGCTCGCAGACAAACACCCAGCTGGGCCGCCTTGGAGGACCAGGGAGCGAGGGGAGGGGCATGCCCGCGCCCTGCTGGGGCGGAGCACCCTCCGGAGCCTCTGGGTCAGGCCCGCTGCCCTGCGGGGTCTGGCTCCGAGTCTTCCCCGCCTGCTGACCTCGGGCTGGCTCCTCGGTTCCCCACCTGCAGCGGGGTGGGGGGGGGGGCGTGGGAGGGCCGGAGCGTGCGGGCACCGGAGTGGGTCTGCCCCACCGGAGGCGGGGCGCCCCTGCCTCCTTGGGGCAGGCTGGACCGAGCGGCTCCCCCGGCAGCTCGGTGCTGAGGGCGGTGACTCACCCACCGCTCTTCCGGGGCCGCACTCTGTCTGGGGGAACCGGCGGGCCCCGTTTCCTGTGGAAACAACCAAGACCACGGGAACGACAGGCCCCTGATGCCGAGAACGCCACCCGCCCAGGGAGAACCTGCCGCCTCCCTCCCTGCGCATCGCCGAAAGGCAGAGGCAGGCCCCCGGTGGCCGCGCTGCGCTTCTCTGGGAAAGGCCGACGCGAGCGCCCTGAAGACCGCGGAGGTGCGCCCGTGCCTCCCGAATGGAGGATGGGCGTTCTGGGAGCGTCTCAGGAGGGGCGGGACGAGCTTGGGACAAAACCCAGCCCGGGGTCACCGCAGGGGTCACGGCGCCCCATCCCTGAAGGGCACGCCTTCCAGCCACAAATAGCCGCCCGCCGGCCACGTGGTCCCACCGGCCCCCCGACGAGGCACGAGGCACGGCCGCCCCCTCAAGGCCCACTCAGCATCGTCCTGGGGGTGCTGGCCCGGGGCACGTGGGCAAGAGGAAGGCATAGGAAGGCGCCCGTCCCCGGGGAGAAAACACGAGTTCTCTCCGTTTGCACGGGACAAGGTATTACGCGCAGAAACCCCCAGGGACCCCACCCAAAGCCCAGGGACACGGCTGGGCGTGCTCGGCGACGGGCAGGCTGGGGCAGCACGCAGAGGCCAGTTTCACTGCCCCGCACCAGCCGGGGACGGACGCGGCGCAGGGAGGACAGCCCCGCTGGGACGGCAGCAGACGGGAGGGAACACCTGGGTGCAGGTTTAGCCAAGGAGGCGTGAGGTGTGCGCGGCGGGAGCCGGCGAACCCTCTCGGCTGGGAGCTGGGAGCTGGGAGCTGACCGCGCGGAGAGGGGGCGGGGTCTCGGGCTGGAGACTGGGTGCGGTCACGTGATGCCGGCGCTCCCCGAATTACCTGCAGCCCCGCCCACGTCCCCGCCGGCTACCCACCCCCCCCAGCTCCTCGTCCGAAATGTCGTGTGAATGAATACGGGGGCCCCAAAGGGCCAAAGTCATCTTGGGAAAGGAAGTTAGGAAACTCTGTGGGAGGCGGAGTGGTCCCCGGCAACGGTCTCTGCCTCCTCTGAGCCCATCTGTCGAGGGTGAGCGCCTGGGACGCCCCCCCTCCGGAGGGTCAGGGTAGCGCCCCTTTTCCCGACCCCTCAGGGCAGGGGAGTGCGCCAGAGGGAGGCCACAGGGCCCCTCACCGTCTCCGTGGTCACTGCTGGCTGCGCCCACCTGCGCCCTAACTGTGTAAAGGGAGCACGTGTCCATCACTTGACCCCCTGTCCAATCCGGGGGCTTCCCGGCTTTGCTTTCCCCGCCTCCCTGATCTACCAGCCTTGGACTCCAGGTAACCCCCCCACCCCCCGTTGATTCGGATGTGTCGAAAGGGCGCGCAGCCGCCCTGTTCCAGAGCACCCCCTCGGGCCGCTGAGGGTCTGCTCCCTGGCCCTGGCTGCCGGGCGGGCTCCAGCACACTCACGGATTCTCACAGGCTTGGACATGTCTTCCCATGACCAGTTTGTCGGTGACGGTCACCTCCCGGCCTGCAAGGGGGCTCTCCTGATGGGCCCCGACGTGTCTGGCTTGAGTGCACCCTTCAAATTCCTGGGGTGACCTCCCTCCACAGGGCCGTGCCGCACACGGGCACCCGCACGTAGGCTGGGACTCTGTGGCCCTCGTGCTGGCCGCTGCCCAGGGGTCGGGGGACACCCCAACACGGGGGCTTTCCCCACGTTCAGTTCTCCCGTTGGGGGGTGGGGCAGACAGTGTGCAGGTCGGCTCCTGAGCTGTGACCTGTTCTCACTCTGGTCCGTCGAGGGGCGGCCTTCCGATCGGGCTGCCGTCCACCGTGGGCTGCGTGCCGGACCCCAGCCGCTCTCTGGTGGTCAGCGGAGGAGCAGGGAGCTGTGCGTGGGCACCGGCCAAGGGATGGTACCCGCCCCCACCGCCATGGTCTCGAGCCAGTCCAGGGGCCGAGGGGCTCCCCGGGGGGGGGGGGTTCCCTGCCGGTTCCCCAGCCAGTCCAGGGGCCGAGGGGCTCCCCGGGGGGGGGGGGTTCCCTGCCGGTTCCCCAGTCACGGCCTGCAGGAGCCGCCCCGTCTCTCGGCCCAGCACCGCTCTGAGGGCGCCCAAGGCCTCGGGGTGGGGGGTGGTTCAGGTTTGGGGGTGTGTTCTGTCCTCCAGTCGGCGGGGGGGGGGGTTTCGATGACTCTCTGCTGGCGAGCGCACGGTTGCCCCCATGCAGACATCCCCCAATCCATGGTCGTCACCGGGGGGCACACACGGGTTTGGGCCATGAGCCGAGGGGGGCTACGGCACAGAGACCCATCCCTTCCGGCTCCCCGGCTTCCACTCCGCACCAGGGGGCTCAGGCCAGCTTCCGGGCCCACAATCAGCGTGCCTGCCGCTGGAGGGGCGTTCACCTGCGGGGGGTTCGCCGCTGAAGGCAGGGGGGCAGCCCCCGGTCCGACAGTGCGGGGGGAGAAGTCAGTTTCTGCCTCCCGTGTGAGTCCTCCTGCCTGGGCTAACACGCAGGTCAACTGGGGGGCACGGTGACCACAAGGAAATGACCACATTTATCACCTACGTACGTTCAGGGTCATCCGCAGGAATGGGGGCCCCAGCACCCGTCCCGCGGCCAGAGCTGGCCTCCTGCCTGCCTGCCTGCCTCCTGCCTGCCCTCAGATCTCGGGGGGAGGGGGAGGGGGAGGCGGGTGCCCTGTGGTCTGGGTTGCAAAGAGCAGGGAGGCACTTCAAAGGCAGCGAGAAAAGCGGTTAACGTTTGTTAAGCAAATGTTTGCCGGTGCATCTCTGACCACGGGCCCGGGAGGACTTTGACCCGCGCTGGGCCCTCCCCGACTGCGCCGGCCCCGGGGAACCCCAGTCCTCCGGGTGCTGTCTCCCTTCCGGCTCTTTATCTAGATCCCTTTACACTGTTAAGGGAGGAGGTCGAAGGTTTGGGTTTGGGGTTTTTCTGGGCCTGGTTTCTGAAAAATAATCGGGTTCAATCAACGGTTTCCTGTCAAGGAGTGTCGGGTGGGGGGGTAGGAGGGGAGAATCTGCTTCCCTCACAGACACCGGTCCAGCCCCCTCGTACAGCCAGCCAGGCAGTGCCCATGTGACATTTCTGCTCCCAGGCCCCCGCGTCTCTGTCCCCTCCCCGTCTCGTCGGGGCCTCAGGCCCTCCACCGGGGCTGGCACACAGGGACGGACCCCCCTGCCCAATTGTCAGTTATAATCTGTGCCTTCCTGCTTTTCAACCCCCCTCAGTCTGGGGCGGGCACTAGAGCAGCCTTGCCGGGGCCTCTAATTGTCGGGGGACCGGACGGGGGTCCCTGGGTCCCGGGGGCCCGGATGGCGCTGCACCCAGACCCCCATCTGTCCCCCCCAGCAGTGTCCTTCCGGTTCATCGAATTCCCTGGCCACCCAAAGGTCCCCTCCGTGCCGGGACTTCCCCCGGCCGCCGGCTCCTCGCCCCGTTCTCCTGTTAGCTTGGGGTTTCTATCAGCATCTGGAAGGCCCAGGAGGGAAGCTGAGACAGCAGATTCCTCGAGGAGCCTTCCTGGAGACGGGGTGAAGGGGGCAGGAAGCTCCCCGGGCCGTTCCGGGTGACCCCCCGTAACCCAGAGCTGTTACATAATCAGAGTGCTCAGGGGGAAAAAAAAGCGCTCGACCACAACATTTGAGCAAGTCGATGAGACGGAAATGAAACACCGGGCAAAACGGACTCGAGGAGAAACGAAAGTGGCGCCCCGGCTGCAACTGCAGGGGCTGGGTGGGCCGGCCCGGGCTGGGCGTCGCCCCGGAAGAGGAAAGGCGCCCAGGTCGCTCCCGGTCAGGGCGCGGGCCCGGGTTGCGGGTTCGGCTCCAGGTCGGGGTGCGTGCGAGAGGCGACCCGTCGGCATTTCTCTCCCCCGATGGGTCTCTCCCCCGTTTCCTCCCTCCCGTCCTCTCTCCCTGACGATCAATAAGCCGACTGTTTTAAAAAGAATGAAGATGAAATAAAATCGAGACCCTCAGGAGCCATCCTGGTGGACCACGGGGAGGCCTCTCTTGCCAGAGGGCAGCTGAGGGACCGGGAAGGCGACCCGTGAGCCTAGAGCTTAGCAGCTGCAAACAGCAGCCCTTGCCTGTCCTCCAGGCTCCATGTGCCGCAGCGCCCCGTCCCCGGCTCAGGGTTCCTCCAGGGGACAAGCCCCCGGGCCCGCCCCCCCCCCCCCCCCAGCTGTGGGCTGGAGGCCACCTCCATCCTGCTGGCCGTGCGAGCGAGCAAGAGGGCATGGGAGAGGGAGGTGGGGAGTGGGCTCTTCGCAGCCTCGTCCTCGTGGGGGCCTTGCAGTCGGGCGGGGGCGGGACTGTGGCCGAGGGGGCGGGTGCCCCCGGCCGGAGCAGGTGCGGCCGATGCGGCACTGGCCGGCAGTCAGTGCCCGGCCAGGCGCACCTGTGTATCTGCTTTTTATTTATTTTTAATTTTTTTAAATATACTTTATTGATTATGCTATTACAGTTGTCCCATTTTCCCCCCTTCACTCCCCTCCGCCCTGCACACCCCCTCCCACCCACATTCCCCCCTTTGGTTCACGTCCATGTGTCTTAAGTTCTTTAGCTTCTACATTCCTCACACTATTCTTGCCCTCCCCCTGTCTATTTTTAACCTACATTCTATGCTACTTATTCTCTGTACCTTTCCCCCCCCTCTCCTCCTACTTCCCTGTTGCTAACCCTCCATGTGACCTCCATTTCTGTGGTTCTGTTCCTGTTCTAGTTGTTTGCTTAGTTTGTTTTGTTTTAGGTGTGGTTGTTAATATTTGTGAGTTTGCTGTCCTTTTACTATCCATGGTTTTTTTTTTTTTTTTTTTTTGAATTTTGTTTCCTTAGATAAGTCCCTTTAACATTTCATAAAATAGGGTCTTGGTGATGATGAACTCCTTTAACATGACCTTATCTGAGAAGCACTTTATCTGCCCTTCCATTCTAAATGAGAGCTTTGCTGGACAGAGCAATCTGGGATGTAGGTCCTTGTCTTTCATGACTTGGAATATTTCTTTCCAGCCCCTTCTTGCCTGTAAGGTCCCTTTTGAGAAATCAGCTGACAGTCTGTTGGGAACTCCTTTGTAGGTAACTGTCTCCTTATCTCTTGCTGCTTCTAGGATTTTCTCCTTCATTTTTACCTTGGCTAATGTAATGATGATGTGCCTTGGTGTGTTCTTCCTTGGGTCCAACTTCTTTGGGGCTCTCTGAGCTTCCTGGATTTCCTGGAAGTCTATTTCCTTTGCCAGAATGGGGAAGTTCTCCTTTATTATTTGTTCAAAAACATTTTCAAACTGTTGCTCTTCCTCTTCCCCTTCTGGTACCCCTATAATTCAGATGTTGGAACGTTTAAAGATGTCCTGGAGGTTCCTAAGCTTCTCCTTGTTTTTTTGAATTCTTATTTCTTCATTATTTCCTGTTTGGTTTTTTTTTTCTTCCTTTTGGTCCACTCTATTGTTTTGAGTCCCAGTTTCCTTCCTATCACTGTTGGTTCTCTGTGCATGTTCCTTCATCTCTTTTACGGTAACCTGCATTTTTTAATCTAATTTGTGACCAAAATCAACCAATCCTGTGAGCTTCCCGATCACCAGTGTTTTGAACTGTGCATCTGATAGGTTAGCTATTTCTCGGTCACTCAGGTTAGTTATTTCTCGGTCACTCAAAAGGATGAGTTCTGGGGCACTGATTTGTTCTTCTATTTGAGCCATCACTCGCTCTTTTTTTTTTTTCCCCGGTCTGGTCGCTCCTGTTAGGGTGAGCGGTGGACCCTTAGGTGTTCACCAGGGCTGGGCACCCCAGTCGCTAGATTGTGACGTTGGGGGTGGGGGTGGGGGCGGGAAGGAACTATGGCGGCCGCCCCACTCTCCCGGGATCCCAGTCCCCTCCCTGGGATCCTGGGCTGCGTGCTCTGCCCTGGTTCACAATCGCAGCCTCACTGGGTCCGCCAGTTGCCGCTCGCATACTCAGGGTCCACCCGCTGCACACCCCAGATGGCCTACGGATGGCTCACACCCTCCCGGTTGCCTTAGGCGCCCAGCTCTCCCTGCACTCCACGCGCTGCGACCCACGCTTGTCTCCGCCCCTCCCACCGGTCCAGATGAACGGGTCTACTTCAACTTCTTGGCTGTCCGATTTCCATTCAGATAAATTCTCTGTCAGTTCTGGGTGTCATTCTGCCTCTAAATTGTTGTTGTTCTAATTTTGGTTGTGCGTGAAGGTACGGTGCGCCCACCTATGCCTCCATCTTGCCGGAAGTCTATTTTTTAATTTTTTAAAAAATATTTTATTTTTAGACAGAGTGGGAGGGAGGGAGAAAGGAAGGGAGAGAAACATCAGTGTGCGGCTGCCTCTTGCATGCCCCCCCACCCCGGCCCCCACCGAGAACCCAGCCTGCAGCCCAGGCGTGTGTCCTGACTGGGAATCGAGCCGGTGACCCCCCGGTTCACAGGCCACCGAGCCACAGCAGCTGGGGCTGTCTCTGCTTTGTGTGTGTGTGTGTGTGTGTGTGTGTGTTTTAAATTGGGTTGGCCAAAAAGGCCATTTGGTTTTTCCCGTGAAGTAAGAGACACCTTCCGTGCTCACCACTGACTTCCCTGACGGGGACACTGCGGGGGTCAGCTCCCTCCCATGAGGGGGGGCTGCTTGTTCTCCGTTCATGGATGTCTCCACCCGACCTCTCTGAGCTCCAACCGGCCTCCCCGGCCTCAGGGCGCCGACTGGACGGGGGGCCCTGCAGGATGTGGCCCCCGTAACCAGGCAACGGTGCCATCACCCCCAACCTGCCCCCAGAGTGCACAGGGTTGGGAGGGGCTGCACCTATTGGGAGATCAGAGCAGATGAGCCACTCCCCTACATGCGCTCCGGGCCCTGCGGCTCTCCGTCCCCCAGCTGGGAGAGCCCGGTCACCACCAGAGCAACGCTCTGACCGGACAGCGCAGTCCTGGTGTCCTCGTGTGGGCACCTATGGGCACCACCCGGCCCATTTAGGGCTCCAGGGCCATGGGGCTAAGTGACCATCAGCGGCCATGGTGACGGTGGGGGTGGTCCAGTCCAGAGGAAATGGGGTATCATCACTGAGTGGGATTGGGGGTCCCTCAGGCCTTTCCTTGCCCTGCCCCACCCGGTCGTGGACGCCGGTGGAAGACCAGGGCCACGGCGTGAGTCTTCCTTCCTCGGCCCCCCAACAGGAGGAGCCGGCCCCTCCCCAGGGTCGGGGCTCAGGTGGGCTGGGAGCATGCAGCTGGGAGTGGAGGAAGAGAAGGAAGAAGAGGAGGTGGCTCCCCGCGGGCACCAGTCTCGGGCCAGCGGCCGGAGGAGTAGTCTGTGGCTTCCGGCAGAATTTCTCCTCCTGCTCGGCCTCTCCGTCTCCCAGACTTGCACTCACTTTGCTTCTCCCCCCCCCCCCCCCGCCCCTGCCGTGCTGGCATCTGGTCACAACTTATCTCGTGGGGCACAGGACAGGGAGGAGGACAGGGAGATGACGAGGACAGACCCGCAGGGCGGGGGCCGGAATGCAGCCGACTGTCACGGAACGCAGGGCCCGAGAGACGCTGGGGGCCTCCCTTCAGGGACAAGGGCCGCGGCGGGAGGACAGCCGCGTGCGGTGCAGGTGGGCGCACCTGTGCTCTGGGGGTGCACGTGTGGGGGATGTGGGGGCAGGGACACAGCGGGGGGACCTCGTGGGTGCCTGTCCCTTCCTTGGCTGCACATCCCGGAGGGAGGTCCCCCTTGGTTGGCCTTGGTGCCCGTCTGTGGAGCTGCGCGGGCCCCGCCACCCTCTCCCCTTCGCCAGCTGTGCTGGGCCGTGGCCTCGCCAGGCAAGGCGCACTGCCGTCCGCCTCGGGGCTGTGAGGTCTGATCGCAGGACGCAGCCCCGACCCCACCGGGGACGGTCTCGATTCCCCAGACAGGTGCTGTGGCTACCCGGTGGGGCTGGTGCACAGGGCACCCCCTGGACGTGCGATGAGATGTCGCCTCCAGATGGGGGGGTCCCCTGGGCGGCCTCGACTGGCCGCAAGATTGAGCCCTCGAGGGTCGAGCACCCCCTCCAGCCCGTGGAGAAGGGAAGCCGGAGAAGTTCCCTGCACAGGACTCCCCACACCATCGCTGCCTTGGAGGTGGTGGCGGTGGCAGGGGGGCGCGGGGGCAAGCGAGAGGGGAGCCTTGGCCCTGGCCGGCCCCGTGGGGCCTGTGCCTCCCCGCAGAGCCCGCCAGGCTCCCCTGCTCCGGCCCAGCTCCCAGCCTGTTCTGGGGAGTCCATGGGGGACCCTGGCCCCGTCGGCACACAGGGGGCCGCGTCTCTGGCCGGGCTCCCCTTCCCCACCCCAGCACCATGAAGAGGACCCGGCTTGTTCTCCAGAAGGGCACGGGGCCGAGACAGGGGTGCCCCCGTGGCCAGACAGGTAGTGGGCGGGGGGTCGGCACAGAGCGTCAGTGGTCCTGGAGCAGCCAGGGGCTCCCCGAGCGTCCGCTGGGGCCCAGGTCGTCGAGCTGATGCAGGGCAGGGGCGAGGCCCCCCTCGAAGCGTCTGAAGAAGCTGGGCTCCCGGGGCTGCTGGCCGCGGGCTCTGAGAGGCAGAGGGACGAGGAGGCTGTTCTAGAATGCAGGGGGGGGGGCCAGGGCCTGGACCGGGTGGGGGGAGGACCCAGCCGGCCAGAAGGAGTGATGGGGGGGGGCAGGGGAAGTGGCAGGCAGGGACGGCTGTGAGCACTGGGGTGGGGACAGCCTAGTCCGGGCCCCCTGCTCCCTGGGCACCGGGAGCCTGGGGGTCCCCAAGATCACTGCGGCTATGGTGTGGGGACCCGAGGGGCCTCCATCTCTTGGGGCAGGTGGACACGGGCCCTGGGAGGTCAGGTCTCAGTAGGGGCTGGGGACCAGCAGGGTGTCCCCGTGCCAGCGGAGGGTGGGGAGCAGGCAGGTCTGGCACTTCACAGCCACCCCCGCCCTCCGTGTGGCCAGGGGTCTTCCAGGGCATCAGCGTGGCCTGGCTTCAGGGGCCCCGCTCTGAGGGAGGGGCAGGCGGGCCTACCGGGGGCTCAGGGCATAGGTCCCTCTGCGGTCCAGGCTGCGGCCGGAGCAGATGGCAAACCACAGGAAGGAGCTGAGCAGCATTGCGTACACCTGGGCGGGGGGCGGGGGCACCTGCACCACTGGCCTTCCCAGGAAGTGACCGGGGCCCTAGGGTGCCCGGCTATCCAGGGAAGGGGGGCGGGATGGCCCACCACCCCGGGCCCCGTCCCTGAGGCAGCCCGGCCCTCCCAGCGGGGCGGGGGCGGAAGGGGTGGCAGGGGGCGGGGAGGTACCATGGAGGCGAGGCCCACGCTGGCCAGGATGGAGATGACCTGTCCGTGCATCCTCAGGAAGCTCCGGATGCCCTGCAGGCAGTCCTGGGCGGAGGGCAGCGTGAAGGCTCCCGCCCGCCCGCTCCTCCCTGCCCCCCCAGGGGCCCGCCGAGTCCACCTCGGCCAGCCAGCACAGGACACAGCCCCTAGAGCCCCGGGCAGGCCCTGCAGCGTGGCCCGGCAGCCCCTCGGGAGAAGGGACCCAAATCGGCCCTCCGGGTGGTCCCTCTTCTCTCAGAGGGCAGCGCTGGGCCGACCGCTGACCAGGACACCGTCCCTGTCCCCACGCCTGGGGTGCGTCTGCAGAGAGACCACGCCGCACGGGAGGCCCTCCCTGGAGTGTACAGATGGGGCCCGAGGCCACCCCCTGGCTGGCGTGGGCCAGCCACCCCGCTCTCGCCCCCTCCCCAGCACACTGGGCCCTCCCCTGCCCGTGCCCACTCCCAGCAGGCAGCCCCGCCGGGGCTGAGGTGCCCTGCCGGCCACGTCCCTGCCTGGGCCTCTGCCACGTGCATCCTCCTGTCTGTCTCTTGGAGGGCGGCCAGGAGCCCGGGAGATAGGGGTGGCTTGTTTCCCGGCCTGCGGGGGAGGGGAGCCGGGCAGGCTGAGGTGGGGGGGGGCGCAGCTGGCCGGCAGGAGGAGGAGGGGGCCGCGAGCCCCTCTCTGGGCCTGAAGGAAGAAGGGGTTTCCTGCCTCTGGCCTCACTGGGACCGGAGCCTCCGGCGGCCGCGCGGGCACAGGCCGACCCCGAGGCGGGCAAGCTTCCTCTTTGGAGTGCCCTCCGGCCGGCTCCTTCGGGGGCCCACGGGGGCCCCCTGACCCCCCTCCCTGCACAGCGGACCACCTCTGACCTCTGCTCTGCGATCCCCGGCCCCGGCCTCCCCCAGCCCCGGCTCTTCTGGAGGCTTCCGAGGGCAGGGTCTCAGTGCTTGGCACCACGCCTGACCTCGGGGAGCCCGCAGACCGGCGCTGAAGGGAAGCTGTGGACGGAGTGCGGGGCCTGGCCTGTGTTGCACGCAGTAGGCTCACCAGCCCGGCCCCCCCTCCCTGCCGCCCCCCCCCCAATCACCTGCAGCCTTCCCCAGCCCTGCGCAGGCAGGCCTGCCAGCCCCAGCCCCTCCCCCTCACCTGCGAGGCACCCTCCGCTCCCAGACACAGGTCGGCCTCCGCGCCGCCCAGCAGGCCGGAAGGCGAGCTCTTCCCGCAGCACAGGAACTGCACGGGCGGACAGAGGGGGGAGCTGAGGCACGAGGGTCCAGCAGGGCTGGGGACCCCAAGAGCTCGGGGCCGGGGCTCAGGGGGATGCGGCTGCCTCTGTGGGCGGCCCCGCCTGCCCGGTGGGCTTCCCTGGGGAAGGGGGGCCCTCCTGCCCCGGGCGGGTCCTCGCTGATGCCGCGGCCCTCCTGCCGGTGGACCGAACCCCCGGCCGGTCTCACAGGCTCCGACCCCTGCAGTCAGCCGGGCCCTGTCAGAGCCGCACCATCAGCGGCCGGCAATCCTGAATCGGGTCTGGACAGTGGGCCTTTCACCTCACTCTGGACCCTGCAGGTCCGGTAGCGGCATCCCCAGGGCACAGGGAGGACGGAGGGGACAGTGTCCTTGTCCTCAGGGCAGTGACGGCCAGTGTCCTGCACACCCTGCTCAGCCCCTGACCCTGGCCGGCGGAGGGGGCTGTGGTGGGAGGCTGGCCGGCCCAGAGCCGCCAGGGAGGGGGCCCCGCCACACTCACCGTGTCCTGGATGGCCTGCAGCTCCTGTCGCCAGGCGCCAGGCGGGCTCCTCACCGCCCGGTCGTAGGCCAGGTCGTAGGTGTCCAACGCGGTGTCCTCCACCTGCCCAGCAGGGTCTCCGTGAGGCCGCCTCTGAGGGCGGCCCCGCCACACCGCTTAGGGCTGTCTGAGGGGCCTGCGTCCCCTTCCCCCAGCAGAGCCCCCCGAGGGCAGAGCCAGCTCCCCCGGGGGGGGGGGGGGGGCTGGTCACAGTGCTCCCTGGACTTCCACTGGCTGTGAATGCCGCCCCTGTGCCCCCACCCTCCACGGTGGTCCTGCAGGGTAAGCCAGAGACCGAAGCTCCTGTCTCCAGGAGCACGGAGGGCCGGCCGAGGACGGTGTCCGCCTGCGTCCGTCTCTGGACACGGACAGTGGGCAGGCAAAGCCGGGCCTGGGCGGAGACAGCCGGCAGGGCCGAGTGCCGGGCCTCAGCTCCTCAGTGGTGCTCGGGGGTTTCCCCGGCACTGTCTGGTGCGTTCCAGAAAGCCCCAGCAGCTGAGGAGGTCCCTGGCTGGGGCAGCTGGGGGCACCCAGGGCCAGCAAGGCCCCCGGGACAGAGGACGGAGGAGGCCGGCGGACGACAGGGGCCGGGCCGGCTTC
Source organism: Phyllostomus discolor (assembly GCF_004126475.2). NCBI lineage: Eukaryota > Metazoa > Chordata > Mammalia > Chiroptera > Phyllostomidae > Phyllostomus > Phyllostomus discolor. The sequence continues at coordinate 170,289,706 of NC_040908.2, forward strand.
ACTCGGCGCCCTGACATCACCCAGACCTCACAGCCTCTGCCCACCGAGCACCCCCTTTCGTGCCTTTCCTCGTGCTCCCCCCCAAAACAGAATGCCCTCCTCTTCCAGTGGTTCTCTCAAACTGGAACCCTGCTTCCTTCAGGAAGGCTTCCAGGATTGCCTGGGGGCTGCTGGTCTCAGGCACGGGTGAGGCCTCTGTGCACTGCCCGGCCCCCAGTGCCTCCTTTCCCTCTCGGAGACCCCGAGCCCTCCATTGCCCCATCGCCGCCCTCACACCCCCGTGCCGCGCTCACAGCCAGGACACGCTGACGGTGCCCCAAGGGCTGGGGGTGAACGCAGGGCCCAGGCCTGCTCCGGCCACCGACACTCGCCCTCCAGAAGGGAAGGAGAGTGGCCGCACCCGCACCCGCACTCGGAAGACTCGGGGCAGCCGGCTGGCGGGCAGCGGGGGCTGTCCTGCCCGCCCAGCCTCCTCCAGAGCCGCTGCCCCAGCGGGAGCCAGATGGACTTCTGTCCCGACAGCGCTGCTGGCATCCGTTAGCTGCCCGTGAGACGTCCTTCTGCCAGTCCCCCCAGACCCGGCCCGCAGTTCCCTTCACACCGCTGGGGGGGCCACGCAGTGGGGGGAGCCCCAGGCTGGGGGGCCGGCCTCCCCCAGGGAAATGGGGGTGCCAACAGGGGCCCTGGTGGAGCTGGCCCGGGGTCAGGAGGGCAAGCGGCTGTGCCATCGCGGCCAGCAGGGACAACCGCTCTGGTTCTGTCCCCCTCCCCCCCTTGGGATGGTGCTCCCAGGGCCAGCGGTCATTACTCTGATGTCGTCAGGAGGGACGGCCCTCGCTGTGGCCGAGCTGCCAGCTCTGTCCCCCGTCCCCACGGCCCCAGAAGCAGGGTCACGGAGCAGACTTGGCGAGGCCACGCCCCCTGCCCAGGGCCTGCTAGAGCAGTGGGGGGGGTGGCACGCCGGGGCCTCGGAGGGGCCACGCCCTTCAAGCCCGTCTTCCAGAGCTCCAGGGGTGCCCCTGGCTGCACAAGTCTCCCCCTGGACCACACATCTGAGACACGCACACAGACCAGGTTCTCGGGGAGTCCACGGCCCCCCACTTCCAGGCCCAGAGCCAGGGGGGCGGCTCTGGGCTGTGCCCCCACCCCCGGTGTCTGCTGAACCCGCGTGGGTGGCTCTGGGGTGGCTCTGCAGACCCACGGGCACCTCTGGCCTGAGCCCCCGTGGGGTGGGACGATGCGGGAGGGGAGCAGCCTGGGGTGGCGGGGGCAGGGGGAGCTGTGAGGACATCCACCTCCCAGCACCCGGTGCACTTAATCCTCGAATGAATTATTAAGTGGAGCCTGGAGATTCATCTCCGCGGCCTCGTCTGGGGACAGGCGGGGGGTGATGGTGGCTCCCGCCTGTGGCCGGCGCATAATTAATTGTCTTCTCGCTCTGCATTCGCTGCACGGACACCCGGTCCCCACGCCGCTGGCCCTTGCCAGCTCTGGGGCGCCTGCCAGCGCCCCTCCCCCACCCCGCCGGGCTCCGCAGCCTGGCTTGCTCTGTCCTCTGGTTTCCTATCTGTAGGGGGGTCTGGGGTGAGCCATCGCGGCCCTGATTCAGGGTGGCTCAGGGGGGTCCCTGGGGAGAGGCATGGGGTGGGGAAAATGGGGGGCGGGGGCCTGCTAACTCAGGCTGTGGAGCCCCCCCAGAAGCACAGCTTGTGTGCTCACAGGGCCTGGAGCCAAGGGCCTGGCTGGGATCTGGCCCGGGGTGTCCGGAGGCTGAGGCCCCACCCACAACCCAGGGTGCCGGGCACAGGATGGGGCTGGGCCCGGTCCCCAACCACCGCCCTGGGCAAGCCCGGGACAGCTCAGCGGTCATGGGGCGCACGACAGAGGACGGAGGGCCCCAGGGAGCACTCCGCACGCACCATTTCACCCTGCCACCACGCAGCCCCCGTGGCGGGGTCTCCACGTGCCTCTCGACGCTGAGGGGAGAGGCCCCAGGAGGCGGCCCAGCACCCAGGCGCGCTGGACGGAGAGGCCGGCCCCGGACTCCCCAGCCAGGGCTCTGTCCCCCAGGCCGCGTGGGCCCGGACACTCACAGGGCCGCCTGGGAGGCAGATGGGGGCCTGGGGCCGGGCAGGGCCCCAAGCACTGACCCCTGAGGGCCAGCTGGAGGGTGGACCAGACCGGAACGATTTTGGGGGGTGGCGACGGGGGCGGGACGGAGAAGAGGCCCGGCTGGGAGCCGTCAGCCAGCACCCCTGCCCTGCCCCGAGCGGAGCCCGGCAGGCCGTGGCCTCCGGCCCCGGCCCCTGCAGCCCGGCGAGCCCTGGGCTGGCGCTGCAAACACCCAGGGTCAGAGCAGGGAGGGTGGAGGGTCTGCAGGACCCCCCCCGAGAGCCAGGCGGGCCCCCAGGGCACCCTGGGAGCTGTCCTGGCCAGGACCGCCCAGGCAGTGGCCCAGGCTGCCGCTGGGGGGCGGGGCAGGGTTGGGGAGCCGGAGGCCGAAACGCCTGGGCAGGGCGGCTGGCCTGCCCCGCTGAGGGCGGAGGCCGCCTTTGGGGGTTTCAAGCTCTTCCAAAATCCAGAGGAATATCCTCTGACTGATCTGGGCACAGGTGGGTGACCCCGAATGATGCCGGGGGTGGTGGGCAGTTTGGGGCAACACTGACTTGGGGCACAGGGCCCTGGACGGTGGGTACGTGGGTGGGGGCCCCTCCTGCCTGGCTCTGCCCAGGGGACCTCGTCCCCCTCTCGGCTGGTGTTCCTCCGCGTGCAGACTGAGCAGTGACCCCACGCTCCAAGGCCCGGCCACTCAGCCTCACCCACGGCCACTCAGCCTCACCCACGCCGGGAAGCACAGGAGGGAGGAAGGCCCGTGTCTGAGGGCGAGGAAAGACCAGAGAGGGTGGCCACGCCCCCCACAGCACACAGTACGGACCCCGCCCGAGAGCCAGCCTGCTCTCCCGGCTGCCCAGTGCCAGCCTCTCCGCCTGGGGGGTGGGGCGTGAGCAGCCGGACGCCCGGATGCACGGCCGAGGCCCAGGGGCCCCTGACGCACGGGGAAGGAACCACCGCTCGTCACCCAGCACCCGAGGGGGCTTGTGCAGGAGCAGAGTTCGCTGCGGCGGGGCCGGGCCTTGCCGAGCACACGGGGAAACTGAGGCCCAGCGGGAGGCAAGGGGACAGCTGAGGGCCGCCGGGAGCCAGGGCGGACAGGGCCCATGGCCTGGGCTCTCCTGTGTCTCCCTGGGCCCCAGGCGCCAGCCCAGAGCTGTCCCCGGGCTGCCGGGGGCGGGGGCGGTATCTCCCCTGGGTCTGGGCTCTCACAGGCGGAGAGTGGGGACCAAGCTCTGCCACCAGGGTCCGTCCATGGCTGGGAACCGGGGGGGCAGCCTGCCCCTTGCGCCCTCTCCCGGCTGCGGCCCCGAGGCCACGGGGCAGCTGGGCGGCAGGGCTGGGCGGCACCCAGCTCGGGGCCGAGCTCTGAAAGCTAACGTGGTCCCCGGGGGGTGGGGGGGGCCTTTGGGGACAGAGGCTGCGACCTGGCGACAGGGTGGGGCCTGGGGAGAAGCCTGACCTGTCAGGTGCTCCAGGCACAGGGCCTGGGGGCAGGCGTTGGCGCTGGCCCATCTTGCTCACTGCCCTGGCCTGGCTCCCACTGACCGGGGCCACCAGAGTCCCTTCCCGGAGCCCTGGGAGCCTCGTGGTCCCGCCCCAAGAGGCAAAGGGTCTTGGGGCTGGGGCTGGGCTGGGGCTGGGCTGGCGCCACACTCGGGCCCCTCGGGGACCCCCTGCCCCCCTCTCTGAGCCTTGTAGGCACCCTTGTCCTCTGCCCAGACTGGGTGGGCCTGGCCTTGCCCCCCCGCCCCTGGTCTGGCAGGGGTCAGCTTCACTTATGAAGGTGCCAGCCCTACCTCCGGGGCAGGCTCTCAGGTGCTGCTCGGGCCCCAAGTTCGGACAGAATTCCCAGAGGGCCGCCTGAGCCCCAGGGCTGTCCCAAGCTGTCCTGGGGGTGGGCGCCCAGCACAGACCCACAGCCTGCAGGCACCTAGCCTGCTCATGCGCACTCTCTAGGGGCTGTGGCCCCACATGGCTGAATTATCCAGGGGCCGGGGCCTCGGGGCCTCCCTCCCTTGGAGCTAGGAGGGAGCCTCCTCAGCCCTGAGCCTCCTGGGCGCCCTGCTGACATAGCAAGCCCCCAGAAGACGTTGGCTGAGTGGACGGATGGATGGACCCCTGCTGTGGGGACTCACGCCCACCACCACCTTGGGCATCCTCCCAGTCACCCCCAGCACGACCGTCCCTGGGAAAGAGCCCACGTTCAGGATGGAACCAGCAGGGCACCTCGCCCCGGCCACCTGCAGGCCCCGTCACCAGGCAGGTCGGGGTCCAGTGGGTGCCTCCTGGACACCCTGTCCACCTGGTCCTCCCGGCGGCCCCCCACAAGACATCTCTTCCTGTCTGGCCGTGCCCCGTACGCCAGGAGTACAGACCCCTGTAGTGAATCTTTGGGAATACCGACTCCCCCCAGATCCATCCCTCAGGCAGGCAGGGGCCTCCCTCCACCTGCCCCTCCCCTTCCTCAGCACCCTGGAGCCGTCTTCCTGGACAGGGGGAGGCCAGAATGGGGGGGGGGGGGCTCAGCTGGGGTGGTCCGAGGCCTCTACCAGCTTCCCCTCCTTCCTCCTATGGCGGCTGCCCCCTGCCCTCTGGTGCCTGTGTCCCCGCCCCACCCCCAGGCAGACAGTGTCCCTGCAGTGGTCCCCAAACACCCACCCACCTCTTCCCTAGTGACAGGGGTGCGGGGGGAAGCCTGGCCTGACTTTCTCATCGCCATCCGGGGCCCTCTGCTGCGGGACCGGGCAGGGGCACTCACCTGGGCGGGGGCGCTCACCTGGGTGGGGTTGCGCAGTCTCCAGAAGGCCACCTGGGCCAGGGCACAGAACGCCAGCGCGAAGCACAGGAAGCCCTGGGGAGAAGAGGGCGGTCAGCCCGCTGCCGGTGGCCGTGGCCGAGGACCCCCGGCCTGGCCCCCCGCGGCCCGGGTGGGGACCTGGGGCGGCGGGCACACGCGTCCCCACCCCTTCCTTTCGGCGCTTTCTGGGAAGCTTTCCGCCATGGCTGGCTTTCCTTCCGAGGGCCTGCTCCTGGGGGTGGCAACCCCTCGCCCCAGGGAGGGAGGAGTCCCCGGCACGGAGACCCCCCTGCTCACGGGGACTGCTGCTGGGAGGGACACTGACCTTGGTGGGGGGGGAGGGGGCGCCAGGCAGAGCCCTCTGTGGGCCTGGGACCAGGGTCTGGGAGAGCCTGCCCCACTCAGGTGGCCCAGGCGCACTGGGCAGGGACAGCTGGCTTTTGTTCTTGAAAACTACAGCTTGGCTCCTGGGGGGCTGCAGCCCTCCTCCCTGGGAGCCCAGGTTCTGGCCTGGAGAGCTCAGGCCAGGGGAGACATACCCAGATGGTGTGACCACCGCCCGCCGCCTCAAGCCCCCTCCTTTCCTCACACCCTGCTCCTCCAGTGGCCCAAGGGTGCCGGTCGCCTCATGTGTGCACAGCCTGGACCTGCACTGGAGGGCCCAGGTGGTCCCTGGAGAGCACAGCCTGGCCCCAGCCCCTCACGGTGCCCTCTCCCTGGGTCCGAGCTCTGGGCTTGCAGAACCAGCTGAGCACAGTGGGCCCCTTCCCTGAAAAAGGAACTCACACCCCAGTGTTCTTCCCAGGCAGGGTCAAAGGGTCACTGCCACCTCAGAGCCCAGCTTGGTTCCCCAAGCCACTGACCGCACACGCCAGGGTCTGCGGGGCGTCTGCAGGCCCGCAGCCACAGTACGGAGCTTGCCCCCCACCCTCGGCGAGGGCGCCCTGAGTGTGCCACTCCCTTCCTCCCCCTTCTGGGGCTGCAAACACCCCCAGACGTCCCATAGCCTGGGCCGGGCTTCGAGCTCGCCCAGACTGATGGAGAGGTGCCCGCTGGCGCGGAGGGACACACCGACACTGGCCAGACCAGGCGGGAATGAAGAAATAGTCCGTGCGTGTGTTGAGAGGGCGTGGCTCTGTGAGAAAGTGGACCACCCCCCAGCCCCCTCGCTCGGGTGTGGGCGCAGCCGCCTGCCCGGGAGTCTGCAGGCCTCAGTCTCAGGACGTCCTTGAAGGTGCCTCCTCCTTCCTCTCCGGCCTTCCCCTCCCCCTCCTCTCCCTCCTCCCCCCGGCTGGCCGAGGGCCACCTTCCCATCTGGAAGCCATCGCTCAAGGCTGCCTCCCAGGCTGGGGCCCTGAGCCAGCTCAGGGGACCCGCATGCTCCAGAAACCGTCCCACTCCTAGGAGAGAGCACGGCCCCCGCCTCCGCCCGCTGGCCCACCCACCACCCTGCAGAGGGCGTCCTGGGGAGGGGGAGGGCAGACCCACCCATGCCCCCAGGCCTCTGCCCGCTGGGCACCGGCCCTGGTGTGGCCCGGCCCAACCCCAGCGCTCTTCCCCGTCCTCATTCCAAGCAAAAATACGTAAATAAAGCGCCACGGCCTCCTTGGGCCACCCTGGCAAGCGCTGCGCCTCTCATTTCCTGTTCTAGGGGCCGGAGGGGGTGGGGGCAGGAAGTGGGGAGCATCCCGCGCCGGTCCCACCGGGAGCCATCTCCAGCCCCTTCCCATGCGTTCACGCACACGCATATGCATGCACGCACGCACGCAGACGTGCCAGCTGCGGCACGTGCACGCACGCGCTCGGCGCGCAGGTGTCTGGGAGCCAGGTTGCGCGACCTCCCCCGGTCAGGGCCCAGGGCTGGGCAGGGGTCAGGGGGCGCTGGGGGCGGCCCTGGTGCCTGGCTGGGCCAAGAACAGGCCTGAGCTCGCGAGACCAGACGAGCCGGGGACACAGAGGAGGCGACCTCGTTGGCCGCCTTCAGCCAGCACCACGGCGCCCCCTGGCGGCCGCCGCTGCAGCTGCCCCGCCCCCCACGCCCAGGGCGCCGGCCTCTCCTGGACCCCTGGCCAGGCCCCGCTGGCCGGCCCCCTGTCCTAATGCCCGCCCCCTTGTCGGGCCCCACAGCTGCAGGCTCTCCCCTGGGGGGGGGGGGGGGACCGTCTTCTTTCTGCCCCATCGGCTTCCCTCCCTCCACCATGCGGGCCAGCGATTTTCAGCCTTGTTCATCTCGCAGCACACAATGACTAAAATTCTGCCCCAAATATACTTTTTGTCCCTCTGACAAAAAAAAAAAAATAGGTATACTTGTGCTTTATTCCCACTGCACAGTATTTTATTCGCCAACCCAGGGCACGGGCGGTCCGGGCCGCTGCCTGTCTCTAGGGCTCTGGGGCTCGCCCTGTGCCGCGGCGGGTGAGGGTGGCTGCCCCGGGCGCAGGGCGCAGCCGCAGCGGAAGGACCCCGGGCTGCCCCGTGCCGCCGGCGGGGTCCCGCTTAGGGCTGAGCTGCCCGAGCCCGGCCTCCCCCAGGGGCACACCGAGGGCTGGCTGGCCTGGGGCCGCTGCTCCGGGAGGTGGCCCTATCCCCGCCCTTGGGGCCAGTTACAACCAGGAGACACTCCGCAAATACTGGGTGACACAGGCTGGCCCGAGAACCCTGGCCATCCCGGGGCTCAGCGGCCGCCTGGAGAAGCACAGCCCTCCCAACGCCCCACAAGAACTTCCAGGGGTCTCTGGCCCTGGGGCTGGGGGCACCAAAGAGGGGCCTCCAGGCTGGGACGGAGGGAGGGGGACCAGACTCCGCACATCCGAAGGGCCAAGTATGTGCCCCGGGGGTAGCTGGGGGTGCAGGTAGGAGCACAGGGCCCCGTTCAAGTGAGAGGGCAGGGCTGGCGCCGGCAGCAACAACACGAGGCGGAGGGGACCTGGGGGCCCATGTGGAGGAGCTGGTATGGGGACAACGTGAGGCCACTGCTGCGGGCCATCAGGGGCGTGTGGGGCCCCCTCCCGCAGCTGCAAGGGACGGCGTGGAGCTCAGGAGGACAGGGACTGTAGCCGGCCTGGAGCGCCCAGACTGCGGGGCTGGGGGTGGTGGGCGGAGGGGCCTCTCCCCGCCTCTCCCTCTGATAGTCACATGAAACGAAATTCACTGGAAATCCCAGCCGGGCCTCCAAGGTAACAGAACCCGAGCCTCCCTGGGCCTTTGGCCTCTCCCTATCCCTCCGAGGATGAGGAGGGTGTAAGGACGGTGCAGTGAAGTAGGGCCTGGGGGCGGGGCCCCGGCTGGCCCACACCCCTCTGTCGGTGTTTTCCGTCTGGACACGGCAGGGGGAGGTCCGCAGCCCCACCAGTCCGGAGTGCAGACAGGTGTGCTGGGGCAGCGGGGGGCGTGAGCACTCACCGCGGCCATGAGGCGTCGGGCCTCCCGCACGGCGGCCGCGGCGCTCAGCACGGCCCCCAGGCCGAGGAGCCCGGCCAGGCTGATCCCCGTGAGGAAGGCTGCGTGGGGTGAGAGAGGAGGAGGGTTAGGGGTGCCCGGGCCAGGGGTCCCCCAGTGCGGAGCCTGGGTCTGAGGTCCACCCGAAGTAGGGGGTGTGTGCTGGACTTCTGGGAGCTCCAACTGGGCCCCGCCTCCCCATCAGGACGGGATGTGCCTCCCATCCCCCCACGCCCCCCGCCCTGCCGCCCTGCCGCCCTGCGCTGGCACGCTCAGAGGGGCCTCTGCTTCCTGCCTGCCTGCCTGCCGGGGCTATCTTTGAGGCCGCTTCCAGCCCCCTCCCCTGCCCTGGTGACAGCTGGCCGAGTGGGGCTGTCATCTTATCGGACCAGACCCAGGCTTCCTGCACCGGGGAGGCTGGGGCTCACGTCAAGGTTGGAAGGTGGGGCCCGGGGGGCACGAGGCCTGGGGCTGGGACCACCACCCAGCCCAGGGTGCTCAGTTTCCCGGCACCCATCCGCCCGGCTGCTTTCACCCAAGGTTCAAGGCCCTGGAGGGACACCGCCGTCCCTCCCGGCTGCTGCAGGACTCTCCCCGGCCGAGCCCCTCCCTGTAGGAACATCCCCTCCAGGACGCGGAGCCCAGGGTCTGGATGCCACCTGTCGCACTGCCCTCGGGTTCCCGGGAAGGGGCTGCCGACCCCAGGCTCTGTGCGGCGGGACCCTCTGCCCCTGACTCCGAGGCCTGTCTCTGTCTGGCTCCACCCCCCGGGGACCTCCCCGGCCTCCTTGGCCCCTGAAGCCCCGCCTCCCGACAGTGGCCGCCCAGGGTCTCACTTACCCCAGCGGTGCAGGGCCTGGTAGGGGGACCCCTCTGGAGAAACACGCTGGAGGACGGCAAAGTGGGCTCCGAAGCGGGCGAGAGCCGCCACGGCGGCCAGGAGGAGGCCCAGCAGCTGGCGGGGCAGAGCCAGGGTGCAGGGCGGGGCTGGCGCACGCCCAGCCCAGGGGTGCCCCCGGCCTCCCTCCAGCTTCCCTGTCTCACCCAAGACAGCCCCCGCTTCGGGTGTGTCTGCAGGGTGGTCCCAGGGAGGCCTTTGCCCCGGACACCCCCCAGCACACACAGGGTGTCAGACACCCTGACGCTCAGGCACAAACACCCTGCCACTCACACACACACACATGAATGTGCTCATGCTGCCCCACCCCCAAAGACACCCCCACTGCCCAGTGTCTCCGGGAGCCAGGGACCAGGGACTGCCCTGCTGAACAGGGAGTGGGCCAGTCCCAGCCCCGGCAGCTGCATCCCCCACCCCTGCGAGAGCGCCCAGCACCCCCCCACCCCGGGGCATCGCTGTGCCAACCCCCTTCACCAGCCCCCTGGGGCCTCGTCCAGGCCTGCTGTCTGGCGGGAGGGCAGCCGCCCCAACAGGTGCCCTAGGGCACCCACCGCCAGGGACCCCAGATGCATGTCTGTGGGGACAGCAGGGCTGGTGTGTGGGGGGGGGACCGCTGGGCTGCAGGCCCAGTCAGTCACGCGGCTGCCACCCCTCTCCCCTGGCACCCCACCCCCACCCCTTCCCACCCCACCTGCCCGTTACCAGGACAAAGAAGCTGGTGACCAGCATCTGGCATTTGGCCACCCTGACTCGACTCCACGGGCCCATGGTGGTCTCCCTTCCTCCGCTTTCTTCTGCTCCCCTGCCTCCCCTCCCCTCCTGCTGTGGTTTCCAGCCGGACGGGGGCCTCAGACCGCAGCTGCCCGCCCAGGAGGTGAACTGCACCCGCCCATCTGCCTGTCAACACGCCCTGAGAACCGAGCGGCGGGGCGCCCAGGAAGAAGGGCGGGCTGGAGGGGGAGGGGCGGCGGGGCCAGCTCCTGCAGCCCCTGCTGCCCCAGCCCCGGCCCGAGACGCCAGGACATTCACGGACGTCTGAGGCCCGTCCCAGAGCAGCACCGCCTTGTTCCTGGGGTGGCCGCAGAAGACACCTTGGGAGGAGGTGGGTGAGTAGCAGAAGGCAGCTGTGTAGGGGGTGAGCTCCCCGTCTGGGGAGTGTGCAAGCAGAGGCTAGCTCCCTGGTGAGTGCTGCCCAGGGCCTTAATCCCGGGAGGAGTCTGGGAGGCAGGTCTAATCGGAACCTCATTCTTGGAGCACGTCTTATGTAACACCGTTAGAAATGTCCTGTGACAACTCACTTTTTGGGAAGGTAGCTTGGTTTTCGATGCTTCAGCGGCACCGATGAGGAATGTGGAGCCCCGCCATCTCGGGGGCCCGGGGAGGGGGCTCCGACAGAGCCCAGGGGAGAGGCCGGGCCACCGACTCAAGTGCGCGCAGGTCGTGCTGAATGGGACACTGGGGGGCCAGTGTGGGTCCCAGGGGACCCCTGGCGAACCTGGCGTCTGGGTCCGGTCCTGGCCGGTTTGCACCTTGGGGGCCACTGCCTGCGGGGTGGGGCCACCCGTGAATGACTCCCCTGCCCAGCTAGAGTTGCTTCCATTCTGTGTCTTGTAATGTGGGGGGCTCCTGGTTCTGGGGGGACACAAGGGGATCCCCAATGCCGCCAGCCTGTGGAGCGCAGGTGTGTGGCCCAGGCTGGGGTGCAGGTGTGACCAGGGGGGTGCCTAAGGGCGTGGGCCGTGGGGCTGGGCAGCCTAACACCCTCCCCCAGAGACCGGCCACTCTCGCTGTGTCGGCTTCACTCCTCCGGCGTGGGGGAGAGGCCGCGCGGTCACACTGCATGCGGCCAGCTCGCCAGGCACCTCTGCGCTGAGTGTGGAGAAAAGCATTGGGAGTGGGCGCCCCAGGCCTGGGGTCCTGCCCCGCCCCTGCCGAGCACCTCCTGGGTGCCCGGCACCTCCCAAGGAGGCCCTCCAGTGGCACCCAGGCCTTCCGTGGCCACGCACTGCGAGAAGGCTCTCCCAGGGACGGACTGCGTGGGGACGGAGCAGGCCTCCGGCCACAGCCCCGTTTCCCAGCGCCCGCTGGCTGGGGGGGGGGGGGGGGGTGGCAGCTGGCAGACTTCAGGCTCCACCACGTCCACCCGTGAGCCCTCCGCCCCTCAGATGAGCCACACCCTCCCTCCCCAGCACTCCGCTGCGAGAGGAAGTGGCACCGAAGAAAGCCACTGGCCCCCCCCAGCTCTGGGCCACTCACCCCTCCCCTCTGGGCCCCTGGGGTGGCCACCCACTTCCAGGGCACCCTGTGGGACCGAGGAGGGACCCTGCGCAGCAGCTGCAGCCCCAAGGGGCGGGCCCACGGGGACTGGCCGCCCCACCCCCACGGCCCGGTCCTCAGGGTCAGGCCTCACCACACACGGGTGGAGGCTGCCTCCTGCCCGCATTGCCAGGGAGACGCGGGGCTGTGATCTGTGTGCCTGGGAGTGCACACGCCTGTGTGCACACGTGTGTGACATGTGCACACATGTTCATGTGTCCACACATGTGTGGTGTGTGTGCATGACTGCATGTGCACACACATGTGTTTGGTTGTTTGGCACATGTGTGCCTGCATGTGCACATGTGCCTGTGCTTGCATTCGTGTGCCAATGTGTACATGCTTCTGTGTGTGCGATTGCATGCCGGTGTGTGTGTGCACATGCACACATGCAGGTGCACGTGTGTTCACATGCATGTGCGAGTGTGTCTGTGTGCGCACCTCTGAGTGGGGGTGTGTGCGCACCTGTGTGTGTGTAGCGTGCTATTTGCCATTCGGGGACCTCCTCGCCCCCTCGTTCTCCCCCTCGGCTGAGCTGGGTCATTGGAAACTGTTTTGTCGCCTGCCCTCCCAGTGGCCAGGACTGGGGCCACTGAGTAGTAAAACTGCCACGTTGGGCTACAACCCCCAGGTACCTGTGCAGGAGAGTCGCAGGGGCTGCGTGCAGCACCCCTGTTGGGGGGGAGCCCGGCCCCCCTGAGCGGGGCTGTGCACAGCCACCTCCTCCACTGGGGGCGCTGGATGGACAGATGACTCCCGACGGCACGCCTCAGTCAGGTGAGGTGGCCGGTCTCCCAGGGGCAGGCCATGCGGAGAGCACGTGGTGGGGTCCTCCCCGACACCCACGCCCCCAGGCTACGGAGACCCCAGCAGAGGACAGCCGCAACCACCAGTCAGGCCTCCCCCACACTGTCCGAGTCCCCACAACGAGGAAAGTCTGAGAAGCCGTCCCCGCCGAGAGCAGCCTAGGGGGGCCGGGGGGCTGAGTGTGACTTGGGGGGGAGCCCTGGATGGGTCCTGGGCGGAAAAGGAGGAGGGGAGAAGCGAGGAGACTGCACGGGGCGTGGCCGTGGCGGGCAGTGGCAGGCCCGCGTGGACCGGTTTGCTGTGACGAGTGCCTGTGCCCACGTCCGACGTCAGCGGGGGGCCTGGGGTGCACGGCACCGAGAGCCCACTGTGCTGTCTTTGCAACTTTTCCGTCACCCTAAATCTGCCCGACGTACATTGTACTTGAGAAGTCAGCGGCATCCACCACCCCAGTCTCGTGGCACCGAGGGGGGCGGGCGCCGCGAGCCGGCCCTGCCCCGCTGCTCACCGGCGGGTGAGCTCTGGGCTCTGAGCTCACCTGCCCCCACCCCAGTGCCTGCTCACCCACCAAGTTGTCTGCACATCCAGGGATGTCACCCGCCCACCTGCTCAGCTGCCCACCCGCCCACGTGCCCACCCACCTACCTGCTCAGTTACCCACCTGCCTGACTGCCCACCGCTCAGCTGCCCGACTGCCCACTGCTCAGCTGCCCGCCTGTTTCCTTGCCCGCCCACCTGTAACCCGCTCGTCTTCTCTCAGTTTCCGTCCTCGCGACTCTCCGCTCGCTGCCGCGCTCTCTCCCTGCCGCCCGAGCTCCCCGGCAGCAGCCTTGGGAATCCCGGTGGGGGGCGGAGTGGGCGCCCGGCAGCACCTCCTTGTCCCTGGGCAGCTACCTCCCGGGGCCAGGAGGGGGCAGCCTCCACCCTCCAGACCTCACCCAGAGGGAAGGAGCCCTTCTTCCCGGCAGCAGAGACCGCCCGGGGCCGAGGGCTGCTGGAGCCAGGGTGTCTCCCGCTCCCGACCCCGAGGGCAGGGACCAGACCCCGCCCCTCCCGCCGGGGGAGGCCACAGGTCAGCGCCGCGGTGTCCTGGGGCGCCTTGAGTGCATCATCACCTGTGCACCAGGCTCTGCCGCGCGCCCCTCCCTCCCCGAGCCCAGGCCGCCACTGACCCTGCAGGAGTGAGGGCACCACCACTGCGGCCCGGTGCTCGCTGAGCTGGGGGAGAGGCTCGGAGACACCGGCCCCGGGTGACCAGCGCGGCCCCAGGACAGCCTGGCCAGCGCCCTCCCTTGCTCTGCGGAGAAGGTGCTGGGTGTGACCGTAGTCCTTGACTTTCCCTCCCCTCCTGTGCTGTCCCCCCCCCCCCACCGGTGTCAGTGAGGCCCCACCAGTCCACCCCCTGTCGCGGCCCTCGCCTGCCGCCCGGGGAGCGGGGCCAGGAGGGAAGGGCCCAGCCGCACCCGGAGCGGGAGGCCGGGGACGTGCCCTCGCTTGCAGGGCTCCGCCGGGCGCGCTAGGTGGAGCGCGGCTGGGCTTTGTCTCTCCCCGGGAGTCGCGTCCGGAGGCGCAGGTGCGCCCGGGGCGGTGTCCGCCGCCAGCCCGGGAATCCTCCAGGAGGGCGCATCCTCGGAGACGGAGGGAGGCAGCGCAGCCTGGGCTGGGAGGGGGGCCACGGGGGGGGGGGTGGGCAGCTAATGGCGGCGGGTCTCCCTTCGGGGCGCTGAGAATGTTCTGGAACCGGACGGCGGTGGCAGTCCACCGACCTGAGGGCCTCACACCTGTGTGCTTTAGCCCTCACCGAGGGTGTTTGTTGATTGCAGAGAGAGAGGAAGCGGGGCGGGAAGGGACATTGATGTGAGAGAGAAACAGTCATCGGCTGCCTCCTGGACGCTCCCCGACTGGGGATCGAACCCGCAACCCTTCCGTGTACGGGACAACGCTCCAACCCACTGAACCGCCTGGCCAGGGTGACCTGAGCACTTGAAAAGAGTGAATTCTGTGGTGTGTGAATTGTCTCAATAAAGCTGTTCTTTTGGTTGAAAGAGAGAGAGAGAGATGCCCACGCCCGCCCAGGGGCGGAGGGCGCCCCTGGTGGGCTCCCTCGCCCTCCCCTTAGGCCACAGTGGAAGCATTTCCTGGACTCACGCCCCTGCCCAGCTCCTGGCGGGCGCGGGCCAGGTGCCAGGTGGGAGCCTTGAAGGTGGAAGCGAGGCCGAGGCATCTTTTTATGCTCCAGGTGCTGTTCGGCCCACCGGGGCTCACCTGGCAACCCCAGGCCCCGTGGTCCCGCACCCAGCACCCAGCAGACCGTGCGCCTGCTGCGAGGCAGCCCTGTGGACCCTGCTGCTGTGACGGACGCGGGTGGCACAGTCCTCCCTGCCCGTCCAGTTGGGAGCCCGCTGTCTCCCTGGCTGCTGTCTCCCTGGCTGCGGTCTCCCCGACGCCTCCTGGCTCCCGAGCTCAGCGGGGCGCCTGTCCTCGCCTCTGCCTCCACCCGCAGCCTCCAGCCGGCACGGGGTCCCCGGGCCTCTCAGCGCCCATGACACTGTCTCTCCTGGTGTCTGTGTCACTGACTGAGGTGCCATTTCTCAGGCTTCTGCGGACTCCGCCCACCCGGCCCCTGGCTGAGATATTGGGGTCCCCCAGGGACAGAGGCGGGAACCTTTCTTCTTTCCCTCCCTGCTCTGGCTGCTGTGGCCACCCCGTCCACTCCGGTGCACATGAGCATCAGTGGATGCGGGGGCACTGCTGTCCCGCCCCCGCCCCTGGGGGCTGACAAACCGAGGGTCCCTCTGTGAGCGGGACCGTCCCGTGCTGGTCCTTCCGAGCACCAAGTCTAGCGTCTCCCGTCTCCCTCCCTCCCCTCCCGGTCCGCCCAGGGATCTGCAGCCGCCCCAGTCTCCCCAGTGTCTGGGACCCACCCCTCAGCCTCAGGAGGCCTCGGCGCTGGGCCTGGAAACAAACCCTCGAGGTGTGGGGGTGCTGTGGGAGAACCAGCTGGCCCGGCCCGGCCCGTGTCAGGCCCCTCCCGGCTCCCTCCCTCCCTCACAACCCGTGGTCCAAAGCCCGGAACAAACGCTCCCCCCGGGCCGTGTTTTCTAGGCGCTCTCCACGGCAGGAGGCGGTGGGGAGCTTGTGCCCAGACAGGGTGCCCTGCGGGTGGACTTGGAGCCCTTGGTTAAATTAAAGCTGTGCCTGGCGGGGTCCTCGGGGGTGGGGGGGGTCAGCGTTCGCCCTTCGTCATTTATATTTTGTGGGGAGGAACTCGGAGACCGTGTAACTGTCCCGTCCCCCCGCAACAGCAGGCCCACCTGGGCAGCCTCAGCCGGTGATCGCTCTTACATCGGTGGTGACCACCACCCGCCCCCCGCCGGCCACAGTTCTGCCTTCCGAGGGGGCTCACCGCGGCCACCGTGCCCCCGACCACCCCCTGAGTGCGAAGGTACAGGCGCCGACAATCCGTGTGTGGTCAGCCACACGTCATCCTGAGAGGCCTGGTGACATCTCCTGCCCTGTCCAGCCCGGGACATGACTCATCCACCCCCTGGTCCAGGATCCCTCCCTGTTAGTCACCTGGTGGCCGCCTCGCTTATCAGATCCGTGGGCCCCGCATCCCCGAGCTTGTGCTCCAGGGTCCCTTCCTCTCAACCCGGCCCAGCCACGGCTCCGCCCCCCGCCTCCCTCCAGGGGGGCCATTCGCAGCATCCCCCCCACCCAGTATCCATGGAGAGCCTCTCTCCGCTGAGCCTCCGGGTTCCCGCTGTCCCAGCAGACGTCACTGCGGGTCCTCGCCGTCAACCCCCTTCGCTGGAGAACCACCTGCCCCCGTGTCCGAGGTCAAAAGCCCCAGAGCGCGGGAGCGGGCATGCCGAGCATTCCTCAGCCCGGCTCCGGCTTATCGGAGGGCGGACGGGCCCCGCGGCGCTGTCCCGGCGCCCGCGGCGGTCGCCGCGCTGCGGCCCTTCACGTAGAGGCCTTATCGTCCCGGCACATCACGAGACGCGGGGGCGAGCCCGGGGAGACGAGATATCCCGGCGGTGGGGCGGGGCGGGGCAGGGGGTGCACACCCACATTCCTCGAGCGGCAGCGCTCGGTCCCAGTGGTGCCGAATTCCGCTTGGTGGTCGCCGTCGGCCTCTCACTGTGTGCGCCTACCTCCCGAGCGAGACTTCGCGTGGGTACGCGCGTCCAGGAGGAGGCACAGCAGGGAGGGGGTTCGGTGCCGCCGGGGTCTCGGGCGTCCTCGGGGGTCGTGGAACGTGCCTTCCCCCCGATAAGGGGGCCCGACCCGTCCACAGTTATCAGCTGGCGTTGTGCTGCTAAAGAGCCTTATCTCCTGCGCTCTTGGGACGAGTGAATAAATGCATCACAACAGGCTGGGGTCTGTGCTGCCGCCTTATTCTGAGTCTAACATTCCAGACACCGCTGGCACGGAGCCCCTGCTAGTTGGTTTTGGCGTTGTTTTGAGAAATGCTCCTCGTTTTTCGAGCGGCTTGCTGACGTTCTGAGGCATCGGGGTGCCCCGGGTTCATCCTGCGACGCCCCCCCCAGCCCCACCTGGGAACCGGCCGAGGTTCCCGGAGCTCTGGCTGCTGTTCGCGGGAGGCGGTACGTAGCAGCCAAGATCTGGGCGCCTGGCATGCTCCCTGCCTGTCGGTCCATCCGGCTGTCTGTCTTACACACAGCGGCGGCTCTGTCAGACTCTCCCCATCAGAAGCCGTGATCTCCCGGCCACCCCCTGACTGCAGCCCGGCATCACCAGGCGTGTTCAGGGTGTCGCCCGTCCCATCTCAGGCACCGGTTCCGCTGCCCACCAGACAGCTGGCTGCCACCACCCTCTGCGCGCACACACACACACACACACACACACACACACGGAGCTGTCCCCTCCTGCGTGGGACCGTCCCCCAACCCACTGGTGCCTCCTCGGGCCCGCCGGGCCCTCTTCCCCTGCTGCCCCCCACACCCCAGCCTCTTTCTCTTAGAACCCAGCTGTCTCAAAGGAAGGAACCCGACAGCATGTTTTACGAAATAAAACAAAAGGGAAGGGAAGGTGCGACCCTCCCCTGGCTCTGACCGGCCCGGTGCCTGGGACCAGACTCGGCCACAGCCCCTCAGGGGACACACAGACCCCGGGTGCCGGCTCGAGGAGGGAGCCACCACGGCCCGGCACTCATGGGACATCGGAGGCAGAATGACAGGGACAGGCGGGCCAGGGGTCCAAGGCGCCCCGAGAGATGCTCAGAGACCCGGGGCGGCGTCAGCAGGAAGAACGGGGGAGCAGAGGCCCAGCCGGGGCCCCAGGGGAGGTGTCGGGGTGGCGAGGGGGGCGGTTCAGCACAGACCGAGCGGGCCACGGCTCGTGGGCGCATCGCTGGGGCGGGCTCCCGGAGGGCAGACCCGGGCGGGTCCAGGAGGCTCAGCAGCCAGGCAGAGCACACGGGGAGGGGGACGGGGGGCCCGTCAACCAGCCGGCTGGACGAGGGGGCCCACGTTTGACAAAGCAGTAGAAACAGTCCCCCTGCACTAGAGAGACGGGCGTGAGGGGGGCTCTCAGGGGCCAAGGGGACCCACGAGGGGGCGTGAGAGGCATCACGGTGACACTTGAAAGCACACAGTTCCACACAGGCCGGCTACTCCGGGGAAGGGCCGGGTTTGCGTTTTCCTTCTCCAGGGCAGCGCCCCGGGGGAGAGGAAGGGAGCCGCGTGCCGGAAGCGGGAGAGAGAGAACTTTGCACGGGGAGGGGGTCCCAGAGGGCGTCCTGTTGTTTAAGGGGGGGGTTCAGACACACGGCCCCTCCACACATTTAGAACATCTGCCACCGGAACACCCACGTCCACGCCAACCAGGCCCCCGGCCAGCAGGCGCCGTGAACCCTGGAGGCCGCCGCGCAAACAGGGCCCTTGGTGGAGCTGCCTCGAGCCCCACCACCGCCACCCGAGGGTGCCAGGAGGCCACGGACACCGCTCACTACAGGGACAGCACCGGGCGCGTCTGGGGACTCGCCCGGCACAGGGGCGTGCCCAGCCTCCCCCGTGGGACACACTGACTGGGGGGCCAGGGAGGACCCCGGTGGGTGCTGTGTGGGGCACACAGACAGCCTTCAATGACGAGATGTCGAAGCCCCCTAAAAGGGGGCATCCAGGGCCACCTGTCGCCGTCACGGCAGGGAGCCGGACACGCCGACCTTGCAGCGGCAGCACCCACGCGCAGGTACGGCAGCTCTGACTGCTGCGAGGACGGCAAACAGGGACCCGCCCTGTCCAACGGTAAGACGTCTGACGAACCAATAGGAAAACCCCAGACGGCCCTGGCTGGTGCGGCTCAGTGGACTGAGTACCAAGGGTCGCTGGTTCGAATCCCACTCAGGGCACAGGCCTGGGTTGCGGGCCAGGTCCCCAGGAGGAGGCACATGAGAGGCAGCCACACACTGATGTTTCTCTTTCTCTCCTTCTCCTTCCCTTCCCCTCTCTCTAAGAATACATGAAGTCTTAGGGAAAAAACCCCAAGTGCACAGGGTGCCACAGAACACAGTGAGGCCAACGACAGTGTGTGTGTGTGTGGGGGGGTTGTAGGCGGACCCCTGCACACTCAGGTTCTGTGTTTACAAGTGTGCACTGGGCTGTGAGAGCCCTTCCGTGCAGAGCCGAGGGATGAGACACATCCCCACTGAGTTCACGGCAGGCATCCCGTGGGCGCCCAGACGTTCTGGGGGGGCGGGGGCACAGCTCAGCCCTTGAGGGGTAGGACCCCGTGTGTGCGTGTGATGGAGGGCCGGCTCCCCAGTGCACACAGGAGACCCGCTGTGGGTCTGCGGGGGGCTGTGCGGAGCCCAGGGCCCAACCTGGGGGCGACCAGCAGGGTCTCTCTCTGTGTTTGCGGTCATCTTTAGCTTCTCCATCTTTAGTTGGATGACAGTGCTATGTGCCATGTTTTGCCTTGTATAATGTGCACTTTTTTTGCCCAAATCTCTGAGGGAGAAATAAGGATGCACATGATACATGGGTACAGTGATTCCATACCAGGGGTATCATAATTCGTGTATCGTGTGCATGACAACGTGGGCACGCATTATACACAGTGAATTAAAATACGGTAACTGAGCCCTGGCTGGCGTAGCTCAGTGGATGGAGCGCAGGCTGCGAACCAAAGTGTCACAGGTTCGATTCCCAGCCAGGGCACATGCCTGGGTCGCAGGCCACGGCCCCTAGCAACCGCACACTGATGTTTCTCTCTCTCTCTCTCTCTTTCTCCCTCCCTTCCCTCTCTAAAAATAAATAAAATCTTAAAAAAGAAAAAAAAAACAGAAATACGGTAGCTGCTGTCTGGGTTCCCAGTCCTATGTTCATCCACCTGCCGGCGCCCACGCGAGGGTGGGAGGTGGGTGGCCTGCCCGCCCTGCACTGGCTCTCCCTCTCCTGCGGGTCTAACACTCAGGGCGGCCGGAGCCTCTCCACCGACCCCTCCATTGTTATGAAATGACCTTGATCCCTGGGCTTCGTCTCTGCTCGGAAAGCTACTTTTCCCGGCACTCACACGGCCACCCCCGCCTTCTTTCCCCCTGTCCCCCATCTGTAAGAAGCTGGAGCCCTGAGGCTGTCGGAGGGGCCGGTCTCGGGGGGGGGGGGGCGAAGTCATGAGTGTGTTTCCTGGGACCCCCCTCCGCCCCACTGTTTGCTCCCTTTTCCATCCCAAGTCACTCAGGGGGCTGCTCCTGTCCCTGCCCATCGGGGTCAGAGAGGGCGGCCTGGAGGCCTGGCCCGGTCTCATGTGTCCTGCCTTCTCCACGGCCTCACGTGCCCACGGGAGTGAGTGTGGGGTGTGGGGTGGGCCTCCTGGAGGGGGGCAGCATCCCCAGAGGGTTGGGCTGGGTCCCAGGGTCTCAGCCCCAGGAGCCCCTGTCGGCCCCCACCCTCGGGAGAGGCCCAGGCTGGAGCCACACGTGGAGGTGGATCCGTGGAATCCGGCTGGCCCTCTCCTCCCTCCTGCTCGAGGGCCAGCCTTCGGGGAGCGGCCACCTCTCTCCGGCCTCAGTTTACTTGTCTGTCACCTGAGGCGAAGGCCCTTTCAAAGGTGGGTTTCGTTAAGCTTCACCTCCGGTGGGGCCAGGGGGTCAGGACACAGCTGCCACGGAAGGGGTGGTCTGTTCACGTCCCCAAGGCCAGGGACAGGTGACGCCACCCAGGGCCACACCGGGACAGCGGGGTGGCGCAGGGGGTGGGGGGAGGGGAGGACGTGGGCCTTTCTTGTGGTTTCCGAGGGAAGCGGGCGAGCAGGTGTAGAGCTGGCTAATTTGGGTAATTTCATCGGGCTCCGAGGCGCCGGGGCTGTCCCCGTCTGTCTGGGGCCGGCCCCGCGCGGGGACGGCAGGAGACGGCCGCCCTGCTCGTGACAGGGGATGGAGCTGGGCTGGGGGCTCCAGGCCGGCCGCGCGCGACGCGACGGGGGCCGGTCCGCAGTCAGACGCACTGAGGGTGCGCCTGCCACCACGTGGAGGGACCTCAAGGCCAGTGGGCCAACTGCGTGAGCCAGACGCGGGAGGAAGGGCGGCGGAACAGTGTGACCACACACACACACAGGACCGCCCCAGGGGTCCGACTCACTCCAAGGGGATGGTGGGGGCGGGCCTGCCTTGCTGACAGCCCGGCGACAGCTCCAGAAGGGGACTCAGGTGAGGGCAGAGGCCGGGAAGGAGAGTGGCCCGGGGCGGGTGCCCGGGCGCAGCCAGCCGGGCCCTCGGCAGGGCCTGACAATGAGGTAGCACACCGGGAATTCTCCCATCGGCTCTGTTGAGAGGCCGCCCACTCGCCCCGTACAGTTCTCGCATTTAAAGTGCACAGCCGTGTGGCTGTCACCTCCCTTGTGTGGCTGTGCGGCTGTCGGCACGGCCACCGCTAGACCGGCTCCTCACCTCGGAGGGGACCGGCCCCTGTGGGGCCTGAGCTCTCCCGCTGGGACCCAGCATACAGGGCAAGGACCCCGGGAGGGTGAGTCGCCCGCCTGGCTCCCAGCGGAACTCGGTGGCGGAGAGACACCACCCACCACCCACAGAGCCCTGGGAAATCATCCGAGCCATCATCCGAGCCACCAGCACCAGGGTGGCCTGCTTCGTGGCGGTAGACAGGGAGGGTCTCCAGGCCCCAGAGGCCGAGCGGACGCCCAGCCAGGACCTTCCTCAGGACCCTGCTGGCAGGACTCAGGGACTTTCCTCGAACCCAGGCCGGGGCAGGGGAAGGAGGGCAGGCAGCTCCGCCCCTGGGCTGAGGTGTGCGGCGGGACCCGCAGGGCAGGGCCGGGCAGGGCCTGGGGCCTCCCCTGAGGGAGGCTGGGGGGAGCCGGGGCTCCTACACCCCGGAGGGGAAGAAGGCGGGGTCCCCCTGGAGCCTGAGGCCTGGCGTCCATTTCTGTCTGGAGCGCTCTTCTGGCCGGAGGTGCGTGCGACTGGGCGGCTCTGGACACAGCCCGAGCTCCCTGAGTCAGTGTGCTCCTGGGACGACGCAGCCCCCAAGGCCTACCTGCTCCGGGCAGGTGCTAGCCCCCGGGTCACTCTGCGGGCAGGCCCGAGGGCCCGGGCCACCTGCCTGGGGAGTCCTGCAGGGAGACAGGCAGGCGGGAGCCAGTGGCACCAGGCCCGCGGCAAAGACTCCCCGGCTGCCCTGCCCCAGGTGGTGGGGCGGTGTGGCACCCAGGGCGGAGGGGGTCTGCCCCATCACCCCAAGCACAGAGGTCTTGGCCCAGGCGGGTCTGGTGACCCTCGAGGAAAAACCAGCTCCACTAAGTCCGCTCCAACCCGGACATTTCCCCTCGGTCAGTCAGAGAGAGGCCCTGTTGTCCCACTTCCCCAGGGAGTCGGCCTGCCGCTGCCCCGAGTCCTCGCTCCACCGCCCGCCCGACCTCAGAGCCCTTAGGGCGGCAGGAGAGGGGCCCCAGCTGAGGATGGGAGGCTGAGGCTACAAGTGGGGCGCCGTGGTTAAAAAAGGAGAAGGCCACCCCTGGGTGTGCAGCCCTGGCAAAGGAGACCCGGACCTCGGGAAGATTTGGGGGGGATATGGGACCCCAAGGGAGCTGTGGGGGTGGGGCACAGTGCACAGCCACCCCGGGGTTAGTGTTGGGGTTAGGGGCCCCATGCTTCAGGGCTCCCGCAGGCCCAGGGCGCACGCAAGCCACAGGCAGGGAGTGTGCGTTAGAGGTTGGGGAGAAGGCACTCCAGGCACCTGAACCCCAACTTCCCTTCGCCCCACCCAACCCCAGCGTGCCAGGTCCCGGCTACTCCTCAGGCTCCGCCCCACCCGAAGGGCTACATCGCCGGCTCCCATTCAGGGTGGAAGATTCACAGGTGGGCAGCTGGCGGGGCAACAGGTGCGCTTGGGGGTGCGCCCCCACCGCGCACTGGAACCCCCCCCCCCGCCCCCGGTCGCAGGGGGAGGGACCAGGAGGGGCAGAGCGGCAGCTTTGTTAGAGGCGCTCCCGGGAGCCACGCGCCGAGCGTACGCTCTTCCTCCTGGGGGCCGGGCATGGGGCCCCGCCCGCAGCTGGCAGGGGAACGGGCGGCCGGGCCCGGGATTGGCTGAGACCCGGGCCTCCGCCTTTCGACCGCAGGGGGCTGGGGTGCAGGCACCCGCAGCTCAGCGCGTGCGGCCCCCGGGGATCTCGCACGCCCTGGGTACAGCTCTGCAGGCCCAGCGGCCACGCCCCCCACCCCACGGCGCGCGCTGCGCGTGCGGGCCACTGGCAGCTCCGGGGACTAACAGCCTGCGCGCGAGGGTGGGGGTACGGGACTGTCGCAGACCTGTGGACTGCACTGGAGGGGGCGGGGCAAGAGTCGCACCCGGGACCTGCTGACGGCACCTGGAGGTGGGCGGGGGGGGGGGGGGGTTGCTCACGAGACCTGCATAATGTGTCTTGGGGGGCGCACTGAGCGCTTGCTGCGAGCGGGGGTCCACTGGGGACCTGCGGACTGCACCTGAGGCGGGGGCGCACCATGGGCCTGCGCACCGTTCCCCGGGGATGGGGTTGGGGGCGCGCTGTCGGCTTGGTCTTTGCAAGTTGAGTGCGCAAGGGGGAGGGCGAAACGTGGCGGGAGGGCGAGGCAAGGGAGGGAGGGCGTGAGAAAGGAGGCGGCGGCCGCGCGGAGGAGGGTTATCTATACATTTAAAAACCAGCCCGTCTGCGCCGAGTCTAGAAGACCTGGGGAGCGTCCGACTGCACGCGCTAGACACGAGCGCCCCACGCTCCACCGCGCGCACGGCCCAACATCTCGGCCTGTTGCGGCTCGCTGTCCCAGACCTCAGAAGACCTGAGACGCGCAGTGCCACAGGGCCCCTTGTGGCTTGACCGGCGACCCACCGCCCCCCGTTCTTCGGCCCGCACCTCTCCGCGGTGTGCAGGGCCTCGGAGGAAGCTCCGGGCGAGTGGATGCGGGTGCGATGGACAGAGGCGCGCTACCCCGGCCGGAGCCCCTCACGCCTGCCCTCTCCGGCGGCTGCGCCGTTCGGCGGCGACCCGCGTCCCCAGAGCTGTTACGCTGTAGCCGGCGGCGGCGGCCGTGCGCGGAGGAGACCCGGGGCGGTGCGGCGGCCGTGGCGCGGCGCAACGAGCGAGAGCGCAACCGCGTGAAGTTGGTAAACTTGGGGTTCCAGGAGCTGCGGCAGCACGTGCCGCACGGCGGCGCCAGCAAGAAGCTGAGCAAGGTGGAGACGCTGCGCTCGGCGGTGGAGTACATCGGCGCGCTGCAGCGCTTGCTGGAGGAGCACGACACCATGCACGCCTCGCTGGCCGGGGGTCTGCTGGCGCCAACCGCGCTCCCCCCAGCGCCCCACCGGCCACCCGGGACTCCCGCGGACGCCGCCTCGCCCTCCTGCGCCTCTTCGTCCCCTGGCCGCGGGGGCAGCTCGGAGCCCGGCTCCCCGCGCTCCGCCTACTCGTCCGACGACAGCGGCTGCGATGCCGCGCTGAGCCCCGGGGAGGGCGAGCTGCTCGACTTCTCCAGCTGGTTAGGAGGCTACTGAGAGCCCCGCTCCGCGAGGTAAACGCTGGGCGGCGGGGAAGAGTGGGGGTCAGAGGCTGGGGAGGCTCGGAGCGCCGGGGTCGACAGGATCCCCTGCGTCTCGGCCCGTGCCCCAGACCGCCAGCGGAGTGGAGGGCCGGGCCCGGGGAGAGCTTCGATTTCGCTCACGCTTCATTTTCCTTCAGCTTTTTCAAGCCTGAGCAAGACCGGCGTTGTTTGTCCGCGATTGCAAAACTTCCTCTCGCTGCTGCGCCGCGGAAGGGGGCGGGAGGAGATGGGGTGGCGGGGGGCGCGGCCCTCGGGCGGGTGAAGCCCGCAGTGCGAGCGGATCCCGGGGCAGAGCAGGGCGCTGGGAGGCGGGGTGAGTTTGCATTGCAAATCGCGCGCCCGGGACGGGTGGCAGAAATGAGTCGGCGCTGCGGCCCTGACTCACCGCGGCTGCTGCGCTGCCCCGCCCCCCGCCCTGGCTGGGGCCGCAGACCGCCGCCGAGGCACCCACGGAGTCGAGCTCCAAAACCAACCAGACAAACGAAACTGCCGCCTTCGCGGCGTGTGGGAGGTGGAGGCAGGGCCGGATCCCGCACTAACGTGAGCCCTGGTCTCCCTTGCCTCCGCAGCTGAGCCCTGGATGCCGAGGGCGAGGGGCGAGTGCGCCCGTCCCCTGGGAGCCAGCGCGGTGGGCGCCTCCGTCGGTCCCCACCTCCTGGCGAGCCGAGCCACCACCAGGCCGGACCCCGAAGGATGACGCTCCCCTAGTCGTCCAGCCTGACCACGTGCCCGTTTGCACCGCCCGCCCCCCTCGCCTGGGTGGCCGGCCTCCGACGCTGACCGCCGGGGTCCCCCTGGACTGAGGCCGGGGCATGCACACGCACATGCACACGCACACGCACACGCACACTTGGAGGTTTTCCTGAAGGGAGAAGAGTTTTGAGGACACAGAGCATCGCTTTCTCACGTTGACTGTGCACCGCCCGGGTCGCTGGCGAGCTGACAACGCATTTTCTCGCAGGGACTCCGCAACTTGGAACACAATAAAGATGGTTCACCTTGCCTCATCCCCGCTGCCTGGAGTTTTTCCGCCTGGCCGAGCTGTGGACGCGGCAGCCCCTGAGGGACCACCGGGTGCCTGGCAGGGGTCCCCAGGCAGCCCCGGGCTGAGGGTGGGGAGAGGCCTGGGTTGGCCACGCTCTGAGGGCAGGCAGGCTCAGTAACCCAGGGCTGTGTCTCAGCGGTGTCTGGGGGCTGCCCTCTCCAGACCCTTGGGCTCCCCGGCCCCCAGGGGAGGGCTGGGCATGGGCGGGAGGGTCACTTCTCCCCGGGCTCCCCCTGCCCCGTAGGGTGGGGGGAGAGGCGTGAGGTCTGGAGGCCGGCTGGTGTGGAAGAAACCAGGGCACTTCGTGTGGCCGGGGGCTTCCTGCAGCGGTCAGTGGACTGGGGGTGGTCCGGGCAGGGCCCTTCGAGGTTGGGGAGTTGAGGCCTGGAGGCTGCTGACCAACACGGGGGTCTGGGGCCCCTGGCCGGGCTGCCCGGGAGTCGGAGCTCCGAGTCCTGCCACCTGTTGGGGGACCCGGGGCCAGTGGCTCAGCCTGCGCAGGGGGTGGGAGCTGGCGGCAGAGCGGCCTGCACGGTGCAGTGGGACTTAGGAGAAGGGACGGGCACCCTGCCCCAGGCTCCCTGCCACTGTGCCTGGAGCCCCAGCCTGCATGTGTGGTGCCAGCCATGGGGGCCAGGGTGGCGGCAGCAAGGCCCCGGCCGCCCCCCCCACCGCCTCGGCGTGGGGGTGTGACAGCGCCCCGGAGAAGAACGGGGGGCCCTCACCCCCAGAACCCCCCGCTCGCAGGGCCCTCGGAGAGATTGCTCAGCTCTACCTTTGACCTGGCCCTCGGCAGCTTTGAAGTCCAGGCTGCACCCAAAGCTCTCTTTTATTGCAGGGGTGGGGGCGGGGCTGGGGGGGATCCCCGGACACCCCTTCAGCAGGGAGTGGTTGGTTCAAAGCCGTGGCAACCCTGGGAGGCTGGCAAAGAGCAGATGCCTCCTGGGTAACCACGGAGACAGGGTCCTGGGGCTGGCGTGGCCCCAGCTAGGGTCAGCCGGCCGGCTGTGGCTCGGGGGCTGCAAGGTGGAGGGGACCGGCCTCCTCCGGGGGACAGAGGGGGCATGTTGCACACAGGGCACCCCCCGCCCCCGTCAGCCTGCTCCCAGGGACCTCACCGAGCCTCAGGGCCCAGGCTCTCCTGCAACCCCTCACCTGGACCCCAGGCAGGGAGCGGTGGAGGTGGGCAGGGTGGGAACATACCTGGGTCTGGGGAGGGGAGGACCCTGCGGCCAAACCGCGCGGCCTTATCGCCCGGAATTCCAGGCGCGCAGACACTCTGGAGCCTCTCCCGGCCCCTTCCCTGCGGCGGGACTCGGGTCGGTGGGAACGCTGCCCTCGCGAGGCGCTCGGTCCGGCGGGAACTCGGCATCCGGCCTGCAGGCGGCGGCCTGGAGTCGGTCCGAAGGCCGCCCGCGGGGAGGCCTGCCGGGCCGGGGGCCCTCTGGGGGGCTCCCCCCCACCACCCTGAGCAGCGGCACTGCTGCCTGCACATGGTTTTGAAGCAGACCCCCGACGCCGCGTCGACACGCCCGTCAGTTCTCAAAGGAAACCCCGGTGCGGCTCTCGCCCAGACAGACACCTGTCCCTTCGTCATTCACTCCCTCAGACGCCCAGCCGGTGGCTCGGGCCTCCGGGGCTCCGGGGTCTGCGGACGGGGGACCGGCCCCGGGCCACGCGCCAAAGCGTCTCGGCCGTCAGCGTTTGTGGGCTGAAGAAGCCGGTCCCCGGCTATGTGGCTTCTCCCCAGCCCCGGGGACCGCTGAGGGCACCTCCCGTCTGTGTAGTAGGTGCCGCCCGCCGGTCCCCGAGCGCTCTGTGAGTCGGGGACGGGGGTCCAGACGCAGACACGCGATCGGGTGCCTGCTTGGTTTGGGTACCCATGGCCGCGCTCCATCAGGAAACATGGGGTGGCAGGTCACCAGTTGTCCAAACGGGGACGCTTTTTGAGAGGGGTGTCCTGTGCTTGGTGACCCGCCGGGACACCAGTTGTGTCACCTGGGCACGGTGGCCTGCCTGCCCGCCACCCTCGCCGGAGTACCCCACTCCCTCAGTGTCCTGCCCCCCATTCTCAATCACAGAGTCGGAATGTGGGCTCCCGGAGACCAAGGGCCTGCGGTCACAGGGCCCGCGTTCCTCAGACCCTGCGGAGTCCCCTCCCAGGGCGAGGGGCTGCCCGAGGCCGTCTGGGGAGGGCGCCTGAGCCAGCCGCCTCCCAGCTCTGCTCGCCGGGGCAGAGCCCCACTGGGCCCAGGTGGCCCAGGTGGCCCAGGTGGCCCCGGCCTTGTCCATGCCTAGAAGCCGATTCCAAGGGGAAGGTGACCAGCTGCTGGGGGGTGGCACTAGGTTGGGGACGCTGGGGAACCCCAATCCACGGGATGGGGAAATGGCACTTTTGGCCATGGGGTGAGGCTGGGGCACTGGGGGTTACTGTCACAGGGACTCCACGGAGTGAGACTGGAGGGCGGGTGCGTGGAGGGGGCGGCACAGCCCCGACGACTAGACCAGACCCCCCCAGGGGACACTTGGGGCGCCTTGTTCTTGTCTGGACACCGTGGGATCCCCAGAGGGCCCTGCGCTGGCGTCCTGCATCTCTGTGGCCGGAGCGTGCCCCCAGCCTCTGTCTCAAATGTGTCAGGACAAGGACGTGGCCCCCTGGGCTGTCCACGGGGGGGCTGTGTGGACACAGGGCCGCCCCGCTGGAGGCCAGCACAAGCACAGGGCCCCGGGCTGGCCGAGGCCCATCAGCCGGTGGCCCTCCGTCCGCCCCTTCCCGGGTCACTGCTTGTCCCCAATGTGGGTGGCTCCCGCCGGCGGTCTCTGGGGAGGGGAGGCGGTCAGCCCCAACCCCTGGTCCACAGAAGGGACCCCGAGGGGGAGCAGGCACACTGCTCAGCCACAGGGGGGCCCAGGGGACTAAGGGGACAGGCATGTGTCAGGGGTGGCGCTGGCCACACACCGGCCTGCCTCCCGGCCCCACCGCCCCTCCCTGCATGGGCCCCGGGGGCGGGATAGAGACCGGGGTGGGGGGACTGGGGGGCGAGGGGCAGCAGGGCTGCTGGTGCCTCCCCCAGCAGCAGGGCCGGGGCAGGCGGGGCGGGCGGGGTGCTCTGAGTGTACTCGACAGAAGTGGGGGTCAGGGGCCCCCTCGGGGCCTGACTGATGCGGTCCTGAGTGATGGGGGAGTGATGGCAGGGGGACAGGCCCCCAGGAGCCCAGCCGCTCTGAGAGCTCCTGTCCCTGCACCCAGGCCCCACCCGGAGCCGCAGTGACGGGCCCGAGGGTGCGGGTGCCAGAGGTGCTTGGGGTCCAGGGCCCGCCGGACAGGCTGAAGCCTCATCCCGCTTCCCGTCACCCCTCCCGGGGGCGCACACCTGCCCAGAGGGCCTGTTGCTGCTGGTTTTCCACTGGGGCCAGAGGTGGAGGCTCCGTCAGCACCAAGGGACAGGGAGGCCGGGATACCCAGTGGGGCCACCGGACGCCGAGCCCTGCCTGCGGGACGGGCTCCCCCTGGGCCGGGGCTGAGGAAGAGGAGGGAGGTAGAGAGTGGGGCGGACGGAGGAATGTTTGTGAGCTGCGCCCCAACCCCCGCCGACCTCCCAGGGCCCCCAAGGCTCCTGCCCAGCACCCCCCGCCGCCCCAAGGCCCAGCTGCTGGCTGTGATCGATGGCACGGGCCTGTCAGCAGGGGCGTGGGGGCCCTGGACGCCACATGGCATGGCCATCCGCCGGCCAGCCTGGCCTCCGGCGTTGCCCCCTGCTGAGGCGGGGACCCTGGCCCCCCGACACAGTGAGATAGGCCTTTGTCACCAGAGCTCTGAGCTCCCAGCTTCCCAGAGGCGGGGAGGGGCCCACTGGGGGGTCACTCTGCCAGCTGCCCCCACCCAGCAGCCCCTGCCCAAGGCCGCACAACAGAGGGAGGGAGAGGCAGGGAGCGTGCCTGGTTGGCTTGCCGGGCTCAGGGCAGGCCAGACCCCTGGGACACACGCGGGGGGCCGGCAGGGCTGGGAGCCAGGTCCGGCCCACCTGCCCACCGTCAGCAAAGCCCGTTGTCCGCAAGGGCCAGGAGAACCCACGGCTCATGCACCGGGGCAGGCTGGCAGAGCCGCAGCGAGATCTCGGGGCCCTCATGGCAGGACGGTGGGGGGCGGGGGGGGGGGGGCCTGACAAACACCGGAGCTGGGGACCCAGGCCGCAGGCACCCCCTGCCTGGGCCTGGGGCTGTGTGTCTCCTCCCTGGGTGCCTCTGTCCCAGTCCCCCTTAGCGCAAGGGCACCGGTCACACAGGGTCAGGCCCCCGATGGCCTCTGCACGGACCCTGTCCACACATGGTCACGCTCGGAGGTGCTGGGGTCAGGACTCAGCCGTGTGAATCTGGGGGCCGCAGCTCAACCCACAGTGAAGGGCTCTCCAGCAATCCAGCCCCAGTGGTCACTGCCCCCTGGGCCCTGCAGGACCCCACCATCGTCACTGTCTTGGCAGTGGCAGCCTCGCTGCCCTCCTGGGCCACTGTCCTGGGGGACGGTGGCTCAGCGAGACACCGCCACCGGCCGCAGGGAGGTGAGCACCACTGAGGACACGGAGGCCAGGGTCCCTCAGAAGGCCTGGATGAAGCACCTCTCCCCTCCTCGGACCCCAGCGAGCTCACAGAGAGGGGGACAGACTCCCGTCCTCTTCAGGGAGGGCCCTGGGCACCCACTGTCTGTGATGTCATATGACGGGGCGGTCCTAACCCCCAGGGGGACAGTGGTCCCCTCGCAGGGTGTCGGGAGCTGTGTCATGGAGGCGTTGGCATCAGATCTCTGGGACCCACTGTCTTTCCCTGCTTGTCCCCTCGGGCTCTGGGTGGCCCCCAGGTGGCCCAGGCCCCGCGGGAGTGGCCTCCCTCCAGCTCGGGTTACCTGCCCCAGGTTCGGGAGGAGGTGCTCCTCCCACTGCCCACCGGGCCCTTGCCCACAAGCTCTGGGCTTCTGCCCGGGTCCCCAGAGCCCGGTCACCGCCGGCACTGTTAGGCATGCAAATCTGTAAATGAAATCCAATTAATACCCAAATGAGGGCCTGGGAGCGGCTCCCGAGGCCTGGGGAGGCTGGGCCGGGCCTCCTCTCCAGCTCAAATATTTGTCTCTCATTTGAATGCCCTTTGTGGGCGGGCAGGCGGGTTGAAAAGGGGCCGGCAGACAGAGCCCGGCTCTCGCACGCGAGGCCTGGGGAGGCCTGAGCTGTGCCAGGCTCGCCCCCTCTTCGCCGAGACCGGGTCCTGCCTGCCCCCCACTGCCTGTGGAGATCCCAGCCCCCCAGGCCTCTTCCCTGCAGGTCTGCGGGCCGCACGGAGTGTGCGTGCATTAGTGCAGGGAGGTGTGGCTGACCCCCCCAGCCCCCCTCTGGTCGCTGGGCTGTGGCCGTAGCCCTGACTGCCCACCGGCGGTCCGGGAGGGCTCAGTCCCTCCGGGGGACGGTGCCCGTGGTACAGGTGTGGAGACGGAGGCTCAGGGTGTCAGATGCGCCCCCCAGGGCTGGTCAGGGTTGAGCACGGTTTCCAGGGAGGGGTCGCCAGGGCAGCTCTGCTCCGGGGTGGTGGGCCGGTGGGGTGGGACGCCCTTCCTGCGGCCGGCTGCCCCTGGCAGTCACCCCCTCTCCCCTGAGTGCCCCTCAGCCCCAATGCGACCTCGCTCATTGGCCTGCAGGCCGTTGGGCTGAGCCCTCGGGGCCGGGCCAGCAGAGCTTTGGTATGGAGGATTCGGCAGGTCGGGGCTCTCTGCACCCTGGAGGGGCGGGCCGGGGCGGGCGAGCAGGGCAGGGCCGCCTGCCAGGGCTCCTGACACCCACCCGTGGTCCGCAGGGGGTTGACTCCACCCCACACGGCCTCCCCCTGCTGCCAAGCTGCCTTCCGGCCAACACGACCGCAGTGTGGCCTCTCCGATGCCTCCTCCAGGAAGCCACCCGAGCTGTGTCCCAGGCCGGTCTCGGTGGGCAGGCTCGGCAAAGGCCCCCTCCCAGCCCCCTCTGGGGAGGCAGGGAGAGAGAGAGGGGACCGAGGAAGCAGGCACAAGAGGCGCCAAAGCCGGTGGGCCCCGCTCACCCCTGGGCCCAGTGAGGGTCCCTGACCAGCCTTCCTCCCTGGGGGGAGGGTGCGGCGAGCAGGAGCCTCGGGAGGGGCGGGGGTCGGCAGCTGGTGGGGGTGTCAGAGGTGGCAGGGGCGGTAGGCGCCCAGCGCCTTAGGGCTCAGAGTTATGACCTCAGTCTCAGGAGACAGGCTGATTGCCCCCTGCGGGCTCAGGCCGGTCGGCTGGGCCGCCTCGCCTGGGAGCCGGGACGGGGGTGGGGGTGGGGGCTTGCAGGCCAGAGGGTCCCGCCAAGGCGCGCGCAGAGTGCAGATGAGACGGGCGTGCCCCCACCCCCCGCGGGAGTGCAGGGGGCGGTCACATGCCCGCATGGGGTGCGGGTGGTCCAGCCCTGCACGCCCCCTACCACAGCCTGCGCCTTCCCGACTGCCCCAGCAGGAGGGGGTGCAGCCTGGGCTTTGGGGACTCCCCATGGAGCCCTGGACCCCCAGTTCTCCACCCAGGGCCTGTCTAGGGGGTGTGGGGGTGCTCCTGTAGGTGGGTGGGTCCCCGGGTCCCTGTCCTCCTGGGCCTTCTGGGCACCTCTGGAGGGTCTGCACGTCTGAGGGACACGGTCATGCCGTCGGGGTAGAATTCACCTGAACTTCCTGAGTCTGGGGTGTGTGTGCATGGGTGCGCCCTTGTACACCCTGCACCCCGATCGCCACCCGCACCGTCCCTGCTTGGCGGGCTCCCCGGCCCCCCACCCTCTCCCTGTGCTGGCCCCTGTCGAGCACGGCGGGTGCGCGTCTGTGTCCAGCCGGGCCCAAGGGCCCCTGTGAGCCGAGCCAGTGGGGAGACGCTGAGGCGCTGGGGGCCGGGGCAGCAGCCGGTGTGTGGGTGTCGAGCGGTCGCGGCGCCCCTCGAGGGGGCATTCCCGTCTCTGTCCAGCTGTCCGGGGCGCCGGTGTTCCGGGACGCCCCGTTTCTGCTCCCCCAACTCACACTCCTTTTGGAATGAGGCGGAACGTCATTCAGATTAGTAAATGCACCGACTTCAAATAAAACAAAGGAGAAAACAGACCGTTTGTCTGAGGGCACACAGCTAGGGGGTCTGGTGGGGGCACAGGCAGGCCCTCTGACCGCAGTCAGCGTCCCCACCCCGGTCTCCGTCCCTAGCTGCAGGAATGTTGAAGTGAGGTGGTGGGTGAGGGTCTCAGGGAGCCCTCCTCCCGGAGGCCTGGGTGCCCAGCCCCTCTGAAACCCTTGTGGGTGCTTGGAGATGTCCTGCTGGGGGGTGGTCAAAGCTCAGCTACAGGACAGTCCAGTGCCTGTGGGCTGGAGGGGCCGGGACTGCTGGGAGGGCTTCCTGGAGGCAGGCGCAGGGAACCCCACAGGATAGAGAACTTTCAGGCCCAAGAGCAGGCCCACGTGCCGTGCGGGACCCCAGGGGGAGGGGACCCAGCATGAGCCCAAGCAGGCCAGGGGCTCAGCCAGGCCGGGCCCCCACCCCCACCGCCCCGGCTCCCTGCTTCCCTTCCGAGCACTCCTTCAGGTCCGACCAGTTCTGGGCAGGGCCTGGGTGCAGCCGCCGCCGGGGGTGGATTCCAGCGCCCTCTCTGCTTCACTTCATCTGGAGGCGTGCAACCTCGCCCCCGCCCAGCCCACCCCCGCCCAGCCTCCCGGCCCCTGGCGGCTCGCTCCCACCCTGCCCGCCCCTCCCAGCCTTGCGGCCCCCTGCCTCCCCTCCCTACGCCGCAGGCCCTTTGCTCAGGAAAGGTCAGGCAGCCAGAGCTCAGGAAAGGTCAAGCAGCCAGAGCCGCGCCTCCTCCCACACACATACAGTGCACAGGCCACACGCCTATGCACGCATACAGGTACACATACATGCACACAGTCTCGCCAACACAGAGACATACAGATGCATATATCCACATACGTCACGCTCATGCACACACACAGGTACAGCCACACGAGCCACGTTCCTGCAAAAATATATACACTCACACCTACATAGACACAGACAGAGGGTCCCAGTAACTCACGGTCACGGCGACACACGATCATAGTGACACAGGGTCACGGTGACACACGGTCACAGTGACACACAATCACGGTGACATGGGGTCACGGTGACACAGGGTCACGGTGACACACGGTCACGGAAACTCATGGTCACGCTGGCACACAATCATGGTGACACGGGATCACAGTGACACGGGATCATGGTAACACAGTGTCATGGTAAATCATGGTCATGGTAACACAGGGTCACAGTGACACACAATCATGGTGACACGGGGTCAGTGACATGGGGTCATGGTAACAAACGGTCATGGTAAATCACGGTCACAGTAAATCACGGTCACAGTGACACACAATCACAGTGATACAGGGTCACAGTAACTCATGGTCACGCTGACATACAATCACAGTGACACGGGGTCATGGTAACATGGGGTCACGGTAACACAGGATCACATTAACTCATGGTGACACTGACACACAATCATAGTGATACAGGGTCACGGTAACTCACGGTCACAGTGACACACAATCGTGACACACGGTCATGGTGACATATGATCATGGTGACACATGATTATAGTGACACAGGGTCATGGTGACACACAGTCAGTGACACAGGGTCACGGTAACTCACGGTCACGGTGACACACAATCACAGTGACACAGGGTCACAGTGACATAGGGTCACAGTAACTCACGGTCACAGTGACACATGATCATGGTGACATGATCATAGTGACATAGGGTCATGGTGACACACAGTCACAGTGACACACGGTCACGGAGACATACGGTCACGGGGACACACGGTCATGGGGGCACAGGTCACAGGGACACAGGGTCACAGAGACTCGGGGAAACGGTGACACACGGGCTAGGTCGCTGTGGGCTTTGGTAAAATCAGGCGGTACATAGAAAGCGTTCAGCACGATAAAGTGGACCGAGGCGCATGAGCCTTCCGCCTGTGTCCTCTCCCCAGATGGCTCTACCCGCTCTGCTTTCCTGACGCATGAAGTTTGGAATCAACTCACTGGCCTCGACCAGACGGTCTCCCGGGGACACTCCGCTGGGCGAGCCTGCGGTCCGTTGAGGGAGAACCACACCGTAGCAATCCCACCCATGGGCAGGGGTGTCTCTCCCTTCGTTTTGGTCTTGGATTTCTCTCATCGGGGTTTTCTATAGTTTTTGGTATATGGGATCCACACACTTTGGGTATATAGTTTTGGTATATATTTATCCCCGAGGGTTTTATTTTGGGGTGCTATTGTGAGTGGGGCCGTTTTGGAATATGCAGGGTTCTGATTGTTCGTGCGCGGGAGGA
The DNA here is from genome assembly GCF_004126475.2 of Phyllostomus discolor. NCBI lineage: Eukaryota > Metazoa > Chordata > Mammalia > Chiroptera > Phyllostomidae > Phyllostomus > Phyllostomus discolor. The sequence goes on from NC_040908.2 coordinate 170,324,568, forward strand.
GAATGACTTTCGCATGTCGACATCACACCGGATCCGGCGAAATTCTCTTCTGCATTCTTGGAGTTTTCTGTCGTGGTTGTCGGGGGCGGGGGTCTGCATGAGCGTTCCTCTCATCGAGAATAACCATAGTTTTATGTCTTCCTTTGCAGCCTGCGCACTGTTTCGTTTTCTCACCCGAGCCTCGCCCTCTCCCCCCGCCAGGCCCGTCAGTAAGTTGCCAAACCCCGGCGGCGAGAGCAAAGGGGTACCCACGCCTCCTGACCTGCCGAGGGGGCGCATGCAGCCTCTCACCGCGTAGTAGGGCAGGGTTTTTACAATGTCTTTTATTCGGTCATTGAAGTCCTGTTTTGTTCCTCGTTGGCCAAGAGGTTTTTTTAAAAAACCATCCTGAGCGGACGGTGAATTTTGTTTGATCGTTTTTTGCTTTCTGGGTGGGACCCTCGGCTGCCGGGCGCCTGCGCACTTGGGGCTGCGTTTCCTGCTTAGACGACCGACTGGCCCCTTCCTCTCCGCGGGAGTCCCCTGTCCCGAAGTCGGCTTCGTCTGGCGGGGAGAGCCGCCCCAGCTCCGCTCTGGCCGGCGTTCCTGGGTTTTCTCCGCCCACTCACTCCACGCCCATCAAAGTGTTTCTATTTAAAGCCGGTTCTCACAGGCAGCAGCTGGCTGGGCCCGGCTCTCCTCGCTCCGTCTGACAACCCCCCTCTCTTCACGGGGGTGTTGAGTCTGTTTAAATGTAACGTCCTTGTGTGTGTTTGCAACCACTTGACAATGTTGCCAGTTCTCTCCGTGTGTTCCGCCTGTTCCTGGCTCTCCTCCCCCTCTTTCCTGCCTCCTTTTGCACGGAGTATTTTTTACTATTTTATTGTGTCTTCACTACGGCCTGATGAGTTGCTTTTTTAAAAAAGATTTTAATTTATTTTTAGAGGCAGAGAAGGGAAGGAGAAAGAGAGGGAGAGAAACATCAGTGTGTGGCTGCCTCTCCTGCGCCCCCTCCTGGGGACCTGGCCCGCAGCCCAGGCATGGGCCCTGACTGGGAATCGAACTGGCGACCCTTTGGTTTGCAAGCCCGTGTTCAATCCACTGAGCCACACCAGCCAGGACAATAATGTGCTTTCTAGAAACATCGCTGGTTGTCCCGGGCTTTACAACATACAACTCTAATTAGTGAAGGTCCCCACCTGGGTCCCACGGCCAGGCTGCGTGTGCGTGTGCCTTGTAAGAAACTGGTCATCAGTCACAGCTCACGTGTCGCTATCAACACCCAGCGTGTGCCCACTGTTTTTGCTGGGGGCGGTGTTGTCTCTGAGAGGAGTGGAAACGAGGACCCCGGGGGGTTTGCTTCTACCGCCGTGGCTCCCTTTCCCACGCTCTCGGGGTCTTCGTCAGAGCCAGGCTCCCGGGAGGGGCCTGGGCGTCCTTCCCCGGTGTCCTCGTGCAGGGGTCTGCCAGCGGGGGGGTGCCCGCCGTGGTCGTGTCTGGTAAGGACTCCGTGTCGCCTCCTGATCTGAGACCCGCCTGCCCCATAGGCAGAGCTCTGGGTCCGCGGCTCCTTTCAGCCCTGGCTTTTTGGGTTTGCGACAAGAAACGTGCTGTCACTGTAACCTTTCCCCCGGGTGGGGGTGGGGCAGGGGGATGCGCCTCCCCTCTCGGGCCGCTTCCCCGAGGAGCTGCGCGCTGTCTCGGGTTCTCAGCGGCGTGAGCGCGGCGTGCCGTGGGTTCTGTTTCAGGGTGTTTATCTCCTCCGGGATCCTCCCAGCTGCCGGGGGGCGTGGCTTGTTGTGTGTCCGTAACTGCGTGGCCCTCCCACTGACCACGCCCCCAGGTGTTTCCGCCGGGCGGGCCTTCCTCCGCGCCTTCTTCTCTCCGGGAGACTCCAGTGGCGCCTCCGTGAGAACGCCGGGAGCTGGGTGCTCAGCCCGGCGGTCCCCCCCCCGCCCCCCGCGCACCTCCTTCATGACTTCCCCTTGGGGCGCCGCTGTCTGGAGGCCTCCCGGTGGCCTGTCCTCGGGCTCACCGGTTCTCCCCTGCTCTGAGTGTCCCCGCGAGCCCTCGGGACTCCTTCCCGGCTCCGCGATGGCATTTCCGTTCGAGCGTTTCCGTTTGATTTTTCTTCCAGTTTTTGTCCTTCATTCCCTGACCTTCGATGCTCCTTCTCTCAAGGGGGCCCAGGACGGCACTTGGGGTCCCTGTATCAATGCGACCTTCGACCTCCTGGGCCCCAATGCAGCAGCGCTGCAAGAATCTGGGTGTTCCCAGTCCCCTCCCCCGACTCTGTGGTCGGAGGCCCCCTGGAGGGGAGGACAGACGGTCGCATGCTGCGGGCAGCGTCGGGCCGTATCGAAGCGCCCTTCTGCCTGGGGCCCAGCTTCTCTCCATGTTGACGGGCCTGGGCCTGAGAGTGGGGTCCAGTCTGGGCACTGGCCCGGGGCCAGGACTCTGCACTGATGAGGATGTGTGGCCTCCTCTCTTATCTGTGCACACCAGGCGATCAATCGCCTGCAGCCCCCCAGAAAGCACCACACTCCATTAGGGTCCTCACAGGGCCCTGGGGGTCAGGCCCCTGTGGCCATGTCCACTTTGCCGCCCATGTGCGTCAGCTCGGGCCGCCGTGACGAAGCACCACAGACAGTGACGGTCCCCGTCCGGATGTCACAGGGCCAGCTGCTCCCAAGGCCTCTCTCCGGGGTGTACAGATGGCCGTCCCCTCCCTGTGTCCCCCCTCGGTCGTCTCTCTGTGCGTGTCTGTGTCCTGGTCTCCTCTTCTTTAAAAGAAATTTTTAAAAATCCTCCTCCAAGGGTAGGTGTACTTACTGATCTGAGAGAGAGAAGGTGTGGGGGAGAGAGAGAGAGAGAGAGAGAGAGAGACATCGGCATGGAAGAGAAATGCCAACTGGCCGCCTCCTGCACGTGTCCTGACCAGAGATGGGACCGGGCACCATTTGGTGCAGGGGACAGCGCCCCAGCTCCCCGGGCCACCGCGCCCGGGTCCAACCTGCCCTTCCCATAAGGCCCCCCCAGTCACACTGGGTAAAGACCACCCTGTCGACCTCCCTTTCCCTCCGCCGCCTCTGCAAAGACAGCACCTCCAGACACAGCCCTGCTCTGAGGTGCTGGGTGCAGGGCTCCCACGTGGAATTTAGGGGACACAGTTCAGCCGGGAACGCTTGCCCGCTGGGTGGGCGTGTCCCCTCGCAGCTGGCAGGCCCACGCTGCCCCTGCCCTGTGCTGCTCCCGGGATCTCTGACCTTCGCTGGCAGGGCCCAGGTCTACAGCAGCACCCGCCCCAGCACCCGCCCCCCTGCCTGCAGGTCCTGCCCACCACCACCAAGCCCCTTCGCAATGCGGGTGCCCCTCTGGTTGTCCTGGCAAACAGAGCATGCTGGGCCCCCCCGAAGGCATGGCTGGCCATCCACTGGGCTCCCACCCCGACCGTGGGGGATGCCCACCTCTCCAGACCTTCTCCCTGTGCCCTCTGCCACGCGGCTCCGGCCCCACCCCCTGTCATGGCCTGGCCACGGCCATGAGATGTCCCAAGGGCGTCCCAGCATGCACTGGGAATGGCCCCCGGGCCCCCCTCAGGGGCTCATCCCTCGTCTCAGCACAGGGCTTGTCCCCACCAGCTTCCCCCTGCCCCCCGTCCACTTCAGCACTGCTGCTTTGACCCGGCACCCTGGACCCCGCCCCAGGCCCCGGAGGCCCTACTGGCCTGCCCTGTAGCTCCCCGGGTGCGCCGCCTCTCGCCGCCCGATAGAGGCCAGCCCTTTCTGTGGGCCGTGCGGGGATGCGACACCAGCCACCCACAGGGAGGCGGGCAGACCACAGGGCGGGTGGGTGTTGGTTGGTAAGGCGCCTGCCTCGATCCGGCCCCCGCGTGGTCTTTGCGCAGGTGTGGCCTCTACCTCCCAAAGGGGCGCTTTCCAGAAGGCCCAGGGGCTTTGGGTCTCGGGGGCAAGGGTCCCAGGGTCCTCATCCTCAGGCCGGCCTCCTCTGCAGCTCAGGGCCCAGAGACCCAGCCCTGGGCCTGGCCTTGGCCTGCAGCCTCTGCCCCTCTGGCTGCGGCGGGGGGGACCCTGGGGCTCTCACGCTCGACTCTGGGTGGCAGGTCCACAGCACTGAGCCACTGCCCCTCCCCCCCGGCTCTGGTGCCCCTGCTGTGGTCAGGGGCTGGGACGTGGCCCCGGCCTGGACGGAGCATAGCAAACACCCGGCTCTGGCTCCCAGCACCCAGGCCGGGGGCAGCCCCTGCATTGGCTCAGCCCCGGGGGGTGGGGGGGACCGCAGGCATGCCCAGCGCCTCCCCTGGCTGTGTCCCGGCAGTGGGAGGGGTGCCCCAGGGGATGGGGACCGAGAAAATAAGCAAGGAGGAGGTCTCCTGGGGACCCTGGGGGGCACCACGGAGTGACTGCTTTGAGGACAGCACGGGCCTCTCTTGCTCTTGGGGTGAGCGGGGCCCCTCCGTGTCCGGGCTGACCTGGAGGTGCGCACGGCCTCCTGTCTGCCGGAGAGTGCTCCCCGGCGGGGCGGTGGTGAGCAGTCCACCAGGTGCAGGGCTGGGGGCCGGCAGCGGGGCGGGTTTCCAGGTCTCAGAGACAGGGTCCGGGGGAGCGTGCCGGGGCGGGGCCTCCCGAGAGGGTGGGCGGGGCCTCCCGCCCCAGCAGGCGGCACTCCCGGCCGCTGCTCGGCCCGGGGCTTTGAAGCGCGCGTGTCTGCCCGAACCTGCCCGCCGGGCGGACGAGGCCGCGAGGACGTGTGCCTGTGTGGTGTCGCCGCCGGCGGGCGGCTGGGGCGGGAGGGCGGGTCGCTGTGGGTGTGGCAGCGGCTGTGGGTGCGTGTGCCCTGCCGGGGCGGGGCACGAGTCTCTGCGGCCGGCTGTGTGTGCCTGCGGTGCCTGCACCCCGGGGGGAGGGGTGGCTGTGTGTGCGGGGTGGGTGTCACCACCACACACACACGCCTGTGCTGGGTCTCTGCTTGTTAGGGGGCAGCGGGGGGGGGGGGGGGGCAGCTCACAATCCCCCAGCCCTGGGAGTCTGCCGCGTGGGGCTGCGCCTCCCGGGATGTCACCAGTGGGGCCCCGAGCAGGCTCACAGCTCACACAGGTGCCTGCGTGGAGCCCCGCCTGGCTCAAGTCTTCACCTGCGAGGTGTTGGTGACGGGGAAGCCTGTGGGGCCTGGGGTGGGGGTCGGGGGGCTGGGAGGCTTCCTGCTTCCTACTCAGCGTTCTGTAAATAAACCTGAGTCTGGCCCTGGCTGGCGTAGCTCATGGATTGAGCACAGGCTGCGAACCAGGCATCGCAGGTTCGATTCCCAGTCAGGGCACATGCCTGGGTTGCAGGCCATGGCCCCCAGCAACCGCACATTGATGTTTCTCTCTCTCTCTATTTCTCCCTCCCTTCCCTCTCTGGAAATAAATAAATAAAATCTTTAAATAAACCTGAATCTGCGCTAAAAAAAAAAATAGAGGCTGCTGGTAAAATAATAAAATAAGACCCCATGGACTTGGGCCCTGTTGGGGGGGCTGGAGCCATGGAGGGAGGGAGGTGGGGTCCTGCCCAGGGCGGGCTGGCAGATGGGACAGCTGGGGACGGGGGCGGGTTGGACAGGGGAGGCAGCTCCTGTCCGGGAGTCGGCTGGGCAGTGGGCTCAGAGCTCTGTGGGTCTGATGGGGCCACACGGGGGGAGTGCACAGGGCTGTGGGATAGTGGGGGGCTCCCGGGGCTGTGACCCCGCATACAAAGTCCTGGCCCCAGCAGTGCCGTTGTTTGGGGGGGTGGTTATTCAGGTGGGGGGCTCAGAGGGAGGGCAGTGTGAGCTGGGGGCATGGGGGGGGGGCTGACGGAGGAGATGCAGGGGTGCAGGGAAGTGGAGAGAGGGGACGGAGGGGTCTGATCCAGGCGAGGGTCGAGGAAGCACAGGGAGAATCCCGCAGAGAGAGTCTGGCCAGCGGGCTGGTGCAGACAGGGGGCGGGGCCGCCAAGGAGCAGAGGGGCCACTGCCTGGGCCCCGTGGGAGGCGCGGAGGTGACTGGGTGCCAGGTGTCCTGGAGGACGGGGCGCCTGCCGTGTCAGGACGCCGCGGGTGGCATCCCTGTGGAGCAGGAGGAGCAAGCCCGGCACAGGGCCGCTGTGTGGGGTCCCGTGCAGGCCCAGGGGCTCTGGCCTGGGCTTCAGGACTGGGGTGACCCCAGACACCCCACTTTGTTCCCACCGGCAGTGGGGCGAGCAAGAGGCCAGGCCAAGAGCAGATCGCCCCGCCCTCCCCATTTCACAGGGGAAAACACTGGGGGCCGGAGGGGGGTGCCAGGGCGGATCCCGGCCCTGCACCCAGCAAGGGTCAGTGGGCCGCTCGGGGGTCGGGGAGGGGAGAGCCGGGCGGGGGCTGCCCCCTGCAGATGCGGCAGCTCTGTCCCTGGGGGGAGTGGCCGAGGATTCGCCACATTTCCCCGCTCCCTGCCTTTTCACCCCCGTGTCTGGGCGGTGGGTGTTCGGTTACCCCACCTTTGTGCCCTCGGACCTGCGTGCCGGCAGGAGTTGGGTCTGCCTGCACACCGCTGCGTCCCAGGAAGCCGCCTGGTCCCACAGTCAGTGGGGCAGGACGAGTGAGCAGAGGGGATGGATCCTGGGGTGGGGGGGGGCGGGCGAGTGTGTGGCTGCGGCTGGCGGGGGGCCTCCTGGGCACCACAGCTGACCCCGAGTGTGCGCCCTCGCCAGCCGCCGGCTCACTGCTCCAAATGGCGAGGGGCCCCACGGATGGGTGGAGGCCCCAGACTCAGGGAGGCCAGGTCGCCCTCCCAGGGTCGCAGCCACGTGGGCAGAGCTGGGCTCTGAGCCAGGTCTGTGCCTCCCGGAGTCTCCCACGTGCTGGGGCCTTCTGCCTGCCCATCTATCTCGGTGGGTTGTGTTTTTTTTTTTTTTTAACGGAGGTAAAATCCACGTGAAATTAGCTGTGGCAAAGTACACAATTTGGTGGCGTTCAGTCCATGCACAAGGCTTCTGTCTAGTTCAAAACCTTCCCGTCGCCTCCCCGATGGGACACGCTCCCAGCCCCCGGGACCACCAGTCTGCCCCCGTCTGTGGGCTCGTCTCTTCGGGACAGTCCCCACACACGCAGCCACTCCACTCGTGATCTTCCGTGTGGCGCCCTCCACTGGGCACCCTGTCTCACAGCACGGCCAAGGCTCGACCTGCAGGCTGTCCTGAGCCACGCTGCTGCGGACAGGCATGAGCAAGTGTCCAGTCCAGGCCCCATGTGCTGCGCGCCTTGGTCCGGACACAGGAGCAGAGCCGCCGGCTCCCCAGGCGAGTTACTGCGACACTTTGAGGAGCCGCCCCGGCTCACACCATTCTGCCCCCTTGCCCACAGCCAACGAGAGCTGCCGAGGTGTCTCCGGGGGCCGGGAGTGTCCGGGTCTGCCTGCCCCACCGTGGGGGCTGTGGTGTGGCTGTCTTGCTGGTGGCTCTATCAGGGTCCCCTGGGCCTCTGTCCCAGCTGCAGGCTTCTGGAGGCTGGTTCTGGTACCGGGGAGAAGCTGGGTGCTCTTTGCCCACTGCGGGCCCCCGGGCAGGGCGGCAGCACCCTGGTGGGATGGGGGGGGGGGTGCCCGGGCCGTGCCGGCGGCTCCCCTCACAGGCCTCAGGTTTACCCATTAACAGGACGGCGGTGGGGCTGCAGACAATGGCGTGTTTGTTTGCTGTGGCCAGGGGGGCCGCACGGGGCCCTGGCACAGCCATCAAAGCCCGGTGACTAAGTCTGTCGGGGAGGGATTTGTGCAAACAAGGAGACAGGTGCAGAGGCCGGGCCAGCTGCCGGGGCTGGGGGCTCCTCGAGGCGGCCGTAAATGCCCCTGGGCCAGCCGGCCGGCCTTCCAGCCAGAGGCCTGTCCCCCCAGGCCCATCGTCTGCCCAGGCTAGGCTGCTGCTGTCCCCAGCATGGGTCCTGAGGGCCTCACCCTCGTGCGCCCCTGCGGCCTGCCCGGAGGGGGGACCGGCCCTCAGAGCCGGCTGGCTTCCCACCCATGATCCCACGTGGTGGGCTTTCCACCTCAGCGGGAGCTGGGACACTTCTCTTCTTACGGCCCAGGAGGCCCCTTTAAAACAGGGACTCTGTCACCTGCAGGCACCTGCTCCTGGGGCTCTGGCCCCAAAGTGGGCATCCAGGGTCAGGGGTCAGAGGTCAGAGGACCAGCGGTCTCGGCTAAAGCCCAGCGTGGCCGGGCAGCTGTGCCCAGGGCAGGCACCTCTGGAGGGGGCACGGGTGGCACCCTCTGTGCCCATGGGTGGCTATCCCGGGCCCCCTGGACACTTTGCTGGGTGCCACCTCCGTCTGCTTCCCAGGGGGCCACACTGACCCGGTGGGCCCACAGCCCATCCCCACCTGGGTGGGGCCATGTGGGGCGGCCGGTGGTCCAGGCTGTGCCAGCTCCTTTGCCTGCGTGTGACAACCGCACGTGGACTCATCGTCTTGCCGGGGCCCGTGCAGGGACACGCAGGGACAAGTCCAACAGGCAGGGCTGCCAGCGGGGCCCACGCGGGCAGGGCAGGGGACAGTGGCCGAGGCCCAGGCTGTGACAGAAAGCAGGCGGGGGATGGGTGTCACCGCTCTGCAGTACCAGCAGGGTGGGAGCACAGCTCCAGCCTGGGACTCGGCTGGCAGGGGGTCCCTCTTGCTCCTGCTGCCCCTGTTCTCACTCCTGCCATCCTGGGCCCAAGGGGGACGCCGGCCCCCCTGCCCCTGGGCTCAGACCTCCCCTGGACGTTGCCCCCAGTCCCCAGCCCAGACCCCCAGCAGGCTCCCGCACCCGCACCCGGCCACGGGCGTGCCCTTCTGTCCCGTCTCTGGGGTCATCTCCACATCTGCACAAGGGACCCGTCTGTCTGGCTATATGGCCCCCCACCCCCCCACGAGATTCCCCCCACTGGAGGGTCCTCGCCAGGTCGGCTGGAGAGCCCTCTGGGATCACAGCTCATCCAGAGCGCCGGCCCAGCCCCACTCCCCTGCCACCTGGGCCTTCCGAGTCCTCCTCCTCCTCCTCCTCCAGGAAGCCTTCCCTGACCGCCCTGGTCCAGCGGGGACCGGGTCGCAAGCGCCCCCAGAGTAGGCGGTCAGCCGCACCGAGAACACGGACTCCTCTGGAGGAGCCTGGGGCGGCGGGTCCGGAACGCGCGTGTGCGCACGTTAGCAGTGGGGGCTCGGGCGGCTCACCCGGCGACCAGCGCCCCTCGCTGTGATTGGCTGAAGTGGGACTTCCGTGCCTCCCGCGGGTTCCGGGGAGACCACCGCCGTGCAGAGCCCGGGACCCTGGGCCACCGGCTCTCTCCGACCCCTGACGGCCCCAGGCCTTCCCGACACGGACTCTGCCCCCACCCCACACCCCCACCCCCACAGCAGGGAGTGAGGGACCAGGCAGCTGGGGTCCCAAAACACAACTGCAGTCCTTTTGTGACCTCGTCTCGGAAGTGATGCCGTCACTTCCGCTGCATCCTATTGGTCAGAAGCCGGTGAGTCCCGCCCACAATCGCAGGTGTCAGTCACACCGGATGGGGATATGGGAGGCGGGTCCTGTGGCCCTTAGAGGCTGTGACCACAAGCAGGGTCCGCCTGGGACGTGTCCACGGGGTCCCCAGGGGCCGGACACCTGTGTGAGCAGAGAGCCCCGTGTGGGGAGGGCAGCCCGGGGCAGGTGGGGACGCTGCACCAGCGGCAGCGCAGAGGGTCCCCGCAGCGGGTGCCTCCACCCCCACCTGGAGGGGCCGCTGTGGGCGCCAGGCCCGGGCGCCCCTCGCGCCTGCCTGGACACTCGCTGCTCCGCTCCGGGCACAGGAAGCCCTTGACTGCAAACTCAGGACTGTCCCCACGCAGTGGCTGTGCACAGGCCACAAGGCTGGACCGAGTAGGTCCGTCTGAGGGAGGCGGCCCTGTCCTTGGGTCTCCTCAGGGCTGTCCCTGCTGTGCTGGGGACACTGGCAGGATGTCACGGGGGGCTTGGGCTCTGTCCGTAGGACGTTGCCAGTCAGGGTGGCCTCTGGAGGTAGTGAGTGCCCCGCTCCTAGGAGCATGCAATCTCAGAGGCCGGGGCCCGTCCGTGGGGAGGGCGGGACTTGACTGCCACCGTCTCTCCCAGGGACCGGAGTGTGGGGAGGGGAGGGGGCCGAGCAAGGAGGTGGGCAGGAGGCCAGTTGGGGCCTGCAGGCCCAAAGCAGAGGGGGGGGGAAAGGGGGGGGGCAGGCTGGCGGGATCACAGAGAGCCACGTGGGCCCACAGCCTGCCTCCCCCTCGGCCACCGCCTCTCGGTCCTCCTGGGCCCAAGTGGGAGCCGGCTCCAAGTCCCAGCCCTCAGCCGTCCCGCCAGCCTGGCTCCAGCTCCCGGCCCCTCTCCGTGTGGGGTGGGCAGGGTCCGGCCCGCTGCCCCTCTGCCGCCTGTGGGGACCCCCTGACCCCCGTCCTGGGAGGGGAAAGGGCCGGGCCGGGCCAGGTAGACAGGCAGAGACACGCAGCGATCTGGCCTCCACCGCCGCCGAGCGGGCAGCCCCGGGACGGTTATTTCTGGAATGTGGGGCCGGCCCGGCCCGCGAGAGGCGTGGGCAGCCGCCAGCTCGCAGGCGGGGGGAGTGACCCCGTTTCTGCTGGCAACCAGCTCACGGCTGGGCTCCCCGCCTCGGAGCTGGGCTACAAGGTCACCTGCAGGCCGGGCCCCTCCCTCGGACTTTCCAAACCCTCCAGCCTGGGAGGACCTGCCCCCCCCCGCCCCGCCCCTCACCTTCCTGGCTCCCCAGGCCCCGTGCCCCCTGGGCTGCCAGCTCGGGGTGTCCCAGGGGGGCCCTGGCAGCATTGGTTGGCACGGCCAAGCTGAGCCACGGCCCCTCACTCGGGATGGGGCTGGATCTTAACCAACTGCTGGGCATACTGAGGGCCACTGGTCAGGGTTCCAGGCACAGCTGCCACTCTGGCCTCCCTGTCCTGCCTGGGGGACGTGGTTGCCCTCGGCCCTCTCCCCTCTGTGGTCCGGCCGCGTCCCCCACCCCCAACCTGCTCGTCCAGCCCTCCCCCTCCCCCACCGGCCACACTTCCCGCTGTTCCTTAAGCCCCGCAGCACACTCCGGCCATTCCTGCCGCAGGGCCTTTGCACCTGCCCCTCGCTGGGCAGGGAGACACTCTGCACAGACGTTCGTCCACCCCACAGCCTCTCAGAGACGCCCGCCGAGAGCGTCTCGTCTGAGCTGCAGCGCCGAGGGCAGGGCCGGGCCCAGGGCAGGTGCTCGGTGCACAGACGGACCCATGCCGGACCCATGCCGGACCCATGCCGGAACTGCGGGATGATGCGGGCCCTGGGGTGCAGCCGCCGCACCGGGAGAAGCCCAGGTGACACGGAGCCGCGTCTGGGTGCCCGCTGACAGCCCAAGCCAGCACCTGCTGCAGGCCTGCAGGTGAGGAAGGCTTGCGGCCAGGGCGCTCTGCCACCTTCGACCCCACAGGGCAGACCAGGAGCGAAGGCGCCCCTCGGAGGCCACCACCACCCGCTGTCGGAAGTCACCGTGGTGGCAGCAGTGACAGCCGATGGAGCGTTCTGATGCGGGGTGCTGCCTGCCCGCTCGCCAGCCCGTGATCCCCCAGAGGTCATGCCCCAGCCAGCCTCAGTGTTGCGCCTGGAAAATGGGGGTGACGGCAGGGCCTGCCTGCCAGCAGTTCCGAGAGGAAAGGAGGGAGGGAGGGACAGGCGGGGACTCGGCACCGCCGGGCCCCAAACCCCACGGTGATTTGCACCAGGACTCTGCCCCCGTCCACGAGAGGACAGTGGGGATGCCTCCACGGAACGCGCCTTCTCACTGCTCAGGGCGTGAGGACCGAGTCCCTCGGCGCGGCCCCGAGGCTGGAAAGTGCCGGCAAGACGGTGGGTGCCACCCCCACATCGAAGCCCGCCCCCCCTCCAAGTCTGTGGCCTCAGGTGTCGGGGGCTGGACCACGTGGGCCCCTGTGGCCACGCGGCCCGAGGCTGCACCCAGCAGCCCGGCTTCCGAGTGGCCCGGGTCTTCCCAGCCAGGGCTCCCTCGGGGGGCTCACCCCCCGCCCTTGAGGGACAGCCAGGTGGGTAACTGGGGAGGTGTGGCCCCCATGCCATGACCGCCCTGGCCGACGGCTGTGTTAAGAGAAGCCTGACTTCAGACACCAAATTTGAGAAACAGTGTTCGGGTCGGTGAACTGTGTCCAGGGTGGGTCTCTCCCCCCAGGGGCCCCTCGCCTGGACTGTCGCCCACACAAGGCCCAGCCCGGTCACCAGGCCCGACCCCCGCTGCCCGGGGGACTCTGGAGGCTTCCGGTGAAGCCTGGCCGACGGCTGCCTCAGTCTCCCCTGCTGCCAAGGGGCCGACACCGTGGCCCCCGAGTACCCCGCCTCGCCCTCTGTCTGTGCTGCTGGCCTGGGGCCTGTCCAGCCGGAGCCGCATGCCCTGACGGCACGACCAGCTCAGCCCAGCCCAGCCCTGACTCCGGGGGCCCCCTGGGGAGCGGGGTCACCTGGCAGGCTGCACCCGCTGAGGGCAGAGGCAGCAACAGGCGGGGGGGGGGGGCGGGCGAGAGGCGGCGGGCAGGGCGCGGCTTCTCCGGGAACCAGTAGCCCGAGGACAGCCCAGGTCGGGGCGTCCCCACCCCGGACGCCAGACGCTGGTGAGCGATTTGCCACCCCGTCCCCGAGAGCCAGGCAGCCAGGGCCAGCCCTGCCCTGCCTGTGGGGGTGGGGAGACCTGCGGGCACACCTGCGGGGACACCCCACGCGGGGCCCCTGCCTTCGGGCACTGGAACCCTACAGTGTCCCTGGGGTGCAGGGCCCCCTGAACCCCACCCCCGGCAGGCCAGCAGAGGTCCCAGGACCGGCTTCGGGAGGTGTCCTGAGTGGGCAGCCGGGCTTGCCGAAGCCCCTTCCCCGACCCTGTGACGGGCCACTATCGGACCCTCAGGCACCTGCAGGGCACGGGGAGGCGCCTGCGCTGGCCGTGGGGGCCCTGGCCCCAACATTGTGGGGCTGTGAGTGCCTCAAGTGTCCGGAAGCTGCTGGACCTCCGTCAGCCTGGTGTGGGGTGCATGCCAGCCCCCCAAGGCCCACCCCTCGCTCCCTTGGCTGCAGGTGCCACCAGCTGGGGGAAGGCCCTGAGGTCCCAGGGAGGGGCGGGGGTGCCCTGGGGTCGCCATGGGGGGCCTCTTGGTGAGCCCCGGACACTCCCTCCGGAGATGGAGCTCCCGACAGCTCTGTGCCTGTCCCAGCCGCCACCACCCTCGCATGCTTTGATGTCCCAGACCAGCAGGGGTGGGGCCCCGGCTGCCTGCGGCCCCTTTGAACTGGGGCCCGGCCCTGTGGCCCCACATGGCAGACCCAGCAGCATCCAGTCCACCCAGGTTTGGGGGGAGGCCTGGGCCCCCCATCCTGGGTCAGAGGTCTGTCACTGCAGGGGTCTCTGAGGGGGAGGCTGAGCTTTCGCGGAGTCTACTCTCAGCCCCCACGTGCCGCACGCCCTTCCTGGTGGAGGAAGGCGGCGCCTGCCCCCCGCCCCCCTCCCCGCCGTGCAATCCCGGAGGCTCTAGCCCACCCCACAACGGGTGCGGGAAGGGCCCGGGCCGGCCGGATCAGAGCGGCCGCCGCCACCCCACCTGCAGCTGACGGGGGGCCAGGGAGCCCGGCCGTAAACCCATTTGCTCCCCGGACCAGAGGGGGAGTGAAAGCAACAGCTCATAAAACCGAGCCAGAATCAAAGCTGACTTATCTCTTCATTTTGCTATAAAGTCTCAGAATCAGAAAGGCAGGTGGCCTCTGCGTGGTTCGGGGTCACGGAGATCTCCAGGCCAGGGTGGCCAGGAGGGGGCCGCTGCCGCTCGGGCAGGCGCACAGCCAGGGCGGGGGGGGCGGGTTTTCCCGGAGTCCCTGGCCCTGGCCCAGGGGAGCCCGCAGGAGGCCTTCCCCGCGGCCGCTCCTGGGATGGGCGAGGGCCCCGACTCCCTCCTGGGCTGCCGAGGGCCGGCAGGGGAGTGCGAAGGGCCCCACAGGCCTCCCGAGACGCCGCGGGGCGCACCGCGGGCCCAGGGAGCCACCGGGAGATGACCACACTGGGCGGGGCCGCAGAGCCATGGCCCCGCCCACTCCGCACTGCTGGGGTCTCTTGGTCCGAGGACTGCGCCCCCTGGTTCTCCACCCCCACTTCCTGGGACCCCTCGACCCCTAGGGGGGCAGGGCCTCGGGAGACGCCAGACTCACCCTGGTCTCCCGTGGGTGCCCGAAGCTCAACGTGGAGGGCCCCGAGTGGCCCGGGCCCCCGCGGAGCGCGGGTCGGTGAGGCCCAGCTGGGGGTCGCCCCGCGGGCGCGGAGTGCCCACTAGGGGCGCTGTGTGAGAGCTGCATGGGGAGGCCACGCCCCCGTGCCCTGGACCGCGCCGCGCACAGCACACACCTGGGCACCCTGAACGTGCACTCGCCCCCACGTGCACGCCACGGGGCTGCCACGCGGTCACGTGGGCCTGCCGCCTGCACGCCGCCTGCACGCTTCAGCTCCCTTCTGGCCAACGCCCGAGCCCCGGGCTCCAAGGGAATCCGGCGGCCCTTCCCTTCCAAACAGGACTGGCAGGTTATGACTGCGGATTGCTGAGCTCCCAAGTGGGGGGGGGGGGTGCCATGGGGGGCTCTGGGGCAGGGGCCGAGAGGATGTCCCCAGCCTGGAAGCTGGACTCCCCCACCGTGGCCCCTCACCTCCTTACACCTGCCGGGTGCTAGGCACCCCAGTGGGCGTGGGTTTGCGTGCCGGGGCAAGAGAGAGGAGCCTTTCATGGGGGGGGGGGGGTACCTGCAGGCAGGCACGGTCCAGTCCGCAGGTTCAGGCTCAGCCCCAGCCTTCGCCGCCGCACCCCAGACCACGCTCCACCCCCTCGGAACTCCGCAGGGCGGGGTCTGCAGGGAGGGTGGGGCGGGGGGCCTTTGTTCAGGGTGGTCAGGAGGATGCAGGTCCAGGGGAGGGGCGTCTGCCCTCGGCCTCCCCCTGCCCCCACATGGCATTCTCAGGCCCTGCTCCCTGCCCAGGACAGAACTGGACCCTGGAGAACCACCCGGCCCAGGGTGCAGGGGGCTCTCAGACACACCAGTCAGGGGAGCCCCTGTGTTTCAGAGAGTATCCTGGAGGGGGCGCCCTTTCAGCTGGGCCTGGGAGACAGGGGCTGGGCCAGCAGGCAGCTCTTAGCCTTCTGAGGGGTCCTTGAGACTCCGCCCCGGGGGTCCCTGGTGTGGGTGGGTGTGTCTGTCTGTCTGTCTGGCCGTGACCCCTCCGTCTGTCCGTTCATTCCTGGGTGTGAGGATGCTCAGCGGAGGACTCGGGCGGTCACAGGGTCAGCAGCTGGGCAGCGTCCATGCCAGGCTGTGAGGACACAGGTCACCAGGGCTTTGGGGGCTGTGTTGACCACTCACTGGTCTGGCGTTTGGGGAGAGTTTGGGTTTCAGCACATCGGCGGCCTGTTCGTGAGAGAAGCGACCCAAGCACATCCTGGAGCAGAGGGGGGGGGGCGGCCAGGGGTGTAGGCCCAAAGGGTGTTTGAAAGACGGAGACAGTCTGTCTTCCCGGTTTCTCCATCTGTGTATCTACCACCCACCCACCACCCATCCACCCACCCATCCATCCACCCACCACCCATCCACCCACCCACCACCCATCCACCCATCCATCATCCACCCATCCATCCACCCACCCACCCACCATTCACCATCCATCTGTCCATCCACCATCTGTCCATCTGTCCACCCATCCACCCATTAATCATCCACCCATCCATCCATCCACCCATCTGTCCATCCACCATCTGTCCATCTGTCCATCCACACACTCACCCACCACCCATCCACCCATCCATCCGTCCATCCACCATCTGTCCATCCACCCACCGACCCATTCACCATCCACCATCCACCATCCATTATCTACCCATCCATCCATCATCCATCCATCTGTCCATCGGTCCATCTGTCCATTCACACGCTCACCCATCCATCTGTCCATCCACCATCTGTCCATCTGCCCATCTACCCACCCACACACTCACCCATCCACCCATCCATCCATCCACCCACCATCTACCACCCACCCACCACCCATCCATCTCTCCGTTTCTCTCCCTCCCTCTCTTCACCCTTGTACCTGCCTCCTCCCCCGTCTATTCCTTAAATCTCATCACTATGACCACGCAATGGGACGCGAGTTGAAACACAACCTGTTTCTTACTGGATGACAAACTTCCGGGGCCCGGGCCCCAGGTCTCGCAGGCCCACCGAGGCGGCTCGCAGAGCAGCCTGGGGAGGCCCTGGTGGGAGGCGCGAAGGCCCCCTCCGCGGTGTGGGGGGTGGGGGGTGCCGCGCTGACCCAGCGCTGACGTCTGTGCTCACCGTCCCCGAGGGCGGGGCAGTCTGGGGCTGTCGCTCCACTGTGACACCGAGTTTGCTCTGCACGGAGGGCGCCGTGCTCACCGTGGGGGTGCAGCTGGTGCCCCCCTGAGCAGGAGCAGGAGGACCAGCGAAGGGGATGGGCGGGCGCTGGGCAGGTGCCGAGGACGGTCGGGTGTGCGGAGGAGGGGAGACCGAGGTGTGTGGGCAGCCCCCAGGAGGCTGGGTGCACAGAGCAGATGAGGCGCCAAGCTGCCCCGTGGTGAGAGGGCAGAGCCCTTGGAGCGGCCCACTCCGTGCCGGGCCTGCGCTGTGGACACAGGCTGCGCTGTGCTGCGGGCGGGCCTGCCCTCGGCCGGTCCCGCAGGCTGGGAAGGGGCTCTGGGCACCACCACCTCACCCACAAATGTCACAGTCCACTGTGCCTTTCTTGGCCCCAGGGGCCAGCCTGGGCCCCCTGAGAGCACCCCGATGGAGACACACCACTGGGTCCCAGCCACCCCTCCCCAGCACACCTTGACCTCTGACCCCCTATCCCTCCCCATCTCCCTGGAAAGCTAACTGGTCTCCCGAGGGCGCTGGTCCACACCAGCTCCAGAGTGGGGCGAGGGCCCCACCGTGTGGCCGCCTGGCCACACTGCAGGTGGCTCCGAGGTCCTGTGTGGAGCCTTTGATCATCTCCCTCCCTCCTGTGGCGGGTGGGGAGGGGGGGGTCAGAGACACAGAAAGACAGGGCACTGACACGCCCCCGCCGGACAGAGAGCCTCGTGGCCAGAGCAGGTGGCCGCACCCCAAAGCCTCTGGGCCACAGCAGCAGGACACAGGTGGCCCACTGTCTGCCACCAGGACCCCAGACCCACCCCCGCGGTGTGGCCCACCTGGACTCACAGCCGGGGTGGGGGGAACCTCCCCCTGAGAGCCCCCCAAGGTGGTGGAGGCCCCGTGGGCCCGTCCCCACTCCCTGCCCCTCTGGGCCCTGTTTCCTCACCTGTCCCGGGAGGGCAATGGCAGCAGAGCCCCCCGGCCTGCTGTGGCACCCCGAAAATGTGCCTGATGGAGGAGCCGCTGGGCTGGGGGGGCCTCGCTCGGGGCTGAACCTGAGCATGGAGTCCGGGTGGGGGACGCTGGCCCCCAGGGCCTGCCTGTGGCCGGGAGCCGGGAGTGGCCACTGCTTGGCTGTGGGGACCGTGGTGGGCTGTGCAGATGGGGGGCGTGACGAGGGGACCGTGCATGAGAGCAGGGCGACCCCCACCCACCACACGCCCTGCCTCCTGGCTGGGACGCCTCCCAGTCCCTCGCTTCCTCCGCATGTCTGGGGCCAGGGTGATGCCTCTGGCACTCGGGACTGGGGCTGCCGGCCCCACCCTGGACGACCCCACCCTGGACGACCCCACCCACTGGCTGCCAACGTCAGGGTCTTGGGGACCCAGAGGACAGCAGACCCTGCTTCCAGCCGTGGGAGCTGGGAAGTGGGGGCCCCTGGCTCTTCCCGCAGTGCAGCCCGACGCAGCCGGCCCTGCAGGGTTTGTGGGCCCCACAGCTGCCTGCTGCACCCCTCCTGGGAGGAGGGCTGGACCCCTCAAAGGACAGGCTGGGAGGAGGTGATGCTCCTGATGGCCACATGGGGGCGCCCACCCTCCAGGTGTGCCGGGAAGGAGCTGGACAACTCGGGGAGCGGGCAGAGAGGGCTGGCCTGTGGCTGCGGCTGCCCCAGGGGACCCTGGGAGCCGGGCAGGGGGTGGAGGAGAATGGAGCAGGTGGGTACAGGGTGGGGGATGGGGCTAGGGTGTGGCTGAGGTGCGGAGGTCAGCAGGGGCCAGGCAGGGGGGTGCCGGGAGGGTCCAAGGACCCCGCCCCACCCATGCCCATTCCCACTGTGGGTGCCACACCCCTGAAGAGCCCAGAGAAACACCCCACCCCAACACCCACTCCACCCAGACCCTGCCCCCCCGGAGGGCTGCCAACCAGCTCCAGGTCAAGGTGGGCCTCTGTCCCTTCTCCACCCACGACCTGCCGTTTCCGGTGCTGTGGCGCTGCCGCCATGGTGGGGCCCAGCTGCCGCGGTCCAGCCGCAGCTAGGTCCAGGGTCTCCTGAAAGGTGGGGAAGGCGTCGGCGATGGGAGACAGATGGCAACACGCCTCAGAGGACAGTGATGCTCTGTTCCGTTTATTGCAAGTACAAGCAGGTTTTTATACTTTCATTTTTAGCAGTGATTGACATCTGCGATTAGGTAAAGCAGAAAAAAATTAATACAAAGGTAACCAGGAAAAATACAAAAATTCCCATAGATTCAGTTATATTAAACAAAGATTATTATAACCATGAGAGCCATAAATCAGACAATTAGAAATAGCTGTACGTACAGAGTTTGAATGTCTTATTGTTTATTAAAATTCTCAGAATTTGTCATGGGGCAAAAGGATACGCTAAATTGAACACGGTTAGAGGTTATAGGAAGTTTATTATAAGGCCTTTGTGATGTCTAACTTACCTATTTACCTTTTCTGTCTAAAATATTTCTCTATGTACCATGGACTCTGACTCCCTGGTAACTGTTTCTACGTGCTTAATTTATAATAGTTAACCAGCTTTTCTTATTTCTTTGCCTGTCTAATTCTACTTGATATATATTCCTATTCAAGGTAAAGGCGGGGCTGTTACTCCAACAACTTTTAGACATTCAGGGGCTATTTCATTAGAGGGGATTTTATTCTCTGGTCAAGAAATTGTTTTATACAACTTCACTGGAATTATGCAAATCAATAAACCTGAGATACAGATATCTGACAATCCCACCACCTTTTAATCTCCAAAACAAACAGGTAAGGAGAGATAAACAGGAAATTCAGCTACAGTAAACTCTTTTTATTTCTTAGTTAATAAACACCAGGGAGGTCTGCTTCAAGCTAGCCTTTCCATGAAATTTAGAGTATTATAAGGCACTTGGACTCCATCCTTATTGACCATTCTAATGCCACCCTCATTATATGCTCCTGTATAAGGCAATGGGAGATCTGGAACCCTCTGGAGACCATTAGCTCCTTTGGGGGGATACCATAATTTGCCAATAATCTAATATGCTACCCAGGGGTATCCCTGGGCTGTGGGTAAGGGTCTATATAGTTTTTTTCTTGTTTTCTAGAAAGACTCTTTGTATCTATGGGTAAGGAACAGGCATGGGAAAGTCCGCCAATAATTCAACTTATTGTAACTGATTTATGAATTCTTTTATGGGAACAATCGGGGATAATTTCTTACTCAGGTTTATAAACACTTTATTTAAAACAATCTGGGCATGACTCAATAGTCTAGGGAGAACTAGTTGTCCCTTCAGAATTTCCCTCAGAATCAATCATTGACTCTTTTCGAGCCTCTTTCTTCTCATGTTCTGTTCTTATGGGAATCAGGGTACAAAGTAAGACCCTGATTGATATTAGCAAGGAAATTATTAAAAGCAACCCCCAGAAAAATTACCGCCCCCCTTTGTATGCCACGCTCTCTTCCAGGAAGATGGATTCCTTGAATGCCCCCTTTCCATGTTTGGACCTTGTCAACAAACACGGTTGGAAGAGGGCGGGGCGCCCAGCTCCGTGGGGCCGGTAGGACCAGGGCCCTATGCCCCCTGCTGCCGTCTCTCCCCCACCCCAGGGCAGGCTGCAGGCCCGTGCAGTGCACCCTCGAGTGCACACACCCTCGAGTACACACACTCACATGCACACCCATGCACAACCCTCGCATGCACACTCATGCACGTGCTGACACACGCACGCCCACACCCACCCCTCATGGGCACACATGTGTACACACTTGCATGCACACCCATGTGCACACACTGACACACAGCCACAAACAGCAGCTGTGCCGAGAGAGCACCGCCGTGTCTCAGGGCCCGGGGCTCAGCGTCCGGACTCTGGGCACCCTGGGCTGGGCCAGCTGTTTGTCCAGGGGAGGAGCACTGGCCCGGGGTCCCCAGGGTGGTGGGCCTATGGCGGGGCGGGCATGCACCTTCTGTCCCCCGTGGCCCTAAGTGGGCGCTGGGTGGAAAGCCGCTGTGGGCAACCTGGAGCTGTGGTCCCACCACTCCCAGCGCCCTGCCACATGAGGCGGCCAGGGGAGCGGGGCCTCTGTGTCCAGAGCTCAGCCCGGCCCTGTGACCCCGAGTGCCCGATGCCCCGTGCCGGCTCTGCCTCTGCCCTGGAGGGCTGGCCCGGCTTGAGCCTCCCCCTCCCCCGCACTTCCCGACACCCCCCCCCCAGGTTCTCCCAGCCCCGACCCCCAGTCTGCACCCTGTCCTCTCACTGCGACACCCTGGTTGTCCTTCCTCCCCCCGGCTCCCACTCCCCCCACCCCACGTGGCTGCCTCCTGGTGGAGGAGCGGGTGTCGCCTGTCAGGATGACAGGAACCAGGGCCGCTGTGCTGGAGAGGCGGGAGGAGCACAGTGGCTCCGAGGTGCCCGAGGGCGAGGCTGGGACGTGCGCCCCGGACAGAGCGCGGTGTGCCCATGGCAGCAGGCTGGCCACCTGGGGCGGGGACGCTGGGTCCTGTGAGCCTGCTGCCGTGGCCCCCTGACCCCCCACCGCAGCCCCCCAGGTTGGTGTCAGGACCCCGTACCGATGGGGACACCGGGGCCCATCGGGGGTGGCCAGGCAGGCCTTCTGTCCTGAACGGCATCGGGCCCCCCACCCATGCCTGGCCGAGCCTGCCTGCTGCCCCTCCCCCCTGCTGTGGGGCCACCATGAGCCCCACCCCGTCTTGTCCTCAGAGGGTGGGGGCCATGACCAGCGTCAGCCCCAGGAGCAGGAGGCCTGCTGACCCTGCTGGGTGTGCTGAGAAAGGCGGGGCGGGGGGGGGGGGGCGGCCAGCAGGCCATTGGCCGTAGGCACCCCCTTGTAGAATCGCCTGGTCCTGAGGCCCCCGGCACTTGGCCTTGGGGGTCCCAGAGGCTGCTCCCCTGAAGCAGTGGCCCAGGCCCTGGGGGCCCCCTTCGCTGCCCTCTGGCGGCAGGGGTGCGTTCCTGTTGCAGCAGGGAGGGCCCCGCTCCAGTGGGAGCCTGGGATAGGCCTCCTGGGCGGCACGCCTCCACCCAGAGAGGCCTTAGTGGGAGACGGCCAGGCTCAGCCCACGGCCGGGCAGCTGCCCGCTGACCGCCGGCCACAGCTCCCAGGGCCTTGGCGCCGCCCTCTCCTCCCCGGGCCGAAACCGCCTCCCCTGGGTGGGGAATGGGGGCTGCCTGAGGGGGGCCCCGGCCTGGGCTGGGGCCTCTTGTTGCTGGGGCTGTGGAGAGCGGGGTCGGGGGCCAAGCTGGAGGGGGCGGCCCACGGGGTACAGGTCCCACGCACCCTGAGAATCCACACCAGACCCGACAGGGGGACCTCCCTGGTGGGGGGCATCGACGGATCTGCTGTCCCCACTCACAGACACGGTCAGGCCCACACTCGCGTCCACCACCCGCTGGCCGTCCCCTGGGCCAGGCCCGCCTGCCTCGTGCCTTACACGCTAAGAACCACGGAACCACCGAGGCCCCGAACGTGTCCACTTTGGTCCCCGGCACAGCCGCCCCCTTGGCCCTGCCCCCTCATGCCCAAAGGGCTGCCTCCTGCATCCCACCCGCCGCTGTCTCTCGTGGGGCAGCCTCTCCAGGGCACCCGGCTGACCGGGCCCCTTCCCAGCAGCCTTTGCACGTGTGGTGGTTGCTTTAGAGACACGAGCGGGAACTGCTTTTCTCTCCAGGTGTCGGTTCCTTTCCAGTTTTTCTAAAGGTCCTGGGGTTACTTTCACCGCCAGGAAACACCGACGTCTGTGTATTTTCTGCAGCTAAAACGGGGGCTCTTTAATCACAAAGACGAAGCCACACGTGTCCCCACCCCCTGACTCCAGAAGGATGGTGTGGCTGGTGAGACCGCCCACGGCACAGAGGGGCTCGGGGACGGTCGTGCTCCCCTTCCACCGGGGCAGAGTCCCAGGGGCCGCAGCTCGACCGACGCAAATCCCTCCGCGGCCCCCTCCCCTCCTCAAACCCCAGCCCCTGCGCATGCACACAGCTCTGCCTGCCCGTGTCCCCAGAGCCACCCGATGGGGGTCCTGGTCTCCACGCTCCTGCAATTACCCTGCTGCGCGCGTGCGTGCGTGCGTGCGGGCGGGCGGTCAGCGCACCGCGCCCCAGGCCGCCCGGCAGTGTGATTGCGGGCAGATAAGAAGAAGCCGTCGCCGTGGCTGGCGCTTCCTGTGCCTTGAAAGCCGGATTGAATTACGGGGACTCTGGCCAGCGGAGGGGGTGCTCGGCGAACCGGGCGAGCGCCTTGTCCTGCGTGCCCTGCGGCGACGATGAAGATGACGGATGTGGCTGCGGACTGCGTGCAGGGCGGCTGCGTGGGAGTCCGGCCCCCACCCCTGTTTCCCCCGATTTGCGCGCCTTGGCCGCACAAGGGGAGATAACGCTCCTAATGAAAAAAATCAATGACGGGCCGCTGCTTCTCCTGGAGAGGAGATGAATAGGCCGAGCCTGGCCATCTGCAGGGACCGATGTCTGCCCCGCCCCCGGGTGGGGGCAGTGTGCTCTGGAGGGTGGCGGCCGATCCCACCCCCTGTGCCAGGCGGGCACCCCTGAACCAGGGGACAGCCCCCCCCCCCGCCCTGCCTCCACCTGGGCCCCCACTGTGTCTCCTGAGAGGGGGCCGGAGGGCTCTGTCACCTGGCCCCGGAAAGCCAGCCTGGGCACCCGCCCCAAGGCTGGGATGGGAAGGGGCCAGGGCCAGCCAGGGTCTCCCACCCCTGATTCAGGACTGGGCCTGGGGTTGGGCCTGGCAGCCTCCCAGGTAGGGCTGGAGCCCCCGAGTGGTTCTCGCCTGCATTGTGGGGGCCCTCCACGGGTCTCCCCAAACCAGTCTGAGACCCTGGGGGGGTGGGGCCCTGAAGCTTTCAAGGGGGCCTCTTAGGACCTGCTGCCCGGCGGGTGAGTCAGGGAAGGAAGGAGGCGGGGTCTCCTGACCCTCCCTAAATGCCCCCCCCCCCCACCGGGGGGGACGGTGGTAAGCAGGAGCCCCAGCCTCAGCTTTGGGTGGTTCCATGGGAGCAGCCCCTGGTGTGGGAGCCAGGGCCCCCCCAGCACCCCCAGGAGGACCTGGGCTCGGCCCCCGGGCTGACCCAGGTGGGGCTGCCGCCGAGGCTGGAGGGGGCCAGCTCAGCCGGGCCCGGTTAGGCCCCGTTGACTGAAAACGGGCTGGAGCCCCAGGCGGGCCAGCGAGCGGGGGCGAGCGAGCTCTTCCTGCTCCCGGAGTCACCAAACACACGTAATCGCAGATGAGCCCTGTGCAAATGTCACGGCACGCCGGCCGGCGGGGCGCAGCCTGGAAATGTCAGCGCGGGCAGAGCCTCCCTCGGGCCCGGGGTCTGCGCGCGGCACCTGGCACCGGGTGCCGGCCACCTGGGCAGGGGCTGCGCCGGCTGCGGCTGGGGGTGGGGTCCCCCAGGCCACCCCCCTCCGCGCCTTGCCTTCTCCCCCCGCAGGTCGCACTC
This sequence comes from Phyllostomus discolor, assembly GCF_004126475.2. Lineage (NCBI taxonomy): Eukaryota > Metazoa > Chordata > Mammalia > Chiroptera > Phyllostomidae > Phyllostomus > Phyllostomus discolor. Next base: position 170,348,484 of record NC_040908.2, read on the forward strand.
CGGTCCCAGGGCTCCGGTAGGCGGGTCCCGGGTCGCAGAGCCGGGGTTGCAAACGGTGTGTCGGGGGACAGGTGGCGGGAAAAGAGGGACATCGAGGGTCGAGCCCTCTCTGTCACCCAGTCTCCTGCAGGGTCAGCGCGCCTCCTGGGCCCCCTGTTCTGGCGGGAAGTGGGGCAGCGCTGCCGTGCCGTCCTGAAAATGTCGTGTGGAGGCCCAGGGGGACTCGGAGCAGCCCCCCGCCCCCCACTGCACCAGGAGCACCAAGGAGGCAGGAGCTGTGCAGCCCCCCCCCCCCCCGGAGAAAAGGCTGGAGGTTGGGGAGGGCGGGAATCCCAGCCGGGGTGCGCCCGGGACCCGGGACCAGGAGCGCCCGGGAGGTGCTGCAACATCGTCGGAAAGCGGATCCCGGGCCTGAGGAATGCCCCCTGGCTGCCCACGTGTTCCCTCGGGGTGGTCTGGCCCCGCTGGGCAGAGCAGGGCTGCCCACCGGTGCCGTGGCTGTGATCACCGGACCACGCAGCCCAGAGCCGTGGGGCCCCACGGTGCGGGCCGGGGTGGGGCGGGGTGGGGAGCTGGGCTGCCCGGTGGGACAGGGCGCGCGTCCTGGGAGGGGCGGAGGGGCAGGCAGCCCAGAGCCATGGGACCACGGGCCAGCGCTGGAGCCCAGGGCCTGGGCACGGGGTGGAGGAGCCGGGTCCTGCGATTAGGCCTGACGGCTGTCAGAGCGCAGCCTGCACGGGTGACTAATGGGACCCAAAGGTCGCCCTCGCTGCTCTCCCCCGGGCTGGTGTGTCAGAGCCGGAGCGAGCCCGGGGGAGCGTGCCGGGTCGGGCAGTGGCCAGGCTGAGTCACTGCCCCGGGGGATGACACGGGGGCTGGGGAGGGGCTCCAGGGGCCAAGAGCACCGGCAGGAGCCCCAGGCCATGACATTGCGTGGGGGGGGGCCTGCAGAAACGGAGCCCAGAGGTCACCCCATGCGCCACCTCCCAGGGTCCGTCCAGCCTGCCGAGCCCCTGCCGCCAGCACAGGCACACGCCAGCATGTGTGAGATGCACACGCGTGCTGAAGCACATGTATACACACAGGCCCAGACACATCGCCACACACATGTGCACACACATTTGTGCCCACCAACACACACATATTCACATACATGACACACCACCACACTGCCACGTGTGTGCACATGCCCACAACATGTCCACACATGCACACACACTGCCACACATTCGCATGCACATGTGCTCACATGCATGCGTTCACACGTGCAAAGAGGTTCGCTGGGAAGGGAGGCCACCCGCCTGGCAGCGTGTGGCATGTGAAGGGAGCCGGGAGGCCCACGTGAGGGTGGGGGGCCCTCCGAGGGGCGGGGGCGGGCGGCCTGCCACGGGCTCGCTCTGCGGTGGGCCTGGCTTCCCGCCACCCAATTATCCCGCAGCGCAACTGTCGACCCTCGGACGCGTCGATACGCCCCGCCTGCCTCCTCGCCGTGCCGCGCGGCCCCACCACTGCTAATTGCGCTGACATTTCAGCTCCAACAGAGCAGCGAGTCCGGGGCTCGCAGGCCGTCTTCCTCCTTGCAGGGGGGCGGGCCACTCCTCCCCCGCCCCCGGCCCCCCACCCCCGGGGGCCCGGGCTGGGTGAGGCCTCTGTCTGTGCCCCCCAGGCGGGTGCTCTCTGCGGGGGCCGTGGCAGCGGCCTCAGGAGGGGGTGGGGCCGCCTCACAGTCCCCGGCAGCCCCCGGGAGCCGCAGGGCCCAGGGACAGCCCAGGGTGGCTTGACGCCGTGTGTGCTCCCCATCCTCAGAGTGGTGTGCGTCCCTGTCCTGGCGGGCCTGTCTCCCTGTGAGGGGGGCACGCTGGTCCCGGACTCTGGGATCCGGGTCCCGGGCCCTGGGGACTGTGAGGAGAGGCGTCGGGGTTGCGGGGGCTAGTCAGCTGGGCTCGGTGTGTGTCGTCTTCCCAGGACACAAATGACACGCCGACAACAGGGACCTTCCCTGCTCACACCCTGGAAGCAACCTCCGATGCGGACTGCTGGGCAGCCCCTCCCCCGACCGGTCTCGTGGGAGACCCAGGCCCAGGCCCCACGGCCCTGTGGCTCCACTCCCCTCTGCCACCATCTCTGGGCCCCGCCCGTGGGCCTGGGCCCCGGGAGGGGGCGAGGGGCCGGGGTCTGCAGCGGCGAGGAGCAGCCCCCAAGCCTGGCACGGGGGCCTGAGCCCACGAGGCCGGGCTGAGAGCTGTGGACCCTGCCCTCACCCTGCCCACACCAGGTGCCCGCGCCAGCAGCCGGCCCCACTGTCATTATGGGCTATTAAGTCCCTGGAAGCCCTAGGGAGGGAGGCTGTGGGGACAGCACCCGGGGCCTTGGCGCCTGCTCCTCACAGGCAGGAGCTGGGGGGGGTGGTCAGTGTGGCTGAGAGGAGGGGGCGTGCAGGGCGGGGCCAGGAGGTGGGAGCCAGGCCCCCTCCCAGTTCACCCCCAAAGCCTGACCCCCGACCTCCCCAACCCGGCCCTTGTCTCCCCCTTCCTACAAAGAACCCCCCCCAGCCCTGCTCTGCCTTTCGAGGTCTCTGTTCACCCAGGGGTGCTGGCCACCCCAGCCCCCAGGCCCCTGAAAGAGCAGGGTCTCGGGCGTTGGGGCCAGTGGCTGTGGGACCCAGAGAGACCGCTCACCTCGGTCTTCCCAGCTGCAGAATGGGTCTACCCGCGCCTCTCCTGTGAGGGCAGATGCCGCAGCCCACCCTCCCGGGGAGCCCAGGGCCGAGGGCGGGGAGCCGAGCCGAGGGGGTGAGCCGGGAGAGGAGACTGGTGGGTGGGCCGGGCCGGAGGACCTGCCCTGGAGTGTGGCAGAGGCTCCGCAGGTCACGCAGGGACCCTCGGGCGTGCGGAAACAGCGCCGGCCGCCTGGCTGCTGCGAGTCTGCGGGCCGGAGCGGGCAGCGCTCACCTCACCAGCCTGGGCCCTGGCCGGGGTCGCCTGGCCCCTGGGGAGCACTGGGAAAGCTTAGCTCCCCCTCAGCCCCACGCCGGCTCAGGTCGGAAAGGAATTAAGAAACAATATTTGTGCCTGCAGAAGACATTTGCCGAAAGGTTAAATCCACCCCGGCAGAGGCCCCCCCCCTCCTCCTGCGGTATTTAACGGATCAGCCAGCCCCCCGCCCTGTGCCCCTCTGAGCCGAGGGGCAGGGCCGGCCCCACGTCACTCAGGGTTCCCGGCAGCCCTCCCTGGGGGCACCTGCCCGGAGCTTCTGCGGGGCCTGGAGGCGGGGCTGGAGGCCGGGCTGCTGGGGGCCCGGGGCTCAGGTGGGTGGGCCGGCCCACGGGAGGAGCCCCGCCCCACCCTGCCCCTCAGCGGTGGAGTCCAGGCTGATTGTGCGAGCGCCCTTCCGGACACTCACCCTCTGGGCCAGGGCTGGAGCCTGGAGGCAGACACCACCGAGATCCGGGCTCCAGGGGCCCGGAGCCCAGGACCCGCCCCGGGCGCCAGGGGCCTGCCCGCAGGGAGCCGGCAGAGGGCGAAGCCCGGAGGAGGAAGGCAGCGGTGGGGGGTGGGGGGTCAACCCCAGGGGCAAGGAAGAGCGGGCATGCTGGGGCGAGGTGGTTGAGCTGGGTTTTGTGGGGTGCGTAGGAGCTTGCTGGGGGGACAAGGGGGTGAGGAATGGCGTCCTGGATCCCCAGACCCTCCTGGAGGAGGAGGTGGGCGTGGCCAGGACAAGAGGATGGGCGGGGGGGGGGTGAGGGGAGGGGCTCTCCTTTGCACTGAGTGGGTTCTCAGGCTGCCTCCCGAGGGCCCCAGGGAGCCATGGGGGACTGCGGAGCAAGGGAGGGGTGTGGCTGGAGCACTCTGGGGTACAGTCCAGGAGGAGAGGGCCATGATAAAGAGTAGGCGGCTGCCGGGGTTCTGAGAGGTGACGGGGGCAGGGGGGGCTGAGGCAACATGGTGACCAACCAGGGGTGGACCTGCGGGTCCTGCTGTGTCCACTGTGTCCCCAAAGTGGCCAGGGGCTGAAGGCCCACGCCCGTGGCCACACACGAGGCCCAGTTCCACTCTGGAAGGCCATGGTGGTCAGCACGTCCACTAGCCTTTGCCAAAGCCACCCTGTGCCCGGTCGGTCCCCCGGGACCGGGAGGCAGGCGATGCCGGTGTGTGCTTGTGTCTGGAATGTGGGGGACTCCAGGTGAGCTGTGCTCAGGTGCCTGGGGCCCCACCGTCCCAGAGGCCAGCCGAAGCCGGGGCTAGGGGCCCAGGGGGGCTTCAGTGAGAAGGGGGTGGGGACCCAGGGCCCCCAGCGCTCAGGGGTGGGTGCGTTCCCCAAAGGAGCCGTCAGAGGGCCTTGTGGCGGTGGGGAGGGGGAGGGCTGGGGGCTAGAGGTGGGCTGGAGGGGGCGGGAGGGGATGCTGCGTGGTGCGGCTGCCGCCCGGGGGGCAGGGGCACACAGACCCACAGTTGTCCCTGTCCCCAAGCCCAGCCTCCTCCAGGCTGCAGGGATGAGTGCTTCTGGAACATTCCGGGTCCTGCTGGACGTCGGGGTACCAGGCGCGGGGGCCGGGGTGGGGGCAGACGGCACTTCTGCGGGTGGACCGAAGGGAGACCCGGCGTGGGGCCCCGCGGGGGGGACACCTGATGGAGGAAAGGCTCGTTAGAGCCGCAGGTGGCCTCTCTCCACCGGGGTGGGGCCTGGGTGGCTCCTTTGGTGCCCAGGTTCCACGCAGCCGGGTCCCCTGCAGCCACCCTACCCGTGGGGCTGGGGGGACTCCAGCTGTCCCCAGCCCCGGAGCACGCCCGCCCGCCTGCCCGCCCACCCGCGGGAGCCGAGATGACTCAGAGCGGGGCCAGGCCGCCCCTGCCCCGGGGGGCTGGTGACCGAGGAAGCAATTAGATTTAATGGGACAGTCTCCGGGCGCCCCGCCTCCCTCCCGCCGCGGCGGCAGGGACGTGCAGGAGGCGGGAGGTGGGGGACTCGGGGGGCCCTGACGTCAGCTCAGCCTATAAGAGGCCGCCTGGCCGAGGGCTGCGGACAGAGCCCCGGGCCCGGACCTCGCTGGCACCATGCCCACCTCTGGGGCCGCCGCCGCCGCGCCGCAGGCCAAGGGCTTCCGCAGGGCCGTGTCCGAGCTGGACGCCAAGCAGGCCGAGGCCATCATGGTAAGAGGGCAGGCTGGTGGCCACTGGCTGGGACGTGCCAGAAGCCCGGGGTGCCCCCAGGCTCGGGGTCCGCGAGGGTGACTTGGACGCAGGCTGGGTGTGGGGTCCAGGCTGCTGGACACCCCTGTGCCAGGGCGTGTGAATCCGGGCAGGTGGCCCGTCTGGGCTCAGCATGTGCATGAGGGTGTCCCGGGTCGCAGCACAGCGCATGGTGGGCGTGCTGGGCACGTGGGGGTGCCAGCTGCTGGGGGCCCCAGCCTGAGCCAAAGGGGGGCCTGCGCTCTGGGGCGATCCTGCCCACCAGGCACCCGTGTCCCCCAGCTCCTACCCTGCAGCCCTGGGCCTGCCCACCCCCCTCCCAGGACACCCCCAGGCCCTTGCCCCTGGGAGCCCAGAGTTCGGGGGGTACACACTGGGCAGACCACCCCCCCTGACCAGCCCCTCCGTGAGGCCGGGTGGCTGGGTCATGCTTCTGGGCCCAGAAGGGGGGTCTTCAGTTCATCCTCGGGGGGTCCCCAGAATAATCAGTTTCCTGCATGTTTGAAATGAGTGTTTGCTTTTAGACCTTTAATGAAAACACGGTTTGAGTTCCAGAAATTCAATTTCTGGGCACCTTCTCAGCAGGCGCGGGGGCCGTGGGGTAGAGTCCTGCAGGGAGGGCCCAGGGTCCTGGCTTGGTCCACACCCCCGGAGCCGAGTGGGGGCTCAGAGAGGGGACCCCTGCACCCTCCCCACGCTCCACACCCCAGCGCACTGGAACCTTCTCGAAAGTTCAGCTCCAGGGGATGAGCCCCCACAGGCAGCTCCTCCTTTGTCCTGCCCTGGGGGGCTCTGAGTACGGGGGGGCCAGACGTGCTGACCCCCAGAGCTGACCGTTGAAGGGACAGGCTGTGGACAAGGGCCCTTGTGTCCTGGGGGCGGGGGGAAGTGTGACCAGGTGTCCCCGTGGGGGGAGGGGCTGTGAGGGACCACGAGGAGGGGTCACTCCCACGGGCAGCTCGGTGGGGGCACGTGCTCCGGGTGGGGCGGCTCCCTGCCCAGCAGCCGGACACCATGCTCCACGCCCCCCACCCCGGGCTCCCCCGCTGTCCGCCTGGGGGCCCAGGGGCGGCAGCACCGTTCCAGCTCCTGAGTCACGGCTTCCTGCCGCCTAATGCAGTTAGGGCCGGGCCTGGGGACAGGAGACACAGCATCTCGGTGCCGGGGTGCCCCCCACCCCACCCTGGTGGCGCCTGCAGACCTGGGCGGGGGCCCTGCCCCGCCAGCTGGTCCCCTCCAGAGCACACACCAGGCGCCCGAAGCAGCGGCCCGGCCGGCAGGTCGGAGCCTCGGGACCTGGGAGAGCCGGACCGCGCTGTCCCCACAGTCCCCGCGCTTCATCGGGCGGAGGCAGAGCCTCATCGAGGACGCGCGCAAGGAGCGGGAGAAGGCGGAGGCGGCGGCGGCGGCGGCCTCGGAGCCGGGAGAGCCCCTGGGGGCTGGGGCGTGCGTGGAGAGCGACGGCAAGGCCCGGCTGAGCCTGCTCTTCACCCTGCGGGGCGCCAAGCCCGCTCCGCTCTCCCGGGCCCTGAAGGTGTTCGAGGTGAGGGGGGCAGGGGGGCCCACCGTGGGGGGGCCACGGAGGCGGCGGGGGAGGGGGGCGGCACTGGGGCCCCTTCCCCGGGCCACTGGGGGCCCCCGCAGCCCCCATCACAACGCCCAGGCTCCCAGGGACCTGCTGAAGCCTCTGAGGTCCTGGGGTGAGTGTCGGGGTTGGGGCACCCTGCCTGCTGGCCCCCGGTGGCCGCTGTGGCCGCTGACTGCACTGGCAGCCCTGGACACACCCGGCCAGTCGGCACCAGCCCCGGAATGACATTACAGCCAGGCTCTGCTCCAGAGCTCCAGCACTGGCCACGTGGCCTGAGGGCCGAGGAGGCCCAGCGCCCTGGTTGCTGGGTGACCAGTGCTGGCGGAGGAGTGAGGAGCCGACCCTGCCTGCCGGCCCCTGGGACTCAGTGTCATTTAGCAGGAGTCTGAGCCTCCCGACCTCGTCACAGGGGGGTGCAGGGCCCACCCCAGCCCTGGCTATGGCCGGTAGGACCTGTCGGGGTGTGGCAGTGGGACCAGACGGCACTGCCCGGAACACGGGGTCCCGGGGACCACCCTGCCGTGGCAGAACCCCGTCTCCCAGCACATGCCCCGCCCAGGCCGAGGGGCTGACCGCAGCCCGGAGAGCGGTGCGCGCGTCCGGCAGGGTGGGCTGACCCGGGTGCCTCCTCTCCGCCCCTCCCTCCTGTCTGTCCATCTACCCATCTCCCCTGCCTCTCCCTGCGCAAGACTTTCGAAGCCCAGATCCTACACCTGGAGACCCGGCCCGCCCCGCGCCTGCGGGCGGGGGGCCCGCCCCTGGAGTACTTCGTGCGCTGTGAGGTGCCCGGCGCCGACCTGCCGGCCCTGCTCAGCTCCGTGCGCCGGGTGGCGGAGGACGTGCGTGGCGCCGGGGAGAGCAAAGGTGCCGTGTCCTGGGAGCTGCCCTCTGACCCCAGAGCGCGGGGGGGCGGGGCGGGGAAGGGGCCACGGGTCCCGAAGGGGACCCTGCAGTGACCAGGTGGCACGGCTGGGGACTCCCTCCCTGCTGGCTCTGCCCTCCTATCCCCGCCAACCAGTCCTGGCCTGCGCATGCGCACCTCCGGCTGTCACCGTCTGGGCCCCCTCACCCAGGCTGGCTGGGGGAGGCCGCTGCTGGGGGAGCTGGGCTCTGCCCACAGCCCGACACTCACTGGCCCCCCCCCCCCCCCCGGCTGTGCAGTCCTCTGGTTCCCCAGGAAAGTCTCCGAGCTGGACAAGTGCCACCACCTGGTCACCAAGTTTGACCCGGACCTGGACTTGGACCACCCGGTGAGCTGGTGCCTCTCCCCGCCATGAGGCCCCTGCCCCGGTGGCTGGGGGGTGGGCGTGGCCCCAGGGCTGACCCCGGAGGGGGGCCGGCTCCCAGCAGCCGCCAGCAGCCCCTGCCCAGACGCGGTCACACCTGGGCTGTGGGGCGGTGCGGGGGGTTGGGGACCAGCCTGGGGGGGCTTCCTGAGCGGCGCCCCCTCCGCCACCAGGGCTTCTCGGACCAGGCGTACCGCCAGCGCCGCAGGCTGATCGCCGAGATCGCCTTTCAGCACAAGCAGTAAGGACGCCACTTGGGGGGGGGCTCAGCCGCGGGGCCAGACGCGGCCCCAAGGCCTCCCCCCAGACCTGACAGGGCGGGGTGGGGCGCCTTTGTCACCATCACCGCCACCTCCACTGTCCCTGCACGCACCACGTGCCTCGGGTCCCAAGTGCAGTGAGGCCCAGCGCAGTTAAGCAGAGGCCACCCAGTAGCCAGACGTCCACCCCCCATGCTGTCTCCAAGGGGCCCTGACGGACTGCTGCCCCCTCCACAGCGGTGACCCCATTCCCCGTGTGGAGTACACGGCCGAGGAGATTGCCACCTGGTGAGACCCCACGCCGCAGCGGGGGCGGGCCGGGATGGGGAGGGGGCCTGGGGTGGACCCCCACAGTCCCGTGCTCTGGGCAGTGGCGTCCAGCAGAGGGGGACCTCCTGTGGCCCCAAACATCGTCCTGGGAGGCAGGGCGCCCTGGGTGGGTCGTCGAGGGAGCTGCCCCTGCCGGCTCCCAAACCACGGGCGAGGGTCCTCCCAGTGGCCGAGAGCTCCAGGGGCCGAGGCGAGGCCTGCGGGGCGGCTCCGTGCGGGGCTCAGGGCCCCCGGCAGGCTGAGCGCCCCGCCCCGCCCCGCCCCGCCCGAGCAGGAAGGAGGTGTACACCACCCTGAAGGGCCTGTACGCCACCCACGCCTGCCGGGAGCACCTGGAGGCCTTCGCGCTGCTGGAGCGCTGCAGCGGGTACCGGGAGGACAACATCCCCCAGCTGGAGGACGTCTCCCGCTTCCTGAAGGGTGCGCCCCCCTCCCCGGGCACCCAGGGCAGGGCGGCGGGGCGGGCCTGGGCGTGGCCAGCCCCGCGGTGCCACCGCCTGAGGCTCTGACCGCCCGCGGGGCTGTGCAGAGAGGACCGGCTTCCAGCTGCGGCCGGTGGCCGGCCTGCTGTCCGCCCGGGACTTCCTGGCCAGCCTGGCGTTCCGCGTGTTCCAGTGCACCCAGTACATCCGGCACGCCTCCTCGCCCATGCACTCCCCCGAGCCGTGAGTGGGGCCCGCCCGCGTGCAGGCGGAGGGCCCGCCCCATCGCCCGTGCGTGCATGCGTGCGTGCGTGCGGGGGTGCGGGGGTGGGGGGCGGAGGGCCGGCGCGCCCCAGGCCCCAGCGCGCCCCTTTCTCCCCCCACCCCGCCCTGACACAGGGACTGCTGCCACGAGCTGCTGGGACACGTGCCCATGCTGGCCGACCGCACCTTCGCCCAGTTCTCCCAGGTGCGTCCTCGGGGTCTCTGGCCCAGAGCGGGGTCGGCCGAGGGGCTGCGGGACCGGCCTGGGGCTGGGGGGGGGGCCCGGAGCCTCGCTCCCTGCGCCCCGGCACCGCGCCTGAGTCTCCCCGCGGCTGGCTTATGCCTGCCGGAGCCCGTGGGCGGGCGCAGCCCACAGCTGGCAGAGTGCCCGATACAAAGGAGCACGTGCCCTTGGCCAAGAGTCCACCAGGGTCTGGCAGCCAGGGCACGGGCTGGCGCGGGTGCCTGCGGCCTGGGCTGCCACCTGCTGGCTCCCCGAGGAACAGCACAGAGCCATCCTGGGCCCTTGCCCACCTGAGTCCAGGGCCCCCTGGGGCTGCGGACCTCCCAGCGCCCTCAGCTCACGCAGGTGCCCGGGCGATGGCGGCGGAGCCCCTCCTCCGTCAGCCTCCTCCTCCCTCCACAGGACATCGGCCTAGCGTCCTTGGGAGCCTCGGACGAGGAGATCGAGAAGCTGTCCACCGTGAGTCCCTTCCCCGGCAGGGCCCGTGGGTGGGCTCGGGGCCCCGGGTTCGGGCGGGCCCTTGCGTCTGGGCTGAGGGCTCCGCTTCTGTGTGGGGAGTCTGACCCTCATGGCGGAACCACCGGGAGCCTGACTGCGCTGCCTGGGTGGGCGGTGCCCTGGGGCGGGGGGCAGGGGGCAGGGGCGGTGGGGGGCAGCGGCCCCTCCAGCCCGCCGCTCCCCACAGCTGTACTGGTTCACCGTGGAGTTCGGGCTGTGCAAGCAGGACGGGCAGGTGAAGGCCTACGGGGCCGGGCTGCTGTCCTCCTACGGGGAGCTCCTGGTGAGACGCCCCCGCACGCAGCCCCCGGCGGGTGGGGCGGAGGCGGGGCCCCGAGGGGAGGGCAGGCTCCCCAGCGGGGCCGGGAAAGCTGGTCCTGGTCCCCTCCCTCCCCACGGTGCACGGGCCTGGGGCGGTGGACCCCCGGGGACGGAGGGCGGGAGCCGCACACAGAGTCGACCCCCGAGGGGCGCTGGGGGGCGGGGCCCAGCGACCTGTGTCCTCCCGCCAGCACTCCCTGTCGGAGGAGCCCGAGATCCGGCCCTTCGACCCGGACGCCGCGGCCCTGCAGCCGTACCAGGATCAGACGTACCAGTCCGTGTACTTCGTGTCCGAGAGTTTCAGCGACGCCAGGGACAAGCTCAGGTGGGCCTGCTCCCGGGTCGCAACCACCGCCCCCCCTGACCCCCCCTTGCCCTGAGACGGGGCCAGCTAGGTGGGCAGGCCGGGCCTGTGGGCCCATTTCAAGAGGCAGAGACTGCAAACATCTCGTGGGGGTGACACCCCCACGGCAGCACCCCAAAAATTCCAGGATGGGGAGACCTGGGAGGCTAGCGGCCAGGTCAAGGTCAGGTCAAGGCCAGGCTTCTCAGAGGCAGAGCCTGTCTTTTGTGAGAAGGGCCAGTGGGGCCCCTCCCAGCCTTGGGGCGCCTCCCAGCCCCTGCCTCCTGAGAGGCTGGGGCCAAGGCGTGGGGTGGAGAAGAGGGTAGGGGGTCCGGGGAGGGGGCCCCGAGGGAGTGGGTGATCCCCAGGGCAGGAGTCTGGGGTGCGATGGGGGCTGGGCAGAGCCTGACACGCCCCAGCTCCTTCTCCTGGGGGAGGGCCCAGCTCTTGCTGTGCCAGCAGCGACTGAGGCCCAGGGGCTATGCGCCCCGGAGCGGGGCGAGGGGCGGGCTGGACCCCAGACACAAGCGTCAGGATAGACAGAGGTGGACTCTCCGGGGCATGTGGTCAGGGACGGCTTCCTGGAGGAGGAGGTCTGGCTGAGCTGGGCCCTGGGGAGGCGCAGGGAGGGATGGGGTGTCCTGGAGGCTACAGACCCCGCCCCAGGCTGCCTCGGCCCCCCGAGTCCCCATCAGGCCACTGAAGGTCCTGGCCGCCCGTCCCCAGGAGCTACGCCTCCCGCATCCAGCGTCCCTTCTCCGTGAAGTTTGACCCGTACACGCTGGCCGTCGACGTGCTGGACAGCCCCCAAGCCATCCGGCGCTCCCTGGAGGGCGTGCAGGACGAGCTGCAGGCCCTCAGCCACGCGCTGAACGCCCTCGGCTGAGCCCGGCGGCGGACCCCGCGGGCCCGGTGGGGTCCTGGCCCCTCGGTCTCCCGGCCCCCGTGAGGGGCTGGGTCACAGCAGCCCACTCGCTTGCCAGAGGCCCTCGAGGCAGAGACCACCTCGAGACCCCGCTGCCCTCCTCAGCCCCGACTGCCGGCGCCCTCGTCCCCCGCCCCCGCCCTCCGAGACGCTGTGTGCTGCCCCTTTGTAACCCTAATAAAGGCGAGAGGCCCCCCTGTCTGGTGTCCACATCCACGCGCCCCCGCCAAGCCCAGGCCTGTGCGCCCTCCCCGCCTGGCTCAGAGGCCGCTCCTCTGCGCCCTCCTCCTGCGAGGCCCTGCTGGGCAGCCCCAGCTGGGCAGCCCCAGCTGGTGGTATCACCCTCGAAGGCCCCCCCAGACCGTGCCCCCTGCAGCTCCAGAGGAGGGGCGGAGGGGGCGGGCTGAGAGGCCCATCTCTGTGGTGGCGCACAGTCAGGGTGGGGCCCATGGGAGCCCTGCAGGGGGGCGGGTGTTGGGGGCAGGGCTGTGGTGGAGGAGACCCGGTCCCCAGGGGCCAGTCTGTGAGAGCAGGTGGGGCGCGGCAGCCCTGACCCCACCCCAAGCGAAGGGGGCCTAGCAGCTCCCTGAAATGGGCCCTGGCTCCCAGGCGACCTCTGGCCCCCCGTGTCCCCAGCAAGGTGGTGGGGGTCTGGGTTCTAGGCTCTGGGCGGTGCCTGCAAGGTCACTCGAGGGGCTGGACCCATCCCTCCGTCCAGGGCCTCTGGGTCCTCTGGGAGCAGCCCAGGGCTGCCTGGCCCCTCCTGCCTGCGGCATGGGGACACACCAGCCCCCTGTCCGGGCCTTGCTCAGGCCCTCCGGCTCCCCGGATAACACTGCCAGGGCCGGGCTCTGACCGCTCCGGACGCCAGCCCCAGCGAACCCCTCCTCACCCGTCAGGCCCCTGCTGGACAAAGCCTCCTCCCCCAGCCCACCCCGGGAATCTGTCCTTCCTCAGCTCCACCCCAGGGCCTCGGCCGCTCAGCCCTGCCAGGCCCGGGAGGGCAGGCTGGTGGCTGGCCTCCCTTCCCTCCGGCCCCGCCGGCCCCAGGCTCTGTCCGTCCCCTGCCCCCTCCGTCACCCACCCCGCTGCCCTCTGTAACAGGCCGCAGGCCGGTGCTGGCGGTGGGGGCCTGGGGCGCCATGGTCCCTGGAAGGCAGGTCTCAGCCCTTGCAATGCCGTGAGGGGCCCTGAGCCCCGGCTGCCCGGGGGCTGGAGGCAGCAGCAGGCTGGTTGGGAGGCGGGCAGGCCTCCCGTCTGGGCCTGTTCAGGGGGGCTGAGGGGCAGCGCAGGGCGAGGCCCACGGGACCCCTGAGCAGGATGTTGGGGTCTCGGGGCCAGGCCCTAAGGGGTTCGCACGGGGAGACGGCAGGGGCTCCAGGAGGAGGGATAGGACCCTAGAGGGTGTGTGGGCGGGACAGGGCTGGGCCCTGTCCATGGAGTCCTGGGGCCACAACGCAGAAGGGGAGCGGCTGCCCCGATACTGAGGCCCAGACACAGGGTTCGCCGTGGGTCTCAGGGCCGCTGGTCCCCAAGGTCAGCCCCCCTGCAGAGCTGGGGGCCGCCGGGGGGCTGCCTCACTGGGTGGGGCCGGGTGGGGGGGGCGGGCTGTCCCTCTCTTCCCACGCCCACAGCCCAGACCGTCCGGGGGTCCTGGAGGGTGGACCGGGTTGGAGGGCAGGAGTCCAGGCCTGGGGCAGGAGGAGCCCCTCCTCTCGCCCCCTGCTCCCTGCACTAATGTGGAAACCTCAGCCTCGCTCCCGGGAGCCGTCTGCCCCCCGCTGAGCAGGGACACAGGGCCATCAGGGCCCTCAGGGCCCTCATTACGGGTCTAATGAGCCCCGTGGCCCCAAGAAGTGCTGACGCCCCAGGCCCAAGGAGAGGCCCCCGCAGGCGCAGCATCGGGCAAATGATCCAGAAACTGCAGCCTCAGCCCCCCAGCACCGCCCCCGGCCATCTGCCACCCCCTGGGGCTCCAATGGGCCCGGGCTATAAAGCTGGCCGGGCCCAGCCAGCCCCCACCCTCCCGGACCGGTGACTCTCCGAGGCCGCAGCAAGCAGGTCAGTCCGGGGTCTGCGAGTCAGCCTGGGTGGGGGGCCGCCCGGCCGGGGTGTCCGGGCTCTCGAGGTCGTGGGCTCTTCCTTCCCTCAGCGCACTCGGGGGCGCACGTGGGGCGCATGCCCCTCGCTGGCCTCAAGCCCCTCCTGTCCCCAGGTGGTCGCCGCCCCGCCATGGCCCCGTGGACGCGCCTCCTGCCCCTGCTGGCCCTGCTGGCCCTCTGGGCGCCCGCCCCTGCCCGGGCCTTCGTCAACCAACACCTGTGCGGCTCCCACCTGGTGGAGGCGCTGTACCTGGTGTGCGGGGAGCGGGGGTTCTTCTACACGCCCAAGGCCCGCCGCGAGGTGCCGGACCTGCAGGGTGAGCGGCTGCCCGGCCCCCGTCCTGGGCACCCGGCGGGGGCGGGGGGGGGGGATCTTAGGTGGGAGTTTTAAAACGGCAGTGATATTCCCTCGGTCACATCCTAGAGGATGTGACCAGCTCCCTGGTCAGCGCTGGCACTTGGGGGACAGAGGCCAGATGCCACCCGATTGACGGTGGACTCGTCCACGGCCCCGTCTGCCATTTGCCCCCGGCCCCCTCAAACAAATGCCCCGTCCACTCCTCCGCACCTCTGGGTGCCGGCTGTCTCAGGGAGACCTGGGGGCCGATGGGGGTGCTCCTCCTCTCGCTCAAATGCCCGTGGGGCCCGGGAGCTGGGATGGGCTCTGCAGAGGCCAGTGTAGAGGGAGGCCTGTGGCTGGTCCCCTCAGTGGCACTGCCCTGGGGCCCTATAACTGGGTACAGGGACCAGGCTGGGGGGCCGCTGCCCCGGACCCGGCCTGGGGCGGGGCGACCGTCCCGCTCTCCTCCCTGACTGCGCCCCGTCTCTCCGGCAGCAGCGGGGGAGATGGAGCTGGGCGGGGGCCCGGGCGCGGGCGGCCTGCAGCCCGCGGCCCTGGAGCGCACCCTGAAGAAGCGCGGCATCGTGGACCAGTGCTGCACCAGCATCTGCTCGCTCTACCAGCTGGAGAACTACTGCAACTAGCGGCCCCGCCGCGCGCCCGCCCGAGGCCCCGCCCCGCGGCCCCGCCCCAAGCCCCGCCCCACGGCCCCGCCCCGCGGCCCCGCGGCCCCAACACCCAATAAACCCTCAACCAGCGCTGGTGCTATTGCTGTCTGTGTTCCGCGGCCACGGCGGGGCTGCCGGGTGGGGTGCGCCGGGGTGGGGCGGGGTGGGGTGCACCCGCTGGCCCTTCCACGCTTTCTCCAGGCTCACTGGGTGCCCGTGGGCATGTGGAAGGCCCCCCAAGAGGCCAGATCTTGTCGGCTGCCCACAGCCAGGCTCCGGTCACTAGGGGGACTCAGAGCCCCCTGGCTGCTTCAGGACAAGACAGGGAAGGGTTCTGGGGGTCCCTGGGAGGCTGGGGGTGGGGCGCTGACCGGGACTGACACTCTCAGCTCAGAGGCCCTGCCCACCCCCTGGAAACTTCCTGCCCACACTGCCCCAGAGGCCTGCCTGCAGGGCTGTTCTGACCGAGGCCTCTCTGAGGGGGGGGGGGGGGGGGACAGAGAAAGGCTCAAAGGCACTGGGTGGGCCTGGGGCAACCAGACACCCAGCCCAGACCTGGCCAGAGGAGCCCCCTGGGCCCAGAGGGGAGAACTCGGGACTGCCTAGGCAGCACCCCCGAGCCAGGGACAGATGCACGGCTCTCGGCGCTGGGCAGGAGCCTGGGACCCGGCAAGGGGGCATCCTGGCTGTGTCCCCCTGGAAACAGTGCCCCCAGGCCCAGGGGCGGGGCCTCCCACCACCCCCGGCCTTCTCCCCCCACCACACAGCCACATCCCTCAGCCCCACACTGGTGCCCCCCCCCCCCCCCCCGCCCCGCCAGAAGCAGCTTTAGGGCCTCAGGACAGGCCACTCCAGGTGCACGTCTTTGGGGGTCCTGACCCCTCCTCCTCGGCCCCACTGCAGCCCAGGGTGGCTCCACAGGGCACTCCACTTAGGCCACCGCCTGGCGTGCCAGAGAGCCCGGGCCGTGGCTGCCTGGTTGGCCGTGGACTGGGAGGTCAGCGGGTGGCCTGGACGCACCAGGGCTGGCCAGCTTGCCGGCTGCCTGGGCCCTGCGGGCCGTGGACCACGGACCACTCAGAAGCCAGCCTGGGAACCGGAGGCAGACCCTCCCACTGGGGGCCCAGCCATCCACCCTCCCTGCAGCCCTGAGCTCCCTCCCAGGCCGCCCCTCCCCACGGCCACACTGACACCCCAAAAGGGGGCGCCTCAGGCCCCCAGCGAGCCCCGCCCTGGGGGTGGGGGCCAAGACTGAGCAGATGGGTGGACGCAGACACGGGACCTGGAAGAGGAGGAGGAGGAGGTGGGGATCATCGGGGGCTGCTCACGGGGGGCGGCCAGGTGTCCCCATTAGCCCCAGCGGAGGTGGGGGGCCCTGAGTTGGTGCCCTGAGGTGCGTGAGTGGGTGGGCGGCCAGGCCTGGCGCAGCTGGGGTGGGAAGCAGGCTGGTGGGGAGGCTGCCCCTCAGGTGGCTGCCGGCCAAGCCCATGTCCTGGCCGGCCCTGCTGGCCTGGAGACCCCGGGGGGTGGTCCGGAGCTCCCCGCCCCCTCAGGGGCCAGCACACTCTGCGGAGGGGGCCCAGGGGCCCGGGGGCCATGCCAGCTGGCGGGACTCGGGACTGGTGGCGTGGGTGGGCCTGGGTGGCGGGGGCTGCCCACCCGAGAATCTCGGTCGTGGTGTGACAGGTGGGACTCCCTGTGCTCCCAGCATGGATGAGGTTCTGGATGTGGAGGTGGGTCCAACCCTGGGCTCTGGACCCCAGATGCCAAACTTCTTGGAGCCCCCGGACCACCCCACGGAAGCCAGGCCTGGGGGCTGCAGCCCCGCCGTCCATCCAGGCCAGGCCCCGCCCACCCCTCCTGGGAATCGGGAGGGCGGTCCTCCCGTGCCCTCAGGCCCTGCCTGCCCCCGGACCTGGGCCTCACTGCCCACGGCACCGTCCGTGGGCTCCACGGCGTCCAGCCCTGCGTGCCACCCTGGTGCGGGGGGTGGGGGAGCCGCTGCCCCCACAGGCCCCTGACATGGCTGGGTCCCCTGCCCCCTCACGAGAGGCCCGGATCGCCCAGGGGACCGCACGGCATGCCGCCCGCTGCTGCCCCCCTGTCCCCAGTGTGGACACTGGAACCAGGCCGGGACGCCTGTCCCTCTGCCTCCAGGCTGCCCGCCCCCCCCCCCCCCCAACTGTCTGCTCCCGGTGCCTCTGCCTGGCCGAGGGGCAGCAAATATTCACCGTCCTCATGGGTCCCCGGGCCTGAACGAGCCCTGAGGGGCACCAGGCGGGGGTGTGGGGATGCTGCGCAGGACCCCTGCCCTTGAGGGCCCGGTGCCCAGTGGGGGCTGCCCAGGGAGAGGGAAGGGGACCAGGAACCAGGCGCCTCAGCTGCTGGAAAAGGCCCTGGCAGAGCCCGGGCTGAGCCCGGGCGGGCACCTGTGCCCGGCGAGGTGTGAAGGGGGCACCTGTGTCTCTCTACCTGGAGGAACTTGCTCCCGGGCTCAGGGGGGACCAGGCCCCCAGGGCAGGCGGTTTTGCTAGGTCCACACTGAGCAAGGTGGGCAGAGCGGCCATTCACAGGTATGGCCAGCAGAGGGTGCCAGAGCCCCACGTTTGGGGCACGTCCCGGGCCATGGGCGGGCTGTCCTTTCTGCAGGGTCAGCTGCCCACCTGCAGGGCCCCCTGGGGGTGCCCGAGGGGCCGTCTGGAGGCCTGGAGGGTCAGGAAGGAGCCCAGGTGTTCGGCCTCAGGCCCCACAGTCACAGGCCTGGGCGTCCTGGGGTGGGGGGACCCTGGACAGAGGGGCTGGGTCCCCGACATCCTGGGTAAGTCCCCAGTGAGAGTCGGATCCCAGGCACCCAGAATCAGACACCTGGCAAGTCCTTAGGGGTGACCTCCCCCAGCACCCCCACATGACCGCCGAGCAGCCGAGGTAGGAATTGGGCCGGGAGCCCGGGCCCTGCTGGAGCCCTGGCTGAGGGCCTCTGGGCCCTGGGGAAACTGAGGCTGGGTCTGGCAGCCCCCTCGGCCCCTGGAGCCAGAAGGCTCACAGGCGGTAGGGCTTTGGGGACAGGGGGCCTCAGGCAGGGGTCAGCTCCAACATCCACCCCAGCCCCTGCCTCCCCCCCCAAGTGCGGAGAGGTGAGGGGTCAGTTCCAGAAAGAATGTGGCGGGTGCTGGGAACTGTGGAGGCAGCAAGCAGGGTGGGAGGACGCCACCCCCTGCAACCCTGGCCCCCACAGGCACTGTTGCTTCTGGCTGCTGGACAGGGACAGCCAGGCAGAGCCCTCAGAGTGGAGGAGACCCCAGCAGGGGCGGCCGCCCGCACCCCCCCCCGGTCCCCCGAGGTCTGGTCAGCCTCTGTGGGAGTGAGCACTGGGCCCCCCTCCCTGCACCCTCTGGTCCTCAGCTCACCTTCTGCACCCACCCCGCCCAGGCTCCCCGTCGGCCACCCACCCTTGCCTTCGGGGGGGGGGGGCTCCACCCCCACCTGACCCACGGACGGGCCTCTGAGGCTGCCCCCTGGAAGCTGGGCTTGGGGCCAGTCCCCGCGCTCCGGGGCCCCGGTCCCCACGTGCACCTGGCTGCTGAGCCATCAGAAACGGTGCCCCCCTCAGCCCCTCACGGCCCATCTGTGTTTTTGGAAAACAGAGCCGGTGCCCCCCCTACCTGCCGGCTCGGGCCGCCCCACTGAGACCCCGAGTGTTTGTTCTTCCAGCTCTGTCCGTCCGTCTGTCCATCCAGCTGCAGAACCGGCCCCTCCCCAGGGCCACCCTGCCCGCCCCTCCCACAGCCATGGCTGCCCCAGGGTCCTCCTTGGACAGGGCCTTCCTGCTCCCGCCTCAGGCTTTGGGCTGCGGGTCCGTCCGCATGGGGGCACGATGGGGAGAGGGTGACCCCGGGGACCCCGGGCTGACGCCGTGGCCGTGGCCCCGAGCCCACAGCCCTGGCTGTCACTGTGCCTCCCTGGCTGTCTTCTCATGGCTGACACGCCAGTCTGTCCGGGGTGCCGCTGAGGGCAGGCCTCTCTCGCCTGGAGGCCTGCAGAGGGGCTTCCCAAGCCCCGGTCGCCCGCGCGGAAGGAGGGGACAGAGAGGCCAGAAGCAGACAAGGGGAGGGCTGCACGCCCCTGCCTCAGCTCCAGCTGGGGTCAGAGCAGAGCAGGAGGCCAGACGGGGCAGGCAGCCCGGGGGGCTTCCTGGAGGAGGCGTTCCCACACAGCGGCCTTGACCTCGAGAGCATGAGTCCGCGTGGGACTGTGGGTGTTCAGGCCACAAACTCAGCTCAGGGCTCAGCTACGGTTCCAGCCCTCGGCCCCCTCCCAGGAGTCATGGCGGCAGTGGGTGTCCCCCGGGCCCTCCCCCACCGCTGGGCATGGGTCCGCCCGGAAAAGGGAACAGGCTAAGTTCAGGACACAAGGGGCTGCTTCCTGGGGGTCCCCCATCTCCAGGCACATCATTGGCATGTAGGACCCCCACACCAGTGCAAGGCTAAGGGAGGTGGGCAGCTGGCGGGCCAGGTGGGCTGGGGGGAGCGGCCGGGCTCTGCCACTGGTGGCTGTGTGCCTCAGTTTCCTCATCCATCCCGCAGGGCTGCGGGACATGGGAGGGGGTGCCCCTCCCAGGGCCCGGGACTCTGGTTCCTGCTGGTCCCCTGCCCCCCGCACTTAGCTCCCCCCCAGGTGGGACACTCGGGCAGTCTCGAGCTCTGCTCTCGCCCCCGCCCCTGTGCGGAGCTCGCCCTCTGTGGGCCGGGCGTGTGGGTGAGGCTGGTGGGCCACGGCCCCGGGGCACTTGGCTGCGCTCTGGGGCTTCCCGCTTGTGTCTCTGACAAGTCACTCCCCTCGGTGGGCCTGGACGCTGCAGGGACAGCCCTGTGGGTCTGGCTCTGCCCCCCGCGTCACAGGCAGAAGGGAGCTTCAGGGAAAGTGGCAGTCCCCACGGTGACCAGGTGTGGCCCGTGGCCCTGCGACCAGCTCCCCAGAGAGGCGGGCAGGGCTGAGTGAGAACAGGCAGGAGAGGGGGACGGCCCCCGAGAGCCAGGCCAGTGAAGGGGTCTCCCTGGGGTAGAGGCCCCGCGGGGGGAGGGCTGGGCCGCTCCCCGAACGCCAGCCCCCCGGCTGAGGAAGCTGGGGCAGCGGGAGACGCCCCCAGCTGGCATCCCGCGCCCACCCTCAGAGCCCCCTTGGGGGCAGCTCTCCTGCAAGACCTGCAGGAGGGGCAGGGTCTCTGTGGACAGGTGCCCGGGCACAACCCTCAGCTGGGGGGCATTTCCACATGGCCCAGGAGAGCGAGGCTGGGGCAGGCCCCCCTTCCCGTTGGCAGCGCACGAGAGGGAAGGCTGGTGAGCATGTGCTCTGTCCCTGGCCCTGATGCATATGGGCCCCCGGCCCCTGCATGATGGACCCCCAGGCTCCCAGGGGTGCAGAAGCCTGGGGTGCACCGGCCTGGCCCGGGCCAGCCTCCGGGCCTCCTGGGACCCACTCCTGCACCCGTCTGCTGCAGGGCCCTGCGATGCCCACAGCAGGGCCCCGGGGTCCCCCGGCCAGCTTCAAGGCCGGGTGCCGCCCGGGCGCCCTCTCTCTGGCCCGTCGGTTGCTCTCTCGAAGGCAGCAGGGCCCTACATCACCCGGTGGGGTGGGGCTCTCAGGGTGGGGTGCCGCATTACCCAGCCTCTCAACCCCCCAGGGTAGGTCGAGTGGCCCAGGTGATGACCCTTAAGGCAATATTGATACTAAGTGCAGCTGTGGCTGCACTTCTCCAGATGGCCACAAGGTGTCAGGCTCGGGCCAGATTTGGAAGCCTTTCGGGCAAGCCGCGTCCGGAGCAAAACCCCGCCCACCCTTGCAGTCTGGGGGTCCCTGCCTGCCTAGGGGGAGCCCCCAACATCCTGCCTCTCAGAAACGTATCTGATTCTATTTTTATAAAACGTAACACAGTTCCCTGTACGTCTCAGAGCACAACGGAAGCTTCGGGAAGGTGTCCCCTTTGGGCGCCCACCTTGCCACACCCCCCGGGGTGGGGGGCCTGCGGAGGATTTCCCGGGGACCTCCGCCGCCCGCGGCGGAAAGCCTGGATGGGGTCGGACAAGAGCCTCAGATCTGAGTGCAAGGGCGCAGAGCTCCCCGAACCCGGACACTGCGGGGGGGGCCCCCTTTGTGGGGAGAAATGAGCCTGATTCGCACCCCAGGATTCTCTGTAGGGTGCCCGGAACACTCGCACGCGAGACCTTCGGGGTGTACCCTGTAATTCCAGAAGTGGCCGCCAGGTGTCAGCACGAGGCCGCTAAAGCGGCCAAGTGGCAAAAACTCAGTGGCATGGATTGAGGGGTCCCCCAATTCTCTAACCCAGCTAGACCCCCAGGAGGGGTGGTCCTTTCTTTCCCAGACCGTAGACACGGTGAGGTAACGAGGGGTCCTTCGCTCCTGCACCCCAGAGTTACCCCTTTTGTGTCCCTGCACTACCCTGGGTCCTCCACAGTCGCAGGGCCCTGAGTGCAGGCCCGGCTGAGAGTCACTGCCCCCCCCAGAACCTCCAGTTCCGCCTCAGGAGCACCATGGCCTCGTCCCCGGGTGGGGGCCCCTGCCCACCCTGCCCCTCCCCTCGCTGAAACACTCGGGTCCTTTGCAAGGAAGGGATCTTGATGGAATGAGAGCCCTGTGTTGGCAAAAGCCGTTTTGGGGCGCCGGCCAGTGCAGAGCCCCGGTGCAAGACCGTCTGGGGAGTGCGAAGCCCCCCAGGTCCAGGGCCACTGCCTTGCTGCCCCTCCGCTGCCCCCCTTCTCCGTGTGGGGACCCTGCCTCCCGAGGGCCTTTGCTGCCACTGTCTCCCCCTCCCTAGCCCCACCTGCCCCGGGAGTCCCAGGACCCAGCCCCGGCCCCTTGGCACCTCCGGCGTCGTGCAGCAGACGCCAGGGGACAGCGCTGGCCCTGAAGGCCACCGGCCGAGAGCCCGAAGTGGAGCCACAGCCAGTGGGACCGAGGGACAGCCTCACTCCAGGCAGCTTCACGCTGACCCCCACTCTGTGTCCTGGACCCTTGAGTCATACATGCCCCCCCCCCCGCCCTCCTCCCAGCAGTGCTGTGGGCCTGCTTGGCCCCTCAAGGCTGGCTGCCACCCCCCCGAGAGCCCTGAGTTCCCACTCAGGGCCCCTCCCTCCAGCTAAAGGCAGGGGCGTGGGGGGGGCGCCGGGGCCCTGTGAGGTGTCTGTGTTCACCTCTTCGTGCACCTTTGTTCTGCCCCCACTTTCCCTGAGGGCTTGGAGACAGGGCTGGAATTCCTGGTGAAGTTTCGTCCAATCAGGCGGCACGTCCGTCGCCCCCCCCCACACCCCCCAGCGGTGAGATCTCCGGGCCTTGTGCCTTCTCCAGAGCTCCGCCCCGGCCCCAAAGGCTGTGAACCTGGCCACCCCGCCTGGGGGTGACCATGAGCAGGAGGCTGCCCCTCCCCCCCACCTCTTAGTGGGGTGCCCTAAGTGCCTCGCACCCATCGTGTGGGGGCCGTGGAGGGCAGGGCGGGGACAGGGAGATGGCTCCCAGGTGGCCCCCTGCCTCTGGAAGACAAGGACAGGAGCCCCCTGTGCTGTGGCGCGCGCAGGGATCACCTGCAGGGTGACTCTCGTGACCACGCCTTGAATCTGCTCCTTCCCCCGTGGGCCCCTCCCCCATTTTACCCGTGCCGAGCCCACCCACATTCCAGGGTGTCAGGTGGCCACCAAGTGGCGAGCCTGCGAAGCCCCGCCCCCGCCCCCCCCACTCCCCCCGCTCCAGCCCCACCTGCGCACTGGCTGGAGCTGGCTGGAGAGCCTCTGCGTGCACACAGGCCCAGGGGCCCCCTTCTGCACGCTCAGGGGCAGGCCCGACCTACCCCGTCCCCCCCCACCCCCCGAGCACTGCCCAAGCCTGGGACAGTGCCACAGCCAGCTGCCCCGGAAGCCTCGGCACCCCCGAGTGGGGGCCAAGCGATCCAAACTTGGAGGGCCAGGAGGAACGGCGTGGAGGGGGCGAGGAGGTAAGGGGCGCGGCGCGGTCTCTGCCGGCGCGCGGGCAGGGGTCCCGTGGGTGGTCGGTGGTGGCCGGGCCTCCCCCGCGCTCCCCCCCGGGAGGGCCCCAGAGTCATGCACGCTCTGAAACTTCTCTTCACGGCTCTGCAGCCTCCGCCTCGCCCCCCTTCTCCACCACGGCCGCCCGGCGCAAGGCCGCAGGCGCCCCAGCCGGAGCACCCTCTGCTCTGGCGGCGGCTGCTCATGTTGGCCCGGCCGGCAGACCACCCGCCGGGCAGTTTCAGCAGAGGGCCTGGGGCACCGGGGACCCCCCGGTCCTTCTCGTCCACCGCCCGGGGGCCTCTGGGGCGCCGCAGCGACTAGAGCACAGGTAAGGGGGCCCCCCCACTCCCGGCCCTGCCGGGCGTCCATGGGGGTGGGGGGCCTGGGGCTCGGGGCTGACAATGGCACCGGTTTGTGCGGCGGGGGGCAGCGGAGACAGGTGGTTGGGGGCCTCGGCCGCGGGGGCCGCCAGAGCCAGAGGCCCCGGCGAGGAAAATCGGTTTCCCTCCACGGGTCTGAGGCTGCTTTTCCAGGCCGGGCCGCAGCTGTTGGGGCAAGTGCGAACGGCAGGGTTTTCCCCCGGCTGCACCCCCCCCCCCCTCACCCAGCCCAGAGACAAACAGGACACAGTCCAGAGGCCAGAGGCCTGGGATGTTGCAGCGGTTTTTATATACAACTTAAGAAGTCAAGCCCCCTGCCCCCCTCCAGCCCACCCCGGCACTCCCCAACCACACCGAGAGCCCCACCGCGTCCTGGGGGCATCACCACCACCAAGGGGCAGCGTCCCTGACGCCCAGGGCGGTGGGCACTCAGGTATTAAAGCAAAGCTTCTCCCTGCCTGACCAGGTGCCCAGCAACCCAGGTGCCCCTTCTGCCCACAGAGCTGGGCACAGGTGAGGCCGCCCCCCTCGGCCCCGGGCCCCGGGCCCACCGCCCTGTCTGTGCAGGGCGCGGCTGCTGGGCTGGGCAGCAAGCCCCTGCTCCCAGAGCAGCCCACCTTCCGGGACGTTTCCGGTCAGGGCTGTGTCCTGCTCGGCCCCAGCCCCTCCTCACTGCTGTGCAAGGCAGGGTTGTGGGGGGTCGAGGGCGGGGTTCTGCTGCGTGCTGTGACCCGCCCCCCTCCATAGACACTTGTATGCAGCCCTCACCCCCGGCCCAGGCAGGGACCTTCGCCCTCTGAGAGCATCTTCTGAGGCCTGATGGCTGGGCAGCTCAGCTTGAGGTGAGCTGCGGGCCGCCGCCCCGGCCGGGTGCGTGGCCCCGGGAGAGCTCTGCGGACCCCGACAGGCTGGGGAGCCACCACCCGCACCCCGACAAGGCGGCCCACCGGCCTCCCCACCGAACAGCCCGGGCAGGGGAGCTGCCCCGGGGCTCTGGCTTGGGGGGGCATTCATTTTAAAAGATGTCACTGTCATGTCTTTGCAGGGGACGAAGAGTCATCACTGAGCCCCTGGAGGAGGAACCGGAGCCCAGCCCCCAGCCCCAGGACCCCGAACCTGAGCCGGAGCAGCCCCCGGCCCCCGAGGCCCCCGAGGGCCCCGAGGCCCCCCCCCGAGGGCCCCCGTCTCAGGCGGAGGCTCGCCAAGAGGAAGAAGGTCCCACGGGCTCGGGATCCCAGCCCCGTGACCCGCTGCTGCAGCCTGTGGCCGAGGCGCCGCAGCACCCCACACACCCAGAACTGAAGCCCCAGCCCCAGCCCCAGCCCCAGCGCCACGGAGGTGAGTGTCTCCGGCCCCCTCCCGTGGGTCGGACGTGGGTGGTTCTTCGGTGCTCCCAGACGCCTGGGCTGGAGCTGAGGCTCCCGCAGGCTGGGGGCGTGTTCGGAGTCACGGAGCTGGCTTCCCAGACGCCCCTCCCTGGGGGCTCAGGTGTGTGGGCAGAGCAGGGTCCCCGCTGTCCACGGCGTCCTCCTCGGGGTGGTCCTGGCGAGAGGCTGCAGGGAGAGAGGCAGGGGGCACTGTGAGGACAGAACAGGGGGGAGGCTGGCTGAGAGGGGAGGACATGTGTGTCAGGGAGCAGTTGGGGGCCCCAGGACTCGGTGGGGACACTGAGGCAGCCCCGGGCTGGGGACTGCGGGGTTTGTACCCAGAGCCCCTCCAGTCCTTCTGGAGCAGGCTGGGGCGGGGTCGGGGCAGAGTCACCCCGTGCGGGTCCTGGGGGAGCACTGTGGGGCGGGCGTGGGTCTGTGACCTCCTGTGGGACCCAGGACGCAGCCAGTTGCCCATCCCAGAGAAAAGCTCCAGAACGTCCTTTTCAGGGTGTCTTTCCTTCAGACCCCAAATCACCTGGCACACCAGAGCCCGGGGCGCACAGCTGCCTCCCCCGGGGCCAACGCCCACCCCCACCCCCGCCCCGACCCCGACCTACTTCTGGTCTAGCGCCTGGGGGCTGCCCGCGCCTCTGGTGGCTGTGCCGTCCTCCCGGTGGGGGTGGTGGTCCTGGCCCCGGCGCCTGCCTGCTGCCTCCAGCGGGGGCTGACCCCGGGTAGCAGACGCCTGGCTCCCAGAGCCGGGCGCCCAGTCCGAGCCCGGAGGGGGGGTGAGGGAGGGGCGCCCAGGGACCCTCGGAGACGGAGCCGGGCTTGCGAGCGCTGGGCTCGGGCCCAGGGAGGGGGAGCAGCCCGGCCGGAGCCAGGGAGCCAGAGCGGGAGGAAGCCTGGGAGAGCGAGAGCCAGACGGCGGGCGGGCGGTCGGCAGGGAGCGGGAAGGCCGGCTCGCGGGGGTGAGTCCGGATCGGGCCGGGTCGGGTCGGACGGGACCGTGCGGGGCGAGGGTTCTCTTGGGCTCCGGGCTTGTGGCTCCAGAGGGGAGGCAGCCGCTGCCCGGTGCCGGGGACGGAGGCTGGCGCCGAGGGTGGGGCCGTGCTCTGAGCCGGGGACCCCAGCTCCACTAGGTGCTGGGGTTGCCAGCGGGCCTCCTCCTGCCGTGGAGGGTCGGAAGTCGGGGAGCCCCAGACCGCTGGTGCCGGTGCTGGTGCTGGCCGGGGGTCGCCGGTGCCCGTTTTGAGCCCTGGGGTGACCCGGATCTGCTCCCACACGCCGGCCCCTGCGGCCACACTTTTGACTAAATAAGGCGAGTGCTCTTGGGCAGCCCCGCCGGGAGGAAGAGCATGTGCCCCCCGCCCCCGCCCCGACAGCTCAGCCTGGCACCCCGGGGTGGCCTTGGCCTTCCTACCTGCGGGGTCCGGGCGTGTCTCCAAGCAGCAGGCAGGGGCTCCTCCGGGGCGAGCGCCTGTGGGGGGCAGAAAGCAGGGGGGGGGCGAAGGGGCCGCCAATGTGAGTGCCCTCCAGGCGCCCCGACAAGGGGGAAAGCCTGCAGTCTAACTAATGGGGCTCCCCCCTCCCCCCAGCGGCTGCCCACCCCACCCCGCAGCCTGGGAAGCCTGCAGGGAGAAAGGTGGGGGACCCAGAGCAGGGCCAGGGGGACCCCGGGCTTGTCCCTCTGAGCAGCTGCCCTCGGCCAGGACTGGGACTCTGCTCTGGACCCCCAGCGCCCGCGGCCCACAGACAGGCCTGATTCGAGTGCTTTGCACCCCAAAATCTACAGGTGGCCTTGGAGCTGGGAGCAAGGTGTCTGCGGGAGGCTCCCCGCTCTCCCTCCCCCGGCCCGCTGCAGGCCCCGGGCCTGGTGCAGATGGGGAGGGGGCTGTCCTGGGTCGGGGAGACAGGCCAGATGTTCTTGGAACGGACTCGGGGTGATTGGGCGCGGGCTGGAATTCGAGGGGGAACATCGCCCCATGTGCCCGGGGCTCTGGGTGGAAAATAGGCTGTTTTTCACGGGGCTGGGGCTGGGGGTGGGGGGGGCCTTCTGGCGCTGGCAGGCGGCTGGGAATGGCTGCTTCAGCTGCAGTCCCCACACCTGTCCCGCTGCATTAACCCCTGTCTGCCCAGGGCCGGCCTCTGTGCGACCCCTTCTAGCGGGGGTCCCTGTGTGGTGGGGTGATGGTGGGGAACAGGCGACCCCGCCCTCTGTCCTGGCTTCCAGCCCTCGCCCATTTTGCTGCACACTCCCCCCCTGCCCCCGCCGGGGGCAGCACCCCCTCTGGGGCAGCTTCTCTTCCTGGGGACCCCCCGGGGTCACTGCCGCACCCCCAGCACTGCCCCGTTCTGAGGGGGTGCCCCTGTTCCTGGACGCCCGTCCTTGGGCCTCGTGGGTTCCCTGCTTGCCTGCCCTGCTGCCCTCCATCCCCAGGGCGGGGGAGGCGGGGGCGGGGAGGCCTGGAGGGAGAAGTCTAAGAAACCGAAAGGAGGCACCTGGCCCCCCACGGCCGCCAGGCCTGCCCCCCCCTCCATCCCCACGCTCTCCCCTCAGTCCCCACGTTCTCCCCTTTCTGGCACTACCCACACAGAACTGCGTTCGCCGCCGTTTCGGCACTGTGCACGACCCCGGCGGCGCTCGGGGAGCGCGGGGGCGGCGGGGGTGGCCGCCGGGGGTGCTCCCCGGCCCCCAAGCCGAGCCGGGGACGAGCCTGCCCGCGGCGGCGTCCCGGTCGCGGCTTCGCCTAGGCTCGCAGCGCGGGAGCACGTGGGGCGCGGCGGCGGGGAGCCCGCGGGCGTCCTCGGAGGCGGCCGCGCGGGGAGCGGGGGGCCGCGGGGGCGCGCGGGAACTGCCCCTCTGTCGCTGTCTCGAGGCTCTCGGGCTTCTCCTTGCACCCCAACGCCCGCTGGGCCTCCTCCGCCATGGAAACGTCTTGGTGGCGAGAAGGCGAAAGAAAGCGTGACAATATTGCCCCGGGTGCGCGCCCCCGGAGTCCCGCGCTCCCTGCGGGCGTCTCCCGCGCCGCCGCGTTCCTCGCGTCCGGGCGCGTGAGTCCGAGGCGGCGCCGCTTCCCCGACACCCCTCAGCCCCAGCCCGGCCTCTGGAGCGCAGACCGGTGTCCGGGTGTTAACACACCCAGCAACTCCCTGCTCCCCGCAAACTCGGGCAGGACTTTTCCCCCCTCCCGTGACCCTTCACGTTGCAGCCTTCTTCCCAGGCCCCGCACACACACTCGGCGTTTTCCCGGCTCACGCGGGTTTCCTCGGGCATTCGTCTCTGGGACCGCTAACCCTGTGCACCCCCCACTGTCTTCCCCAGATTGACACGGGTGGCCCGAGGTGCCCAAACAAACGGGGCGTTTCCTCCCAGGCGCCGGCCGCTTGAGCCGTTTTTTTTACACGCAGTCGGGGTCCCGCGGAGGCGCGCACCGGCGATCCGCGCGCCCCCTGCGTTTCAACATTAACCCCCGCCTGCGGTCAGGCCGGCCGGCTTGCTCGGCACTTCGGGGTGTGTCCCAAGGCAAGAGGCACTTTTCCTTGCGTCCCCGCGGTGTTGGACACTAACAACAAGGTCTCCCCGCTTCTGGGCCCTGTGGCGACTCTCCCACGCCGGGCTCCCAGAGTTTGGGGTAGCATCTGCAGAGTTCCACAGAATTCTTGGCCCCACCCTGGGCTCCCTAAATCTCACACAGAGTCCCAGGTCCCCCCCCACCCCCCCTCCCCAGCACACTAAACAGGCCACCCCGAGCACCTCCAGGCTGCCCTCCTGGCGTCCACCCGGGTTTAGGAATTTCCCCCAAACACACGGACCCCCTTTGTGAACCTTAAACAGTCTGCTTTCTGGCAGCCTTAGTCCCGCCACACTCAGAGGCCCGGCGACGCCTGCCCTCCCACACTCCCGGGCGCTTTCTGCCGTGGGCCAAGCAGACCCGGGGGGGGGGCGCCCCCTTTCCGGGGCTCTGCCTGCTTCCCAGCCACGCGGCAGCCTCCCCGCGGGGACCCCAGGCCCCTAGAGCGCGCCGGCGGCGACCCGAGACTGGCTGTGTGCTCCGCGGTGGCCGGCCGTGGGCGAGGCAGGCTGCCCCGGCCCTCACGAGGCCCCCCCAGCTGCCCCCGGGGCTGTGTGCTCCGTCCGCGTGCACCGGGAACCTGTGCTCCTCACCCCGCCTGCGGCGTGACCGCGGGGGCCAGGCATTCCAGGTATTTTCTCTGCCTCCTGACTCGCTGTGTGTTTGAAACCCCCCAGGTCCCACTGTTGACCGACAAGAACCCGGATTTTCTAAAATTCAGACGCTGATCAGCCACCCGGGACCTCACGGGACCCTCTTCCTGACCGCCGATACTTGGATTTGCTGGGTCCCCTCAAACGTGAGGCGTTGTGCCCCCCCACATACACCCAGGGTCACGCTTGGGGCGTGGAAAGGCGCTGATATCATGGGCCCCAAAGCACCCAAGCCCCTCACTGAGTCACCCCGAAGTCAAGCAACATTTCCTGGGTGCCCCACCCAGCTCGCTGTAGGCGCTGGTTCTCGGGCCCACGACCTGGGGACGCGTCCTCCTTCCCCCGAAAATTAGACATGGAGCCCGATTGTCCTGAGGGCCTGGGGCCACTTCCCTGGGTCCCCGGGTTCAAAATTCCTTTCCTGGGACCTCACATCGAGGCCCTGTCCCCAGCCCTCCTGGAAACTGAGATTTTTTTTCCCTCCACAAAATGATGGCGCTTTTTCTGAAGGTTAATTTATGGGCCCCCTGACTTTATGACTCTTCCCCGGAGTCCCCCTAAATTTAGACAAATTTTCCCCAGCCCCCCAGATCCACTGAAAAGACACCCCCAGGTCCCTGAAACCCCAGGCAGCTCGGCCCGTGTCTACCAGCTGCCCCGCTGCCACCCAGGGACCCTGAAACCCAGCTGTCAGTCTCCACTGGGCAGTCTCCAGCGATCCCCCCAAAATCTGGGCCATGTCTCACTAGGGCTCCCCCAAATGCACACCCCGCTCAGGGAAACAGGCTGCTTCCTCCTGTCCGCCAAAAATAAAGCAACGCTGAATGATTGGATTTGAAAGAGAAAATACTAGAGACGTTGATTCTCTGCCCTCCCCCCCCCCCCCCGGAAGCACCGATCACACCCCCCAGGTTCTCCCCCAAATTCAGGTCGTGTTTCTAGAGTGGCCAAAGGTCACTGGGGACTCCCGCCGCCGGAGCCGCAGCAAGGGCGCGGGCTGCTCTCCCCACGCAGGCCGCCTGCGGGGCCGAGGCCGCGAACTGGCATTTCTGAGCGGTGGAAACCAGTCTCCGAGTTTCTCCACCACGTGGAGGGTTTGCCTGGGTCCCGCAATGGGCCCACTCTTTTCCTCCCTCAAATTTTAGACTCTGTGCCTCTCGGGTCCCCCCTCCCCCCGAGTTCCATGTGGAGAATTTTTCTTGAGTCACCACCCCAAAAACCGACCTCCCCACACATCGCTCCGGGGCTCCCCCAAGCATGCCGACCCAGAGGCTGGACTCCCCACCTTTTACACGGAGACCCCCGCCTCCCCCCAGTTGCACGGAGTGATTTCCACTGAACCTCAAACTCAGACTTTATTTTTCTGCAGCTTCACATTCAGTCATTAGCGGCAGCTCCCCCCCATTAGGGAGCCTCCCCGGATCCCTTGCTTGGGGGA
Source organism: Phyllostomus discolor (assembly GCF_004126475.2). Taxonomy (NCBI): domain Eukaryota; kingdom Metazoa; phylum Chordata; class Mammalia; order Chiroptera; family Phyllostomidae; genus Phyllostomus; species Phyllostomus discolor. Next base: position 170,378,716 of record NC_040908.2, read on the forward strand.
CACGCGTTCTTTTTGCCTGCAAATCAGACAGAGCTCGGACCTGCATACCCCGATATCTGGGCGTTGTTCCCGACCCGCCCTCGGCCCTCTGCAGCCCCCCAGCCCCAGGCACGGTGGGCACTGCTTTCAGGCCTCCCTGCCTCTCCTGAGAAGCCCCCCGAGAGTGCCTCGGATTTGGGAAGTGTCCGTGTTCCCCAAACACCCTTGGCCTGGCAAGCGCGTCCGCCAGGACGTGGGCAGAACTTCTCCCGCGTCCAGGAAAACGACTGGGCATTGCCCCCAGTTTCCCCCAAATTTGGGCATTGTCCCCGGGTCTTCCAGCGGGCTGGGCGTTGCCCCCGGACGTTGGGGACTGCCTCCGGGGTCTCGCTCACCTTGAGCAGCGTCGGCCGCCCGCCGCAGAGCGCTTGCTGCTGCTGCTTCGGCTCCCTGAGCGCCCGCGGACGCAGCCTCCAGCCTTGCGGTGAGCTCCCCGCCGACTCCGCGCCCCGGTCGTCGGTGGTCCCGCCTGCACCGGCGGCCGGCCGGTCGGCCGGGGCTGGCGCTCGCCTCGGGCAACCGCCGGGGAGACCCGCACGGGGCGCGGGAGACCCCTGCGGGCTTGCCGCCCGGCGGCCGCGCTCGTTCGGGCCGAGGGTCCCGAAACCGGCACCGCTTTCGTTTGCTGTTTGCAAAGATCGTAACTGTGGGGACAGCGCCCTGGTAGTACCGAAGTGGGGCGGGCCAGGCGCTGGGTCGCAGGGACGCCGAGGAGAGGCGCACCCTGCTCGCGCGGCGCGGTGTCTCCAGCCGCCCGGCGGACTCGGGGAGGCGCGCGCGGAGCGCGGGCGAGGTGATTGATGGCAGAGTTAGGGGCGAGCCTCGCGCTGGCTTCTGCCGGCAGCCCCTTACCCATGGAGAGGAGCGGGCGGCAGGGGCTCCGGGGCGGGGGAGAGGGGGCAGGCGGGGCGCGGAGTCCTGTGCGTGGTTTCGACTTGGTAAAAGTCACAACGAGTTCTTACATCGCCCAGACTCTCCAGGAGATGGTTTCCCCAGATCCCCAAATTATCGTGGTGGCCCCTGGGGCTGAACCCGAGTCTACGCAAGTCCAACGCACTGAGGACGGGGGAACCATTATCCGGATATTTTGGGTGGGCCCCAGAGGCGAGTGGCTTAGACGAACCCCGGTGAGCTCAGCCACGCAGGTAGGATTTGAGCGATGTTTCCCGCCCCGCTGCTTTCTCTGCCGGCGCTCGGGGCCTCGCAGGCCCCGTGCCTGGCCCAGATTCGGGCCTGGCCCGGCTGGTTCTCCAGACGGACCGCACCTGGCGGCTGCCGCGGCTATTCCCCGGCTCCTGCGCGGCACCGGGGGGCGCTCGGGCTCTGGCTGCGGCTGGAGGCTCAGCGCTTGTTCGGGCAGGTGGCGGCTGCGCGCCGCGCGCGCGCCTAGGGACTACCCTCCCCCTCTCCTCGCCTGCTTCGCCGTTCCCAGCGGGACTTGGGGACCCTCGAGCTTCGCCTAGCTACCTGCACCCTCACTCCGACGGGGCGCCCCCACCAAGTAGCCCCGTGACGGAAACCAGGGACCCCCGCCACCACTAGGGCCTGGGACACCGCCCACCCTGCTGGCCCGTGCGCCCCGCGCACAAGGGCAGGGATCCTTGCACCCCAGAACCTGAGGTGGGGCCCCTAAACACTTTAGAACGGTGACTTGGAATTTCTCGCACATTCTGCGGTCCCTGCCCCCACTCCAATCTCATCCCCGCGCACCCTACATCCCCCTCCCCCATCGCCCGTCTCCCGGGCCCCCTGGCCCGCGCCCCCCTCCCCCTGGCTCGAGTTGCGGAGGCGGTCCGAGGGCGGGGCGAGGGCCCGGCGGGCGCCCATTGGCGCGGGCTCTGAGCCAACGGGGCCCGAGCGGGCGCCTCGCGGCGGGGTGGCGCGGCTATAAGAGCCCGGCGTTGGCGCCCGAAGTTCGCCTGCTCTCCGGCGGAGCTGCGTGAGGCCAGGCCGGCCCCCGGCCCCCCCTTCCGGCCGCCCCCGCCTCCTGGCCCACGCCCGCCCGCGCTCGGCCCGCCAGCGCCGCCACCGGGCTGGCGGCCCCGCTCCGACGTCGTCCGCCACGCTGCTGATCCCTTCGCGGGCGCCGTCGGCGGGGTCGCGCTCCGCCGGGCCTGCGGACTTCCCCGCCGCCTCCTCGTCTATCTACCTCAACGCCCGTCCCGCTGCACCTGAGGAGGCGGCCCCCCCCGCAGGCAGTCCGGCTCGCAGGCCGCCGGCGTTGTCATCACCCCCGCGCCCCCTCCAGCCCTCCCCGGCGCGCAGCCTGGGCGCTCCCACTCCTCGCTTCTCCCGGGGCGTCTCCAGCGCTGCCGCCGCTCCCCCCCGAGGCCCGGGCTCGCGACGGCCGAGGGCTCCGTCGGCCCAAACCGAGCTGGGCGCCCGCGGTCCGGGTGACGCCTCCACTCCGCCCCCCTCCGCACCGCCCCCGACCCCCGACGTGGCACCCTTCCCTCGCTTCTCTGTGCTCCCCTCTCCCCCTCTCTAGCCTCTAGTCCCGGCCCCCCGCTCTCTTTTCTTCCGCGACCTTCCCTTGGCTCCCTCCCGTCCCCCCCAGTTCCGCGCCTCCAGCGCCCGCCCCCCTCCAGGCCCGCCCTCCCGCCCTCGTCCCAAAGTGGATTAATTATACGCTTTCTGTTTCTCCTGCCGCTGTTCTCTCCCGCTGTGAGCCTGCCCGCCTCTCGCTGTCCCCTCTCCCTCTCGCCCTCTCTTCGGCCCCCCCCCTTTCACGTTCACTCTGTCTCTCTCACTATCTCTGCCCCCCTCTGTCCTGCATACAACAGCTGACCTCATTTCCCGATACCCTTTCCCCCCCCAAAACACAACATCTGGCCCGCCCCAGCCCGCAGACAGCCCGTCCTCCCCAAACAATCAGACGAGTCTCGCCCCCCCCCCAAAAAAAGCCATCCCCCCGTTCTGCCCCGTCGCATTTCGGCCCCCGCGACTCGGCCAGAGCGGCGCTGGCAGAGGAGTGCCCGGCAGGAGGGCCAACGCCCGCTGTTCGGTTCGCAATACGCAGCAGGGAGGTGGGCGGCAGCGGTGTCGGCTCCCAGGTAAGCGCGGCGCGGGCCGGCGGGTGGGGGCTGCGCCCGGGCGGGCGGGCGGGCGGGCGGCCGGGGGCTGCGGGGCGGGCTCCCGAGGCCGAACCGCGCGCCCTTTGCCCTGCGCCGCGGGGAGGGGGCGGGCTGGGGGCTGCGGGGAAACGCCGAGAGGTGTGAGCTGTCTGCAAAGGCGACTTCCTGGTCGGTTTGGGGGGACTGGGGGGGGCGGCGGGTTGCTGAAAGTTTGCGATCTGTGCCGAGTGGGGGCGGGGCCGTCCCCCCGGGGTGCTGGGTAGCGAGGAGGGGCGCGAGTCTCCGAAACCCACCCTGGTATGTTGACTCCGCGCCAGCAAGACCGACGGAGGGGGGGCGGGGCCAGGACGGAGCGAGGGGGCCGAGCCGGCCGGGGAACCCTGCCAGACGCCACATTTGCAGGATTCCCCCGACGGCCCTCCCTTTCCCTGTCCCCAACTTTTCCAAGTGGGGACCCGGCGAAAGGGGCTGTTCCGGGGCTCCCGGGACAGCGGCGCACAGCGAGGGGCGGGGGTAGCCGCCCCCGCGCCGTGGGCGGATGGAAGTTTCCATACAAGGAGGTGGAAATCAGCCCCCCGCCCCCCCCGGCCTCCGTGGCCCCGTGCGGACTTGGGCTGGGGGTTCAGGAGGAGCCCCCAAACCCCTCCCCCCGCGCTCACGCGGTTCTTCGCTAAAGGGACGGCCCCGAGCTAGCGGTGGGGGCGCAGCGCTGAGGAGGGACTGGCTGGAAGCAGGGAGGGGGCGGGAGCAAGGGGGCGGGGGGAGTGGTCAGTGGGGAGAGGGGTGGGGGGTAGGGTGGAGCCGGGGCTGGGAGGAGCCGGCTCGCACATAAAAGCAGAGGCACTGACCAGCCCGAGAACTGGACATTGGCTTCTCCTGTGAGGCAGCCTTCCAGCCTCCTCTTCCTCGCGCAGCCCTAGGAGCCTCCTGTCCTGCGGCAGGTAACCGGCGCTGTTGAGCGAGAACCCCGCTGCCCTCCGCTCCAGCCCGCCGGCCCGCCGGCCCAGCCTCGGCGCCCTGCCTCCAGCGCAGGCACCCCGCCTGCCTCTGCCCTCCCCCGGGCATGCTTGTCCAGTACCCCCGCTCTCCGCCGGGGCTCTGGGCTGGCCCCCACGGCAGAGAGGCCGGGCTTTCGGAAGCGTGGAGCTGCCTGGCCGGTGTGTTTTGAGAATTTGGAAGGGGCAGCAAGCAGCCCCGCTGGGGTCCAGTCCCGGCAGCAGGAGGAGAGCGAGGTGGCACTGTAGACCCTTCCGTGGAGCTGGCCACAGCCCCCGCCGAGCTTAAGCAAGACTGCCTCTCTCGTGCCCCCCTTCTCCCCGGTTTACGGCCTCGAGAGCCCGCCGGGGCCCGCATGCCACAGCCTCGGTCCAGGATGGGAGGCCCCGCTCGCTGCCCTGGTGCCCACTGGGTGTGGGGCCTGGGAGGGGCACGTCCGGGCAGCCTGCCCAGCCCCTTGCTCGGTCAGCCTCAGGGTGCCAGTGGGCTGAGTGGCACCGGGCCCCGGCCGTGCCCCCGAAAGGGCATTCGCCTGGGGCTGCAGAGGCCAGGCTGGGGCTGCCCGCCTGGGGGGCTCCCACCTTGTGGAAGGCGCAGGGGCACCTGGCTGAGTCTGACACTTAGACCTGAGACCTGCCACTCCGTCCAGACCAGACCCCCCCGGAGGGGCTTGGGGCTGGCCTCCAGGTGGCCGCATCTGCTCTCCCCAGCTCTCCGAGGCGGGGTGTGGTGCCCCCAGCCTAACAGACGGCCTGGTGGTCCCCCCGAGGACGCCAGGGCTTCCCCTTTTCTGCCTGTGTCGGGGTGCCCAGGGCAGACTGGAGTTGGGAGGCTGGGTGTAGGGCTGGCGCCGCCGTCTGACCATTGGACCCTCGGCCTGGGCTCTGCTCAGCCGTGGCCGGGGAGGGTGGGGCCGGCCCGCAGGACCCTCGGCTGCTCGGTGGCCCGGGGTGCACGTGCGGTGCAGTGGGGTGGGACTGTCTGCCATCTTGGCTGGTGCTGGGCGGCCCAGGAGTGGCCGCTGCCTTGAGCTGGCCCCGCCCTCGTGACATCACAGGATGGAGGCCAGGTCCGGTGTCCAGCACTGGTCCCTGCAGCTCTGGGAATGGCACTGACCGGCCCTTGGCGGGGGTCAGAGGCGGGCTTCCCCCAGGCCCCCACAGTGAAAACACGTCCATTCTTAGGACAAGAGCACGAGGGAGAGAGCCGGGCTCTTCAAGCTGCCACTGAACTCGCCGCCGGCCGAGGGCCCTGCCCCTGGGGGGCCCTGGCCGGCGGGGCTCACGCCCCCTCTCTCCACCCCCAGATTCCAATGGAGCTTCCGGTGGGGAAGTCGGTGCTGGTGCTGTTGACCTTCTTGGCTCTGGCCTCGTGCTGCTTTGCTGCTTACCGCCCCAGTGAGACCCTGTGTGGCGGGGAGCTGGTGGACACCCTCCAGTTCGTCTGTGGGGACCGCGGCTTTTACTTCAGTAAGTAGCTCAGTGCGCGGCGGGGCAAGGGGGGGCGGCGTACACAGCAGGCGCTGGATAAATGCTGGAGCCCATTCCTGAGACACCGGGAAGGTGGGCGGGCAGGGGTGGGGGAGGACTGGCGGAGGAGGAGGAGGAGGGGGAGGAGGAGGGGGAGGAGGAGAAACCGGGGCTTTGGAGAGTGCGGCAGGGGCGCTCACGCCCCCTGAGTTTCCTGCAGCAGGGCTCAGGCGGGAGGGCGGGCGGTGGTGTCCACACAGGGGAGGGTGTTACCGGTGGGCGGGGGTGGGGTGAGCCAGGCCGGCCTGCCGCTGCAGGCCGGGCTGTGGTCACGGCCCCTGGGGTGCCTGGCATTTTAACAATGGGCACATATTTGATGAAACGGGCTGCAACCCAATGGGAAAGAAAAGCACAGGTCGCTGGGGGGGGGTGTGAGTGTGCATGTGCCACATGCTTGGGGTGCTCGGCCCCCCCGGGGGTGCAGGAGAGGTGACGGGCGCCCACCTGCTAGCCTCAGTGCTTCAGCTGCTCCCTGTCTGTGCCTCTTGATCTTTGCCCCGGGGTTTCCCCTCGCCCTTGGGACCCCAGTTGGAGGTGACGTCTCCCTCTGGGGCTTGGGCCCTCGCCCTCCCACAACCCCCCTCCCCCCCAAGCCAGCTGGGCCTCAGTGTCTTTGCTTGCACTGAGGCTGGGGGGTGTGGCCTCCTCTCCCGCAGCCTCCACTTACCCAGTACCCAGCCCAAGCAATGGGCCCACCGAGGCCAGTCTTGGCATTTCCAAGCTGCTCTTTGGAAAGCATTCTTGAGTCTCCAGCTTCTGAAGCCGCCCCCCCCCCCCCCCCGCCTGGCCTTGCCTGACCACGCCCTCCTGCTGTTGCTTGCCTCCCTTGGGGGTAGGAAGTGGCACTGTAGGGTCTGCCCCCGCCCCCCACATACCAGGTTCCCCAAAAGTGGTGCTGGGCTGAGCCCCCACCCAGGGGACCCGTGACAGGACCCCTTGCTAGGGGCTCTTCCCAGGCCTTGCCAAGGGGCACCCGAGGGGAAGCCCGGGCGCTCTCCCCTGCGGCTGAGACCTGGAGCCGGGGGAGGGAGGGGGAGGACGGGAGGAGAGGAGGGCGTGGTTTTTTGCAGGTCCTCACTCCTCTCCTCCCGTCTTCTTCTTCCTCCTCCCATTCCTGCCTGTCTCCGTGTCTCCGGGCTGGGGGCCGCCGGCCCCAGCTCGGTCCAGGGTGGCACTTGTGTCCAGCCTGGCCTTCAGGACAGGACCCCGTGGCCCCGGGACGTGGGGGTCGGACCCCTCGCCGGGCAGCCCTGTGCCCACCTTCCAAACCTCTCTGGGCCTGGGGACCCCAAGGCCCTGCCTGTTTGCAGTCCCAGGAGGACGCCCCCAGGCCGCGCATGGCCGGTCCTGGGCTGGGCCCCCCACTCCCCCTGAGGTTTTTCCCGGGGCCCCCGCACCCCCGCCTGGCGTGGTGTGCGGTGCTGACCAGCCCCCCTCTGGGACTTGCAGGCAGGCCAGCCAGCCGGGCGAGCCGCCGCAGCCGGGGCATCCGAGGCATCGTGGAAGAGTGCTGTTTCCGCAGCTGTGACCTGGCGCTCCTGGAGACCTACTGCGCCACCCCCGCCAAGTCCGAGAGGGACGTGTCGGCCCTTCCGACCGTGCTTCCGGTAAGACGTCGGCCGCCCCGTGGGAGGCCTGGGGGTCGCTTTTCTCAGGGGCCCCTTGGGCGGGCGCCTCTGAGTCTGGGGAGCCAGGGGGCCAGGGCTGAGCGAGGAGGTGTCGGTGGGCTCGGTGACAGGGTCAGGGGCAAGCCCCTCAGGTCACTGACGGGGCCGCAGGGCGGTTAGGGGCTGGGGCCAAGGAGCGGGCACCCCTTGACCGGCCCTCCCCCTGCCCCCCCCCCAGGAGGCACCCCTTGACCGGCCCTCCCCCCCGCCCCCCAGGACAACTTCCCCAGATACCCCGTGGGCAAGTTTTTCCACTACGGCGCCTGGATGCAGTCCGCCCAACGCCTGCGCAGGGGCCTGCCTGCCCTCCTGCGTGTCCGCCGGGGCCGAGTGCTGGCCAGGGAGCTGGAAGCCCTCAGGGAGGCCAAGCGTCACCGGCCCCTGATCGCCCTGGCCACCCACGACCCAGCTGCCCGCGGGGGTGCCTCTCCAGAGGTGTCCAGCAATCAGAAGTGAGCCAAACGGTCGTGATTCTGCGTAATGGCCCCCGCTCTTCCTGCAGCCCCCTCCACCGGCGGCCTCACCACCAGGCCCTCTGAAGCCTCTGCGTCGTCCCCTGCCCGGCGCGCCCCCTGCCCCGCCCCCGTGCCCCGACCTCCCCACGTCAGGCTGCTCTGCTCGGCCCCTCCACCGGCCGAGAGTCGCGTCCCAACAGCTTCCAAAATGCGCAAAACCAATTGGCTGTAAACACCCCCAAATTATTCCCCCCAAACGTCTGCCAAATTATCCCCCCAAAAATCCCCCAAAATATCCCTCCAAATTATCCCCCAAAATATCCCCCCAAATTATCCCCCCAAAATATCCCCCCAAATTACACAACTAAATTGGAAAACAACCCCCCCCCCCCCACACACACAGACACACACCAGCCCCCTTAAAACTGATTGGCTCTTCAAAAACACCAACAAAACAAATTGGCCTTAAAAAAAAAAAAAAAAACCCCAAAAAAATAATTGGCTGAAAAAACACTAAAAACCAAATTGGCTTAAAAACAATTGGCAAAATAAAATAATTCGGCCCCCCCCCCCGGTCCCCTCCTCCTCTTCCCCTCGGACCTCGGTCGCATTGGCCTCGCCTCGAGATCCTGACCATCCAAGAGAGAGGAGGGGACCCCAAATTCTCACCACGGCATGTTCTTGCTCCTCAGCCACCTCCCCACTCACACAAAACTCTGAACCGGCCTCGAACACCAGTGGCCACCCACCCTCGCCCCCGCTCGGGCCCCACCACCCATAGTCACCACGAGGGGGCACGGAACATGAAAACCAAAATTGGCACAAACAAAATTTAATTGGCACGAACCCCGCACCCCCCAAATTCTTACAGACCAGTCCCCACCTAAAAGCACATAAATACACACATCCCCACAGAAACACACCCTCACACACACACATTCACACACACACCCATGTACACACACACACACACCCTCACACACACACATTCACACACATACTCATGTACACTGGCACACCACACACACACACATTCACACACATACCCATGTACACTGGCACACCACACACCCTCACACACATAACCATACACACACATTCACACACATACTCATGTACACTGGCACACCACACCCTCACACACATACTCATGTACACTGGCACACCACACACACACATTCACACACATATCCATGTACACTGGCACACCACACCCTCACACACATACCCATGTACACTTGCACACCACACACCCTCATGCACACACACAGCATGCACCCTCACGCATACACTGGCATAGCTCACACACCCTCACACACACACTCGCACAGCACGCACCCTCACACACGTGCGGGACGGTGTGCAGACCAGTCTGTGTCACCCCAAATTCTCTCCGAGAGGTTTTCACGTTCCGAGCTCCCCTCCCGTCCCCTGCGATGCGCCCCCGGTGGGGAGGGGTGTGTCCCAGGCCTGGGCTGGTGCTTCCGTCGCCCCCACGGCCTCCGCAGGGGGAGCCCGATGCCCCCAGACCCACCGGCACGCCCCGCCACCGTGCGTGCCAGCGAGGACAGGATGTGGCCAGCCCGGAGGTGCTGTGGCTCAGTAAGACATGCCCCCATTGTAGCCTGACCCCTGGGTGTGCCCCCCGTGCAAGATCTCGGGCCCCGCGCCCAGCACACCCGGGATCACCTCTGCCGGCCCCCCGGGCGACCTCCACGGTCGCCCGGGGGGCCGGCAGAGGTGACGGGGAGTGTGGGAAGTATGGCGGTTGGCGGGGTGGGTGGGGGGCAGTGGGGGCTGGGCGGGGGGTGCTCTAGGGTAGGAAGTGGCCCAGCGAGGTTTCGGTCCAAAGTCAGAAGAGAGTGTCGGCAACTTGCGGAGTTACAGACACGAATCAGAGACCCAAATTCACGCCAATTGATCTGTTTTTCCCCCCTTTGATTCGATTCTCCTGGGGCTTGTTTCCTTTTTTTTTTTTTTCCCCCTCCCTGGCTTCTCGCGCTCATGTACCCATATAACCGCCCTCCCTGTAACAGGGGAGCAGTGACCCAAGCGAAATGCACCAAGTAACCGTCCACCGCCAGCACCACCGGCACGTCCTGCTCCCCGCCATTTATCTCCCCGCGTTGTACTCTGTCCCTGTCGCTTGGGCTGAATCGAGAAGTGGAGCCTCCCCGGGGCGCTGGCCACGGCGCCCCGGGGAGAAGAACCAGGGGAATGGAGACGGGCCACTGCCCGGCCTGGCCTCCGGGGACGGTGGCTGGTCCCCGGAGGTCCCGGGGGGCGGAGGAGGGGTGGGGCGGTGTCTCCCCAGGTGTCAGGAAGGTGCTCGGAGGCCATCAGGAGGGGCCCCCGGCCGGCCGGCGGCCGCCGGGGGGGAAGGGGCTATGGACGAGCGAAGATGGGCTCCATCGGGCTGGAGCAGGTGGCCGCCTTCCGAGCACTTGGGGAGCTCTCCCCTCACCCCTCGGTGACACCGTGCCCGCCCCCCGGCACCCGGCCTGGTCCCCAGGGGGCTGGAGCTCTGCAAGGCCCCCTGGGAGCCAGGCTGGGTGAGGCCGGGCAGGAGGGGGGGTCGGAAGGGAGCCCCTCAGAGCAGGAGAGCTGTGGGGTTGACCTGTCAACCCCGGGGGGTCGCTTGGGCCCCGAGGCCCACGGGTCTGGCGCCGACCCGGCCACCTTTATGTCGGCGCCTAGGGCTGCCCCAGGGACCTGGGCGGCTGGGGGCTTACCTCCCCCCACCTCTGCCCCCAGCGCAGCCCCCCCTGTGGGCACCCCGACTAGCAGTCTAGAGGCCCGAGGCTTCGGGGCCCTGGCGACAGGGCTGGCATGACCCCGGGGGCGGTCCATGCCAGCCTGCCCTTGGCACAGAGGGTCCCTCGGCAGGCGCCCGGGGAATGGGCCATTCGGACCATTGGACGGAAACCCAAAGAGCCAAATTGTCTTGATTGGAGAACCCAGATTGGCCAGAGACCCAAAAAGACTTAGAGGCACCCCAAATTGCCCGCCCATTCTGCCGGACGCCCGTCCCCCCAGTGTTACACGCGCCTCTCCGGGACGGGCGCGCTGGGGGCGTCTGCCGACGCCATCCTCTGTGTCCCCCCAACGTGCAGCTCTCCCCGGGTCCTCGCCACCGACCCGGGCTCCCCACGACCTCCCGTGCCCCTGTTTGTGGCTCTCCATCTTGTCTCTTCCCCGAATCCCCCCCCCCCCGACAGTCTTCAGCGGGACCCCCTCTTGGGTCCCTCCCTGTGCCATCGCCTGAAGACCCCCACGCGCAGGACACACCGAGTCACCCGCCGCCGCCAGCCCACCGCGCGGCGGCCGTGTCCGCCTCGACTCAGACCCTCTAACACGCTGTCTCCGGCGGGGCCCACTGCCTGGGCCCCGCCTTTAACCTTAAACGCTCGCAATCCCAATAAAGTACTGAAATGCACTTTGTTCTGTGTGCTCTGCTCTTTCTCGCGCGGGTCGGGGGGAGGGCGGCAGTGCTGGGAGACGGGGAGATGGGGAGACGGGGACCCTGGCTCCCAGGGAAGTTGGACCGCGCCGGGTCCTCTGCCTCTTGGGCGTGCGGGTGGCCACACTCGGGTGGGCCGGGGGCTCCGGGTCAGTCACAGGCACCAGACCCTGGAAGATGGGGTGCCAGGGGGCGGGGGGCTGGGGGCGGCTCTCCCAGGAGCCCACGGGTGAGGAGGAAGGTGCCCCAGCTGCCAGCTCCGGGGAACCCTCGGGCCGTGGGTGGAGGACTGGCTGGGGTTGAAGGGTGCTAGAAACCGTGACTGTTGCCGGACACGGCGACTCAGAGCTGTGCATGCCCGGGGACACGTGTGTGTCCCGTGTGCCCACCCGCTGGGCAGACACGCTCGCCCTCCACCTGAGGCTGAGGCCGGAGCAGAGGTCGCAGGAGAGCCCGGCCCCTCTCAGCCGGCACGGAGCGCTCTGTCCCCTGGCCTGCAGGGTCCCTGACTCAGTGAGGCTGGCATCCAAGACTCGTGAGGCCTGGCCTGGCACCTTCAGCCGTGCCACCGCCAGCCCGCGGCTAGCAGAGGTGCCCGCCTCGGGGAGAGGGGCCGCGGGGCCGGGGGCCGAGGGAGTGGGGGCTGGGTCTGGGGGCGCCGCAGCACCTCACCTGGTGGGCTGTTCTCGGGACGGTCCTCGGGGGCCTGGGGTGGGGTCTGCAGGGCGGGCATGCTGCTCGGGGTCTCTGGGAATTCATCTGAGTGCAGGGCCCGCCTGGAGGGGCCCATCACCTTAGACCCTGGGGGGCTGGGGGGCTGGTGCAACCCTCGGTGCAGGGAGGGGCTGGACAGGCGAGGCCGGGGCAGGGGGACTCTGGGAGACACTCCAGGGTGGGGGTGGGGGCACAGCTCAGGACCCTGCTCAACCCTCAGACTAGAGCCCCGTGAGGGACCTGCCCCCTGTCCCCTCCCAGGACCCCCAGGCGCTGGGCTCAGGGCCTCCCTCACATATCTGTGCAGGCCATGCCGCCTCTAGCACCCTGGCCCAGGCCGCCCCCGCCCAGGGCCTCCCCTTCAGCCCACCCACCCTCGCTGCAGCCTATCCCACCCGCACCCTGCCTTCCCCGAGACCCCCACGACCTCCACGGGCCGCCCTCCCCCAGCTGTCCAGTGCTAGCCTGGACGCCCCCCTCCCCGGTCAGGCTGTTGCTGGGACCCCCACCGCACTCTGCCTGGCCCAGCCACAGCCCTGTTATCGGGGGACTGCCCGGTGCCGCTCTCTGCCCTCCCCCCCTGCTCTGCAAACTCCCAGCTCGCCCCCGGGGCTCCATCCATCCACCCCTCCCCTGACCCGCTCTGGGGCGCCAGCTGCCCAGGCCCAGTGTCATGGGGGAAATGTCGGGGTGCTCTCTGCAGAGGGATGGGCCTCAGGGAGGAAGCGACATTGGCGTGAAGGCTGGGGGAGGTGAGGGGCAAGGGGTCTCTGGGAAGTGGGGTGAGGAGGCCCTGGGGAGACGGGGGCAGGGGCTGCAGCTGCAAGGAGGGGTGTGCGGAATGGGGGCCCCTGGAGGACGGGGCGTGCCCGTCCTGACTCTCCCCCTGGTATCTGTGCCCGTGGATTCACTCGCAAGAAGGGTCTTTGCAGACGGGATCAGACGAAGGACCATGAGACGTGGTCCTGGGTTTGGGGGAGGGGGTCTGAACCCACGGACATGTCCCTCTGCGAGGACAGTAGGACGCACGGGCAGAGACCAGAGGGGGGCATGGCCACAAGCCCAGGGATGACGCCTGGAGCCCCGGAAGCCTCGAGGGGCGGGGGGCGCAGGGAGGACCCCCCGCCCTGGAGCCCCGGGAGGGAGCGAGCCGGGCAACACCTGGCTCTCGGGCTCGCGGCCTGGGGGACGACGGGGAGAGAGAATGCATTTCTGTTGTTGCAAGCCGCCCAGCTTGTGGTCACTTGGAAAACGAACCGCAGGCGCAGGCCGCTCCTGGGGGCCGGGGCCGGTCCCGTTCCGGGCGCCGAGGAGCCGCAGTGAGCCAGGCGGGCGGCCACGCCCGGTCCATATCTGCCACCCCGGGCCCGGAAGGCCCTCATCTCCTTGTCCTGCTGGCCTCCACATGGAGCCGGGGGGTCTTTTCAAACCTCGGACAGGGTTCAGCTTCTGCTCTTCGCTTTTCCGGAAACAGGCGAAGGGCTCCCGGCCACCGGCAACGCCGCCCCAGCCCGCCGGGCCCGGGGTCCGGGCGGACCCCTGCGGGCCGCACACTCCTGCCCTCAGGCCTGCGCGAGGCCGGCCCTGCCCGGACGGCTCTCCCTGCGGACGGCCTGGGCCGCCCGAGCTGTTCCTGCACGTGGTTGGCAGCTCTGCCTGGGGCCCTCCAGCCCGCACACCCCATCCCCAGCCTCTGGTCTCAGGAGCCTCCCCTCCCCCAGAGACGGGACTCGGGTGCTCAGACACGCCTGTCACGGGTGCCACACCAGGTTCTCCCGAGCCCCCCCCCGGGGATGTCCGTGCAGCCCCCCGCTCAGAGCCTCCCCATCTCGGCCGCGCTCGCCCGGCCCTGCGCCCTGGGCCTCATCCCAACCCCCGTTGTCCACCTGCCTGACTGGCCCTGGCCCCAGGGTCCCTGCCCCTCCCAGCTGCCCGGGCCTGGCACCCAGCCGGCGCTCCTGCACAGGTGTGGGCATCATCGGGGGGGACCCTGATTGGGGGGTGGTCACCCGGGAGGCCCGGCCTCTCTACCTGCCCAGCCTTCCCCGGCCCCAGCAGCCGCAGCCTCGGGCCCCTCTCGGCCCAGCCCGCTCAGGCCTCGCTGGCCAGAAACCACAGAGAAAATGCCTGTTTGTGCCAGTGCTGCCGAAATCAAAACAGTTTGTGGTTTGTGACCCAAATTTTTTGCCTTTTTTTTTTTTCAGAACATAACAAAACTCAAGACAACTCCTTCCCCCAGCCCCCCCACCCCCCACCCCCCAGGCATACAGAAATGATCTGTTTACACTGGCAAGGACCTTCCCACCCGGCTGGCCTCTCCCCCCGGCCATGCCTTCCGCTCCGGGCAGCCTCCGAGGAAGGGGGTGCCGGCCCGGCTGGGGTGGGGGACAGAGGGGACGCAGGCCGGGGTGGCGAGTGCCCTGGGGCTGGGTGTCCTGGGGCCTCCTCACGGAGCTGCAGTGGGGGTTCCACAGCACCCCACATGGGGAGGACGGGGACAGCACCCCCTGCTCCCCTCCAAGGGAGACCCCCGCCAAGCCCACCCTAAGCCCCGCAGCCCCGGCCTGCCATGCAGACACTCGGTTCCATGACCTGGGTGCCCCCCTGCACCGCGGCCCACTCTCCCCACACGCCCCATCCTGACGCCCAAGGCCTGTGTTCCGTGGCTCAGCTGTGCAGGGGAGCCCACCTTGGGGGGCATGTCCTCCACCCTGGGGCTGGCGCCCAGAGTGGCCAGCCCACGGGCTGGCAGGTGCAGAGCTCGGCGATGCCAACCCCCATTGGTGGGGATCGAGGTGGGCCCCTCCCCCAGGCTGAGGGCTCTGGAGCCCAGTGGGGCACACAGGTGGGACACCCGGTGCCCTGGCCTGGGGGAGGGACAGGGCCCATCCCCATGGAGACCATCCCCGGGCCTGGGACCCCCTGTTCCCTGCAACGTCCCTCCCTCCGCCTCCCCTCCTGTCCTCTGCATGGCTCCCGCCGTCCCTGCTCCCCTCTGCAGCCCTGCCCTGGCCCTGGCCGTGCTGGGCGCTCCAGAGCCGGAGCCCGGGGAGGAGGGCTTCCTGGGGTTGCCTGGGCCCCGAGGGCTGGAGGGGCCTTCTGGGCAGAAGGAACAGCCGGTGGGTTTGGGGTGGTCTGCCGTCTGCACAGGCAAAGCACAGGTGTGGACGGACAGGGACACCGAGGGGCATGGTGTGCTCAGCCAAGAAGCTGAACGTGACCTCGAGAGAGCTCTGGGCAGCAGGGGTTCTCCAAGGGAGCCACTCAGATCCGAATTCTGGAGCGGGCCGGCATAGAGCAGGGGCGGCGGCCCGAGGTTGGGCGTGCCAGTGGGTACGGCTGGGGGTGGCAGTGATGGGGAGGGCTCTGTGCGGCCCAGGGTCCCCACACACATGCCCTGAAGGGTGGGGGAGCCCCTCAGCCCTCCCCACCCCACAGCGGCCAGTTTCTGGCTCCCCAGTGGTGGGGTGGGAGGCCGTAGAGACAGGGACTGGTCCTGCCGGGGCCCTGGACGCAAGCCCCCTGGAGACAGGCCGGCCCCAGGCGCGTGCAGCCCGGCGGGCGGCCCTGCCCCCTCGCCGCCCGCGCATCACCCTGGCAGGGCCCGGCCTCCCCTCGGCCCCTCGCTGCCTGCCACCCTGGCCTCCCCGCTATCAGGGCCAGATGTGCCCCGAGCAGGGATTCTGGCTGGTCCGTTAACCAGCCACCAGCAGGGGTTCCTGATAAGGCGCTCTGGTCCTTCGAGGAGCCCCGAGTTTGGGGGGGGGGCGAGGACATGCGGTGCCCACCCCCACCTCCCTCGTGCCCAGGGGGCTTGCCCCAACTTGGCTTCCAGGGGGAGGAGGGGTCTGCAGGCCCCTTGTCACGCCGGAGAGCCTGAGGGAGGTGGGGGGGTCTCCTCCCCGGGACCTGGGTGCGAAGCTTCAGCGGGTGGAGAGGGCACCCGGCCCGTGCCGGGCAGCGGCCGCCCAGCCCTCCGGTGTCCAGTGGGTTCCAGTGGAGGGCAGGGCTCTGTGCCACCTCCCCGCCGTCCGTCTGTGCTTCCTCCTCCCCCCACTGAAGGTCTGTGCGGCTGGTTCAAAGCCCCGGAGGCACTGGCATACTCGAGTTCCGCCCTGGCCCTCTGTCCACCCCAGGGACGGAGAGACCGGGAGCCCATGAACTCAAGAGGGACAGAGCCAGCGGGACCGAGGGGGTGCCTGGGGTCACCTTTCCAAAGTCATTCCCTGCCCCAGGCGGCCCCAGGCACCTCCTCACTCAGTCTGTGGTGGGCCAGCAGCTGGGAGCCCGGGGGCGACACGCCCCAGAATGGGTCACTTGGGTCTGCCGGTCCGGGTGCCTGGTCCCCAGACCCGAGTGTGGCGTCTCGTCCCTCTCTGCCCGGTTCACGTTCCCATCGGTCGGGGCCGTTCAGAGCCTCTGTGTGGCCTCCCACCCGCAGGCACAGGGCTTCTGTCTCCCGGCCACAGACCCCAGCAGCAGGGCTGTGCGGGTGGCCATGCGGGAGGCTGTGCGGGCTCTGTGAACGGACAGACGGGCGGTTGGCTGACGGGAGGTGTGTGCGTAGGTGGGTGGATGGGTGCATGCCTGTAACATACCTGTACACGGGAACAGGTGTGTGGGTAGGAGAGTAGATACATAGGTAATGTGTATGTTCACATGCACGTGTGTGGGTGGGCACACATATGAGGCATGCATGTGCACAGATGGACAGATGGTAGCTACACACATGAAACATGCACAGATGCACACACAGGTATGGGTTGGTGAGTGAGTGTGTGTATGTAATGTGTGTGGGTGTGCACGTGTATGGGTGGGTGGGTGGATACCGGTGTATCTCGGGAGTGTGTGTGCACACACATGTGTAAAGCACACACCTGTATACATGGGCGGGTAGACCAGTGGCTGTGCACATGGAAGCTGCACGTGTGTACACATGCATGTGTGTGGAGAGATGGGGGGTATGGATGGACCTGCACGGGGTGGGGGGGCAAACCCACACAGGCCCACAGACCCCTGCCTGCGTCCTCACCCCAGCCGGTCCCAGTGGGGGTGGGGCGCCGGGGCGCAGGGGCTGAGGCTGACAGAGGGTCTGCGTCCCCAAGACCCCACGTGCCGAGTCGGACTGCGCTCCGTCCTGTGTGGAGTCCAGCTCGAGTCTCCCGCGGGCCCCGTCTGGGAGTCGCCTCGGTGCGGCCGGGCGCGGAGCACCTGGGTGGGCCGACCATCAGGCAGGGAGGGGCGCAGTCCTGCCCCAGAAAAAGCACAGGGCCCGGGGGGTGGGGGGTGTACGGGCAAGCTGGATTGTTTTTTTTTTTAACGTTCGAGATCATCCCTGCACGATCAAAGAATGTCCCCAGGAGGGATAGGACTCCAGTCCACTCTCGGGCGGCTGCCCTGAGACCGAAGCCCGGTCATGACAGCAAAGAGGAAGGAGGAACCACGCACGGGCCAAGCTCACATGCGGAGACAGACGTGAGCATTGTAAATAAAAGAATTAGCAAATCAAACCCAGCAGTGTGTTGAATTAGAGTAACAGCACACCATGACCGAGCAGAGTTTATTTCCAGGAACGCCAGGATGACTCAGCGGTAAGCAACCCACTAATAACGCCGCGCTCATGGGCCAGGAGAAGACGACCCGTCTAATAACATGGGCAGGTGCCCAGAAAACGGTTAATGAAACCTAGCATGCGCTCCCGCCGGTAGGGCACGTCCAACGGGCCAGGAATAAAAAGACGCTTTCTTACCCCAAGAGGAGGGGTTCGCCGCCCACGCCTCACCCTCTGCCCCACGCCGCTACCCCACCCCCCTGCATCCCTGCCCCCCAATTCATTGGATACATTTGTGTTTAGCAGACGGCCCCTCCCTGGCACTGGCTGCCGCCGACCTGCCGTTAGCCCCGCCCCCAGACGTCTCTGGCCCCGCCCCCGCCCCCGCCCCCGCCCCAACCTGCCCTTCTGCAGAGAACAGCTACAAACCCACGAGGACAACCGGCAGGAACTCCCCGCGGGGGGCTCCGGAGCGCTGGCAAAGGCAGGCAGCCTCGGAAGGGCAGCCGGGGCCCGGCGCCAGCATCGGAATCCCCACGGGCAGACCTGCCGTCTTTCGGGCGGAGGAACCCGGAGGACGGGCCAGGGACGTCGCTCGAGAGTGCGGCGCGACCCGGGTGGGACCCAGAGGAGGGGGCGTGCCCGCGGGAAAGCAGTCCGGGCTGAGATTGGCAGGGGGAGCCCGGTCACGTGGGCCGCTGGTTAGCGACCACGCGGCCGCGCTCTTCGGAGACACGGCCAGTGCGGAGTCTGCACAGCGTGACGCTCTCCACGTCCAGGGTGCCATGCAGAATCCCGGGACCTCGGTGATGGCCAGGGACACCTGTCTTCTCCCCGAGGGGCAACACCCTTCCCGGGGTCCAGCGCCCAGGTGGCTCGGCCGTGGAGAGCACCGGAGGAAGAGCTGCGATAGCGTGTGTCCGTGGAGATCAAGGAAAACACACTCACAATGAATGAAAAGATAGGACGTTTCAGCAGGCAGATAGAAACCATTAAATATATCTGAACGGATATTTAGGACTGAAAAATACTACTCATGGTATAAGAAAATGGGTGATATGAGTAGCAGAAAGTAGGTGACCAAAGAAAAGTCGGTGACACTGAAGATGGGTCAATAGAAGTGACCCAGTGTGGGCCCCGGCTGGTGTGGCTCAGTGGACTGAGCGTGGGCCTGTGAACCGAAGGGTCACCGGTTCGATTCCCAGGCTGGGCACACGCCTGGGTTGTGGGCCAGGTCCCCAGTAGGCAACCACACATTGATGTTTCTTTCCCTCTCTTTCTCCTTCCCATCCCCCTCTCCCTAAAAATAAATACATGAAATACCTTTTTTTTAAAGATTTTATTTACTTATTTTTAGAGAGGGAAGGGAGGGAGATAGAGAGAGAAAGAGAGAGAGCGAAACATCAATGTGTGGTTACTGGGGGTCATGGCCTGCAACCCAGGCATGTACCCTGGCTGGGAATTGAACCTGGGACACTTGAAATACCTTTTTAAAAAGAAGTTATGCAGTGTGAACCAGAGGCAGAGAATTTCTTATTACAGAACAGAGACTCAGGTCTCTACGGAAGGTGCTGATAGGGTTAACATATAGGGAGCAGAGGTCCTGGAAGGTGAGGAGAGAGAGACCGGGGAGAAAAAGGTTGAGGGAGTCATGAGTGAACCCTTCCAAAACTGAGTGAAAACCCACACCCCCACACACAAGTAGCTCAGCAAAACCCAAGTAGCATCATTGACTGGAAGAGAATCGTGCCCAGACTCACCAAAGTCAGAACGATGAGAAAGGAGAATCTTGCGAGTGTAGCAGCGATTATTTTTCTGTGTGGATGCACACAGGAGGTGCCATTGAGGAACCCCCCCCCCCCCCCCCCCGCAGAGCAGAGCCGAGAAGCTGCCCATCGCCAGGAATTTCTGAGCTCCCCTCTTCCCGCGCCAGCAAGCCAGGATGCCCGAGATGCGGGGAGGGGCTTGGAGACGGGAGCCCCTCCTCCTCCAGATGGCCAGCGCCTGAGCGGACCCACTGTCCTTCCCACCAGCACCGCCTCTCGGGCGTGGACTTTCGAAGTGGCCGGCAGCCGGACCTGCGTTCGGTGACAGTTTTTGGTGACTGGTGGGACAATGCGGACCCCAGGAAGGCCCGGACATCCCGACTGGGGTCCCAGCTGTTGGTGGCAGCCCGGGGCAGGGGTGACATGGGTCTCCCAGCAGCCGCCGAGAGTTCTTTATCTTGGGGACTCCCCTGCTCCCCTTCTCTGTCCATCAGCCGTCTCTAAACGCTCTGCCGAGGCAGGGACACGGATTGCCAGTGGGCGGACGAGCCTGTACTGGGCCAGTTGCCAGTGCGCACAGCCCAAAGCCCTTAGCCTCATCGCCTGGCAGGAGCCCGGAGGTGCTGCACCGCCATGGGTACCGCTCAGGGACCAAGAAAAACCCCAGTTCCCCAACGTGGGGTTCGGAGCCTGCTTTTGGTGTCTGGCGCGTGACCCCTGGGTTTTGAGTGTGCGCTCTGTGTGAAAGCCCTCGTCCGCCTGAAGTGTGACTGGGGCTGTGGGGTTCTTCGGCCGCTGTCTTGAGGACTCAGTGTGCCGTCTGCGGGCAATCCTCCGCCTGTGTCACTGGGCGCTGCGCCAGGTAGAACGTGTGAAGGTCATTCTTGCTCATGCCCCAGTCCCTTCTGTCAGAGGATGTTGTTGGGGAATACTCATTTGTTTGAGGTCTGTCTTTGTTTTGGGCACTGTTTTTTGTTTGTTTGATTTCTGTGTGTTTTTTAACAACTTTTTAAAAAAGATTTTATTTATTTGTTTTTAGAGAGGGAAGGGAGGGAGAGAGAGAGAGAGAAACATCAATGTGCGGTTGCTGGGGGTTATGGCCTGCAACCCAAGCATGTACCCTGGCTGGGAATCGAACCTGCAACACTTTGGTTCCCAGCCCGTGCTCAATCCACTGAGCTATACCAGCCAGGGCTGTTTTGTTTTGTTTTGTTTTGTTTTGAAATGGATGGCTCGATCTCGATCCCATCAGAAAAGTCATCAGGCCATGTTTTAGCTGACTGGTCGACCTACAGCTATGAGTCAAGGACTAACTAGAATGGGTTTGCCAACGGTCTGGTAAATGGGATAAGATCTCTTGTGTACCAGCTTTCATGTTCTTACATCGTAAGGGTTCTACTCAGAAAAGATCTAAATTGATGGTTCAAAGAGGGGGGGAAGGCCTCACTCACCTCCAAGACAGCAAACTCAGAAAAAGGAAAAATAAGGAGATAAGTTTTGACACACTCTCTGTCCTCCTCCTGGAGGGGTGGGGGCTGTGGGGACATTAATGCCACCCTGAAATCCTGGGGAAACAGCGGGGGTGACTGCCCCGCCAAGCCTGCTGTCTCCCTGCCCCCTCCAGCCGTGTTAAAATTGCCGAGAGCAAAAAGAAGGTCTTGTCTTCTCTGTGGTCACCAATCATGCTGTTTATATGTGTGGTAAATAAATAAGAACCATCTCAAATGTTCTTTTTTTTTTTTAAGGATCATGTGGTCTGGAAACATATTTGATATTAAAGCCGGTTTAAATTTAATTGAGATCTTTTAAGTTATTAACATAAAATGTATCTTTGTTTTGCCTGTGTGCTGAGATAAGTTCACGGCAGCTGTGTTACAGAATTTGTAGGAAAGTGGCTTGGGTAATAACTGTCTTTTAAAATGTCATAAAGTTGTTAAGGACTAAGATATAACTAAAAGGAAAAGTTTTTGATAAAGCTTTCCAGTAATAATTATAAATAGACTTAAACATAATTTTCCGATGTCTTGGGTAACTTGAAACTTTGGAGTTTTGTTGGGTTGGATAACAAAAATTATTAAATATCTAGATAATCGGAAACAACGGGATGCTAAAATATTAATTGGTCTGAGCTTGCCTGTTCTCACCTTCTTACTGCAGAGAAGCTAGAAAGTGGATTTGGATCTGTTAATGTGTACATCTTGTACTTTATTTGAAGTATGTGTCTTGCAAATGTGAATGTGCTTGACAATGGAAAATCCTGTTTTTAGAAGTTACCATAAAAATATCAATCTATAGAATGCGGATTACTTCCTTCTGGTTGTCACTAAATATATCAAGGTTTCTAAGAATTAAGAATTCTAATTAAGTTAGAAAAAAAATTGTATGTTTAGGTAGTAGAAGGTATAATACGTGAAAACACTTGTTGAAGAAAACGAAAAATAATTTGTTCTAAAATTAGTTATTTCTGAATTAACTTTAGAAAACAAGCTAAAAGGGACTGTGTAAATTGCAGAAAGGCTGGGTACATGGCAGAGAGTCCATGCAAACTGAAGAAGATTTAGAAAGAGAGATCTTAGGAGGAAATTATATAGTTAACCTGAATAATGAATTTAATTAGGTAAATGAGTCTGTCTCCAAAGTAAGCTAATACAGAATTTGTTTGGTTCTTCTTTAGACTTTTAAAAGAGAAAAAGCTTTTCCTCTATCTGCCTAGAAAGAAAAGATTCTACTGAAACATAGTTATGTGCTATATTGTGTTAATCAGGAACTTGGTTCCTTAAAAACCCATATTCTTCACCCTAAGAGCTATTATGTTTGATGCCTATTGTCACCTTGGGCTCATAAATAATTATACTTTCATAAGCAATATTGAGGCATTTGTATTTTTCTCCCTACCTGATCCCTCTGGAATTTGGAAACTCTTAACGGGTGAGTATTACTATTTCCATGGCAATATGTGTCTTTGCATAAATCCAATAAGAATTCGATTTCTTTCTGAGAGGACACTTAGAGCCACTTTGCAATTGTGGTTTTATTAACCTCGACTTTGGCCGGAATGTCGTGTCTGAGAGAGACCTGCCCAGTCTCTGGGTGTTTTCACCAGAAAACGTGAAGGAGTGAAGATTGACTCTGAAGCCACTGAAAAATAAAAGCCCCTTGGAGAAAGGGCCTGGTGCCTTGCTTGTTCGGAAGGCTCATGGCAGGGTTTCCAGGCAAGGAGCGAAGGCTGCTTCCCTGGGAGATGGCAAGGGAGAATGTCAAGAGATTCTGGGAGAGCTCAAGGACTAGAGGAACTCACCCGAGTTATAGGTGTTGCAGGCAAAGCCTGATGGCACCTTGGTGGCTTGGTTGCTTCCCCCTAGGGGGCTAGTTAAAGCTTAATCTGGAAATTTCTTATCAGATTCCAGCAAAGGACATTTAAGAGAGCCTATATAGCCCCGGAAGGTGTGGCTCAGTGGATTGAGCGTGGGCCTGTGAACCAAAGGGTCACAGGTTCGATTCCCAGCCAGGGCACAGGCCTGGGTTGCAGGCCAGGTCCCCAGTGAGGGGTGCATGAAAGGCAACCACACACTGATGTTTCTTCTCACCCTCTCTTTCTCTCTCCTTTCCCCTCTCTCTAAAAGTAAGTAAATAAAATCTTTTTAAAAAAGGAATCTCTCCGAGACTTGAGTCTGCTACCTCACTTGTGAATCTTCAGGAATCTCTGGACTTTCTAGCTGGTGTTGTCTGAGATGACCAGCTTCCCTCAGACTATATTCTAGCAGAACCTGGAGGGGTTTGCATGACCCTCCCCCACCCTTGTTGTCCGTACGGTGACGCCTCAGCTCAGAGGGTAACAAGCATCACCTGAGTCAGGCAACCAGCTGCCCGGCGTCAGAGACCTTGGACCCTCACGCCGTCTCTCCGAGGGGCCTGGAGACTGGTTTGTGGGCCCATTTTCATGACGCCACGGGGACCCAGGTCCACTCGAGGAGGAATTTCACCGTTCTTTTCTTGATAATGCTTCTCTTTATTGTTTTAAACTTCCTTGTGACTTGCTTTGGTGAGCCAGCCAGGTTGGAAAAATTGTATCTGCTCAACAGTTACCTCTAAAAACCAATGTCTGCTTTTAACTCATGGGGTTTTGCTTTAGAACAAGTTAATTTTTTTTATTCCCCCGGAAGACTCAGGGGACGTCAATGGCTCCACAGACATGGAGCAAGAACCGGCAGCGGGGAATTGTAGCAGCGACCGAAGGAGACATCACCTGCTAACCAGGTGGGAACAGGGGAAGAGGCTGCCCTGACCAACTCGTGGAAGATGCGTGGATTAAAAGCACCCTAATGAGCATTTTACAGGCAGCAGCTGCAGCTCCCGCCTCCCCAGGGACGGCCCTGACCACAGGGAACTGGGCCAGCGTCCGTGGCCCATGTCGGAACCAGCGGAAGCACCTCCCGGGTGTCAGCAGGGAACCTCCGGATGGAGCGGTGGGACCACGTGCGGATGCACACAGGAGGTGCCATTGAGACCCCGGAGAGCAGAACTGAGAAACTGCCCATCGCCAGGAATTCCTGAGCTCCCCTCCTCCCGCGCCAGCGAGCCAGGACACCCGAGATGCGGGGAGGGGCTTGGAGACGGGAGCCCCTCCTCCTCCAGACGGCTGGCGCCTGAGCGGACCCACTGCCCTTCCCACCAGCACCCGCCTCTCGGGGCGTGGGCTTTCGAAGCGGCAGGCAGCCGGACCCGAGTTCGGTTCCGAACGGGAAAACAGCTCGTCACGTAACAGGGGACGATGACGACTCGGGTCCTCGCCAGACGCCTCCCCGGAGCCGCAGAGCCCGGCAGACAGTGGAATGCGTCTTTCCAGGCCTCAGCCGGGCTCTCTTCTGGGCGGCCGCTGGGCTCAGCTCCCCGGTTCGTCTTGGGGTTCCCCTCCTTCAGTGTTGGGGGGCCTCCCTCCTGTGCACCTCCCCCCCCAGGTGCGTGCGGGCCCCTGTGCCCTCAGCACGGTGGTCACATATGTCTGAAAGTCCCCCGAACCCGGGTCCCTCTGTCACTCCCGGGGCCGGAGCAGAGAGCCCTGCTGCTCAGCCTGCCGGGGAGCATGGACAGCTCTCCGCACCTCAAACTTGGCTCCCCCCCCCCCTACCCCGGCCTCCCACGGTGGAACAATGACGAGGTCGCAGCCACCTCGGGGCCCACCCTGGGCACCAGAACCTCCAGGGCACCTGCCGCCTGGCCAGCCTTGCCGTGTACACAGTGTCCTGATTCCGGGGCTGCCCTGGGCCGTCTTTTTGTCCTCGAAGGTGGAGCCCGTCCCCCCACGTCACAGACGGGCTCGCCGGGGGCTGGCCCGGTGCTGGCCTCGCCGGGTCGGCTGGCAGGCTGCCCGCCCCGGGAGCTCCCCTGTCTGGAGGGAGAGCCTGCGGAGCAACAGGCGTTTAACGAGCCGATTACATAATTACGGGCTGCGGAGGGGGACGGGGCTCCCCGCGGCCGCGCCCGCCCCTGCCCGTCTCCTCCCCGCGGTCCCAGGCTCAGCTCGCAGACAGCACCCCCAGCTGCAGGGGGAGCGGGCCGCTCCCCTATCTCCCTGCGCCCCCCTGGGCCCCCTCGGGAGGGCGCCGCCCTGAGACCCGGGACAGCTCTTCCCGGGCTGAGGGGCTGAGGGCACCGACTGGGCCCTGCCTCCTGCTCCGGGCACCCCCAGGGCGGGTCTGCCGGCTTGCTGGATGGGGTCGAATGAAGCTCCTGTCTCCCTGGGGGTCCAGCCCCACTTCCAATCCTGTGGGGCACAGAGGGGGCAGAACCTGCTGTCCGTGCCCCTTCCCTGCAGCCCCAGCCCCCCGCCCATGGGACCACACGCTCCGAGCTCACAGGGGGGAGGCCAGGGCCATTCCCCCAGCCCTCCTGCGTGCTCCAGAGATCCTGCGACATGGCTCTTGCCCTCGCCCGCCCCCCCTCCCCACCTCTCCTGCCCGCAGGGCCCAGGAAGCGCCCCCCGCAGCTGGGGAAGGGGCCCAGGTGGAGGGACACGGGTGTCCCTGTGTCCCGGCTTCCTCCTCTGAGTCACAGGACAGGCGGGCCTGCTGTGCGGGGCCAGCCGCCGGGGCGGGCGGACGGAAGCGGGCGTGACCAAGAGCAGGTGCCCCCTGCTCCAGGCCTGTGCCACGCGACCGTGTTGGGCCCTCTGCTGGGCCGAGGCGCTCTCCCCAGGGCCCAGCACCCCCGCCCAGGGGCCTGCTGCAGGCCGGGCCCCGCAGGGGGCACAGGGGGGTCTGGGCGCTGCCCTGCCTGCCTCTCGGGGACACACGGTCTCCTCCTGCGGGCGACAGGGTGCGGCGGAGAATGCTGGGGGGCCTGCCCTGGCCAGGGCCAGGTCCTGGCAGGAGAAGTGGCCGCACTGTGGCAGCGTCCGGCCTGGAGCTCGCGACGCCCTCCCCAGCCGGGGGCTGCCCCGCCCCGCCCTGGGGCCTGCCAGCGGCGGCCAGCCTGGGGACTCGGGGCTCTTAATCCGGGTCATTCCTGCCTCCTCGTGTCCCATGGAGACGCCTCTCGCCGGCCGGGTGTCAGGGCCGATGCCTGGTGACGTGCGTGGAAGCCCGTCGCCGAGCCTGTGCCCGAGAAGCAACCAGGTGCAGGCCTGTGCCGGCTGCGAGCTCCCACCCTCTCTGCTTGTCCTGGGCTCTTGTGGGACAGCAGAGGGTCAACAGAGGGTCAGCAGAATCCCCGGAACCGAGGACGCGGCCACTGCCAGGCTGGGGCGAGGGGCTCCGGGGGCAGAGCCCGGGGCCACCTCCTGCCCCGACAGTGGGGACCGTCCTGTGGGGGTGCGGGGACCCCACAGGTCCACCCCCTAGTTAGTCTGCGGGGCACGGGGACTCAAAGGGTGGTGGAGGAGGGGACACGGGGGCCCCCGGAAGTGGGTTCTCCTCAGCCAGGCTGGTCAGGGAGGGCTGCCTGGAGGAGGAGAAAGCTGTGCAGGCGCAGGGTGATTGACTCAGAAGGAGGGAGAGGGGACCGGGAAGAAGGCAGGTCTCCAGGGGGCCGGGACAGCCGCCCCACCAGGACCCCTGACAAAAGGGAACTTTGGATTTGGGGCCGGGGGCGGGGCTGGAGTGAGTGTCTACCATATACGGGGTTCCACCCTGAGAGTGTCCCCCCCCCCCCATGAAGGAGAGAACTCTCATTCCATGGAATCTCGCCCCGGGTGTGCATCTGTGATGCCCCTGTGAGGAGCGGGGCCCCCGCCCCTGGGAATGCACCGCGGTGTCTCAGAGCTACAGGCCCCGCAGGCCCGAGTGACCGGGGGACGCATGCTGGGGGTCTCCGAGGAGGAAGCGTCGCCGGGACCCGGGAAGACGGTGGCAGGTCTTGCGGCAGCTGCATCTGGCCGTTCGAGCACGGAGCCCGGGACCGAGGGCTCGTGTCCCCGTGGGGTGCACACACCCCCCCTTCCAACGAGCCGGCCGCAGGTGAAGGAACGCGGGCAGGGCGGTGCTCCGGACGCAGGGCCACGGCCTCCCACTCAGGTCACCCGCCTCCACCGTGCAGGACGGACCGGTGCCGTCTCCCTCCGAGAAACCTCCCGTCTCGGGGCAATGCTGGCTCTGTGGGCGAATGGCAGGGCCGGAGCGGGCTCCCGGGTGGCCGCGCCGGGGACACCTGGCACCACCGGGGCGTGTGGGTGACAGGAGAGGACGGACCGGCCCTCTCCAGGTCGGGGTGGAGCCCCTGGGTGTGCTGGGTGTGGGGGGGGGGGCGCCCTGCTGGGCTCCCAACTGAACCCATCTCGGCGCTGAGCTCTCCCCCAGCAGCCACCTGCTCTCAGCCCGGTTCCTGCCTGCCTCCACCCTGCAGCCCTCCGGGAGGCCCCCCCCCCCCCCAGGCAGCCCTGACTGTGCTGGGACCTCAGGGCCGGGGAGGGTGGACGCGCCGTCCTCCCAGCCTGGAATCGAATCCAGCCGTGGGGCAGCGGGCAGGTGGGAGGGGCTGTCTGGGGGGGCAGTGAGCCTTTCACATCCCCCTCTCCTGCCCCCCAAGGAACCCCTGCTTAAACTCACATGCTCGTGGGTGGGTCTGGCAGCCCGAGTGTGGGGGACCAAGCCCCCCAGTGGTGGGCAGGCTGTGGGTCCGAGCCCCACCCTCCTCGGGCGCTTCGGACGTATCCCCGGCTCCCAAGGGGGGGGAGTCCTGCCTGGGAGTTTCCTTGAGGACCCGGATGACCCGTCCCGCCGAGCACCTGGTGCCAGTCCCCCCGTGTCACAGCCGTGCCCCGGGGACCCCAGCCCAGCCCCTCGCCTGTGGCGAAGGCAGCTGCTCCTCGTCCGTGTCAGTGGCCCGCTTGTCCAGGCGGGTGGGGGCCCAGCACCCCGGGAGCCGGCACGCCCTGCCTTCGCGGACCCTGCTGTCGGAGGAGAAACTTAATCACTTTGTTTTCTTGGTTTAGGTTTTGCTTTTTAATAAACAAAAAATGACCCCGCTGGGCGCTGGCTCCGGGGCCCTGCGATGCTGCTTGCATAACAGGCATCGTTTCAACCCACGGCCCCCGCCGCCACCGCCACCGCCGCCACCGCCACTGCCACTGCAGCCCGGGCCAGCACTCCCGGGAGGACGAGGGCGGCTGTGTCCGGGCCCAGGGCTGGCCTGCCCCTCTGGGGAGCGGGAGGGCCGCCCAGCGAGGCTCCAACACCCCCCAGCCCCGGGTCGGTGCTCAGGGAGAAGGGCCCCCCGAGGCCAGAGGGCCTGGGGGTAAGAGACAGAGGGGTCTGGGGGCCACAGGGGGTGTCGACCTTCAAGGCCGGCCCCTCCATGAGTTGGCTGTTCCCCACTCCGTGCCCTCTCCTGGCCCCCGGCACCCCCCCCTCCCCCCCAGCCTCCTTCCCCAAAGGCCCTGGCAGCAGGGTCTGGGCCCCCGAGGTCCTCACTGAGGGGTTTCCTGCCCGGGGTGAGGGGGACGATGCCAGAAGGCGAAGGTGGTCCCTTGGGACTGGGACCCAGGCCTGCGGCGGCCAGGCCACTGCTGGCCACCTGCCTGCCCCGGCCGAGGGGTGCAGTGTCACCCAGGCCACGTGGCTGGGACCTGCCGGCACTGAGAGGAGAGCAGCAGGCAGCCCCCGCCATGGGACCTGGGGGGCCAGGGCGGCCTGTGAGTGGGGGCAGCCAGCAGGCCCACCCCCTCGGCACTTCAGGTCTTGGGGGAGTTGGGGGTTCGGAAAGGGCAGGACGGGATACGTCTGGGTCTCTGGATGGGGGTCCATGCCCGTGTGTGAGGGGGAGGGAGGGAGTCACGTGAGTGGTAGGTGTGGCCACCGTGGGTGGCGTCTGGCGGTTAAGAAGCCATGAAGGATGTGACCAGAAAGAAGGGAGCTGACCTGACCAAGCTGGGTGGTCAGGGCCAGGGGGCCAGGGCAGGACGTGCCCCCTCCCCTACTCCATCCCTGCCTCCCCCCTCCCCCTCCCTCCCTCCCTCCATCCATCCGTCCATCCGCCACCCATCTCTCTACCCATCTACTCATGATCCTTCATCCTCCCATCCAACCATCCCTCCCACCATCCATCCTTCCATCCTCCCATCCATCCATCCACCCATTCTCCCTTCCACCCGCCCGCTCACCCCACCGCCTGTCTGTCCATCCACCCACCCCCCAACCAAGGACTCGCGTGGACTTCTGGGCATCAAGTGCCACGGCAGGAGCACCGGACGCCGAGCTTCCCCGTGGCAGCGGCGTGGCGTCTCCGTGGCATCCCCGGGGCGGCGAAGAGGGAGTGTGGTGGGGGGACGGCTTGGGTGGGGGGCTGTTCAGGAGGGAGGCCGCGCGGGAGCCGGCACAGTGGGTGCCCGGGAAACCCTGAGACCATGAGGCTTTCTCCCCGAGGTGGGCCGAGCAGAAGGTCCGGCGTGGCGTCCAAGGACCCCCTGGGCGGGGGCAGACAGAAGGGCCGGGGCCGGGCTGCACAGGCGAGGGCAGCGAGGAGGGGGCAGTGGCCATGGACCCGCGTGGGGGCTGCGGGCCTCACCGAGAGCGTTTCCTGGGTGCCAGGAGCCCAGCCCGCCCCCCCCGGGTCTGCCCGGAGCACCTAGAGGACTGGGGTCTCCCCCACGGGGCGGAGCGGGAGGCAGACAGCAGCAGGCTGGGGAGGGCACGGGTGGGGCTGGCGCTGGCCGTGGCAAGGTGGCTGGGGACGTCCGGGAGAGGGGACTGTGGGGAGACAGTGCTGGTGGGGGGGAGGGGGCAGGCCCTGGCTGCTGTCGGCCCCCTCCTCCAACCGTGCGCACCCCGTCTCCAGCCGGCCCCTCAGACCCTCCTCCGTGGTGGACGGCCCTGTGTCCTGGCCGCCGGCCAGCAAAGGCCAGCCCCCTGGCCCTGGGCTCCCGGCAGGGCTGCCCCACGCGCTGCCCAGGGCAGAGGCAGGAGGGAGAGGGGTGCAGGAAGAGGGGTCCTTCGCTGGCGGCCCTGGGGCTGCACCTGGGGAATGAAGGCCCAGGGGGAGCCCTGGGCCCTGGGGTGCACGGGCTCAGCTGTTTCCTGCGTCCGGGCTCGGGGCGTGGGGGAGGGGCGGGGGCGCAAAGTGCTCCACTTCCACCTCCGGCACAAAGGGATGCGGCCACCGCTCTCGTCCCAGGTCCCAGAACCCGGGAAACAGCTGGTTCTGGAAACTAAGGCCTCCCCGGGCGGCGCGTTCCGCTCCGTGGAGGGGCCCGGGCTGGGGCCGGGCTCAGGCCCTGCGCACGGAACCCGACCAGGTTTCTATGGCGCCCGGGCACCCCGCGCGGGGCTCCGGAGACTCGCTGGGCTAATCTGGCGCTAATCCTAGCGACGGGTGGGTCCGAGCCACGGGGCAGGGACAGACAGGGACAGACAGGGACAGCCCGGGACGCGGGGCGGGTGCCGGCACCCTCGGGGTGGGGGGCCTGGCTGCGGCAGTGCCCGGGCTCTCTGGACCCCAGCATTGGGTGAGCCACCCCGGGAGCCGGCCTGGGCCCCCTTCCCGGTGCCCCCTGAACCGCTGGGGTCCCCGAGGCTGCCCTCGGGCCGAGGTTGTCAGGATCAGAGCAGATTAGGAGGCGTGAGAGACCAGGGCCACGTGGGGTAGGTGGCTCCCTGCTGGCGGAGGGCAGCCCTCCCAGGGGCCGTGGGGCAGCTCCGGGGCCCTGGCCTCTGGGTCTGCCTGGTCACCGAAGGCCCG
This sequence comes from Phyllostomus discolor, assembly GCF_004126475.2. Lineage (NCBI taxonomy): Eukaryota > Metazoa > Chordata > Mammalia > Chiroptera > Phyllostomidae > Phyllostomus > Phyllostomus discolor. Next base: position 170,409,136 of record NC_040908.2, read on the forward strand.
CGGAAGGACAGAGCCCTGGAGGCCTGACCAAGGGGCCGCTGCATGTGTGTCAGGGTGCACGTGTGTGACTGCAGGCACATGTGAGTGCATGGCAAGAGTGTGCATGAGCGTGTGCACTTGTAAGTGACCCACGCACGTGTGTGCACGCACAAACATGCACATGCGAGTGCGCGAGTGCACACACGTGAGTGTGTGCACATGCACACTTGAGTGTGTGTGGGCATTCGTGTGAGCACAGGAGTGTTAGTAAGCGTGAGTGCATATGACTGAGTGTGCTTGAGTGAGGGTGTGCACACACGAGTGTGAGTGGGCACACGCATGTGTGGGTGGGTGTGTTTGTACATGTAACCATGTAACCATGTGGGGTGCACACAAGAGTGTGCACGTGGGTGTGTGTTTGTGCGTGTGGGTGCATGTGTGGGTGCACACGTGAGTGTGTGTGCACAGTGTGGGGGAGGGACGGGCAGAGGGCTGCCCCGAGTGTCTCCACCGCGGTGCACACCCCGCGTGTCCCACGGAAGCTCCGACCTGCGCACCCCCCCCCCGCCCGCCCATCGACGAGAGGCGGGCGCTGCCGTCTGTGGTCTGCCGCCGTGTCCCCGCCCGATGTGCCCAGTGGCAGCAGCGGGTTGAAAGGGCTTCTCCCCTGTGACCCCCGTGCCCTTGGCCTGCTCTGCCCGGGCCGACAGCGTGGGGCCGGAGCCCTGGGCTTCTCACTTGGCCGCCCCCTGGACCCTGTCGGGCTGGCTGCCCGGCCCTGGCCCTGGACCCCAGCCTGCCTGCGGCTTGGCCGCCACCCGGTCAGGATGAGGCCCTAGGTACCCCACGCCCGGTGACAGGGCCCTCTCTCCTGAGGGGGGTGGGCACGGCTGTGCTGTCCACAGCCACGGGGAGCCCCGTCGGAGAGTGGCACATGAGATGCACCCCCAGTGTTGGCCAGGCGGGCTGGCCGGGCTCACAGTGCTCTTCTGCCGAGGGGAGGCCCTTGGGAGGAAACCCCCGTTCGGACTGGCCGTGGCGGGGAGCGGGGCGGTGGGGGAGGAAGAGTGACCGCAGGACAAGGACGGAGGAGAGAGGACGGGGGTGCTGGGCCTTCGCATCGGTGACTTCAGGAGGAAAGACAGGCGCGGGCCCAGAGCAGCATCTGGGACAATGGGGGGGAAGTGGGCGGTGCCTCCTGGCCCCCTCCCGCTCCCCTCTGTGGAAAGGCCAGTCTCTTTGGGGTGCCTGGACTCAGGCAGGGGGCCTCGGCCCGGAGGACACCTCTCCTCAGCCACGTGGTCTGCCCGCTGTGCAGAGCCCTGGTCTTCTCTGCCGTCCTGCCCCCCACCCTCCCCTCTCCCTGGCATCCAGCTCCGAGGGCCCCCTCACACCCCCCCGCCGGAGGGGGGGGCAGCCCGGGTGGAGCGGGGCGGAGGAGGGCAAGGGCCCAGGCCAGGCCCATTGTTCCGGAAAGGAGGAAGTGACTGCAGGTCCGGGGGCCGCGCCTCCCGCCCCACCCGGCTTCCTGCTGCCGGCTGCCGGCGTGGGCTTTGTCCGCCTTATTTGGGGATGGAGAGGCCACACTGCCCGCCACGCGGTCCTGGGAGGCGCGGTGTGGCCCCCCGGGCTCTCGGGGCAGAGGGGACCCTCACAGCCTCTCTGTGGCCCACCCTGAACAAAGAAGGGGCTGTTCAGGGACCCGCCGGACCTGCCTCCCAACGGCCTGTCTGCCTCCCCACGTGCCCGCCAACCCACCCCCACTCCCTCCCACGTGTTCACAGGTCTGCACCTGTCCGCGGGTCTGCACTCACCCATGCATCCATCCTTCCATCCATCCTTCTATCCACCCATCCTTCCACCCATCCATCCTTCTATCCACCCATTTGTCCATCCATCCATCCATCCATCCATCCATCCACCCACCCATCCTTCTATCCATCCATCCACCCACCCATCCTTCTATCCATCCATCCTTCTATCCATCCATCCATCCTTCCATCCATCCATCCATCCACCCACCCATCCTTCTATCCATCCATCCACCCACCCATCCTTCTATCCATCCATCCATCCATCCATCCATCCTTCTATCCATCCATTCGTCCGTCTGTTTGTCTGCCAGTCCACCCATTCACCCATCCATCCCTCCCTTCACCCACCCACCCATCCATCGATCACCTGTCCATCATCCATCTGTCCACTCCCCCCAACCATTCGCCCATCCATTCACCATTCTCCCCACCACACTTGGAAGCCCTCAGTTTACTGATCGGAAGCTCGTTGCCAAGACAACCCCTTGAAGACGTTTCTTGGCCCAGAAACCAAACGCTGCCTCGTGCTGTCCCCTGACCCCTGACCCTGTGGCTTGTCCGACACCAGGGCCAGGCCACGGGACTGCCCTGCTGAGGTCTTCCACGTTCCATGATGCAAAGGCCAGGGACATGCATGAGGCGCCCAGGTGCTGGGGCCCCAGGGTGGCAGGGCCTCCTGGCTCGGCCTGGTCTTGGAAGGACGTCCCCTGCCCTGCTCTCAGCCACTCCTTGGCTCGGTGGGTCGCCCACGTGGCTGTGACTGCCCGTGTGTGGGAGCAGGCGTCGGCCTGAGGCCGCATTTTCAAGGTGTCCCCAGCAGACGCCAAGATGGCACCGCCAAGGCCGCTGGGGCGGCGTGACCGAGGCAGAGCCCCGGTTCCCGGGAGCCCACTCCATGGAGGCGAGCAGCTCCAGGGGAGGGAGCAGCCCCAGGGAAGGGAGCAGCCCCAGGGAGGGGAGCAACCCCAGGGAAGGGAGCAGCTCCAGGGACGGGAGCACACGGCCGGGGGTTCCAGCGGCCAGGGCCCCGCCCCGAGTCATCCGCGCATCAGAGGGAGACACGCGGCTCTGGACGGTCCCTGGGTGGCCGCACACTCGACTCGCGTCTGTTTCCCCAGCACGAGGATTCCCTTTTAGCCTCCGAGAACCTTGGCGTGGACGATCCAGCTCACGGCTGTGGAGCCGGGGGCTTGTTCGCTGGAGCAGGGCTCCGAGGGGCAGAGAGGAGCTTGTCACATGGAGGCAGGCGGTTGTTTTAGTGGAGGGGACAGAGGTGACGGAGAGGCACCGGTGTTGGGGTTCTCGGGGAGTTGGACACAGCTGGGTGGGCTCCCGCTGTTGTCCGGGCCCTGCACGGCGGTGAGGGCGGCCGGAGACGGTGTGGGGGCTCGGGGGGTAACCGAGCGTCTCCTGGGCCGGCCGGAGGATTCGGTGCGGCCGGGAGCCCAGGGTGGACAGACAGCGGACCACGGTGGGCCTCCCGGAGGAGGGGGTAGGAGGGGCCCTCGGGCCACGGGCAGCTGGCTCTTTGGGGTGGGGAGCTGTGGCTGTCCCAGGGGGGTTCCCAGAGGGACGGCGGGGAGGCCCCGCGCCCTGCTGAGACACCAGGCATCCCTTCCAGGACACACCAGACGCAAAGTGTGGACTGTCGGGTCTTTCTCTTTGCCATCTCCTCCGAGTCTGCCTGGGCCTCCCTCTCCGACTCCAGCTCCCCCCCGCCCAGCCGTCCTGACACTCCTGCCTGCCCCCCTGGCCTAGCTCCCTCCACATCCTCCTCCCAGCTCTGTGCCCGCTGCCCGCCCATGAGCCCCATGGTCCCCAATGCCCATCTCCACTCAGCAGCCACGGGCATCCAGAAGGACCCTGAACAGTGGTCCAAGGCCAACCCTCCCCCCAAAGCTGGACTCAGAGGGCCCCACGGAGCACGTGGGGCCAGCAGCTCCCTAAGGGCCTTCGCCTGGGGAGTGGCCATCAGAGGCTGGCCCGTGGGACCAGGGGCTGGGAGGGGGGCCTCACGCCCGCGCTGGGCGGGATCCCCCGCCGGCCCTGGGAGTGACCCCAGCAGAGAGTGGCGTCAGCGTCTGAGGTGACGAGGCAGGGTGCTGGCACTCGTCCCCCGCATTGGCACCGTCGTCCGTGTGGGCCTCTCCGTGCCGGTGCCCGGGCGGGGGTGGCACCCTTGGCTCCCTGCCAGGACGGTGCCGTCACCGCTGCTGGCACACGGGGCCCGAGGCCCAGGGACCGTGTGGGTGCACAAACGGGGTCCGGCCACACGCAGTGCGTCCCCGTGTGCAGCAAAGCAGGACAGCTTGGAGGCTGGCAGGCTGGCGGCCCCCAGGGCACCAGGGCCCTGGGGGTAAATGCCCGGAGGGGGGTGGACAGGGTTCTGTCCCGCCACCCCATGCCAGCCTCCCGCAGGGAGGTGGTCAGGCAGACACACCAGACCTGGAGGGTCCAGCCCCCACTCCCTGTTGCCCACCCCACGCCTTGCACTTGGTGGGGGGGGGGCCCTTCACCAAGTTTGGTGCGCGGCTGCCGGGCCCCGCGCCAGCACAGGTGCTGCAGTGAGGGGTGCGGCCGGCAGGAGAGCGGCAGCCGGGCACCCGAGGGCCCTTTGGCACCCAGAGGACACTCCTAGGAGGGTGCCCGACACCCGCTGGCAGGGCAGCTCGGAGATGTTTCGTTGCTCTTTCCGACAGCAGCGGCGGGGGCCGGAGCCGCTCCCCGGGGCCCAGGGGGGAGGAGGCCCAGTGGGGGGCAAGGCGTCCGGTCCAGGCTGGGCTCTGCTCTCGGGAGGGTGGGCTGGCTCCTGCGGGGTGCTTCCCAGAGTCTGGGACGCTCATAACGCGGCGGGGGGCGGGGGGGGGGCCCGCGCTGGGGTGCTGGGTGCTGAGCCCAGTGAGGAGAGGGCGGCAGTGGGGGGCGAGGGGCACGGTGGACTGCCACCCGCCCGCAGGGATGGGGCAGGGGCCACGGCCACCAGGGAGGGTCTGAACTGACTCGGGTTGAGTTGGGGGCCGCAGAGGTGGTCTCAGCAAGGAAGACCAGGGTCCCGCCCAGGGGCCCTGGGGGGCCACCGGGTGAGCTGACCCGCGGGGGTGCTCATGTGCCGGCAAGGACCAGAGCTGGCTCCTGGGGGAGGAGGAGTGTCCTGAGGACTGGGGACCTCGGTGAGGGTGGAGGGGCTGCCACGGGCCGTGACGCAGGGGTTGGCACGGACAGGGGCGGCGAGGAGTTGGCTTGGCTGCAGGAAGGCGGCGGGGACTGGGGGAGGGGGGGGGACAGAGGAGAGGCCTGGGTGGGGTGGGAAGTGTCTGGCAGGTAGGGGTGCTGCAGCTCTGGACAGCCACTAGAACGCCCCCCCCCCCCCCCGCGGGGACTGAGGGGCATTGCGTGTGCGGGGCATTGCGTGTGCGCGGCTCGCGTGTGACGGGGGCTGAGCCTGCGGGGCAGACGTGCCCCACAGATGCGCCGACCTTTTCCACCTGCAAACGACGCTCCGAGGTCCAGACGTGTGGGGGCTCCCGGGCCCGCCCACGCCACCTCTGCGCCCCTCGGCACGTGGAGGCCGCGGCTGCAGCCGGGTCCGGGTTCTAGAGCGTTTCAGGACATCGCGGCGGCTCTCAGAGCTGCCCGGCGGGCGGGCGGGCGGGCGGGGGCCTCGGGCTGTCGGGAGAGCCGGGCCGGTGGCCGTGGGGCCGGGAGGAGCAGGAAGCCGTGGGTGGGTCGAGGGGAGGAAAGGGGCGTCTGGCAGGAGCGTGAGCGCGCCAAAGGTCCCCCGGGCGCTGCTGGGCCGTGGCCCGGAGCCAGCCCCGGGCGGTGGCTCCCGCCCCTTGGCCCACGCCACGCCGCTGCCTCTGGCGCGCTCAGCTCAGCTCAGCTCCGCTTGACTGGGTTACAGCTGGTGCAGCCCCACGCGGGCAGGGTGCGGCCTCCCAGCCGGCGGGTCTGCCCACTCAGCCCGGCCCGCTCAGCCCGGCCCCGGCAGCCCTCCGGCGGCCAGGAGGGCCCAGCGAGCTGGCTCCTCCCCGGCATAGCAGACGAGACGGCCCCACTTTCCTGAGGCCGGCGGTCGGGGCCAGCCGGGGCGTCCTGGGGACGCGGGAGGCGGCAGGGCAGGGCGTGGCGGGCACGTCACCGGCGGCGGGCAGGGCGGGCAACCCCGGGCTACAGAGGGGAGCTGAGGTGCGCGCCCACCGCTGCCCCAGCTGCCCTCGTGCCCGGCTCCCGGTGCAGGGTCCGGGAGGAGCGGTGCGTGGGCCTGGCCAGCCTCCCTCTGCCCCGGCCTGGAGCAGCCCCACCGGTGTGGGGCTCCGTAGAACCCTGGTGCCACCAGCAAGCTGGCCCGTCAGTGCAATCGGTGTCCCTGTCCTCCACCCCTTGCTCTGAGGAGGCGCCTTCCCGAGCCCACCAGCCAGCAGCCCCCCGGGGAGGGGGGGCCTTCGTGCATTCATGTGATGGGGACAGCTCGGAGGAGTCGGCCAGCTGTCCAGGGCCCGGGTGCGGTAGGGTGGCAGGCAGCTCTGTCCTCGGGGTTCCCGCCTGAACCCCCTTCCTCCCGGCCGGGGAGCTGGTGGGCCCGGGCCCTGCGGCCTCCCCAGCCAGGCAGCAGCTGGCCGGCCTGGGCTCCATCCGTCCCCCGAGAGCGAGTGTTGACTCCTCGTCCCGGGAGCCCGCGCACAGAGAATTAATTTCCTGGTGTAGTAAACATTTCGGAGGGCCAAGATCCTCTCCTTCCTGTCTCCGCGCCAGCGAGCTCCCTGAGCCCGCGGCCCGGCCCCGAGCGGAGCTGCGGGTCCTCCTGGGGCCGCGGTCTGTGCTGGGAGACCCTCCCCTTGGCCCCCCCCCGCCCCGAGTCTCCCCGCTGGGGCCTGCCCCCTGCGGGTGGGTGGGCGTGGCTCCTGAGAGCTGCGTGTCCCCCCCCCCCCCAGAGACCGGCCTCTCTGGGGCGGGCTCCCCCAGCCGAGAAGCTGAGGGCGCTGACCCTGCCTGAGCTCTCTCCACTTTGCAGCCGGGACAGGGACGGTGTGTGCGTGTGCACAAGCACGCGTGAGAGCGTGTGTTGTGTCTGTGTGCACACGTGTTGTTGTGTGCCTGCACATACATGTGCGTTGTGTGAGCACACACACATGTCTGTGGGCACACGTGCCGGCGTGTGCATGTACACACGCGTGTGTGCGCTCCTGGGCTCCCGGTCCAGCTCCGTTCGCACTGCCGTCTGTTTTCTTACTCGTGTTTGGCATTTTTTGCTGCTGAGTTGGGGGGCAGCGGTGTGGGGGGGGGGAGCTGGGCGGTTGGGGGCGGGGTTGTTTATGCCAGTCATCCGGCCGGGCTACACATTCTTGTGGTTGTGTCTTTAACTTGGTAAAAATTTGGGAAATTTCTAAATAAAACAAAACAAAGGAAAAACATTTTCAGAAGGATTTCAAAACTGGAGCCCGGGAGATGCCCCTGAGCGGGGAGCGGGGGGCGGGGGGCGGGGGAGGCAGAACTCCCTGGCGGCCGCAGAGAGCCGAGCTGCGAAGGGATGAGCTCCCCGTCAGGACAAGCAGAGCAGCCACTCGGACTCCCCGGCCGTCTCTGTGACAGGAGTCCAAAATGTCAGGATTCGGGGGGAGAGGCTTGAAGTCTTGCAGTGCCGTTGCCAGGCAGGGGGTCCCGGACCCCAGTCTTTCTGAGGCCGGTGGGGGCGGCAGGGCGGCTGGGTGGGGGCCCCGGCTGTCTGTCTGGGCAGCTGAGAGGGGAGCCTGGGGGACAGGAGGGAGGGGCGGCAGGCGGGGGAGACCCCAGGGGCCGGCGTGCACTCGCCGAGGGCCGCAGCCAGGGCTGGCCCGGGAAGGGTCTCCGGTCACTGCGGAAGGCAAAGGGGTGCTGGGCCCGGCCCCGGCCGGCGCACTGTCGGGCCCCACAGAGCTGTGAGCACAGTGAAACTGCTCACCCGGGTGAGTAGGGGTGGGGGCTGCGGGAAGGAGGGGGATGGTGGGGGCGCCTGAGGTGGGCCAGGCCGCCCGTGGGGAGACACGGCACTGATATCGGGGACCACGGGTGTCGGGTGGGCCCTGGGTGACACCCACACAGAGTCACGCGGCTGCGCGGACCACCTGCCTGCGGCATCCAGGCCCCTACCCTTGGCCGACCCCACAGCCTGGCATCCATCCTGCCATTTCCAGAGGTTCTGGGGGTCCACCAGCTCTTTGGGGGGCCTGCTGGGGTCTCGGCTCTGTGTTCACAGTCAGACCCCGGCTTTGCTGCCAGCGGGGCACTCACCTCCGGACAGCTCCCACTTCCCTGCGCCATGGGTGCAGAGGCTCCCGGGAGGAGGTGCCTCGCCCCCCCCACCCCGGCGGCACCAGCTCGGGAACAGGCTGGCGGGGGGGAGGGGGGCCTCCGACAGCCACAGGAGGGGCCCCCCTGGGCCGTGTCCCTGGGAGCTGTCTGCTTGGGAGCCACGGGGGCTCCTCGGGCCCCAGACCAGCGGCTCCTGCTGCTCCCAGCACCCAGGGCCTGGCCAAGCCCGAGGGCCCGTCCCTGTCCTCTGCCCAGGCGGTGCCCCTGCCCTCCCGCCCCTCCCCTGTCCAGCCCCGGGCCAGCCCCGGGCTCTGTCACTCTCTGAGGACCAGGCCGGTTGCCGTGGTCAGCTGGAGGTGGCGCGGCTCACCCCCTCACCCCCGTGGGCGGGGCCCCAGTGGAGGCCTGGGGGCGGCTGGCTGGTGGTCAGGTGGGCTCTGCCCTGCAGGCTGAGTGGGCCACTGTTCCCCCTCCAGGGCCCTTCACGGCACCCAGCACCCTCGGTTCTAGTCCGACCCCCCAGCCCGGGGCTCTGGCCCTCCCCCCAGCACCCCACGCCCCAGGTTCCCGCAGTCAGTCCTGAGCCTTTGCTCAGCCAGGCTCCCTGCTTGGAATGCCCTGCTCCCCGGCTCTGTCCCCACGTGGGAGCCCCCAACCCTCCCTTGGCCCAGCCTCGGCGCCCCCCAGGACCCTAGGAGGCAGGGCTGAGCCAGCGCTGCGGCAGCCTGGTGCCCAGCTGCTGGCCTCGGGGCCGCCGGGCCCTGCTTTCCTGGCGGGACTGCACCCCGCTGCTCCGGGACCGGGGCGAGCCCCCCAGCTCTGGGGCCCAAAGCTGGTGGTTGGCCCCAGCTGCCAGTTTCCTTCTGAACTGGATACAGTTGCTGTGCAACATCGTGGAGCGACCCCCACGGCAAGTCTGGTCAGCTCCCGCCGCCTCCCAGGGTCACATGTCCCCTGGAGAGAGGGCCCTGTTGCCGGCTCTGTCCCGACGCCGGGGGGTCTGGGGCAGGCACCTGGTCTCCGTGACCCTGGTGGCACTCGGCTCGCCCACACCCTTCGGGGCAGCCGGGGGAGGGTTGGGGGGGGCTCCAGTCTCCCCAAGAGAAGGTCTAATGAGGAGGGTCAGGTCACCGGGGTCGGGGCAGATGGCCAGTGAGCTCTGGGGCGCTGGAGGGTGGGAGGGGCCTCCCACCGAGGGGAGACAGGAGCAAGGTCGCAGGTGTGGCGGGTGTGGGCGAGGATCCCAGGAGGCTCGGTGCTTCCGGCCGCCCCGGCCACCCCCCTCCCACCCAGTGGCAGCAGGAAGTGGCCGCCCGCGTGAGGTCCTCGGGGCCCAGGCAGAGCAGTGACCGCCCCGAGCCCAGCTCCGGAGGCCTGTGGGCCCTCAAAGGCCCTGGGGCCCCCACCTGGTACTCCTGCCGGCGAACGCCAGGCCCCGGGCGTGCATGGGTGCGCACACACACTGGCTGGACGTGTGTCTGCGTGCACACGCGGTGGCATGGGGGGCAGGGCGGGGTGGATTTCCATCCATCCGGATGTTGGGGGCCATGCAGCTGGAGTGGCCTGCCCGCCGAGGGCCCAGGGAGGCGGGTGGCGGCTTGGTGAGGCTGAAGGGGGTGTTGTGGCTGGACACCTTCTGGAAACGACATGCAGACCAAGTCAACCCTGGTGGCGGCTGGGCCAGCCCAGAGGGACCCGGGGGTCAGGAGGGCTGCCAGGGCCAGCTCCCTGGGCCTAGGCAGCCCCCTCTCCCGCACCTGCCCCTGTCCTGGCTCCCCCAGGTGGGACCAGAGCCCCCGCATCCGTGGAGCGGCATCCGCTGGCCGGGCCGGGGCCCCTGGGCGTCTCCGCATGACCAGAGGCGGGTGGACAGCGAGGTGGGTGTTGAATGCGGCCACTTCCCATTTCTGGCTCCGCCGCCCCCACTCTCCTCCCCAGTGGGGTTATTCTGGCCTCGCCGGGCGGCCTCAGGGCCTTCTCACTGACTTCACGAGCCAGACGGGGTTCCGTGTCCAGCTGGCGCCGGGCTGCAGCATCGGGGTGCGCCAGCGAGCAGGGCGCGGGGAGGGGCAGGCCTGCGGGCGGAGGGGCTTCCCGGACCCGTCGGCCTGGCCCCGGTCGGTGGGCCCGGAGCCGGGCGAGTGTGCAGCTCACACCCGCACTCGCTCGCCCAGGGGGCCGCGGCCTCGGGACCCCGCCGTCTGCGCCTGCTGGGATTCCAGCCCCAGACCCGGGCCTGACCTGTCAGCTGGGAAAATGGGGGTCGTGCCGGCCCCTGGCCCCAAAGGTGCCCTCGAGTCCAGCAAGCGAACTCACGCCAGGCGGGACGTGGCCCAGCGGGGGACCGTCACGCCCTTCCTCGTGACGGTCACGGCCACCCGCCCTGACCACCAGCCCGGACCTCCGGTGTTGGCTCGGTTGCCGGCTGTCCACTCTGCTGGCCAGTAGCAGCTGGAGCCTCGGGGCCTGGGGTCGCCCGGCGTCAGCGACTTTGACTTGGTGTCTCCGCGTCGTTCAGGCCGACTCGGGGGAGCCACCCTCTCGCTGCTCCCCTTTTCCAGCCTGGTGGACGGGCATCCAGTCCGTGCGGGGCGGGGCGGGGTGGAGAGGCCCACGGGGGCGTGGATGGGGCCGGAGCGTCCAGTTGTGGACCGTGATGGACACCCGTGTCCATGGGTCCAGCTTCTGTTCATCAGCATTTGGGAATTTTCACCAAAAATGGTGGGAAAAGCCCAGCGCTCCAATATCCAGGGGTAGAAAAACGTGAGTTTGGGTACGGACACCCCTGGGAGAGTGAGGGGATGTCCAGGACCCTGAAGCCATTGGGAAGCCTGCGGGGTGACAGGGACAGGGCCACCAGACCTGAGTGTGGGGTGGCCAAGGACGCTGCTCACAGGGTGCTCCCCACCCACAGGGAGCCCCGTGGTTCGGGGGGCTGACGGCGCCAGGCAGGGGGGCCCAGGCCAGCGGCCCCGAGGGGCCCCAGCCTGCCAGCATTTCCCCGAGGCCGGGCCCGGCCCTAAGTCAGTCCTCGCTCCTTCTCTCCCCCGAGGAGGGGCCGCTGGGCCTGGGGAGCAGGCCCGCCGGCCGCGTGGCCGGGGCCCGCAGGCGTCGAGGGCACGGGTGTTGACTGTCGGAACAGACAGCCCGACACGCTTTTTGCGTTAAATGCCACTTGGCTTTCAGCAGCTGCCCCTCGTAGGGTGATGAGAGACAGGGTCCAGGCCGCCGGCCACACTCTGTCACCAGCCCCTCCAGTTCTGAGGCCGAGCGGGGGCGGGCGGGGCAGAGCCCGGGGAGGGAAGGAGTGTCCCACACTCGGGGGCCTGTCCCTCCTCCGGTCGGTGCCCGGGCCACCCTGCGGGTGTGGCCTCTGACCTCTTGGGCGGTTCCATGGGTGGGGGCGAGGGGTCAGGAACGTGGGTGGAGTGTCTGCCGTGGAAAGCATCTCCATAGGCCCCCAAATGGCCACGAGTTGCAGTGAGTGGGGGAGCCCAGGACCCCTGGTGCCTGAGCCAGGTTCCCGGTAGGGGAGTGGGCCCTGCAGGGGAGGTAGGGGAGCTGGGGGGTCCCACAGCCATGTGGCCTGCGGTCCCAGCTCCTCGTCATTGTCAGTGGGGAAGGAGGTCCCCACACCCCCACCTCGCTGCCACCACACCGGCTGGCCTGTGTCAGAGCTCCTGGCAGGGACAGTCCCCCTGGATGGTCAGCTGTGATGGTGTGTGCAACAGCACAGGGGACCCAGCCCTGTGTGAGCCACACCCCTGCACCCTGGGCATTCGGGGTCTCCAGCACCTTCCACGGCCCCCCAGGACCAGAGCCAGAGGCTGGGGGGATAGCAGGCCCCCCAATAACCCCGAGAGCCTCAGCTTGGGCTTAGGGGCACCTGGTATGTCTGGGGGCAGCTACATTGGGGGCCCCGGGCTCCGAGGGTGAGGATGATCCAGGCCCGAGCACCGCAGCTGCGTTGGTTCTGCTCCCAGTGCTCCCTGATGGTGCCCGCAGTACTCCTGGTGGGTCTCCACTTGATTACTCCCAGCGGTGGGGAGCTCACCACCTTTGCTTTTATCGTATCCCCGTGTTGAGGAGCCGTAGCTCTTGCCTCGTCTTTGAGTCCGCGGAGCTGGAACCTGCTGCCTGTGGCACTGGCCGCTCCCATCTTTAACGGGTCCCACTCCCCGACGGAGCCGCGGCCTCACGTTTTCCTGGGCCACCCCCTCTCGGCTTGGCATGCCAGGCCCCTCACATGTGGTTTCTGCCCCTGACTCAGGCTGTCAAACAGGCCAGCGGGGACCAGAGTGCTGGACCCGCCTGCTCACGCCCTCCCTCCTGCACGCCAGGGACCAGCTGAGGCCCCATGAGGTGGCTCTGGTGGGGACCCCTGGGACCTCTGAGCCTCCCTCCTCACCGCCCACCCTTGGGGGCCTTGCTAGCTCCTGGCTGGGAGTGGTGGCATGTGGGAGGCCTGCAGACAGGGCCAGAGATCCCCGGAGAGCCGCGCGGATTGCAGCCCGCTCCGCCATCGGAGACGCAGGAGAAGACACTCAACGTCACGAACGTCAGGGAGACAGACACACGTGGACACCGCAGAGAGGGACCACCTTGCACGCACCTCGGGCTTGGGGCTTCAACATGCGAGACAGGGCCCCCCATGTCCCACCCCTTTGCTGCACACTGACGGTCCCCCGGGGCCACCTTCTCCACTCCCAGGACACCCATGACCTGGGGCACAGGGCACGGGGAAGTGGTCAGCCGGCCCCAGGTGCTGGGTGCCCCTCACACCCGCAGGGGGCGGCCCCAGCGACCCCTCCCCTCTTGGCCAGTGCGTGTGTCTGTGTGGGGGCTCAGCCCGGGCAGCCCCCCGCACCCCCACGCAGGCCCCTCCCCACCGCCCACCCCCCACATCTGCCCTCAGGGCCTCTGGGCCGCTCTCACAGGCTGACCCGGCCTCAGAGAAGGAAGATGAGCTACAACAAACAGAGGACCCCTGAGGCCCCTCCAGCTCTGTCCCAGCACAGCCAGACCCCCAGGCCGGGGCCTGCTGCCGCCTGCCCGGCCCCGCCCTGCCCGGTGGGCGCTCGGCGAGGCCTGCAGGGGAAGCCTTGGCTGCCCCGGGGCTGGGGACGCCGCTGACTAATGGGCAGGTGGCCCCCAGCTTCCTGCCCCTGCAACGGCCCCACCCCTGGGACTCCAAGAGCCCCCCCCCCGGAGCTAAGCTGGGTGCTGCGAGCTGGTGCCCCGGGCCCAGGGGAAGGCTGTGGGGAGGGGGCTGGTTGCATGAGCCGGGGAGCAAAGGTCAGAGAGCACAGACGCCACAGGCGGCTCTGAACGCCTTTCCACGGAAAGAGCCCCGGCCGGGGCCCGGCCTCTCTGCCCAGCAGGAAGCCGGCCGAGGCAGCTGGCTCACCGTCTCCAGCCCCAGCCCCAGCCCCAGGGCCCCTGTCCCCTGGGCCCAGCCCCACCCCCAGGACCCGCTGGCAGGAAGGGGCGGGGACCCCACAGGCGCCCTGGTTGCTGCCGGTGTCCCTGGGCCCGCCTCTCCACGCAGGAGGACTGCTGGGGGTGCTCCAGGGGCTCCTTCTCCCGCCCTCCACGCCCCCACACCCCCATGCTTCTCTGCTCCACGCCCACAGGACAACCCCATGTCCCAGGGCCAAGCCCACGGGACGACCTCTGCCCAGCCGCCCTGGCCCCCCAGGCCTCAGTTTCCCCTGGCGGCGTCTCTGGCGTGGGGACAGGCAGTGTGAGGGTGAAGCGGCGGATGCCACTGGGCGGGGGCCGCTGTGCACGTGTGCCCCGGGGACGCCCTGGGCGTGTGGAGGGGGTCCGGGCAGGCTGGGGAAGGACCCCAGGCACGGGCATGGGGTTGGGGGGCCCCCAGCCCTCGGCGGACCCTGCCCGGCCCGGGTCCCTGCAGTCCCCCCAGCCAGCCGTCCTGCCTGCGGCCGCCCCCGCCCTTGCTCAGCCGCCGCCCATGGCTCCCACAGGAGCAGGGCCCGAGCTGGTCCCTCGCAATGTCCCCTGGGACCTGCTCCCCTCCATCCGCTCCTGGCCTCCGCCAAAGGGCCTTAGACCTGGCCACCCTGCTGGGCCGGTTCCCTGCCGCCCCTCCCAGGGACCCCCCCCAGGAGGTCCTCCTGGTCCCCACTTCGCCTCCTGAACATGCGGCGATCCCCAAGCCCCGCCTGGCCCCAGGGCTGCCCCCCCCCCCCACTCTGGCCAGTGCCCTGTGGTCTCTGGGCTGGGCTCTCTCCTCTTGCCACCCCGCTCCCCACCCAGGGCCTCCTCCCAGCCTGGCGACTGTCCCCAGCAGTGTCCTCATCCTCTCTAGAGGCCGGCCCCGGGCAGTGGAGGGAGGGAGGAGGCAATGGCGGGGTGCTGGGTGGGGACAGGAGGGGGCAGGAGGGTCAGAGGCAGGGGTGGTGGGAAGAGGCTCATCCGGAGTTAGGGGGATGGCCACCGAGGGGTGCGTGTTGGGGAGAAAGCTGAGGTCCCCCATACGCCTGCTCAGCGCAGGGAGCGAAGACCACGGAGGGTCTCCCCACAAGTGCAGACATTTTATTGTCTCCTGCGCCCCCGTGAGGTCAGGAGGCATCATGACACCCACTTTGGCCACAGAAGTGGGGTGCGGGCAAGAGGGGACCCCGGCCCCCCTTCCTGCTGCCCCCCAAGTTGAACCCTCCCTCGTGGCCCCTCAGCCTGGGCTGTCCTGGGGCCTGAGGAGACGGTGGATCTTTCCAGAAAAGGCGCTGCCCCCTCTCCCCACCCCGAGTTCGGGGCCCTCGGCCCGCAGAAGGGCGCCCCTGGGCCCCTGGGCCCCCGGAGCTGCGGCTCGGGCCTGGAGGGAGCTCCCAGTCTGGCCCGGGCAGGGCCCTCCCTCCCTGCAGCCCGGCCAGCAGCCCTTTGCCCTGGGCTGGGCTCTCACAGTTGCTGAGGGTTTCGGGGGGACTCGGCACCACCCCCAGCCTTGCTGGGAGCAGAGCCTGGGGCCTGCACCGCCCGGTGCTGAACCCATAACCCCGGGGCCTGTGGGGGGTCTGCCAGGAGGTGGGCCTCCCCTTGACCCCCACTGGACCTGCTGGCCGGTCTGAGTCTGTAGAGACACAGTTAAGAAGCCACCGGGGAGGGGGGAGAGGGAAGCAGGGCCCCCCCCCCCCCCGCATCCATTCCCGCAGCCTCCCTGGCCCTCCTGGCCTCTCGGTGGCCCATCCAGGAGGGGCTGCCCGGCCCAGCTGGCGGTCAGGACTCTGCCCTGGGCCCGGGGCCCGGGAGCTCACGCCAGGGGCCCTGCAGGCCAGGCCCTGGCTCTCGGGGTTCACGGGGGAGAGAGACCAGAAGGTGTGCACCCCGGGATTGGATGCGCTGCAGAGGCACCCTGAGGACTCGGGAGAGGGGCGTCCTGTAGGCCCCGTGGGCGGGCAGGAGCGGCAGTGGGTCCAGCAGGCCAGCCGGTGGCTCCCTGTGGGGCAGCAGGAGGGGCCCTGAGAAAGGGCTGAGGCTCCAGTTGGGGTGCTGGTCACGCACACGTCACCCCCTCGTACACGTACATGAGGTCTCCCCAGGGTGCGAGGCCCGGAGGCCCCTTGCCTCTTGGGGTCCCCAGAGAAGGAGACCGCTCCATTGCCCTCCCCCCACAGCCCCGTGTGGCTGTGCCCGGAGAAGGGGGGGCGGCCGATGGTGGTGAGAGGGGGTGGGACACCCCCACCTCCAGGTGCCCCCAGAAGTGGGGACGCTGGGAGCCCAGTGCCCCCCTTGGAAGAGCACTTGCTGCCCCCCTGCCCACCGCCCCCAGGCCTGGCTCCTGCAGGGACTCGCAGCCCAGCCCTGGCCAAGACGGTCAACAGACTGGGTCTCGGCCTGCAGTGTCTTGTCCTGCCTCGGCCTCCAGCAGGACACGGGGCCCGGCTCCCTGGGGGCGGGAGGGGCCCAGGGGTGCGGGGGGGCGGGGACCCTGGCGGGGCAGGGGCATGGGCGCCGGGCTCGCAGGGGTCCCCAGCAGGAAGAGAGGCCGGGGAGGCCGGGAGGCCGTGCCGCCCGCCCTCGCTGCCGGGCAGTGACCGCAGGTCTCCGTGCTCCAGGGTGGCACCGGGGCTGGGCCCCCGAGTGGCCGCTCCACGGGCAGGGCGAGCCGCCAGGCCTGGGGACACTGGCTCTGAGGGTCTGGGGGCGAAGTGGCCACCCGGCTGGCTGTCCCTGTGTCCCCAGGCCTCAGCCGGCCGGCCGGGTCAGAGAGGAGGACACCTCTGCAAAGGGCCTGCAGTCTGCAGCCACCGTCCGGGAGTCGTGGTGTCCCTGGGGTCCCACGAAGGCCTGTCCCTGAGGCGTCTGGCTCAGTTTCCCCACAGGCCCGGTGGCCTCAGGGACTCAGGGTGGCTGCGGACAGGCAGGGCCCCCCTCTCACCCCTAGGGGTGCGGCAGCCCTGCTCAGGCGGGAGAGCCGGCTGGCCACCGGGCAGCTCACCCGGCCCCCCGAGGGCCAGGGAGTGTGATTTCAAGGCCTCCGGAGGCTTGGTCCTGACCCGCAGCTGCAGGTGATGGGGGTGGGCAGAGAGTGGTGGGGCAAGCCTGGGAGACAGGTCTCCCCCTGGGCCGTCGTCCCTTCCAGCCCCGCCTCTTGCTGCCTGCACCGTGCTCAGGCCCACCCACCCGGGCGGGGGTCTCTCCCAGCTCTGCTCACGGGCAGGGCAGCGACCCCCAAGGCCCTGCTCCCCAGCAGCAGGCCAGGCTGCCTGCAGGCTCTGACTTCCCCGGGCCACCTGAGTGGGTCACAGGGGCTGAGGCTCTGTCTCCCCAGTCCCCCCCACCCCCCGAAGACCAACGTCCCCCTGGGCCACCAGGCTTTCCGGCCGGCAGCCCTCACCCTCCACGGCAGGACCCAGCTCGCCACAGGCAGGGGCTGCGGCCCCCAGCGGCCCCAGGGTCTTCCCCTGTCCGGTCCCCACAGGCCGTCAGAACACCCCCAGGGCGGCTGGTGGCTCAGCCCTGCCCCAGGTGCGGCGCCCTCGGGGTCAGGGCTGTCCCTGCTCAGCACCTGCTCCCCCGGCAGAGCCCCGAGCGGTGAAGGGCCCTGAGCCCTATGACTACCAGGGCCCGCGGCTCCTCCTCCTCGGACAAGGCTCTCATCATCCGCCCGGAAGGCCGGCGTTGGGGCCCGGAGCCCTCTGAGTCCGCCCCGGCCGGGACAGGCGCCCTGGGGTGGCCTCACCACGGCTCCCCTGAGGGCACCTGGGTCAGGCCCCTGCCCCGAGTCAGCACCGGTCCTGGAGGGGACCCCCCCTCCCTCCCGTGGCCCCCAAGGCCACTTCCTCCCCGAGCGGCGGGAGGAAAACAGGAAATCGGGTTCCTGAGGAAGGGGGCTGGGTCCCTGGGGTGGGGGGCGCCGTCCTGTGGCCTGGACCCACGGCGCCCTGGGCGCAGCCCACATGGACATGGGGTGAGGGTACCCAGAGTCCAGTTGGGGGCTCCAGTCGGAAGGGAGCGGGGCGCAGGAAGACGGGGCCCTGGCTGGGAAGGACGGGGCCCGCGTGTAGGGGCTCGAGGGGCGTGTGGGGCTCGAGGGGCATGGAGGGCTGGGCGCACACCACAGGCAGGGGGGCTCCCCCTCCCCAGCAGGACAAATGTCAGCTTATGGGGCACGGGCCCCGGGGTGGGCAGGGCCACAGCCAAAGCTGAGGAGGCCAAGGGAGAGGTAGCCCCTTCCTCACGAGTGGTGATCAGCAGACCAGGGTCAGCTCTGACGAGCCTCTGGCTCCCCATGACCAGGCCAGCCCGGCGTGGGCCTCCGCCCCACGGCCGGCTCCTTCTCTGCACACCCAATTCCTCGATTCCCTCCCGGAGGCTTCCCGCGGGGTGACCTGGGGTTAGCCCTCTGCCCCGCGGACCGGGGACTGGAGCCCACCCGGGAGAGCCTGAGCTGGCACCTCCTGCCATCGTCCCTGGGGCCCACGCTGGGCAGACCCCGGACCAGAGGAAGGCCTCCTGGGAGTGTGTTTCTGCCCAGGCTGGGTCTCACCTCGTGGGGTGGGTGGCTGGCAGAGGGGCCTTGGGGGTCTGTGGCTGCGTGCCCCTCCCCACCGAGGGCCCCGTGGGACCGTCCACCAGGCCCCCCAAGCAGCCGGGCCGCACAAAGCGCTGAGCTGTTTGGCCTCTGGTGTCTGCCCCACACCCTCCGGGGTCCACGTCTGCCCCTGGCGTAACCCAGCCTGCCACAGCCGGAGGGAGGGCAGAGGGGCCGTCAGGGGCTGAGGGCCCGGGAGGACTTGGGGAAACAAGGTGGGCAAACTTCAGCCTCCACCTTGCACGCCTGCAGCCTCACCCTCCCCCCACCCCTCACCCCCCTTTCTGGGGGGCACGGAGGGGCTGAGGGAGTGCAGTCAGCTCTGGGGCCGCAGCCTGTCTCAGGCGGGGCCTGGATCCAACCCTCCGGGTTCAGCGGTCACTGGCCTCGGCCCTGCCAGCCCCGGGCCCCTGGCTCTCCCTCTGGCTTTGTCCAGAGAGATGTGAGGCCGATCAGCCAAAGGACCCCAACTGGAGGCAGCCCTGGGCCCCAGGCCGGGACCCCAGCACCCCGAGGAGGGTGCCATGCTGGTTGGCCAGGCACTGGACCCCCAGCTGGCCTAGCGCCCTCCCACAGACCGCAAGCTCCCTGCGGGCAGAGTGAGGAAGCAGGAGGCTCCCCCAAGCTAACCGGAGCTGCCACCCAGCACCAGCTCTGAGCTCATGGGACCCCCGAAGCCCCCCGAATCCATCCTCATAAGCACCCCCCCACCCCATCTGAAACTCCCCCAAGAACTCCCGGCTGGTGGGGAAGCCTTTGGCCCCCCCGTCCGAGGTGCACAGCCAGACGGATGCGCCGGCCAGCGGGACGGCCGAATTTCCCTCCGCCACGCTGGCTGGCCTCCGCGGCAGGGTGACCAGACGGCCGGCTCACTGGCTGGGGAGGGCCCTGGCCTCTGGTCCCCACTGCCCTCAGAGGGGGAGTGCAGTGGGCACGGCCAGGGTGGGGCGGGGCGGGGCGGGGGCCGGAGCAGCTCCTGGGCTTGGAGGAAGCTCCTCCCTGGCCGTGGCCGTGGCTGTGGCCGTGGCTGGCAACGCCCCTGCTCTCAGGGGGCTCCAGCCAGGGCCTGGGCGACCTGTGCCCACGACATCCACACTTCCATCCGCCCGCCGGTGCCCGGGGCCACCCCCGAGAGCACCCTGCGGCCAGCACGGTCAGTCTGGCCCACCGGGCACGGCTCCCCAGGAGGAACCCAGGCCGCCGGTGGGCAAGTCCCGGGGGTGCTAAGCCCGGGAAGCCAGGGCGTCTACCCGGAGGACCCGGCGACCCTCCGAGACCCAGCCCCACACACTCTGGGAGGGTGGCCCAGTCCTGCCCTCCCCCCCAGCACTTCCCACCCTCCCCCCGACCCCAGGGGGCTCTGGGTGAAGCGCTCACGAGTGCCCGAGAGCCCTTGTGGGCCGGGACACCTGCTCCAGACCGGCTGGGACTGTGCCCCGGTGGCCGAGCTCTGCGGCCAGCTGGCAGGCCTCGGGCCAGTGTAGCCGGGGGCTGAATGAACACAGTGGACACGTGGGGTGGGGCAGAGGGCCGTGCCCTCTGGGCGACACTTTCAGGACCCCCGGCAGGCCCCTCCCAGGGCTCGCCGCACCCGCTGGCAGGCAGGTGAGGGGGTCTCACTGTCCTCCGGGACCCGGCGGGCCCTGCCCCAGAGCCAGACTTTCACGGGGGTGTGGAGGGCCAGGTGGGTCCCCAGAAGGGCCTGGAGACCATGAGGGGCTGGCGGGGGGGTGAGGTCCACGGGGGGCCCCCCACCCCGGGGGTGGAGAGAACATGCGAGCCCCCTCTGCCCACCTCCTCAGCTTGCCTGCCCTAGCGAGGGGCCAGCTCCCCAGAGGTTGGGGGAGGTGGTGACACGGTGGGGGGGGGGGGGGGCCTTGAAACCGCCAGGGCCGCGGCCTGCCGGCTCCCCAGCGAGAAGGAGGCTGCAGGGGCCGAGCTGACCTCTCTGCCCGGGGCCCTCACCGCCCTTTTTGGGGTCTCCAAGTGCCCAGCTGGCGCCCGCGAGGCGTGGCGCCCGCATTCCCTTCCTCTTTGGGAAGAGGACGAGCGGGCCGGCCCTGGGCCCGAAATAGCCCCTGTCCGAGGGGGCGCGTGCCTCCGAGGGGGGCCGCGCTGATTGGCCTCCCCCGGCGGGCTCAGGCACCCCGCGAGGGACAGGCCCAAAAAAGGCCCACGGCGCCCCCGAGCGCCTCGCGCCCCGGCGTGAGCGGGCGGGTGGCCGGCGCGGTCTGGCGGAGGGGCGGGCAGCAGCTGCGGCTGCCGCTCACAGGGGCCGCGGAGGGACGGGGACAGCTGGCAGGAAGGGGCCGCGGGGACGTCCTGGCCAGGGCAGGGCTCGGGGTGGGAGGGGGCGCCAGGGCCCACGGGACGCTCTCCAGCCAGCCCGCCCGCCCGCCCCCTCCTGGCGCTGTCGTTGGGCGAGAGCTGGGCGGTCCCGGCTGGGCTGAGGGGCGAGGGGCACCCCAGCTTCCAGCCCCCCGCGTGGACCCACGCAGGTTCCGTGCACAGTGCTGCTGTGCCCACCCTGTCCAGTCCCTCGAGCCGTCCCCTCCCAGGTCTGAGAGCTGAGGGCAAGGGAAAGGGCGTGGGCAGGGCCTCGGGGACAGCTGGAGGGGGCACCCTGCAGGGAGACCTGAGCCGCTGCCCTCCCATTGCTACCGGTCACCTCAGCTGCCCACGCCCTTCCTGGGGGCTCGGGCATCGGCCTGTCTCCTCCACTGTCCCTAGCGCCCTGGTTCCTGGCCCCTGTGAGAACTGGACATGTGGCCCCTGAGGAGGCCCCATGACAGGGACCAGCGTGGGGGCCGGCTGTCCCCACTGTGAGGCCAGGGCACCCCAGAACCACCCTCCTGCCCTCTGGCCCTGCCTGTTGGTCAGCCTGGCCTGCCTGGGGCCTGTGGCCAGCAAAGGCCGGGCCGACACCCGTCCCATTTTCCCAGCCAGCACCCAGGTGGAGGGTCCCACCGGCCCCCTGACTCCCTCACGTGGGCTGGGGCTGAAGTGGGGGGCATGGCAGGGTGGGAGGTCGGCGAGGAGCAGCTGCAGGGGAAGGAGAGAGTGCGGGACCCGTGTGCCATTCTGGGCGCCGGGCACCCCCACCCCGAGGCCTCAGGAGCTCTCACTCGCCGGGACTCCTCTCTTCCCACCGCCTCCCGCTGCTGCCGGCTTAGCCCCCCTCGGCCCAGGGGGGCGGCCGGGAGCCCACGCTGCTCCATGGCGTGGCTCAGAACGGTGGCGCGTGGGGACGGGCACCCTGCCCGCCGGAGGGGTAGCCCTGGTCCCGCCCCCTCCCGCTGGACCCTCCAGCCCCGGCGCTGGCCTCCCTCGGAGCCCTCGAGCCCTCGAACACAGGCGTGCACCAGCCCACCGACATGTGAAATGTGGGCACGAGCACACGGGGGTGCACACAGGCGTGCCCACGCACACACGGGCACACGCCTCCTGAATGCTCGGCCGAAACCCCCCGGGCCCTCTGGGGCCTCCCCACTGGCCCCTCAGGCTGCCCACCACCTGACGAGCCCGGACCCAGGCCGTGGGGTGGGGACCCGAGGGCCAGCTTGTACGTTGGGGGGCGGCCAGATCAGAAAATCAGAAAACAGAAGTGACGCCTCTGCTGGTAGAACCTGGATTCCGGATGAAGGACACACGAGTGTTTTGAACATGCGCTTGTCCCCGGCACGTGGGTCCCCAGCACCTCGTGCCCCAAGCCCCACCCTGAACACTCCCCAGCCTGAAACCCCGCTTCAGTGGGGTCCTGTGCATCCCCCACCCTCCCTGCGCTTGGCCGACCCCGCGGTCCCGCCACCGCCGCTCGGCTCCGCCATGTTTCAGGGCGCCCAGGCCGGAAGGCACCGGCCCCGAGCACCCCCGTCCCAGGAAGGTTCCCACGTGTCGTGGGGTTTGCGGAGAAGCCCCGCCTGCCGCCCCAGGGCCTGGACGGAGCGGAGGGCCACTCCACGGAGGACGCTGCTCCTCGAGGTGCCCATGGCTCCCAGGGGGCGGCCCCTCAGCTCTGCCCCCCCCATTCTTCCTGGAGGTGCCGCCTGCAGGCCCCCCTGGGACTCGGGGTCACCAGCCTCCATGCTGAGCCCAAGTGTCCGGCCTGTGGCAGGGCTCAGAGCAGGGACCACTGCTGCTACAAGTGGACAGCTCTGGCCTCTGCCCGGCACGGTCCCCTCCCACCTCTCCATCCACAGGGCGTGCAGAGTGGGGACCAGCTCCCTGTCACCCGTCTCGCTGGAAGCAGAGACATGCGGCCCGGCCATGGAGTGAGGTCAAGCAGAGGAGGAGCAGCCAGGACCGGCCGGCGGCGCGTAGGGCGCCTACTGTGCGCAGGGCCCAGAGCCCGGCGGCAGGAAGCAGGGCGGCGGCCACAGCCCAGGTGTGGGGAGCCAAGGTCACCAGCTCAGGGGCAGGGGCAGGAAGGACGGGAGGGGGCCTAGGGCCCAGCCGGGACTTCATGGGTGTTGGCGGTGGCCCTGCCCCTCCCCCAGCGCGTAGATGCCGCCGACCCTCGTCTCACGAGCACACAGTGGGCCCTGGACTTCGGAACCTGGCGGGTCGGCCCCAGAACTGCATGCGGCGAGACACTGGCTTCTGCAGCCCCGGCGCACGGCGGGGGGCGGCCCGCCCTCTGGGGCCGCGTCGGGAGCCGGGGTCTCCACGGAAGTCACAGTTGGGGCTCCAGCCGCAGACCACCCTGCGCCCCCGCCCTCTCCCGGGTGGGCCCCGGAGGCTGCCGGGCACGCTTGCCACAAGGACTCTAACAGGCAACTTGCCTTACTGGCTGTCCGTGTCCTCCCAGGCCGGGCCGCCTCCGGGGACACACTCTGGCCCCCAGGGCCGTGCTCTGGGGCTCCACTCACAGCCCTCGGCCTCTGTCTCCCCACTGCCCGCCCGGTTCCCCTCCCCCGCCCTGGTGCATCAGCTTTCGGGGCCCAGGGACACGGCCACCGACACCCTGGGGGCCAGCAGGGTAAAGGGCTTCCCCTTGGCACCCCCAGGCCAAGCAGGACGGGAACACCAAGTCTCGGGGTTGGGAGCGGGCCACAGAGAGGGCCCGGGCGTGGGAGCTGCCTCCCCGCCCCCGGTCCCCGGGGGGCTTGCTTGCGGCTGGAGCCTCGGGCCGGCGCGGTGCACCCAGAGCCACGTGCTGGAAGGGTGTCTGTCTGGGGCGAGGGTGCGGGTCTCCCTGCTCCCCCACCCCTGCTGGGTCCCAGCCCTCAGCTCTGGAAGAAAGTCCTGCCTGCAGGGGCGGGGGGCCGTGCCTGCCCTGTGTCCCCTGGGTGGGCCGGGCGGCGAGGGTCTGGGGTCTTTACCCCCATCCCCAGTGGTTCCTGCCAGAGTGCCGAGGGCACCGGCATCGCTGCAAATGTCATTATTACAGGAGCCGTTTACAGGGCGCACCGTGTGTGCCTGCAGGGTTTACAGGCCTTTTATGAGTTGGGGGTGGGGTGGGGGAGGGGCCCCACCGGGTCGGAGCTGGGGCCGCAGCTGCCTCCTGGACCCGAGGCCGGGCCGGCCTCCCGGGTGTGTGCCCCCCATGGCCCTGTCTGTCCCCCCACAGCTCTGCATGTCCCCTCACAGCCCTGCCTGTCCCCCCATGGCCCTGCCTGTTCCCCCACGGCCCTGCCTGTCCCCCCACGGTCCTGCCTGTCCTCCCATGGCCCTGCCTGTGCCCCCACGGCCCTGCCTGTCCCCCCATGGCCCTGCCTGTCCCCCCATGGCCCTGCCTGTGCCCCCACGGCCCTGCCTGTCCCCCCACGGCCCTGCCTGTCCCCCCATGGCCCTGCCTGTGCCCCCACGGCCCTGCCTGTGCCCCCACAGCCCTACCTGTGCCCCCATGGCCCTGCCCTAGGGGGACAGGGCAGGGGAGCCTGAGCTGTGAAACCGGCCCGCCTGCCCGCCCACGACTCACACACAGGACGGGCGAGAAGGGTCTTTGGGGCACTCACTGCACTGGAGCTTTCCGGGCAGGGGCTTTGTCCCTACGGGGTCCCCTGCTCTGTGTCACTGTGTCTCCCTGCACTTTCCCTTGCAGGACCCCTGTCCTCCGCCCCCCAGTCCAGGGCGCCCCCAAGGCCCACCCCTGACAGAGGTGGTGAGGCTGGACGCCCCCGGGCTCCAGGGCGGGCCTCCTGGTCTGTGCAGGCAGAACCCCGGGGCTGGCGGAGTGGGGCGCATGGGCGGGCCCCGATGCAGGCCCCCGTTCACCCCAACTTTTCCGTACCCCTGCCCACGCCGCTACCCCTCGGCGGCCTCCACTGGCCCGGAGCAGCGGGCTGCCTCCCCCCTCAGACCGGGGCCTCTCAGGGTGGGGGGCAGCCTCCCCCTTGCAGGGCGCCTCCGGCGGAGACGGCAGCGTCTGCCCAGAGGCGCCCGGCGGGCGGCCCCCCAGACCAGAGATTCCTGGAGCTGAGGCCCGGCCTCCCCCACACGGTGGAAAGTTGGCCTAATCAATAAGGCCACACGCTAAATAAATCACTCGAGGGGCTTAGCGCGGTGTTTTCACAGCGGCTGCAATAATAATATTAATAACAATGCTGCTCAGAGAGCTGGCAGAGGCCCGGCGCCCGGGTGGGCGGGGGCGGGGGCCGGCGGCCCGGGCCTGGCGGGCCTGCCCCCAACCTCTGCCCACCCACCAGGCCCCGAGGCCACCCAGGGCCGTCTGGGGGGCTTCCACCGCCCCCACCCCGGGGCAGGGCGCAGCTGGGGTTACGGAGGGTCAGTGCAGAAGACGCTGAGAGTGGGTCAGGGGACCGCGGGCCAAGGCGGGGGGCTGAGGTCGTGGGGACAGGGCGAGCAGGAGCGGGGAGGGCACGGGGGCATCTGGGGAGGGCTGGGGCAGGGGCGAGAGTGAAGGGGGGCTGTCCCAGCCCCCAGCCGGCTCTCCAGAGGGCCCTGCCTGCCGTCGGAACTGGGGAGCGGAGCCGTGGGCAGCTCCGACCATTCACGTGTTCTAGACATGTGACTTCACGTGTCTGAGGGGTGCCGTGGTTAGCGGGTGAGCGGCTGCACTGCTGGGGTGGGCTCAGGTGGGCCGGCGGCGGGCCAGGGGCACGGGCCAGGAGGACGCTAGGGCTGCCCCACGGTGTCCTCGGCCCCCGGCCTCCAGCCCCAGGGATGGCCCCTGGTTCAGGGCTGCGGAGCCTGGGAGGACCAAACTTGGCTCTCCGAGTGGGGCCGGCAAGGGTGCACCCCCAGTGGGCGCCGGGGGACACGGGGGCCGTGGTCGGTCGCTCTGTGTCCACACAGAAGCCCGAGGCCCTCACAGGGCTGACATGGGGACTGTGCGTGCCCCAGGCCTGTCCCTGAGGGGCGGGCGCCAGGCTGCTCTGGGGACAGGGGCCAGGGCCCCGGGGGCTGGTCGCAGGCTCCGGCTCTGTGCCTGCTGACCCCCGCCCCTCTCTCTGCGGGAGACGTGGGTCCCTGTCTTGGCTCCTCTGTCTGCACCCCCCGCACCAGGGGGGGCTCCCTCTGCGGAGCGGCTGTCCCTCCCCCTGCCGGGGTCTCTGCCCTCTGTCTCTGCATCCTCACCTGCCCCGCCTCCTCTCCCCTCTCTCTGAGGCCCCTCTGCAGACCAGTCCCCTGTGCATCCCACCCCACGCTGGGGTCTCCCCTGGCCTGGATCCCAGGCCAGGGGGTCCGGTTCATGCTTCAGGCCTCAGATTGGGAGGCGTCCCAGGGTCAGCAGGGAGGGTCTCCAACTGCCACATTCTCCCCAGTGCACCTGAGGCCCTGGGAGCCCAGCATTCGGTGCCCGGCAGGGAGAGAACGGGCCGGTGAGCCAGCTGGACAGAGCGAGACTTGTTAGGCGGGGGGCAGAGGGTACCCCAGGAAACACGTCGGACCTGGCCAGACCTGGACGGAGGTGCTGGCCGTGGGGACAAGAGGACAGGAGCCAGGCTCCTGCGGGGTTGGTGTGGCCCTTGCCAGGGCAGTGGGGGGAGGAGCCTCGGGAAATCTGTTCCCTTGGGGAGGGGTGTGGGAGCTCTCCGGGGGGTCCTGGGGGCATGAGGTGCGCCGGCCTTAGGGAGTGGCCGAGGGGCCGGGCGTCTCACCGGGCATCCTGCACGCCCAGCTCGGCACGGCTCCTGGGTGCCCGCGAGTGGCTCTGGGGACCGGCAGGACTGGGACCCGCAGCCCAAGCCCCGCCCTGGGCCACTCTGCTCCCTGGGGTGGCGGGCGAGGAGGCCGGGGCTCCCCCCTGCCCCCAGCTGGAGGGCTCTGCTCCCAGGGGTCCTGGAGCCTGCCTCCCGGGGGAGGCCCCCCGCTGGCACACCCCGCTTGGGGAGCCCCCTGGGAGTTTCCACTACAGGGTGGGAGAGCCCTGGGCAGAGACAGGGTCCCCGGTCTGCGGGGACGGAGAGGCCCCGAGGACGTAGGCCCCTCTGGGACGGCCCCCGGAGGAGTTGGGCCCTCGAGGGCGGAGGCTGGACGGCGAGGGTGAGCCCTGGAGGTGGTGGGAGGAAGGGTGGGCAGCGGGTCTGGGGGCCGAGTCCAGGTGGAGGGGGGCAGCTGGTGGCGGGCTCAGTGCCAGCAGGACCCACCCCCTCGGGGCCCGGAGATGCCCGGGCTGGCTGGGCAGCTGCCGCTGCTTTGGGAGGGGGCGGCTTTGTGGGTGGGGTGGGCAGTCCAGACATCAAAGCCCCTCCTGGGGTCAAAGGTGTCAGAGGGCAAATGTCATTGCCGCCTGCCCTCCGTTTAACCTCGGCCCCGAAAACAGAACAGGAAGGGGAAGGCGGGAGATGCAGGGGTCCCCCTCCTGGGTTCCCCCCATCCTCTGAGTGGGGACAGCGGCAGGGTCCGGCGGGGTCTCCATGCCAGCTCTCGACGGAAGACAAACTCCCCAACCCCACCCCCCGCAGCCCCCCAGAGAAACCCCAGCCCTCCCCCAGCACACCCCCGTCACGACACGAAAAATAAATTTCTTGTTTTACGATGAGAAGGGCGGGAGGGGCGGGAAGAGTGAGATTTATGTGTCCCCTTCTCACTTTTCAGGGTCCTCTTTCCTGCGCCCCGAGGCCCCTCCCCCCACTCCAGGACATCCTGACCCTGGGTCCGGCAGTGGGGAGGAGGAAGAGGAGGAGGAGGAGGAGGAGGGGGCAGGGGTGGAATTTAAGCCGGCTGTCCACCCAACCGCCATCTGAAACCCTAGGCCAGGGCGAGGGGCCTGCAGCCCAGCGGTGTGTGTGGGGGTGGGGGGGTTGCTGGGGAGGCTGCCCAGCCCGGGGAGGGGAATGCGCACTGTGGGGTCTTCTTCCGGGCGCAGTACAGCACCCCAGCTCCCCGGCACCGGCCCTAAAGCGCACTCCAAAGGGAGCTGGGAGGGGTGACCCCTCGGGCTGCGCCCCACAGCCAGGCATCGCAGGGATGGTCCCGGGCTCCGGGCCTGGGGCCCCGCCTTCCCGGGTGCCACAAAGGCGCAGGCCTGACAGACAGGCAGGGGCCCCTCTAGGGGGAGCAGCCGCTTCCGGACCCTCACGCGGTGGTGGTGGTGGTGGGCTCCTGACCCCTGCGGGGCCCAGCCCGCTCCCCCCCGCACCCGAGTCCTCACCCCGCACCCTGCCTCCCCGGGCCACGCCGGTGCCCACAGCCGCGTCCTCCAGCGAAGGGACCCGGCTGCCCCGTGGCGGCCCCAGGCTCCGTGTGTCCTGGGGGCTTGCTGCCCGGGCAGATGCTCCGGCCAGGCTCTGTGCAGCCCCGGGCCGGGCCCCTCCAGACCCCTGGCCCACGCTTCTCCCCTCAGGGTCTTCGCCGGGGCCCGGGGGCTCCGGCTGGGATGCTGCGTCTCGTGGGAGTGGGCGGAGGAGAGGTGGGCAGGGCTGTGGCCGTGGCAGCCCGCACTCCGGGGTCACCGTCCTCCAGCGCCGCCCCTGCCCTGGTTCGGGGACTGTCCGTGGCTCGGAGGTGGGAGTGGCTGCAGCAGCCCGGGGTCCGGGTAGCCCCCAGGAGATGGGCCACAAGGGGGGACCGTGGGCTCAGGGGCTGGGCGGGCACCCCGAGGTGGGGAGGCCGGCCTCTACCCCTGCCCCTCGGGGGTGCCACCCCCTGCACCCCGAGTCTCCGTGAGGAGGGCGTGGTCTCTGGCTCCCACCGGACGGGGCACGAACCAGGGGAAGGGGGGATGGCGTGGGCGCCATGCTGGACGGCCCGTCAGCCATCCCCTGCATCCTCCTGCTCAGCCAGGGCCGGGGGTGGGGGGGGCCAGGGCCGGCCTCTCCGTGCCCGGATGGAGGGCGGCGCAGACAGGGAGGGGGCCAGCAGGGAGAGGGGGTCCTGCAGGGACTCGGTCCCAGCCGGCCTCTCCGGGGTGTGCGTGGGGCCAGGCGGCAGCCCCCCGGCCCAGCGAGCAGGGGACCCCGGGCCGCGTCCACGTGTCTTCCGGCAGCGGAGGGCCGTGGCGGGGTCTTCACCCGGCGGCGGCTCCTGTCCATCCCCCTGGGGCCCAGCTGAGCTCGTGGGACCTGAGGTTCGGTTCTAGGGGACCGGCCCGGGTCCAGCACACCCTAGTGGGCGGGAGGTGGTGGCCCAAGCTCAGGGAGGCCTCAGAGCCTGGAGGGCCCCTGGGAAGGGGGGCCAAGGGGGGGGCACTCGGTCACCCCGAAGCAAGGCTCAGCAAGGGCCCTCTGAGGGCAGGGGCTCCCACGGAGAGGCGTCCTAGGAGAGGGGCCTTTTGGCTCGCTGGGGAGTGGGCTGAGGGGCCAGGGGCGGGGCGGGTGATGGGGACGCTGAGGCAGGGCAGGGCTGTCCCCGTGTGGGTCAGCTCCGGCGGCCCTCGCCACGCGCGCGGAACCACAGAGCCTCACGGGCCCCGTCCTGAGGCCGGCGTCAGAGACCAGGTGTCCTGGGGCCCGTCCCCCCTACCCCGAGGGCTCTCTCCTGGGCGTGCGGACGGCCGTCCACTCCCTGTGTCCCCCCACACGGTCGTCCCTCGGTGTGTGTCTGCGTCCTGGTCTCCTCTTGCAAGGACCCCACCCCGGTGGCCTCAGTTTACCGCGGTCACGGAGTGCAGGGCCCACCTCCCCACGCAGTCACGCTCTGGAGTGTGGGTGGGGGTGAGGTGCGGGGTCAGCGCTGCAGCCTGTGGGTGTATGGGGACTCGACCCTCGAGCGTCACCCTTCTGAGAAACGTCACTGAAAACGACAGGGAGGCCACCGCAGGGCGATGGGAGGGGGTGGTGGGCCCACGCCGGCAGAGCTTCGAGAAGTGGGGGGCACAGAAGCGCCCCACAGAAAGGAGGGCAGGCTGGGGAGGGGGCAGCCGGGGCGGGGGGCTCCTCCTGGGGCTGGAGTTGGGGCCCACGCCCCCGGCAAGCTGGCTCCAGGGCGGGGGCGGAGGCCCCCGGGCGTGGGTGGGACAGGCAGCGGCATTTCCTCAGCTGGGGTGATGGATGGAGTTCGGGGGGCCAAGGGGCTGGAAACGCAGTGTGGGAAACAGCCGAGCCAGGGCCGGATGAGGGAGAGAGTGGGCCCTGGGGAGGGGCCCCAGGGCTGCACGTGCATGCTGCCCCCCTCCCCCCCCGCCCGCCCCCTTCCCCGGATCCCTGGCCTCGGGACCCTGGGACCCCGGGACCCCAGGCCCACAGGCGAGCCAGTGCCCTGGCAGGCAGGGGACGGGGTGCCCGGGCTGTGCGGCGCCCCCACTCCTCGCCTCCCCATCTCCCCGCCTCCCCTAATTGTCCCCGCATGAGCTTGGCCAGCGGAGTGAGTTAACGCAGGAGTTTCCTCCAAAATAGCTCATCAGCCGAGCCCAGATGGAAGCCCGCCTCCGCCTCCGTGGGGCGGTGATTTCTTCCCGGAAAAATGTGGTGCGAGGGGTGAGACAGAGGACAGGCCCTGGGTGTTCCTGGGCCCGGGCCGAGTCCACGCACCGCCAGCCCCCGCCGCCCAGGACCCTCGCCTTCGTGCCCCCTCCCCTCCCTCCCTCCTCCTGCTGCCCCGGGGCTCAGCACCCTGATGCCCGGTCCTGATGCTCGCTCAGCACCCTGACTCTCAGTCCCCGACGCTCGCTCAGCACCCTGACTCTCAGTCCCTGATGCTCGCTCAGCACCCTGACTCTCAGTCCCCGACGCTCACTCAGCACCCTGACACTCAGCACCCTGACGCTCAGTCCCTGACACTCACTCAGCACCCTGACTCTCAGTCCCTGATGCTCACTCAGCACCCTGACTCTCAGTCCCCGACGCTCACTCAGCACCCTGACACTCAGCACCCTGACGCTCAGTCCCTGACACTCACTCAGCACCCTGACTCTCAGTCCCTGATGCTCACTCAGCACCCTGACTCTCAGTCTCCGACGCTCGCTCAGCACCCTGACACTCAGTCCCCGACGCTCGCTCAGCACCCTGACTCTCAGTCCCCGACGCTCACTCAGCACCCTGACACTCAGTCCCCGACACTCGCTCAGCACCCTGACTCTCAGTCCCCGACGCTCGCTCAGCACCCTGACGCTCAGTCCCCGACGCTCACTCAGCACCCTGACGCTCAGTCCCAATGCTCACTCAGCACCCTGACGCTCAGTCCCTGATGCTCAGCACCCAGTGCTCAGTCCCCGACGCTCAGCACCCTGACCCTCAGTCCCTGACACTCACTCAGCACCCAGTGCTCAGCACCCTGACGCTCAGTCCCCGACACCCAGTGCTCAACGCTCGGGCCCTCAAACATCCCTCTGCTCTCTGACCGCCCTCCTCCATCCCCACGAGGCGGCTTCCGGTCTCTGCCGGGGAGTCGGGGGGCTCCCCTCCGCTGCCTGGGGCACTTGCAAATGGGGTGGGAGAGCAGACCCGAAGGGGAGGGTCTGGTTCCAGCTGCGGCCCACCCCCAGGAGCTCAGGGGAGAGAGCAGGGGACGGGGGAGGCGGCCCCCATCCTGGCAGGCCACTCTCTCGGGGCCTGAGGGTGCCCAGAGCAGCCCGCGGTGGCCGGCCCGCCCGGGCTCCAAGCGCAGGGGACATCAGGCAGAGGGGGCCTCCGCAGGGCAAACACTTGTGACCGTCCGGACCCTGGCACGGAGTGTGGGAAGGGGAACGGGGCGAGCGCCCCTTCTCCCGGGCCGGCCCCGAGGGGCCAGGGGAAAAGGTGGAGGAGTCGTGGCAGCCAGGTCCTCGCGGCGGCCCGGCCTCCCGGCTCCAGAGCCCGGACGCGTAGCCTCAGCCTTCAGGAATGTCCTGTCCGTGGCGGAGCCGCCGCGGGGAATGGACGCGGCCCAGGAGCGGGGGCCCGGGCAGGTGGCCGGCGGCTCTGACACTCTCCTGGCCGAGGCCCGCGTCCCCGGTGGACGCCGAGGAGAGGCCGCGGTGGGCTTCGGCACCTGGGCGCGCGGGAGAGCGGCCAGGCCTCCCCGGCCCATCTGCTGGGGCCCCCGCTGGAGCGCCTGGCTTGTCACGCCTGAAATATCTGCTTTACAAAAGAGGAACTGCCAGAAGGTTCTGGAAGGGGCCGGAACCATGGCCGTCCATGGAGGGAGCAGGGAGGCCCTCACTCCCCCGCGGAGCCGGAGCCAAGAAGGCACCTCTGTGCCTTGCAAAGTCGGTCCGTTCTCTTCCCTCCGTGAGCACCCGCCCGTCCACCCTGGGTCCTCCCGCCCCAGTCCACCCGCCCGTCCGTCCACCTGTCCGTCCGTCCACTCACAAGCGGACACCTCCACAGTGACCCAGCCCTGTGGCCGGGGGGCTCCAGGCCCCTCCCGCTCAAGGAGACTTCCCAGCCGGGTGGAGCGTGGGCGGCCACCCCTCGAGGGTCGGAGTCCCCCCGCCCCAGGTCCCTACACTCACAGCTCTCCCTCCCCCTGTGTCTCTGTCACACACACACCCGGGGCTTCCAGGACCTGTTGCCGTGGGTGTCAGCCCCGTGTGGTCCGGTGGCCCCTTAGGGGTCCGGCGGAGCAGGGGAGGCGCCTGCCAGCCCTCCTGGGGAAGCTGCAGTGCGGGGAGTGGGGGGTTCTCCACTGTCCCGTGTCCAGCCCGAGCGTGGCGGTCGTGGGGTGGAGGTCGCTGTGCCAGGCGGTGTGTTGGGTGACGGCGAGTCTGCTGGGGCCCTGGAGCCCCGACTGAGCGCCTCGGGGTCTCTCGCTGGGATCCCATGGGAGCCTGAAGGGTGGGGGCAGCCTGGGGGCCCCAGGAGAGCCGGAGGGTCGGCACGCCCCCAGGAGCATGGGTGCCCAGGGCCAGAGAAGCATCCCGAAGGGAAGGAAGGCAAGTCCGGGCCGGAGGAGGCGAGGGCCAGGGTCCTCAGCTCGATGGCGGGCGGTGGTGGCTGCAGGACACCCACAAACCCAAGAGGACCCACACTTCGTCCCCGAGGACGCCCGCGTGCCATGTCTCTACCCCGACGTGTGACTGGGGGGCACAAGGCCCCCAACGTTCAAACACCGTCCCCGCGTGGCCAGCACCACCCAGATCCCTGTGGAGGAGGGGGTCCTCAGGGAAGCATCCAGGCTTTGCTTCTGGACACAGCCCAGGCCCACCCCACTCCACCACAGCTCTGGGAGGATGCTCGCCAGGCCACACCCTCAAGGCTCCCTTGGGAGTCTGCAGGCCCTGCACCCCGACTCTGTCCCTGGGGCTGGGACTGTGGCACACCCCTGCCGTGCGGGAGCCTGAGCTCCGGGCCCCAAAGGCTGACGGAGGGTGGCCCCCGGCCTGAGTTGAGCCGAGAGCCGTGTCCCTAGACTTAACTGGGACCATCAGGGAAGACACCATCTTCCCGTGGGAGGCCTCCGTCCATTTCCTGGGCTCCCCCCGAACCGATGACCTCGCCCTGGGCCGGGGACACAGCAGAAGTCATCCCGTCCCCATCCTGGGGGCTGGCGGTCCAAGGCCTGAGGGGTTGTGGGGCTGTACTCCCCCCGAAGTCTCCTGGGGAGGGTCCTTCCTGGCCCCCCCCCTCCCAGGCTCTGGGGCTGCAGGCGGCGGCCCAGGCTCCAACCCCCCCTCCACACGGCCTCTGCTCTCCTTCTTCCGACAAGGACACTTGTCCCTGGACTTAGGGCCCACCTGGCCCCCCGGGAGTATCTCATCCTGTGGCCCTGAAGTGGGGGAGTGGGGTGTCCTGTGAAGGCCCTTTGCCCCAGGAGGCCGCCGGCCCCTGTTGGGGACTGTCACCCGCTCACTGGGGGCTGTGTGCCCGGGCAGGTGGCGGCTGCCCTGTCCAGCCTGGGGACTGGTGGCCTGCCGACACAGGACAGGCCGGCGTCAGGGCCTTGTGCTGCACTCACGGGGACGTCCAGGGACTCGGCTCTGCCATCGGTCCCCTCGCAGACACTGGTGTCTTTGCTGCCGAGTCCTGTTGGGGCTCCGGGCCGGCCACAGTGCAGGGAAGGAAACCCAATGCGGGGCGGGGCGGGGGGGAGCTGGGTCCCGGAGGCTCTGCCAGCACCTGGCCCGGCTGCGCCACCTCCGGACACCCACCGGTCAGCCCGGGCCCCTCGTCCTCCTTTGGGCTGGGGTGAGTCCTCCCCTTCGTTGGAGCAAATGGCTGCTCCTGCCTGCTGGCCCGGCCACCCCCGAGTGGCCTCCCCGCCCTCCCCCGCGCCTGCAGGCCCCCCAGAGGGGCCTGGCGGGGCGGCCCTTCCCTGATGAGTGCATCTGGCTTCTGCCCAGGGCTCCCTCCAGGTCCCCGGCACCTCCGTGTCCAAAGCCAGTCCCGAGTGGTGTGGGCCGGTGCAGACCGGCCCTGCGCGGGCCAAGCTGATGCCCCTCTGCTCTGAGGCCGAGAGGGCAAACCCCGCGCCCGGCACCGCCTGTCCGTCCCGGGCCCCGTTCGGGGCTGCATGGTCTGCTCCCCAATTTGCAGCCGTAGCCTCCGTAGCCCAGAATGGGTCTTATTTGGAAGTGGGGTCGTGACAGAGGTCACTGGGGAGGTCCCATGGGAGGAGGGTGGGCCCCGCACCCAGGCGGACTGTGTCCTGGCAGGGGGAGGACGGCCCCAGGAGGGCTCAGAGACCAGGAGGACCCAGAGACCAGGGGGACCGCCCTGCGAGGCTGCAGGCGGGAGCTGGAGTGACGCCGGGGACGGGCACCACCACCAGGGGCCGGGACGAAGGCCGGGAAGGGCTTCTCCCTCGGAGTCGGGGGCTTCCGGCCTCCAGGACGGCGAGAGGGTGCGCTCCTGCTGTCCTCACCCGCGGCCGGCGGGACCTGGACATGGCTGCCTCGGAACGGCACGGGGCCCACGCTGCCTATGCCCACACCAGTCAAGCATGCCGGTCCCTGCCCGTGGGCGAGGGCGCCGAGCCGTGCCCTTTGAGTGGGTGACGAGCAGTCACACCTAGCACCCGCACCCGCGTCCCTGTGGCCAGAAACAAGTCACGTGGCCACACCTAGCTGCAAGGGAGGCTGGAGGATGTGACGGTGCAACAAAGTAGCCCACACCGGTTACTGATGGAACGTGAGGTTGGTGCGTAGGGCGGGAGAGTGGAGGGGGTGACACTCAGCCGTGTGGGGTGCGAGGGCCTCGAACCAGCATCTGCAGCGTCCACCCAGGCACACAGCTGCCCCGAAGATTCCCTGCTGGCTGCAAGCCCAAGCCCAGGCAGCCCTGCTCCCGGGGGTGGCAGCCCCTCCAACGGGGACCGCTGAGGAGTGACGGGACAGCCTGGTGCTCTGGCTGTTTGAGTGTCAGACCGGGAAGTGTGGGTTCACACTGTCCAGCCTCAGGGCAAGGCAGCGGCTCCAGGCGCTGACAATGGCCAGTGGTCAGCCGCAGTGGATGGAGAGGAGCAGCCTGGGAAGGGGGAGGCGGCTTCTCGAGGTGCCCTGGGGGTGAGGCCCGGAGGTGTGGGTGCTCGCTGCTGCGGCCCCTTTCCGCCGCCGTGGGCCGGGTGCACGGGTGCCCTGCTCCCGGGGGCTCCGGGAGGAAGACACACGGGCCGGTGTGGCACGGCCGTGCTGTGGCAGGTGTCTATGCCAGGTGACACAGGCCTCATTGTCTGGGACCTGCGGGGGTCAGCTTCAGGGTACAGGACTCTTTCGAGGCCAGAAGATGAGGTGGCCAGAGCGGCCGAGGGCAGAGGCCGTGGCCGGCCACCAGGAGAAGGGAGGGAAGGAGACACAACCATCTGAGCGGCGGGGTCCGGTGCAGGCAGGGGAGGCCGGGCCCCAGGGTGGGGGCTGCTGCTGGGCCCAGCCGCTGGAGCTGGCAGGACGGGGAGGGCAAAGGGGTCCCGGCTCACAGAGTCACGGGGACTTGTTGTCTGACTGGATCTGGAGGGGACGGAGGGCGAGTGGCAGGGTGACGAGGCCAGGACAGACACTTCTAGGGAAGGGACACAGAGGGCAGCGAGGCCAGGGGCTGGGGAGATGAGGGGGCGAGAAGGTGCACCAGCCGTGGTGCTGGCGTTAGCTGTCCCTCCGTCTGGACACCCGGGGGGCCGCTGGCCTGGGAGTCGGGGACCAACTGGGAGTGGTGGTGTGTGGGCAGGGGAGCACCCTGGGGTGACGGGCTGTCAGCCTTTGTCCCCGCTGCTCAGGGTCCTGGTCTCCGCCCCCCACAGGGTTCGTGTCTCCGCCCCCCACAGGGTCCCCATCTCTGCCTGCTGCAACATCCCCAGGCTAGTGGCGGTGAATCATCGCCCGGACCTCAGCCCTTCCCCCCTCTCCACACTGGGCCGGGTTTGGCCCCGCCTCCGTGCTCCTGCTCCGCCCCCTCTCCACTCCAGGCGGGGCTCCCCAGTGTCGCCTTCTGCGGTGGCCCGTGTGCCTGGCGCGCTGGCCATCTGGGGACCAGGGCTCTGGGGATCGGCGGCCCGGGGACCGGGGCCTCGCTTCCTCGTGAGCCTACACGGCGCCTGGGCCCTCCCTGGGACCTCCCGGGGGCCATGCCCAGCTCTTCACTGAGGTCTCTCATGAGCCAGATTGTCGCCCCTGTACCCGCCCAGCATCAGCTTCAAAGGTGACCCCTGCGTGCCCCGCCTCCGCCCCCCCCGAGGCTGGGGGAGGGGCCTCTGCCACACCCCGTCCGGTCACTTGTGTCGGCCAGCCTCTCTGCACACGCCCCGAAGCTGATGACGCCCCCGGTGCCCCCGTCCCCCAGCCAGCACTGCCTCCAGCTCCCTAAGGCCAGCAGCTCCCCCCCCAGGGGTGGACAGCACGGGGGTGCGCACCTGTCCAGCGGCCGGGCGGAGCACACGCTGCCCCCAGGACGCACGTGGCGGCTGTGGTGTGGGCGCCCACAGCTTCTCAAGGGTTGGCAGCAGGCCTGAGCAGCTCGGGACGCCGGTGCCAGGCAGCAGCCCCAGGGGCCCACACGGAGGCGAGGCCAGGGGTCCAGGCGGGAGCCCTTAGCTGGGCGGGGCTGCTCCATGCCCCCAGGAGGCAGCGGCCTGGGGGCGGCCGCACTCCGGGCAGGCGGGCGCCTGGGGCCACCCCTGCACGAGCTCCCGTCCTGCTCCGGGGGGCGGCGGAGCTGGAGTCGCATGGTGCCTGTGAAGGCTCGCGAGGCGAGGGCGCCCGCGGCACCAGGGCCACAGGCGGAGGGGGGAGGGAGGGCGGGCCTGTCTGGGGCAGCGCAGGCTCTGGGCCCGGGCCCTGCCCACGCGAGTGCAGGCCGTGCGTGGGGCGCAGCCCCTTGCCCCCCGCTGTCACCGCGCCCACTGCGGACCAGACTTCCCAAAGCTGCACCCACCGCGGCCAGCCCGGCGGGCCCTCCGCTGGGAGGCCTCTGCAGCCGAGGGGACCGAAGCTGGGGTCATGCGGCCCTCTGCAGGGGCCCCACAGAGACGCCCGCATCCCCGGGAGGAGGGCAGCCGGAGGCCCCCCAGACGAGCACGCCCAGACACTCCCCAGGGGAACGGAGAGCTAGAGAGGGGTGCTTTCCGCCTGGTGGCAGGGCGGGTCTGCACCTGGAGGGCCGCAGGATCCGGGCACTGTGGAGCCCGCACCCGGCTGGACGCCCCCCCACAGGGCCGGCACCGCGGACCTGGCTCCGGTGTCCTGGGCCAAAGGGAAGGTCGCAGTGGATAACCAGAGGCACCGGGGTCCCGTGTCCGGGGCTGGCCACCTCTGAGAGCCCTGACGGAAGGTCCGGGGCAGCAGGCCCGGCCCGGCAGCCTCCGCGGCAAAGGGTCCCGACGGTCGCTTTGCCGAACAAAGGAGGGTTCAGGGTTCTCCCTCCGCATCGGGCCCGGACCCCAGCCGGCCCTGAACGGTGTCCACGCCGCGACGGCGTCACCTCAGTCGTGGTGGTGAAGACAGCGGTGTCCGCGAGGTGGCAGCACCGCTCAGAGTGGCGCCCGAGGCGGCGGGGCCCGGGGTTCGCCCGGCACCCGTCCCGGGTCCGCCGGCCCGGCGTCGCCGGCGCCCTAGGTCGGATACCCCAGTGGCCACCCCAGAGGGTCATCGGGAGACTGGACGCTCGCCAAGCCACCCTCAGCTCAGATCGGGTTATAGCCGCAGCCCCTCGGCCCCGGGTCCCCCTCCGAGGCGGTTAGCACCGGGTGGAAAACCTTCATATTCGGTCCCAGGTCAATGAAGGGGAACGGGCGACCAGGTCCCGGGGCCGCCCCGCCGGCCAGTGGCCGCCCCACCAAGGACAGACCCCAAGGCTCCCCAAACTCAGGGCACTTGATTTCGCCAGCGTCCGCTTCCCCAGGGGCAGACTCGGAGCTCCGCAGAGCCCCCGGGCCAGGCATTAGCACCTCCATTCACAGGTGTTTGAGATGCTAAAGGCCAGGGCCACGCCCCCGCGGCTCTGCTGCCGGAGGGTCCCGCTGCGCGCCAGGTGAGCGCCGGTTTGGGCGCAGCCAAGTCTCCCGAGGCCTGGGGGATCGTTAACTCAGGGGTCGTGACGGGCCAGCGTGCGGTGGCCGGGGTCCGGTTCCCCACGTTGTGCTCTGGGGTCAGAGTGCACGGGGGGCATCACCCGACTGGAGCGACTCTGCCTGCCCTGGAGCCCACGCTCTCTTGGGAGTGGGATCCCGGCAGCACCCAGGGGTCGTGACCCGGTGTCACCAAGGCCAGGGAGACGGGTGATACTTCGAGCTCAAGAGGTAACCTACCGCGCGGGACCCGCGGCCGCACCGGGCCTGGGGCTGCTTGGAGGAGCGCAAGAGCACTTTGGGGGCGCTGCCCTTGGTCTGGGCGGACCCCCACCCCTCTCTGCTCTGCCTGTGTGCTGCCGAGTCGGGTGTGGTTTTGGAGACCGGAGTGGCCGCGAGGTGGCGGTGCCGGCTAGCACATTACCGCGGGCGGCGGCCGAGGGTTCGCCCGCGCGGTGTCCCGGGTCTTCCCGCCCGATGTCCCGGGTTCACTCGCGCATTGTCCCCATCTGCCCCCCCCGCCCAGTGTCAGGGGTTCGCCCGCGAAGCGTCCCGGGTCATCATCCCGCCCAGCGTCCCGGGTTTGCCTGTGCGGTCCCACGTCTCCCGCCCCACGCCCCTGGCTCGCCCACTCGGTCTCCCGGGTCTTCCCGCCCCGTGTCCCGGGTTCGCCCGCACAGCGTCCTGGTTCCTGCCCGGCCTGGTACCGTGGTAACCCGTGAGGTTCTCAAGGAGATGTGGTCCTCATCGGGGTCGACCCAGGCTGCACAGTGAAGTTGGAGCGGCGAGAGGGGATACTTGGGACAACGAGGGGCCCCATGCTTGGGTGATGTGGGGCGCAGTCTCAGAGGTTGGCCCTTTCCACAGCCCCCCGTGGCACAGGGTCCTGGGGGCGGCCCTTCCCAGTGCAGGGGGTTTTCAGCATCCCCCCCCCGCCCCCCGGCTTCGGGTCCCGGCGCCCTAGCTAAACTTAGCCATGAACGGTGCGGAACCGGTTGTCGGTGTGGAGACAGCCACGGCCGCGCGGTGGCAGCCCCGACTCACACATCGCCGCCCGAGGCGGCGGCGGAGACCGGGGTTCGCCGGCCCCACGCCCCAGGTGCGCCGAGGCCTACCGCTGCAGTGGCCGGCGAGAGTCATCACGGATACGGGACACCTGCGAGCCACCGCGGCTCAGCTCGGGTAGTACCTGCAGCCCCTCGGCCCCGGGTCCCCCTCCGAGGCGGTCAGCACCGGGGTGGAAACCCTACACTGTCGGTCCCAGGTCAATGAAAGGGAACGGGCGACCAGGTCCCGGGGCCGCCCCGCCGGCCAGTGGCCGCCCCACCAAGGACAGACCCCAAGGCTCCCCAAACTCAGGGCACTTGATTTCGCCAGCGTCCGCTTCCCTGGGGGCAGACTCGGAGCTCCGCAGAGCCCCCGGGCCGGGCATTAGCGCCTCCATTCACAGGTGTTTGAGATGCTAAAGACCAGGGCCACGCCCCCGCGGCTCTGCTGCCGGAGGGTCCCGCTGCGCGCCAGGTGAGCGCCGGTTTGGGCGCAGCCAAGTCTCCCGAGGCCTGGGGGATCGTTAACTCAGGGGTCGTGACGGGCCAGCGTGCGGTGGCCGGGGTCCGGTTCCCCACGTTGTGCTCTGGGGTCAGAGTGCACGGGGGGCATCACCCGACTGGAGCGACTCTGCCTGCCCTGGAGCCCACGTGCTCTTGGGAGTGGGATCCCGGCAGCACCCAGGGGTCGTGACCCGGTGTCACCAAGGCCAGGGAGACGGGTGATACTTCGAGCTCAAGAGGTAACCTACCGCGCGGGACCCGCGGCCGCACCGGGCCTGGGGCTGCTTGGAGGAGCGCAAGAGCACTTTGGGGGCGCTGCCCTTGGTCTGGGTGGACCCCCACCCCCCTCTGCTCTGCCTGTGTGCTGCCGAATCGGGTGTGGTTTTGGAGACCGGAGTGGCCGCGAGGTGGCGGTGCCGGCTTGCACATTACCGCGGGCGGCGGCCGAGGGTTCGCCCGCGCGGTGTCCCGGGTCTTCCCGCCAAGTGTCCCGGGTTCGACCGCAGGACGTCCCGGGTCTTCCCGCCCAGCGTCCCGGGTCTCCCCGCCCAGCGTCCCGGGTCTGCCCGCACGGATTCCCAGGTCCGCCCGCCCCATTCGTGTCTCTGGGCCACCCGCTCCGCGCCTCTGCTCTTCCCGCCCCGTGTCCCAGGTTCGCCCGCTCCACGTCCCGGGTCCACTCATGTCCGATACCACGGCGGTCCCCTAGTGTCATCAGGGAGATGGGGTGCTCGCCTGAGCACCCCAGCGATCCTATCCGAGTCACAGCAGGCTGTGCGGTTGGAGTTGGGGAGGCGGGGGCGGGGAGAGCAGTGAGGGACCTCGTGCCCGGATGACGCGGAGCCGATTCTCAGAGGGAGACCCTCCCCACGGGGCCCCGGGGACTGCCCTGTCCAACACCGGAGGACTTCGGGTGTCCTCCCCACTGTTTGGGCGCCCGCCGCCCCCGCGGATCCCCGATCCGAGCGGCGCCGAGTCGCTGAGGGTGCAGACATGGTGACGGCCGCGAGGCGGCGGCCCCGACCGAGGCGCTCACGGCCGCGTGTGTGTGGGACTCTGCTCCGTCCTGATCTCCGATCTGGAGGTCCCCCACGGCCACGTCTGGGGTTCCCCACGCAGGTTGTGGGTTCGTCCATGACAAAGGGCGGGTGTCAGGGTGGGTCGGTGGGGCACCCCACACCTCACGGTGGAGTCCACGGCACAGAGGGTCTGCCCAAGCCCCTTCCTCCGAGGCGCCGGCCTCAGTCCCCCCGAGTCTTGCTCCCTTGCCTAGGCATGGCCGTCCCCGTGGCTCCAGCACCCAGGCTAGGTGGGCGACCCGTGGACAGCTCGGGGTTCCACGGCCTCCCTGCCGCACGGGCAGTCGCTCCAGGGACGGGACGGCCGTGGGTCTTTGTCCCGTTCCCGCACGGGCAGAGCCTCGGGCCGGCGCTGGGGACGGAGCTGTGAGGCTGCAGGCGTCGTGACCGGGGCGCGCCTGCGAGCCGCGGTGCACGGCTGGCGCGCTGCACCCACGGGATGGGAACGTGGCAGTGGGGGGGGGTACTCAGGGCGCCCAACCACAGTGGGAGCCTGCCCTGTGGACACTGTTGTAGCGCAACGGTCACCGTTAAAGAGGCACTCGGGCTGGGGACTGGCCACCCACTGTATCCTGCTGAGACCACCCCTCCGCGCTTCCCTGGGCCCGCGCAGAGCCCAGACCCCCACCCACACTCCCCGCGAGCCTGCTCCCCGTGGATCCCGGGGCCGAGGGCGAACGTGCGGTCTCAGCCACGGAGACGTGGCTCTAAGTGCCGCCCGAATCCCGGGTCCGGCTGGAGCCCTCCCACTCTGTCCACGGGCAGGGTGGCCACCCGGCGCTGGGGGGGTGAGGAACAGCGTGCGTGGTCTGCCCCGGGGGGACCCGCCTTGTTTCGACTGGGGGGAGGGGGTGCTTGGGGACAATGCCCAGCCCTGTTCGCCCCTGCCAGGGGAAGGGTGCGGGCAGGCTGTCTTTGGAGGATTTCGGATCGGGTGAGGTACGTGCGCGGGGCGGTCCCGGCTGGGGGTGGCGCTGGCAGTGGCCCCAAACACGGTCCCCGCTTTGATTGGCTGGCGGGGTAGGGGCGGGAATTCTGGGCGGGGCCACCCCAGTTAGAAAAAGCCCGGGCTAGGGCCGGGGAACAGGGCGCGGGAGGGGGTGGGTGCGGGATGGGGAAGCCCGGGGGAAACTGGGGAAGCGGGGGTGCCGTGGGGTAACCAGGGAAGCTGGGGCGCTGGGGAAACCAGGGGAAGATGGGGAACTGGGGTTCGGGGAAGTCTGCGTGGGCCAAGGAGCACCTTGGAAATCTGGAGTCTGGCAGGAGAGGCGGGGGGCAGAGGGGCCGGCGGGGGCCTGGGAGCAGGGCGGGAGGGCGGCGTGGGCTCCTGGAGGCAGGGCGGCAGCATCGGCGTGAGGCGTGAAGGGCCCCAGCCGGCGGGGACAGAGGGGTGAGGGGGGAGCCAGACATTCATCCCGGTCAACTTTGGTTTCAGGACGTGGCGGCTGGCGGACAGGGGGAGCCGGAGAGGGGTTCGTCCCCCGGGCCTGGGCCGTGGAGTAGCTGGCAGCCACGGGCGGAGTTGGAGAGCGACCTGCCGGGCCAGGTGAGTCCCCTTCCCCTCGCGCCCTCGCTTCCGGGCCCTTCTGCAAGGAGGAGGCGCCCGGGGGTGAGGGCGGCGAGGGGAAGCGGCTGACCGCCCCGGCAGGGCCGCAGGGACGAAGGCAGGGCGTGGGCACAGGTGACACCGTCTCGGGGGGAGCCGAGACCGTGCGGGCTGGGGGGGCCGCGGGCCCGCCCCGGGCAGAAAGAGCACTTCGAGAGGGCGAGGCGGGAGACGAGAAAGGGCTGCCAGTGAGGGAGGGGACAGGGGCCCGCAGACCTCCACCATCTGCGGGGACACTCCAGGCCCGGTCGGACAGGACAAGATGAGCGGGGGACTCAGGTCACACAGCAGGGTCCCCGGCCGCCACCACACCCACCGCAATTCACTCAGGAGAGGG
Organism: Phyllostomus discolor; assembly: GCF_004126475.2. Lineage (NCBI taxonomy): Eukaryota > Metazoa > Chordata > Mammalia > Chiroptera > Phyllostomidae > Phyllostomus > Phyllostomus discolor. Next base: position 170,451,604 of record NC_040908.2, read on the forward strand.
TTCAGCAGGCGCTCTGGCCGGGCCGCCCGGGCCCGCGCCGGGGCCTCGAGGGCCGGAGAGCGAGACGGAGGGCACAGTGCGCGGGAAACCGCCGAGGGGCGACACCTGGGTGGGGCGGCGGCCGCGGGTCCGGGCCCCGGAGATTTCCGCAGCGAGGAGGCTGCGGGGGGCCCGGCCCGCGGACGCGCCGTTCCCACGTGGCACTGTGGCTCGGCGGCGGGCGTGGGGACCGGTCACAGGTCACTGTGGCCCTCCCCCGCACGCCTCTGGGACTGGCAAGGTAGACAGGTCGACACCAGGGGAGTCAAGGACACACGCGAGACCTAGGCTAGGCGAGGCGGGCAGGGCAGTGTGAGTGAGAGTGGGGGGAGGGAGGCAGGGGCGCAGGCAGGCAGGGACGCAGGCGGCAGGCAGCCTGGCGGCGATCCGAGAGGGGCGCTGGACTCCAGAGCCCGTGGCCGAGGCGCGGCCGCGGGCGGTGACGGAGCGGGGATCGGTGCCTCCGCGTTCGGATCCGAGACCAGGTGAGCGTCCGGCCAGCCCCGCCCCCGCCCGTGGGCTCTGCCCGCCCCACCCCCCGTGACCCTGGCCGCTGTCCCCAGCCAGGTCTCTGGTGGCGGTGACGTGCGTGCCAGCCCGCGAAGGCCGGGCGCCAGGAGGTGCTCAGAGCGACATGACATGGTCCGGTGTGACGGCGAGGACGGCAGAGTCGCCCGGCCTTCCTCGTGAGTGCGGGGGCAGGGCGTGGTCCCCAGGCCGGTGGGCCGGCGGGGACGGCCACCTCGCGCCTGACCCGTCTTCTCCCCACAGGACATCTCGGCTGGAACCGCGGGCAGCAGAGCGCCCGGCAGGTCTCTGTCCCTCGGCTTTCCGGAAGGAGTCGGCACACCCTTTGCTCTCTGGACCTCTAGAATCCTCAAGATGACAAGGTGACAGCCCCGGGTCCCAGGGGACACGGGGCTGGGGGCGGGGGGCGTGGGGCGGGGCCAGGACCCCGCTCACGCTGCCCCTCCCGCCCACAGAGATGGTGCTGCCCAGCTCACGCCTGGGCCTTGGACCCCGGACTTCTTCAAGTCCCTCTAGCTCTGACTCAAGAATATGCTGCACATCGAACCACCACACCACCCCACTCAGGAATCGGCTCCAGAAGGTGGGCGTGGGAGCCCCCTCTGGAAGCTGCCCCGCCCCCCCGCCCACCGCCCGGGCCTCGGCCCCGCCCACACGTCCCCCCACTGTCTCCGCAGGTTTCGCCGACGGACCGAGATCGCGCCCAGCACCACCGGAAGGGAGCCGCTCCCGCGGCAGCACCCGCCCCGCCGCCGCCGCCCCCGCAGACGCTGGAGACCACCGCCAGCACGCCCCCATCACCACCGCCCTCCCTCCCCCCCTCCTCCTTTTCCGACTTTTCTCTCGTCTTCTCTCGTTTCTTCCTTTTCTCTTCTGTCCTTTGCTCAGCGGGCTCGAGCCCCCGGGGCTCCGTTCCCCCTGCCCCCCAACTCAATTTGCACTATAAGTCGTTTGCACTGGTTGGGGCCCCGGACACGGCCTTGCACCCCTGAGCGTGTGCGTGACACGACTGCCGAGCGTGCCCGGCCCCTGCGGCCGGGGCCGCCCCCGCGAGCCCCCGCCACCCATCCTCGGGGGCGACCGGGGGCGGTCGAGTGTGTGGGGCCCTGCCCGCCCCCCGCCTGGTCTGGGAGCTCCGAACACCGGGAGCACCTCCAGCATTGTGCTGGCCATCTTGCGTGTGTCCCTCCTCACCGGGGCTTCACCAGAGGCCCTGGACTCATCAATAAATTCCGTTACAGCACTCCGGGTCTCCGCTCGTTCTTGGGGGGCTCCTCGGACACGGGGACGGGGTGGGGGACATGAAGAACACAGGGGGACAGGGGAGGGCAGGGGGGACATGGGGGAAGAAACCCGACCGTCACTGGGTGGGGCGGGCAGTGCAGGGTCCATGACTGTGGTGGGGCTGTGGGCCGGGGTCTCTGCAGCGAGGGGTGGGGCTCCCCCACTCAACCACGAGAGGGTCCCCTCAGTCCTGCCACACGGACCACCCCCTGGATGACACCCCAGGCCCTCCTGGTCCTTGCCACACACCCCAAGGGCCTGCTCTGGGGGAGCAGGCTTGATGGAGGTTGGGGGGCACTCTTGGCCTGGGTGGGCAGTGTGCCTGGGCCCCGCCACCCCCTCAGCAGACCTATGAGCCCCAAGCCCAAGGGGACAGGGGGATGTTCCTTCCCACACGACCCCCACCGCCCTGGCGCTGTGGTGAACGTGGGGGGGGGGGGGCGGTGCAGGGGTTCTGCTCAGCTCCGGGGAGGAGGGAGAGCTCGATAATAGCCAGGTGACAGCTCAGCAGAAGGGGGCGGGGAGCAGGAAGGGGGGAAGGGGTGCCGCTGAGCAGAGAGAGCCGCGGGAACTGGGGGGCGGGGAGCGGGGGGACTGAGTGGAGGAGGTGAGGGGTGCCAGAAGGGGTGTGGGTCTTGCCTTGGAGGAGGCCCCAAGACTTTGGGGTGTGAGTGAGGCCCCCACCCTGGTTGGCGGTTGGGCGGCTGGGCCAGGGGCCTGCAGACGGGGCGCGGGCTCTGCCTCGGAGCTCCGGGCCCCCCGCCCCGGCCCCCCCCACCCCCTCCAGCGGAGCCGTGGCTGGAAGCAGCTGTTGGAGATGGGCCTGGGTCCCGCCCCTCCCCTCCCCTCCCCGCGCTCAGAGCGGGAACGCGGCCGCAGCCCCAGATAGAAACCAGAGAGGGGAAACGAGGAGCACGCCCCGCCCCCCTCCTCCCGCAGGCCCCTGCCCCTGTGGTCCCCCCAATCTCCTGCTCTGGGCTGCCTGCCCCCCGGCCGTGTGGGCTACAAGGGGACGGTCTCGGGCCAGCTGGGCGGTGGTCTCCACAGCGAGCATTTGCATTTGCGTACAGGAGGTTCTGGAAGGCCTGACATTGGTGTCCTCAGGGTCCCCACGTGCCCTGCAGGGGGTTGCAGGCCCCCAGCCCTGCTCCGGGCAAGGCTGCCTCCTCTCTGGGCCTCCGGCTGGGCCCACTCACCCACGTGGGCTCCCCAGGGGGCGAAGGGACCCATGCACGAGAAACTAGAGTTAGGGCTGTAAACGGCCTTTATTAATAATAAGCACCGTCCCTGCTAGAGCGTCACAAAGGGAGGCTGTGGGGGAGGCAAGCTGGGCGGCCAGGCGGTGGGCCCTGCCGAGGGTGGGCTGGGAGCCTCCTCTGGGGAACACGGGGAGTCGGGCCCCCGAATAGGGTGGGCAACCCCCGGGGGTCCTGGAGTCAGCCGGGCTGGTTCCTCAGCGTGCTGCGGCCCCCTCCTGGTCGCTGGGGTCTCACGGTGCACCCCACGAACACTCCAGGGCCCCCACCTGGGCCCGGAGGCCCTGAGCGAGAGCACGAGTCTGGGTTGGAATGCAGGCGGGTGGGGCCTGGTCCCACACCCACCAGTGGCGGGGGGGGGGGGGGGGGAATGCTGAGGCCCCAGCACCCCCTCCCACCTGCCCCCGGTGAATCCACAAGCCAGGGTCCACACTGGGTGGGGTGCTGTTTTCCCCAGCATTCCGGGCTGGTCCCAGGCCGGGGGATGGGGGGAGCGGGAGGGAAGGGGCCTGAGCGCCCAGAGGGGCCCCCGCTGCGGCGCGGGGCCGCCCGTGGGGCCGGCGGCGGGCGGGGGCAAGAAGCCACAGGCCAAGGCCCCGCTCTGCAAACAGGCCGTGAGCCCCGCGCCTCGCCCAGGGCCGGGCAAACAGGCCCGCCCGCCCCCGGAGCCCTCCGAGGAGCTGGGGCCTGCGGGTGGAATGTTTACCTTCGGCCCAGCCCGATTTCCTGCTTTTCAGAAAAGGGGCTCAGAGAGGGTGGCCAGACGGGCTCCTGGCGCCCCCACCACCCAGAGGCGCTTTCAGAACGCCCCTGAGCCGGGTTAAGTGTCGCCGAGCAAACAGGGGCTTGAATTTCACTCCCCAGCCCCAGCCCCAGCCGGGGCGGGGGCGGGGGCAGGGGGCCGCGGCCACCGGCAACGGGGCGGGAAGTCTGGGGGCAGGCAGGCATTTCTGAGGCAGGGGTGGGGGGCGGGGGGTGGGGGGGAGACCGGGGAGCGGCCCGGGCCCCCGCCACCCTCTGCCCCTTCCTTCGAGGCTCCCGGCCGGAAGGGCCTGGTGGTCACACCTGGACCGTCCACACCGGCCGGGGTTCTGTGCAGGGGCGCTCAGCTGGCCTGGCCGCCCCGCTCACAGCAAACAGGGCGCACCGCCTGTGTCCGGGCACGTCCCCTGCCTGTGGGTGCTCACGCCTGTGCGGTCACACAGGCACCAACATGCGTGTGTCCCTGTGCATCCCCATGTGTCCACACGTGTGTCTACAGCTGCCCTTTCATGCACACGTGCCTGTGGGTGCCTGTGTCCGTGCGTGCCCACACATGTCTGCATGCGTGCCTCTGCGTGTCCACGTGCACGCCTGTGTGTGCCCGTGTGCCCACATGTGTGTCCACACGTGTGTTTGTGAGCACCCCTCGGCGTGGCCCGGGGCCCGTTGTGCACAGCTGGGGGCTGTGGCGGCCGGGGTGGGGGTCTCTCTCGGGGTCCCTCGCCCTGCCGTCACGCCGCAGGCACGGCCGCGGGCCCTGCTCTGCTCGGCAGCACTCGGGGGGCCTGCTGACTTCTGCGTGGCCCAGCCCCCCGCGTGGGACCGGGGTCCCTGGAGGGCGGACATCGGATTCGGCCTGTGTGTGGCTCGTGCCTTGGTATGGGTTTGCCTCTCGGTCTGGATTTAATGACCCGGGAGCCCACTTTCAGGGGGACTGCGGGCAGCTGGGGGGCAGGGCCGAGGCAGGACCCTGGCTGCACCCCCGAATGAGGAGGGAGGAAAGGCTCCCAACACAAAGGAAATGAAAGCCCCCAGACGGTGGGCCGAGGGACAGGCTCGGGCTGGGGGGTCTCAGGGGAGGCCCGAGGGCCCCTGCCCCAGCCCGGATCCCGGGGAGGCGGCAGCACCCCGCGCCCCGGAGCTGGGGGTGGCACCTGGCCCCGACGCAGGGGGAGCAGAGCGCCCGGAGCCAGTGCGCCGGTTCGAGACCCAGCCTGCACTCAGGCCCGTCCTCGTCTGCGGGCACGTGTGTGCGCTGTGCCCGACGGGCCCCAGGGAGCTAGGGGCCTGGCAGAGACCCGTGGGGAGCCCGGCAGAGAGGAGTGGGGGGTCTGGCAGAGATGAGTGGGGGGCCAGAGCTCCCAGGAGGGGCGCGCCCAGCCCCGGCGCCCTGAGCCCCGCCGACTGCACTAGGCCGCCCCCGGTCCCCCCACTCCCTGCCCCTGCGCTCCCCCCTCTCCAGACCCCTCCCCGGCCCACACCTGGTGACACGGCTGGCCCCTTCCCAGAGGCGAGGGGGCCAGCGGGGCCCCTTCCTGGAAGCCCACCTGCGGGCCGCCTTGCTGGGAAGGGGCCCCCCGCGGCGCCCCCGCCCGCTTCCTGGAAGCGGTCACTGGATATTCTGCCCCGAGGCAGCGCGGGGCTGGCCCGCGGCAGACACTGGGCCCCTTGTCCTCCGGGAGCCCGCGCTCCATCACCGAACACCTGGCCGGACACAGGCGGGGAGCCGGGGCCCGCGGGGCCCGGGGCTGGACCGGCAGACCAACAGGGGCGCCAAGTGCAGGGAGGTCCCCTCCTCCCCCGGTCCCCACCTCTGCCTGAACCCCCCCACCCGCGCGCCACGGGCCCCTCGAAGGGCCGGGGGCAGCTGTGCACACGCGGCCGAGAAGGGGGCGGGGGCCGTGAGGGTGCGGGGCCTGGGTTCACGTTCGCTTCCCAGAAACACGAGGGCCTGGGGCTGAGGCTCGCTGGGAGCCCGGGGGGGCTGGAGCCGGGCGGGAGGGTGTGGTAGATTGGGACGGGGCCCCGGACCCCCGCCCTCCCCGCTCTCTCTGCACGCAGGCAGGGGTGGGAGGAGAGGCCCCCGGGGCTTTGGAGGGTGGGGGCGACAGGCCGCGGCAGCCCGGAGCCTGTGGGTCTGGTATGCGGCCCGGAGGGGGGAGGGGGCGGCAGGATGGCGGGAAGACCGTTCCCGGGGTTGGGGCCTGAGCGAGGCGCAGGCGGAGGGAGAGGGGGTGGGGTGGCTGGGACGGAGGCCCAGAGGCCCAGCTCCAGCCCCGGCTCAGGGGCTCCTCGCTGCCTGCGCGGGGGCTGCGGAGCAGAGCTGGGGCGCGGAAGGGGGAGCGGGACCAGGAGGGGGAGCGGGGCCAGGAGGGGGACCGCAGATCCGCCTCCCAGGACACGGCCCAGGGAATGGGGGGCCGTGATCTCAGGGGGTGCCTCGTCCCTGGCCTTAGGGGTGCAGGGGGACAGAGTTTGGGGGGCTCCGGCAGGGGGGTACATAGGTCTACATGCCCCTTCCCTCTCTCCCGCCTCTCCTGGGGGGATGTGCAGGACTGGGGCCCCTTGGGTTTACTCAGGCAGCTTTCAGGGCACGCCCTGTGTGTGCCGGGGGCCCCCAGAGCCGGAGAAGCACACAGGGCTCCAGCGGTACACCGTGGGCCCCCAGTGGTGCCCCCCCTGTGTCAACACCCGAGGGGTGCAGGGTCCACGGAGCAGGACCGGCCGCCCAGGCCTCTGCCCCACACCCCATGCCCTACACATGGGCCCGCTGTCCTGGGGGCAGTGTCCTGGAGCTGCCCGTCCCGCCGACCCCCCAGTCCCAGCACTCCCCCGGAGAGGGAGGGTCCGAGGGCTTGGGGCGCAGGCCTGGGGCTCGAGGGGGTGCAGAGTGGCCTCCGGGGTGGGCCTCAGGCTGAACACCGTGGAGGGGGCTCCCGCAGGCCCCTCCACATGAGGGGCAGCCCTCCACAGAGCCCTGAAGGGCCAGAGGGGACACCCTTCCTTGTCCCTCACTCTGGCTGACCACCCTGGGGTGGCAGGCCACTGGCCAGAGGGTGGCCCCGGGAGCAGGGACCGTCCTGCCCAGCTATTCCGTCTCCAGGACACCGCTGGGCGGCCTGCCGCAGGGCAGGGGGGCAGGACGAGGCCCAAGCCCCTTGCTTCCCAACACCCCTGCAGCAGTGGGGTCCAGGAGGGGCCCCCTCCGCAGAGGGCACCAGGGCTGCCAGGCGACAGAGACCCCGAGGGGCCACGGTGGGGCCTGGTGTCGGCTCAGCAAGCGCATGCTCCCCGCCGGCCCCAGGGGTGGCTGGGGGACCGCTCCTGCACACCCCCACTGCAGACTACTTTGGGTGGGGGGCCGGGGGGGGCCCTGCCACGAAGTGCCTGCCCTCCTGAGGGTGCATCCTTTCCTGGGGGTCTCCGACCCCCAAGAGTGTTGGGCTGGATGGCAAAGGTCACCTGGGCCAGAGGACCTGGTGGCGGGGGCGGGCGGGGGGAGATCGCCCCTCCAGGGACCCATCTCCCAGGAGCTTGGAGCCCCTCAGGGTGCCCTGAGACACAGCGTGTCCCCGTGTGCTGGTTGGGGACAGGCCTGAGAGACGCCGCCGTGACTGTGGCTGTGGATGGCGTGTGGGGAGAATGGAGGGGGTCCGCTGCCCCCCACCCTGTATTCCACTGTCAGCTCCGTGGTCACCGCCCATGTCACCCAAGAAGTGGGGTGAGCCCCCTCGGCCACCAGGAGGGTCCCTGCGGGCTGCACCCCCCCCCCCTCAGGCTGAGCTCCCCTCAGCTGCCTGTCTGCTATGTCCCCTCCTCCCCCAGGGCCTCGGTCCCCAGCCCCCACTGTCCCTTCAGCCCCGGCAGGCAGGCGGTCTGAGCTGGAGCCTGGGCCTGCGCTGCTCCGGCCCCCTCCCCGGGCCCCCAGCCCCCCTCCGGGGGTGAAGGACCTCACCCCGGGGCACGGGGCAGAGGGCATGTGTGCCAAGAGCAGCCCCCGGGGACACGTGTCTCTGAGGCTGTTTGCAGACCAGGAGGCAGCGGAGATAAAGCGGCTCTTTTCCCAGTTGGATCGCGGCCAAGGGGGCCGGGGGGCCGGGGGCCGGCCCGGGGTCAAGGGTAGGCCCCTGCTTCAGGCCCCCCTCCTGTGCCGCCGCTCTGGTCTCGGGGACGGTGGTTGCACAATGAGGCCCCCCCCCACACACACACAGTGCAGTGGCGACAGGCCGCCGAGCCCCTCCCCACCCGGAGACGGTCCCTTGTCTGTGCCCAAAGCGCCCCCCCCAGGTGGCCCCAGAGGGTCCCCGGGTATTAGCCTCCCACACTCGGGCCCCGCCCTGCAGCAGCCCCCTAATTAAGGCCAGATTTCACGGGGCTTGAGATGTAGGTGGGCCCGGCCCCTGCCCGAGGACGGTGGCCCGGACAACGGGAGGGGGACAACAGGCTGAGGGGCTGCCCTGTGGTCCCTGTCGCCAGGAGCACTGTGGAGAGCAGAGCAGGGGCGCGGGGGCCAGGTGGGAGGACATCGGGCGGGTGGGACCCCAGGACTCGGGGCCTCGGATGGAATTTCAGAGGCCTTGGAGCCCCCCGGCCTCAGGAAGGCCCAGGGCTGGGGGCTGACCCCACTTGGGCCTCTCGGGTGGCGCAGGGGGCACCCCCGAGGAGCCCCCCAGACCCCTGTCCCCAGCTGGGTGTCGGGCGCAGGCTCACGGGCCGGGTGTGCCTCACTCAGCACCCCTGGGGAGGCCTGGGCCGGGGCCGGGGAGGTGGGAGCGGGCCCCAGCAACGAGGCTGCCCCGCGTGGCACGGCACAGCACAGCCCAAGCCCACGGGCCGGCCCCAGGCATCTCCGCCCCCCGCCATCCATCACAGGGGCTGTCACGCAGGAATGCGCCAGGTCTGCACTCCCTCTGCCTGAGGCCCCTGCCGCCCCGCTCCCCTGCCCGCCCCCTCCCACACTCCCTTGCAGTCCCGGGGTCCCCATCCCCCAGCCCCTGCCTCCGCCCTGGACACCCCCTTCTCTGGCCTGGTCTTAGGGGGACACGGGGCGTGCCCCCCAAGTCAGCTCGGGGAGCCCCGGGCGTGCTCTCCGGGTGTCTCAGAAAGGGGGTGCTCCACAGACCCGCCCGCCCCATTCTCCCTGGGTGAGGAGGAGGCGGCCCACCTGCCTCAGCCAGCTCCAACGGCCTGTTGCTTGCAGAGCAGCACGGAGGCCTGGGGGCCCCGTGAGGGGGGAGGTCTGTGAGTTCTGCACCCCACACACACACCCCCTGCCCAGGCCAGGCCCGACACAGGGGGCGCTGAGAAGGAAGAGTCGGGGAGCCCTGCCGGTCCCGGACGGGGGCTGCCCCTGCCCGGGGACCCCTGGGAGCCCAGGGTGGAGGACAAAGGAAGCTCAGCCGTGGGGAAGCCCCGGAGATGGGGCCTTTGCTGGGAGAGCCGGCGCCGCCCGCTGACCCTCCGCACCGAGACGCGGCTGCCGCCCTCAGAGGGTGCCCGCCCGCGGGCCGGAGCCTTCAGCCCAGGTCCCCGTTTGCCTCGGCTCCTTGGTGGGGGGGCCCACCCCTTGTCCCTCACGCACGCACTCGTCCCCCGCTTTTTATTTTGACACTTGAGCTGACCACGGTCCAGGAGCAGGAGCGGGCAGCCGGGTCTGTCCCGGTGACGGTTGCCCACGGGCCCTCCCGGCCCAGCTGCTGTCCGCTGCTGGATGTCCCCCAGAAAGAAGGCCCTCGAGGTCCCAGACTTGGGGTTCTCTGGCCCCCAGCTGCCGAAACCCCTTGGGGTCCCCAGCGGCAGGGCCGGGTCTCGGCTGCGCCTGGGGCAAGGCGGGTCAGGCAGGACCCCAGGCCGCACGCGGGCCCCGGGGCTCGGGGCCACAGCCCGAACAGGCCATGAGGAGGTGCTCTCCACAGCCCCCTCGTGCGGATGAGGAAACCAAGGCACCGAGGGGTGGGGGTCTCCCCGAACTCCCAAAGCCATTGTGGGAACCACTCAGGGTGTGGGACCGGCGGCCGCTCCTGTCCCAGGTTCTGTCCCTCTGGCCCTGCACTTGCTGGCCGGGGGTGGGGGGGGGCCGGGGGGCCCTGACTGGACAGGACAGCTCCAGGGCAAAGCAGCCCCACCTCCCGCAGGGCTCAGGCTCTGGGGCCCAGGCAGGAGGAACCTTCTGGAAGGTCAAAGGCTTCTGCCCCCTCCCCAGCCCGGAAGGAGGGTGCGGCCCGCGTGGGTCCAGAGCACCCCACCGAGGGCAAAGTCCGGCCTCTGACCTGGAGCTCAAACAGGGCCTGCGGGGCCCCTCGGGGGCCAGGGGCGGGGCGGGGGCTCACCCAGGGAGGCAGTGGTGACACACCCGCCCCGCCAGGGCCCTGCAGCCGGCCTGCCAGCCTCGCTTCTCCACACCCCCCGAGGGGCCCCACAGCCTGCGGCCTCCCGTGCCAGGACTGGGGTGTGCAGGGGGCTGCCCAGGAAGGCCCCCTCGCTCTGAGGGCTCCCCGCCCTCGGGCATCTCTGGGACACAGGCCGCAAGCCTGCTGCCCGCTCGCTGACACCCCCCACATGTCTGTGGGTTCCCTCTGCACCAGAGTCACAGCCCCGGTGCCCAAGCCGGGCTGGGTGGCCGGGGGGGTTCTGGCCGTTCTGAGGTGGGCCCAGCGCCGGGGACTACAGACACCCTTGGGAGACACAGGCAGCTGGGGGGGTGGAGGGGGGACACTGAGCCCAGCCACAGGTCGGGGAGACATGCCCCAAAGCCAGCTCTGCCGTCCCCCCACCAGCCCCGCCCTGCCAGGGATGAGAAAGGGCACGTGGAGCACTCAGGGCAACATGCTCTTGCTTCTAGAAACTTCTCAGGGCACTGTCAAAGCTCTGAGCCCCCCCCGGGCTGCCTGCCCTCTGGGCAGGAGGCAGCCAGCGGGTAGGAGGGAGCCCCCCCAGGCGGGTCCCCCCACCCTCAGGCCTGAGCTCAGGCGACCCCTGGAAGGGGGGGGCTGGGATTGGTTCCCAGAGCAGGAAGTGCCGCGCTGCCTTAGCAGGGCCTGTCCTGGGGGAGGACCTAGTGCCGCACGGCCGCCCCTCACCCCCACAGGAAGCCCCTGAGCCTCAGGTCCAAGGCCTTGGGGGTGCAGGTCTCCGCAGAAAAGTGGGGAGCAGGGTGAGAGGAGAGGGGGCCCGCCTAGGAGACTGGCCAGGGCACAGTCACCTGTGTGGAGGCCTCCCCTCAGACACGAGAGCCAGGCCACACGACGGTGTCCCCGGCTCTGGGTGGCGACAGGGCGCCCGGCCTCCAGAGCCTTCTGGCTGGGAAGGGCCCTGGCCTGGCCGGCCTGGGAGGTGTCCCCCGGGGGTCCGAGGCAGCTCTGGCTGGGAGACCCCCGAGCTGCCCACCCCCGCTCTCTGGGGGTCCCGGGCCATCAGAGGGGCGCCAGCACCAGTGTTTATTTTCAAGTGACATTTTTAAGAAAAACAGCTTCCCCCAAATGCTTGACCTTGCGTCTGGAATGCGGGCAGGTCAACAGCTGTCCACTCCCCAGACCCTGCACAGCCCCCGGTCACGGGCAGGGGCCGAGGGGGCCTCCTCCGGGACCCGGGCCGTACGCGGCCAGAGCGTGGAACCCGGCTCTGGGCTCCGTTCCCAGTCTCGCTGGGTCCCCAGCGGGGCGCTGACACCCCCAACCCCGCCCCGTCCAGCAGCCCCTGCAGGGACGGCTTATCTTGGCCTGGGCCCCGGCGCCCAGGGCCCGAGGTTCTGGACCCGGACCCCGGTAGCACGCGCCGCGCTCCGGGACGGCCCTGTGCTTCTGTCCCCGCCGGGCTGGCCGCTCGTGTCCCCCTCGGCTGCCAGCTGGCCGGACACTCTCGTCCTCCCTGAAGCCCCCACCTCCGGGAAGCCCTCGGGGGAGCTCAGCAGGGTCTGCTCTTGGGGAGCAGCGGAGGGCGCCCCCGGCGGGGGTCTGTGCCGCCCGCCCACAGGCCCTGTGCCGGAGGCAGGCTGGATCAGTGGATCCCACCCGAGGACCCCTGCCCCGGGCGGTGTCCCGAGCCGGACCCTTGCCCTGGGACAGTCAGTGGCTCTCCCGTGGGTGGAGCCCACAGCCCTGGGTGCCAGGCAGACCCCCTCGGCGTGCCCTGCCTCTGGGGGCCCACCGTCAGAGAGGAGCCCCGTCCCCAGCGACGGCCTGCCCTTCCCCCGCAGAGGGGCCCGGCCCCGGGGTCCCTGACAGCCTGCTGCCGAGGGGAGGAGGCGCCGGCACGGCCCCCGAACCCCGGGGCTTCCTGTCTCGCAGCCCACAAAGCACTCAAGGCCGCAGGTCCCGGGACATCAAAGGCCCGGGGAGCTCCTTGTGCGGAATTAAGTGTCAATGAAGCAGCCATGTGGCTTGCATTTCCACAGGCCGCCCGCCCCGCCGGCCTGCTGCTCGGGAGGGCTGGGGCGAGGGCGGCGGGCGGAGGGGCGGCCGGGAGGGTGGCCCGCCACCGGAACTGGCCCCCTCTGCTGCCCCCCAGCCCCCGGGGCGGGGGACACAGCACACACGACCCCTCCAGGCAAAGCTACTTCGAGCCCCAAAGGGAGGGGACGGAGGGCCGGGGTTTGGGAGGGTGCTGCCCACACCTGGGCCCCCTCTGCCGCCCGGTGGGCACCTTCAAGTGTTTGCCAGGCCCGGGGCCCTCAGGGGCGCCAGGCCCGAAGGCCAGCCTGGCCTTCGCCCCCCTGCCCTGTGCTCCTCTGAAAGAAGGGCTCAGCCCTCGAGCCTGGGGCAGGGGGAGCTCCTGGCGGACAGACAGACAAAGAGCCAGGAGCTCCATCCCCCTCAAGAATGCGTTGGGTGGGGGACAGGTAGGGGGGGACGGGGGTGGGGAGGCCGCGGTGGGAGCCCGGAGCCCAGCCCCGCCCGCCTCCCCCTCCTCTAAGTGGTGGGACCTCCGGCAGCTGCCAAGCTGCCAGGAGAGGGGAGGCGCCGGGCGGAGGGAGAGGGGGCCGGGGCCGGGGGCCCGCTGAAGAGGAGGAGGAGGAGGAGGAGGAGGAGGAGGAGGCCGGAGGGGGGGCGCCCCGGAGTCAACGACCCGGGGCTTTATCGCGGGTCTCTTTGCACAGCGTCTCGTCTGCAGAGCTGGCTGAGCAAACACGGGAGGCAAGGGTCGGGCAGATAGGGCTGGGGGGGCCCCCCACCACCCCGCCACCCCCTCCTCGGAGCAGCTCCCCCGGCATCCAGCCCACAGCTGCCCCCGCGGTGACCCAGCGCTCCCGGAGGCTCAGGGGTCCCCTCACTGCTGCCCACCCCCACGGATGCCCCAGCACCCACCCCCTCACCGTTCCTCTCTGCCCAGGCAACAGCGCCCCCACCCCCGGGCAGGGGCATTTACTGCTTCTCCCCGTGCGTGTGTGCTGCCCACCGACTTGGGCCTGGTGGGGGGCATGTGAACGCATCCTCCCCCAGGTCCCTCTGCTGGGCCTGGTGACTCGGTTTACCCAACGTGGCCAGAGCCCTGGAGCCCTGCTGGGCCCCCTCTGCGGGGGGGCAGGACGGGGTTGGGGGGGCTCGCACTTCCTCTGGGAAGGGCCCGAGAGCCCAGAGAGGGGAGAAAGCCGAGTCGAGGCCGGAAGGAGCCGCCGCGTGGGAAGCCGCGCAGGCAGGGCTGGGGGAGGGGCGGCGAGGGGCCCGGGCCCCTCCAGCAGCTGCCGGCTTATCCGGCCTTCTCCCCCAGCGCCGTATCCGCCACCATCAATCATGGAAGCCTGGGCCGGGGGCTGGGACAGCTGCGGCTCCAGAGGGCTCCCGGGGCCCGGACCCACCAGACAGCGGACTGGGCCCCACCCCCAGGGGCGCCCCCTCCCAGAGCCCGGGCCGCAGGGTCCGGCCCACAGAGGCCACGGGCAAGGGCGAGGGCGGGCATGGGCCCCTGCACGAGGTGGCTCGGGGAGGGGGGGCAGGCACTGGCTCCCCAAAAGCTGGTCCCATGGGGAGCCCCGGGGCTGCGCCTCTGGTCCTGAGGCAGGCTGTGGGAGCCCCCCAGGGCTGGGGCCTGACCCCCTCACGCCCAGGGTCAAAGGCCTGTGTGATGAGCGGCTGGAGGAGAGTGGGCGGGCGGACTGGTGGATGGACGGGGACAGCTGCCGCCTGGACTCTCCCACGCACAGGGAGCCCCTGCCTGCCCATCGGGCCCACCCGGGACCCCGGGCCCGTTGCCCCCCTCTCTAATCCCCCTCTGGCTCCTTCCCAGTGTTCCAAGCACTCGACACATTTTCCAAATTCTCGGGCCACTGCCGCTTCCTCTTCAAATTCCTCGCCCCCCCACCCCCGCCCCAGCCCCATCCTGGGAAAGGCCGCTGCTGCCTGGACACAGGCTCCGTCCTGGGCGGGGCGGGGGTTGGGGGGGCGGCCAGCAGAGTGGTCCCGGCAGCTGGGAGGTGTGGGGGTGCCAAGGAGAAGAGCCCGGATTACGGGGGCGTCATGGGAAAGCTGTGACGGAATGCTCCCCAGAGCCCCTCCCGCTCTCGGCCGGGCCCCCGCTCCCTCTCAGGGTTTCTGGCCTCCCAGTGGCTCTGGGGGGAGGGCGGGAGGGAAGGAGAGGGGGCTCCCAGCCGGGACCTTGGGGTCCTGTGGGCAGCCGGCTCTGCCAGGAAGGCCCGTGGGTCCCTGCGCCCGGGCCCGGGCCGAGTGCGGCCTCTGGGAGCCTCCACGCCAGGGCATCCCGCTCCTGGCTCAGAGGGTGCAGCCCCACCAAGCCCCACACGATGTCCACGGCCCCCCATCCCCCCCCACCCCCCAGGAGGGCCCAGGGCGCCACTGCTGCAGGACGAGCGAGGGAGGGGGCGGCACTGGCGGGCGCTGCGACGCCCCGGGCCCACCTTCACAGGGCCGGGCAGCCCAGGGGACCCACGGACGGCGCACGGCCACAGGGGGACTGCTGTGCGGACAGAGGGCAGCTCCCCTGCTGACCACGAGGGCTCCCCTCTGCCACCCGGGAGGCGGAGAGGGAGACCTGACCCCGGGCCCTGGGCCTCCCCTCGGAGGTTCCTCGGTCGAGGTCGGCCCCCGAGGCACAACCAGGCCTCTCTGAACGGCGGGGGGTGGGGGGGGCGGTGCCCAACGCTCGGGTGTCCCTGCCACGCCGGTGGCCCACCTTCAGATCTTGACCCTGGCCTCCCCGAGGCGGCCGGCCTGCCCTCGCCCTGCCCAGGCCCGGCGCTCCTCACGCCCCCTCGCCGTTCTCCACCACCGTCTCCCCTGTCTCCCCCTTGTCTCCTTTCTCACAGACCGTCAGGGCCCCCCCATCCTGCCCGTGGGGACGGGAGCCCAAAGCAACGCAGGCCCCTGGGCCGGTGTGGCCAGTCCCCGGCCGTCCGAGGGCTCCGGTGCCAGGACCCCGGCCGCCCCCCCAGCCCCCCGTGCCAGTGGCCTCTGCCCTGCTCCGTCCCTCGCCGGCTGGTCCACGGCTCCCCGGTGAGGGGGACAATGTCAGTGTTTCTCGAGGCGCAGGCTGGGGACAGCGAGGGACTCGGTGCCCTCCCCGCGCTGCGGCCCCCACCTCCGGCCCGCAGGCGGCCACACCTGCCTCCATCAGGGCCCAGCCGCTGTGCACGGGGTCGGCAGCAGGGAGGCCAGAGGCTGCGGGCTAGGGCTGCGAGGGGTCGTGGCAGGAGTGGAGGGGACAGTGTCCCGGTGGGAGCTCCCGGGGGCAGGCAGGTCGGTGACCGGAAGCAGGGTGGGGTTCCGGGATGCCGCCCCGCTGCCCTGGGTCCCACAGGGGACGCTGCCCAGCAGTCAGGACAGCAACGGCAGGCGGTCCCGAGCTCGGTCCTTTGTGCTTTATTGCGGCAAAACAAAACGAGGACCGTAGGGCCCGCCGTTGAGCGCCTGGAGGGGGAGGTCAAGGGCGTGCGGCGCCTTCGCCACCACTGCCCGTCTCCCCAGGGTGTGCCCTCCTGGAGGGACGGATGGAAGCTCCTCGGCCTCCCCCCCCCCCCCAGGGCGGAGGGAGGGGGAGGCAGCCGTGTGTCTCATAGTGGCCGTCGGGACCCTCACCCACGGGTCTCCCCGTGGAGGTCCCGTGGAGACCGGGGTGGGGGGGGACGTGGCGGGGTGGCCCACGGGCCCGAGGCAGGCCGAGGCAGACCTGGGGGCCAGCGGGGGCCCCGGCCCGCTGCCCACCTGCCGGCCGGAGGGTCGGCCCACCGCCTGACAGCTCGGGGGGTTTCACCTTCCAGCCTCTGGTTGTCGTTAGCCGCGCCCGGGCGGGAGGCGGGCCCTGCAGCCAGCGAGGGTCGAGGCTCACGGAGGGCCACCTGGACCTCATTATTCTTAAGTGGTCGGGTTTGCGCGGGTGGGGGAGGGGAGGAGGAGGAGCTGCCCTCCCCACCCCCTCCCAGCCAGCACTTGGGGAGCTCCACGCGGATGGAGTGCACAGAGCCAGGCCCCCCAGAGCCTGTGAGGGGCGTCTGCGGGGGCTCAGCCCAGTGGGGGGACGGCCTGCAGGACATGGGACCCCGGTCCTCCCCTATCTCCCCGTGGGGACCCCGTCCTTCCCCGAGGAATGCTGGGGAGTTTGCAGTCTGGGCCACTGCCAGCGCCTGACCCCGGGAAGGGCCCTCCGGCCCCCCCCTCCGCCCTGGTCTTCCTGGACCCCAGGGAGCCCCCCTCCAGGAGGCTGCTCAGGGGGTGCTGTGCCAGTGAGCCCTGGTCTCAAAGGACCCCCTCAAGGGGCACGTCAGCAAGCGCCCTCAGCCTCCAGGAGGCCCCTGGGTGCCTCGTGGGAAGGGACTGGGGTCTGGGTGCTGGGCCCCCCCCGCATGAGCCAGGGTGAGGCTCCCAGCTCCCCCCCGTGTGGGTCAAGGGCCTCGAGGGCCCACACTCTGGGCTCCGGGCGGGAGACAGGGTCCCCGGTGGGGCCCTGGGGACCTGGGGGCCAGCTCCCCACCCACGCAGAGGGTCCCACATGCGTCCCCCCCACGTGCCCCTGCGCTCACTTCGGAGCGCAGGGGAGGGTCCCGGGGGCCCCCAGGCCGGCCGCGGGAATGTGCCAAATGGCCGCTGGAGAGGGGCAGGTGGGCCGGGAGGGGCGGCCTCCGGCCCGAGGACCCGGCGGGGCTGGGCAGCCGAGCCCTGGGCGCCCTCGCCCCGAGGTTCACCCAGCGAGGAGACACACACACAAACACACACACAGTGAGCGAAGCACGCACAGGCAGGGCCAGGGGACACTCGACTCTCTCCTCCCTCCTTAATCCCTTTGGCTCAGGGCTTCCCGGCCCGGGCAGCCTGTCCGAGGGGAAGGCCGCCCGGGGGCACGCGGGCACCCGTCCGGGACGCTCAGGCGGCGACCAATCCCTGCCCGCCCCGGGCGCGCCCTGCTCCGTGGACCTTTCTCCAGGCGGCAGCCGGGCGGTGGTGGGGCCGGGGGGTGGGGTGCAGCCGCTGCGGTCCCCCCAGGCAGGGAGAGATGGCCCCGGACAGACTTGGGGTGGGGACCCGTGTGCGGCTGTGAGGGCCTGAGCAGCAGCGCCGGGACGGAGGACCCACTTACCGTCCGTCCCCCGGCCGAGCCACGGAAGGCCAGCCTCCCTGCCCCCAGCCCCCAGCAGCTACCTGGAGACCATGCTGGGCCGGAGCCGGCACGGCTGCCACCGCCTCCCAGCTGTCCAGCTCGGACAGGTCAGTCCCCGGAGGTCCAGGCTGCAGCAGGTCCTCGGAGACCCTCGGGGTGGCAGCAGGCGCTGGAGTGTGCAGGGGTGGGGTGGGGGTGGCTGGAGAGCCCGCTGTAGGCATTGGGGTGCCACTCCGGCTGGCTGGGACACCGGCCCTGGAGGAAGGGTCAGGGTCAGTGGTCTGGAGGGAGCCCCTCTGTGCAGATGAGCTCCCTGCGCATGGGGCTGCTGCCCTGCCCACTTGCAGCCTGGCCGGCCTTTGGGGTCAGCAGACCCCCCTCAGGGGGTACGCCCCGTGTCCCCTCCTCTAACGCCCCCCCCTCCCCCGCTGACCCTGCGGGGCCGGGAGCGTGGAATAAAGCCAAAGGCCGGTGCCCGCATCCTCACATGGTCTGGTGTCCACCACGAAGCTCTGCCTGTTGCTGGGGCTTCCTCCAGGTGCCCCCCAGCCCCAGCCCAACAGAGAGAGGGAGGGCGATGGGGCTGCCACCCACCCAGCACAGGGCCGTGGCCCAGCCAGCTGGGGTCCATGCTGCCCAGGACCATGTCGGGCCCTCCTTGTTCCTAGGGGTCAGCTGGGGATCCTGGGGACGGAAAGGGGATGAGGAAACTGCCCTGGGTTTCCAGAAGGTTCTTTCCTCTTTTGGTTGAGTTTCTCTGCAGCACTGAGCCCCCTGGGACGAGGACCCCTTCACCTGGGCACCCACCTCTGGCCACAGGGAGAGAGCACGGTGCCCCAGTCCCCGGGGCCCCGCCTTCAGCCGGGCAGTGGGGGTGCTCGGTCATTTCTCAGACAACTGTCTCCCCAGAACCCACCCCTCCCCGCTCCTCTTGCAGAGGACAGAGCCCTGGGGGGGGGGGGCAGCCCCAAGGGGGGGATGTGGCCCAGAGCACCCAGCCTCTCTGGGCACCTCACGCACCGGTCGCCTTCCCACCCCGCCAACCTGGAAGGGCAGGCGCTTGTCAGCTGTAGCTCCCTGCCCGCCTGCCCGCCCACCGCCCGGCACTCAGCGCAGCTCGGGCGGTGGAGGGCCTGGGCGCTGCGGGGGCCCACGGCAGCGGG
Source organism: Phyllostomus discolor (assembly GCF_004126475.2). Classification (NCBI taxonomy): domain Eukaryota; kingdom Metazoa; phylum Chordata; class Mammalia; order Chiroptera; family Phyllostomidae; genus Phyllostomus; species Phyllostomus discolor. The sequence continues at coordinate 170,470,178 of NC_040908.2, forward strand.
AAAGAGGGCTGCACCGTTTAGCCGTGCACACAGCACCCTTCTGTCCGGCCCGTGTCCGCCCCCGCTCTGGCCACGGCCCCTGCGACGAAGGCCCGCTCCCCCGAGCCCTCTCCTTTCCACTCTCGTGATATGGCCTCTTCTCCGAGGTCCCAGCCGGTCCCCGCCCCGAGACACCCTGCCCTCCCAAAGCCCCCTCACCTCCCTGTGCTCCGCCTCCCAGAACCTTCTGCCGCCTTCAGGTCCCGGCTCCGCACGGGCGGGCGAGAGGGACGGCAGGCAGGCGGGCTCCTGCGCCGTGGCCCGGGACGCCGCTGGCCGCCTCCCAAGGAGGCGCGAGGAAGTGGCCATGTGGGTGGCCCTGTGGGTGGCCATGTGGGTGGGTGGCCCAGCCCCGAGGAGCGGGAGTCAGCCAGCATGCGTCTCGGGGTGGCCTCGCCCTTGCAGCCAGGCAGGGCCACCTCCGGCCGGGACGCCCCGCCGGCGCCGGGGGGCGTCCTACCTGAGGCAGCGCCCCACGTGCCAGTGCCGGCGGGGAAACCGCTCTGGGCCTCGGCTTGGACTGGGCCCCGCTTGCGTGCGTGCCGCTGTACCTGACCATGTGACCCCGGGGTCCCCACGGTGGCCCTCAGGCCACCCCGCGGCCTCAGCCAGGCCTCCCGGGACCCCAGCGGGGCTGCCCACGGGGCCCATGGAAACGTGGCTGGACTGGGTGTCCAGGAGCAACTCAACAGCCGGCCGAGGTGGCCCAGGCCTCACTTGAGCAGCGTCCCAGCCCAGGGGAAGAGCCGGCCCGGTGTCTGCGGCCAGCGCTCTGGGGCCGGGCTGCCCACTGGGCTGCAGGCGAGTCTGGGGTGCCCCCTGCTCTGCAGTGGGCGCCCGAGTGGGTGGTGGAGGAGGCAGCAGGCCCGGCCGGGAGGGGAGGAGAGGGCACCCTGGCTGCTCCGCTTCCTGCAGGGCACGGAGGGCTGGGGGGGGCGGGTGAGAGACCCGACAGGAGGAGTCTGGGGTGCGGCAGCACGTCGTGGGGGGAGCCCACACCGGGGTGAGGGCGCTGTCACCGGGGAACTGAGTCGTGCACCGACGACCGGCTCCGTGGGGTCTGCAGAGTGCGGACCCGCCAAGCCCGCGGCCAGATCCGCAGGGGACGGGAAGGGGCTGGCCGCCTGGCCCTGGGCACGGCTGACCCGTCATCGCCCACTCCCAGGACCCCAGAGCCACTGCATCTGCCAGCTAGGTGCCCAGGGCGGGCCCGCCGGGGCACTCGAAGCTGGGCTGCCGGCCTCACGGGGCGCAGGGGAGGTGTGTCCTGCGGCCCCGCGCCCTGGTCCAGCTCCCGCCCTGGGGCCTTCCCGGCGCCTCCTCCAGGACCCTGGGCTGCATCTCTCCCTCGGAGCGGGGCGCAGTGGAGCCCCCCCCCCACACACGGGAGCCCCGCCCCCTGCGTTTCCTGCCCTGTCCCCAGTCCTCCCTGTGCAGGAAGACCACAGCGGATGTCCTCGGTGGCTGAGGGGCCGGAGAAGAGCCTGGCCTCAATGTCGGGGGCCTGCGTGGGACGGGGTGGGGGGTAGTGGGCAGCAGGGAGAGCCTGGGGTGTCCCCTGTTGGCCTCGCCGGCCCTAGTGGGTCCCTCTCTGTGGGCGGTAGGGGAGGGCGGGAGTGGGCCCTGCCGGGCGTGAGGCGAAGAGCCAGCCGGAGGTGGGAGGGTCAGGCCGGGCTCTGCAGGGGTCCAGAACACAGAGGGTCCAGGGCCGGGAGGGCCAGGGGCAGGCTGGCTGGCTCTGAAACCCGCTGCGGGGCCGGGAGCTGGGCCCCAGCGGGATGCCTCTTGTGTGCCGGCCTCGTGTGGGGCCCCGTGGGGGTCACCAAGGGAAGGGACCTCGGGCCTGAGCCTGGCGATGGCCTGGGGAAAGCGGGGTGTGCTGGGAAGGGGCAGGCCGAGAAGGCTCCCCCCACAGGGGGCCGGGCGGGACTGGGGCCGGTGGGGTGCCAGCCCCACCTTGGGCCCGTCCCCCTTCCCACGATATTCGGGGGTGAGGCTGGGCCGTGTCGGCCAGGCCCTTGTGTGGAGCACCGTCAGGAGGACCCCGGACGGGCTGGGGTTGGGGTTTGGGGTTTGGGGTTTGGGGTGAGCGCATCCCGGCACAGCCAGCGGTGACGGCCGGGCCAGCCATGAGTGGGGTGGGCGAGTGGAGCCGCAGCCCCCTGCCCCCCGCCTCCGGCCTGCCCGCTCAGGGGCTTCTGGATTCCATCAGGTGTCGCGGCCATCTGGCTGTGACATAACGAGGCGGGCCTGGGTCAGCGGGGTGACCTCCTGTGGCCCCGATGTTCGGAAATCCCCAAATCGGAATGACCCAAGAGACGGGCTCAAGACTGAGCGTTCCAAGGGGACCCCCTCCGACTACCCAAGGACCCGCTGTCCGCCGAGGGTGCAGCCTCTGGGCCCCAGACCCTCCTGGGGCCAGAGCGGTCCCCCCACCAGGGCCCCTCAAGGAGGGTGGAGGGCGGAGGGCAGAGGGCAGAGGGGAGGACAGCCCCGGGGACGAAGGACAACGTGGGACCCAGCGCGGCTCCCCGTGTGACCCTGGGCCCCCACTCCTGTGGGGCCAAGGGGCAGGGCTGCCCGCAGGACTCGGGGGGTTGCGGGGGACCCCGCCGGAGCCAGGCCCAGGCAGGAGGCTCCCGCAGCCGGAACCTACAACCCACAGTCACATTCCTGGAGCGGGTGTGGGGAGGGGTCCCTCCTGTCCCCAGGTTCAAAGTCTGACGGGAACAGGCCTAACGCCCTTCTTGTCCCTCCCCTCCAGGTGTGTTCTGGAAAAAAATACGCCTCAAAGTACACGTTGAAACCTCGGCACGAAAATAATGTCAGAAAGCAGGCACCCCTCCTCTGGGGCCGGTAGGGCTGGCGCCGGAGACCAGGCCCCGCGGCCCGGAAACCGCCTCGGGGGGCGGCTGTCCGAGCAGGCAGGCACGTCCGCACGGGGCTCCGGCCTCCACCACCGGCTCCTGCCTGCCCTCCGGGCTGCGCCGTCCCAGGGGCCGGGCCGGACATTCCAGCTGCCGGCAGGTCCAGGTGTCCGCCCAGGGCCTTGCCCTCGGGCCCTCATTCCGGCCATGTGACTCCCGACCAGCGTGGGGGGTTCAGGTTGTCAGCGGCCGAGCGGGAAGGGACAGCTCAGCCGTACGGCCTTTCCGAGCAGCCCTGCCCTTGGGGGACATGACCCACTGCCCCCGGGGGACCCCGCCCGGGTCCGCCGCAGCAGTCAGCTCCGGGAACTGAGTCTGGGTGTGGGGGTTGGGGGGTTCGGCACTGCCCTGGTCGGCCCCGGCCCCAGCCTGGGGCGTGGGGAGGCGAGCCGAAGACCCCAGCCAGCACCGGCCTCAGTTTCCCCTTGGTGACACACACAGAACTTCGTTGACCCTTGGCGTTGGTCCCCAAGGGTCCCCAATGGAAACAAAGCCTTGACCTCGGCCCTCAGAGAACAGCCAGACCCCCACACCCCAGGCCGCCCCTTCTTGGGGGCACGGCTCAGGCACCTTGGTACAGCAAGTGGGGTGCCCCTCGGGCCTGTGGGCGCCAGACCCCGACTTCCGGGTCCGTTTTCTGGGAGGGCGGCCGGCAAGCAGGCGCCGGGGCAGAGAGGCGGCCGGGCTGGGGGCGGGGCCCAGGCCGCCCGCGGCCTCACTGTGCGGTGCTACTGCCCCCGTCAGGCCGCCACCACCTGTGGCTTCAACCCGGCCGCCCTGCCCAGCCCGGCCCTGCCCAGTTCCGGGACCCCGAGTCCTGAGGGATGAGAGGAGCCCTGGCGGGGCCGGCGTGTCCCCGTTTTAACGGAAGGAGATGGGGACCCCCCGCGTGTCCCGTTGCCCCGTGCACGAGTGACCCAGAGCCCGAGGTCTCGCTTGCCAGTGGTGGAGGCCCTCTCTCGCTGAACTCCGACATCCCGGGGGGCCCTGAATGGGGAGGGGGCGCCAGCCCCCTCGCCCCTGCTTGCACCCCGTGTGCACACGCCCTTGAGGGGTGTCCCGGGCTGGAGCGAGGCCGAGAGGTGCGTTTCTTCTCCCGGTCAGGCTGCCCCGCCCCCTCGAGGGGACCAGGAGTCGGGGGGCCACTCTGTTGTGGGCTGTTTGCTGGCCCATCCCGGTGTTGCTGTGGCAACGCCGTGGGTGCGGCGGGGGGGGGAGCCATGCCTCAGAGGTGACTAAGTGTGCTGCGTCCCTGCCCAGATGGCCCCCAGCCCCCTCCCGGGACTCTCGCCCCGGCCCCCGGCCCCTGGCCCCCGGCAGGAATGCTCTGAGACCCCACGGGCGAGCACGTGCGCCAGCGAGCCTGGCCGGCGCCTGCCCCCCTCCTGCCTGCGGGCCTCCCCCTCCCGGACCACCACGGACCCGCCCACGTGGCCACGCTGTCCTCCTCCAGCCCCTCCTGGGGGCTCCCAGAGGCTTTCAGGGTCGCCCTGCTCTCCACCTGGTCCCCGAAACCACACTCCCTGTTGTGCACCCCACGCTCTGTGGGTCACTCCCTGGCCTTGGCCCCCCGACTGTCCCAGAGCCCCTCCCTGCTGCTCGGGACCCTCGGCCAGCACCCCCGGCTGTGGAGGGGGCTTCGGGCCGGGAGCAGAACCCCGGGCAGGTGGGCGGGCAAACAGAGAAGCCACAGGCCTGGCATGGAAAAGGCTTTAAATGGCCCTGGCAACCCCCGCCCGGCCCTCTTCTGGGGTCTGGGGGGCGCTGGCAGCCCCCCTGACCGGGGAAGTCAGGGAGCCTGGAGGCTGCAGCCCTGGCCGGGTCATCCTGACGGACGGGGACAGCTGTGCCCCACCTCCCACGGCTATTTCAGTTTCTGCGGGAGTCGGGGGGCGAGGGGGGGCTCCGGCATCTCTCAGGCAACCCGATAGCTCCGGAGGGAGGGCGTCCCTGGGGCCCCTCCGCTCTCTCCCGGGGCAGCTGTCGGCCCCGCGCTCCCCCGAGCCCCGAGGGAGGCTGGGACGCCTAGTGTTCCCGTTCCACACGGGCCAAGGGGCCGAGAGGGACTTGGCTGGGGCGGGAGGTGGGGACGGCAGGGTGAGGGCCGGCCAGGACCAGAGCCCGAGCCGCTCCGAACCCCGCTGGGGCTCCTACAGGGCCGGCTGGCCGGCACTTCCCGCCAGGTTGTATTTTTAGAGGGTGCCTTCTGGAGCGGGCACTGCCTCGTCCTGGGGCCACGGGGACAAGTCCGGCGTGGTCACGGGCCAGGCCACCCCGGGAGCCGGCGGCGAACCCAGCTGGTCCCAGGACCTGGGCACCGAGTTCTGAGTGGTGCTCCCCACACCCCCAGCCATGCCCGCCCCCGGGCAGCGGCCAGGGGGCCCCCAGGATCCCCCAAGGCTGAGCCTGGCAGGGCAGGGCACTGGCGACCCCGTCCTGCACACCCTCCTCCTGGGAAGCCCAGGGGCACCCTGGGGCCGCCCGCAGAGCGCTGGGAGGGAGTGAGTCTCGAACCCAGACCCTGAAGGGTACCCCCCATTGCAGGCCCGCACGAGCCAGGCCCCCAGGGACGGAGGGGAGCACGAACAAGGAACGGGTGCGGTGACAGTGGGAATTCTCTCTCTGAAAGGACGGAAAACCGGTGCAGCAGGGATGTGGGTGGTACCCCCAAATCACGGAGGGGAACAGGGGTGTCCCAGATGCCAGGGAGCAGCAGGAGGGCAGTGGGGCTGGGATGGGGCTTGCGGCGGGGCTGGGTCCTCTCAGAGGGCGAGGCTGAGCGTGGCCAACTCAGGAGCCACGTGACAGGCTGGCTCAGGGGTGACGAGAACCTTGGTGGCCTCCCCACTGTCCCCCAGGGGTCAGGGACCAGCCTGGTTGGACATGATCTCCCCCTGGCCAGCAGGGGCATGACCAAGGGGGCTGCTCTGGGGGGTCGCCCGCTCCGCAGGAGCCTGGACCGACTCACACTGGGGTGGACACCCCGAGAGCCCTCCGACCCTCGACCCTGGGGGACGGGGGCCTCCAGAGGACCCGCCATGTGCACTCGGCCCCGAGGACAGCCCAGAGCCACACCCAGCAGGGACGCAGGGTGGGCCGGGGACACGGGGCGGGGCATGGTGACTGACAGCCCTGGAGGCAGAGACCCAGGCCTCCCTCCACCCCAAGACACGTCTGGGGGACAGGCGGTCCGGGGGTGGGGGGCGGGGGCAAGCCCCAGGGTCAGCCCGTGTGGGACGGGCGCCCCCACCAGCAGGGACCCTCCCCTCCCTGGCCTGCACTATAGCCCCCACGTTTCAGAGAAACACAGTCAAGGCTGCAGCCGCCAGCGGCTCCCGGCGGCAAGGCCGCCCGCCGGAGCCCCCGCTCTCGCCCGTCCTTGCACGTCACCCTCGGCCCTCGCTCGGGCCCCGCTCCTCCGAGGTCCCGGAGGCCCGCTGGCGGCCAGTGTCCTGGCAGCAGAAACCACAGGGTGACCTTGGAGGACCGCAGGGCCCACCGACGCCCCCCTGCCTCCCCAGTGCGGGGTTCTGGGCCTTGGAGACCGCCTGTGACGACCCGCCCCTCCGAGGGCCCGGCTCCGTTCCCCCACCAGGGTCCCCAGCCCATGCAGGGGGGAACACCCAGACGCCCCCCACAGCCGCAGCCCCAAGCTGGGTGCTGTGTGCCCTGCTTCCCGCCAGGGCGCAAGGGGACACTCCCTGCCGTGTTCTGGGCGGGAGGTGGCCAGGCCGGGCTGCCCCCAGGCTCCATGTTGCGAGACAGAAACACCGTTTTGTCACCGGGGGCTGCCTCGGAGACACACGGGCTGCAGCCGGTCGTGGGGGCCCGTGGGCCTGCCCCAGCCCTGGCCCTCGGCTTGGGCAGCCAGCTCTCTGAGGGCGGCTGGGGCAGCCTGGGACGGGGAGCCGGGACCCCCTCCCCTGGGCACCCTGGCCTTCTCCAAGCACTGCCGCTAGGCCGTCCTGCCCGGCAGCAGCCGCTGGTCCCCAGCCCGCAGGGCTGCAGGAGGCCTGAGTCCCCCCCAGCCGCAGCCTGAGCAAGCACGGCGCGGAGTGGGGTGCGGGGTGGCAGGGGCAGCTTCGGGGCGCAGCCCGGCTCCCTCCCTCACACGCATGCATGCACACGTGTGCGCACACACATGCGTGCCGGCCCCCCGCCGCCCCCACTCTGGCAGCCGGCGCGGGGTTTTATTGCTGCTACAAATCAGATATCACACAGTTTGGGGCTGACGTGGCTTTTATAAGAATTATTTAGGGCCCTGGCCGCCGGTGAGCGGAGTCCCGGGGAGAACCTGGCAGGAACACCCAGCCGCTCGGGCCGTCGGAATTCCAAACACTTCGTAAAGCGCCGGCTCTCGGGGCCAGCACCTTGTTCTGTTTAAGGGGCGCCTCACCCCGCCCTGAGCCCGCCGCAGAGGCTCCTGGGAGGCCCCTCCCCCAGCTGGTGGGGGCGGGGGGCCTCCCGCAGCTGCGAGGCGAGGGCTGCCGGGGGGTCCTCCGCCGGCGCCTGCCCCCCACCCCCACCCCGGAAGCGCCCCCCAGGAGCCTTGGAGGCCCAGACCCTCTCGGTGGCCGTGCACACTGTGTGGAGTGTCCTCGTGCTTTCCCCACTGCCTCTGCCCAGGCCAGCGGCCCGGGTCTGCCACCGGCCAGTCCCCGGGGCCGCGGCGGCAGCCGCTGGGGGCCGCAGCCAGCTCAGGGGCCGGCCTCCAGGTGCCCCCGGCACCGTGCAGAGCGCCACGGGGCTGGTGGAGGGACGGCGTGGCGGGCGGCCCAGGGTCCCTGACTCCACGGCCACACGTGGGCGACGGGGCAGTGGGGACGTGTGTGTGGGGGGTCCGCCCCACGGACACCGCGCATCGACTCTGAGGACACTGTCACAGTCGCCCAGGTCAGCGACACGCCCCGTGACGCCCCTCCCCTGCCCTTGCAGGCCCCGGCGTCGGGACGAGGGGAGTGGGTCGGAGAAGAGGGGCCGAGCTCCACCCACACGTCAGCCCACAGGGCACCCCACAGTGGGGCTGCCCCGGGGAGACTCCCAGGAAGCCCCAGAGTGGCACCCACACGGGGAGGAAGGGCAGTAACAGGGTTCCTGTGGGAACCTGCGACCAGCCCTCCCTCCCGCAGCCCCCCAGAGCGGGGGTGCCGGCGACCTGGGACCTGCAGGCCGGGAACCTGACGGGGACCTTCCGCGTGTGGCTCCGTGCAGCAGGGCAGGGGTGACCCGGCTCCGGAGGGAGGGACGGATGGAGGGACCTGGAGGGACCAGGGGCAGCAGGTCGGCCGTGGGGACCTGCGGGACCCCTGTGGAAGGGATGTCCCCTGGGTGCCAGCTGAGGCGGCCACACCGGGGCCCTCGAAGCCGGGTGGGCAGCAGGCAGCTGTGTGCCGGGAGGGCGCCCCCGGCCCCTGGGCCTGGGCCCCGCGTGGGGAGGGAGGCGGGCTCCCCCTCCCCCCTCCTCACGACGTCAGGGCTCCAGCATCCGCCCCGTGAGGCCGGGGCCGATCAAAGCCAGATGTGGGAGCGGCAGAAAAACGCTGATTATTTTGACTAGGAAAAGCCCTATTTACGAAGAAATAATGAAGTGATTTGGGGGGATTGGTGTTGGGGATGATCTCAGCAGGGAGGAGTGGACACAGACGCCGCACGGGTCGCCTGCGGGGTCCCGTGGGGGGGGTCCCGGGACAGCTGCTCCCCAGGCCAGTGGCCCTGGTGTCCCCCCAGGCTCCCCACAGGCGTCTCAGGGTGTCCGAGGCTGAGCCCCGTGGGGTGCAGCTTGCCCGGCTGAGCCAGGCACGGACCCGGAGAGAGGTTCCTGGGTGGGAGGCAGGCCAGGCCCGTGCCCCTGTCACCCAGGCAGCTAAGGTGGGAGTGTGGGCACGGCCCCACCATGGGGGTGCCCTCACGCACAGCGGAGGGGCAGGGCCCGCCACCTGCCTCGGACAGAGTCCGGGCGGTGGGTGGCGTGGGCCGCGGGGCCGCGGCTGCGTGCACACTGCGGGGACTCCGCTCCCCGAAACGCGGGCGGCCCTGCAGGGCACTGGGCCGAGCGACAGGACCCGGTCGCCACAGGCAAGCTGCGTGCGTGCGTGTCACCCGGGGCCTGTGCCACACAGCGCCCGCAGACCGTGGCGGGTCCCGGGTCGGGGGGCACTGGCAGGGGCTGCCGGGGGCAGCACGGTGCTGTTCCAGAACCGTCCTGGTGGCCGACCGGCGCTGTCCATGGGGGCCCCAGGGTGTGAGCTCTGCTCAGCCGAGCCGCTGAGGGGGACCAGGCTGCTCACGCCAGCGTCCTGCCCTGGGACGGCGGAGGGTCCCCCGCCCCTTCACTGCAGCTGCATGCCAGGGGCCCCGCCTCAGGCGGGACGGCCACGGTGCTGGTGGCAGGGGGCCAGCACCACCCAGCACCTCCCTGGCAGCCCCCGGGACCCCCGCCCACCCGGTCTGACCCCTGCCTCCGGCTCCCAGGGACGGGCCGCCAGGCTCCCCGTGGTCCACTTGCTTGTTCACTCGGTCCCCTCGATCTGGACCCACAGGAAGGCACGGAGGTGGGAGACTGAGCCCAAGGTCATGGTCACCCCAGAGCTGCCCTCACGGGGCCTCGTTTCTTCAGCTTCTGCAGCCTCAGGACCTGAGGCAGGAGCGCAGCGGGGTGGGGTGGGGGGGCAGGAGGCAAGAAGGCTTCGGACCACCTCATGGTCGGGGGCGGGGGGCCGGGCCCGGCAGGCGGGGTGGAGCCCTGCGGCGAGTCCCTGTGGGGAGTCCTTTGGAGACGGGGTGGCAGGTTGAGGCAGCCGGGCCTCACACCACCGGGAGCTGCTGGGTACCCTGGGGTGCGTCTGTGGGTCTCAGCCCTGGGCCCGAGGGGTGAGGCCCATGGGCTCCGGCCCCAGAGTGGACAGGCGGCCGGCCCGGCCCCCGTGGTCCTTCCCTAGCAGGCCTCTGCCCTTCCGCCTGCCCCCCCGGCCGGGGCCTCGACACTCCTGCAGAGTGAACAGACCCCCGCAGTGCGGCCAAGGGGCAAGGGGTGAGCTCCGGGCTCTCCTCCGCCCCCCAGCTGGGCCGACCCCAGCGCCCGGCAGGAGGCGCCCGCAGGGGGCTCAGGGCCCCTCTCCCGGCTCCAGCCCTGGGAAGGACACCCCACACAGGCGGGCACCCACCCTGAGCCGGGAGCCTGGGGGGGCACAGGGCGACTGGCCAGCCCCCTCTCGAAGCACTGCGCCTGGGGACGACGGTGGGGAGCGACCCCGCCGAAGGCCCACCTCCTGGATCCTGGCACGCCACCCCCGGCCCCTGTACTCCCCCCCTCACTGCCCTGCCCGACCCTAGCATTCACGCAGGAGCTCTGCCGGCCCTGGGTCTCGGGGGAGGCGGAGGGCTCTGGGGCTGGGGCGTCCTCCGTGCTGGGCCTTGGGGGCCCAGGCCTTGGGGGCCTGGGTACAGCACGGGCTGCACGGCAGAGCCAAGGCTGCCCGGGGGCGGAGCCGTGTGGGGGCAGCGGGGCAGGAAGGGCGGCCGGTGAAGGGTGAGATGCCCCCCCACCCCCGGCCTTGAGTCGGGGTCCTCAGGGCCGCGGGGCCCCGAGAGCTGTTTCTCCAAGGAAAACACCGTGGCCGCAGCCTCCAGCCTGCTTCCGGGCCGCCCCGTCGCTTTAAATCAACACTCGAGAGCGGGGTGGGCCCGGCAGGCGGAGGGGTGCCTGGCGCCAGCGTCCTGTCCAGGTGTCCCCCACCCCCGGCAGAGGGGGTGGCCCGGCCAGCTCCCCCATCCCCGTCTCCCCTTGCAGCCTCCGGGGAGGAGCAGGGCCCCGGTCCCCACGGACTCGCTCCTGCCCGCTGCACAGCCCTCCAGCCCCCCCCCCCCCCCCCGACACCTCCTCCTCCTCCTCCTCTGTCCGGGGAGAGAGCAGCCAGGCGGCCGGGGGTGGGGGGCTCTCGGCACAGAGCTCAGACCAGTAGGGCTGCGGACGGGCCCGTGGAACCTGAGACGCAGGGCACTGGCCGCCTGGGCGCCGCGGCCACCGTCATGCCCCACTGGCCTCGGGCCGGGGCTCCGTGGTGGGGCCGCCTCCCCAGTTCCCAAACAGCACCTCCCTCGGGCCCCCGCCCCCCCAGCACCCACCGGTCACGCAGAACCGGAGCCTCGGCCCAGAGGGGTCGGGGCCGGCGTGGCTCCAGCCAACCCCCCCACCTGGAGCCGGCCCCCCGGCGTGCCCACGTGGGGCTGGGACGCAGGTGCCCCTCCTCGGCGCGGCCGCGGGGACAGAGGGACGGAGCCACTGGTTCTGTCACACGGGGCACTTTTATTGGGGCGTCAGCCCGTCACAGGCCGAACCAGCCAGGGACGCCCCCGCGCCGGGGGTCGCTGCTCTGCCTCCTCCGCTGCTCCTCCAGCAGCTCCTCCCGGGCGCTGTCCTCCGCGCCTGGCGTCTTCTCGGGGAAGAGGTCGGGGAACGTGAAGGTCTGTCCGTGAGCCTGCGGAGGGAAGGCCAGGGCTCCAGCACGGCCGGCTCCGGCCGCCCACGGGGGGGAGGGTGGGGGGCGCCGTTCGGCCTGGACAGAGTCTCCCCACCCCGCCCCGTCCATCTGCCAGGGCTGGGCCCCGCCCGCGGGCCGGTACCTGGTTCTGCCCACCCTCCCCGCACATGGCCCTCGTGCCCAGCGTCTAAAACAACGCCTGGGCACTTTGCACACCAGGGCCCGCCTTCCGGGGCCACGCTCCGGTCCCACTGCAGGCCCAGCAAGCCCCTGCCCCCCAGCTCAGTGGGCCCCTGGGGCGGGGGAGGGAAGACCCCCACTCCCAGGCGCAGTGGGAGAGGAGAGGACGTCGACAGGGTCGGCAGGCAGGGACGGTGGGGGCGGCACGGGGGCTGGGGCCCTCCGGCCTGAGGAGCCGGCAGGCCGGGCTCGGTCCCCGCAGACCCTTGCTCTGGGCAGAAACGTGGATGTGGGCAGGAGCCCCCCGAGAACGCGAGGCCTGTGCACGCGGGTCACGTGGCGCGGGGCGCGGGCCTGCGGTGATGAGAAGCAGCCGCGGCGCGCTCGGTAGCCAGCCCGCGGGAGGATTATCTTACACATTTCAGACCCTTTTTTTTCTCTTTTAAAATACCAAAGGGCAACAGTTTACGTGCAGGGCTGGCTGCCCAGAACGGGGGGTTTGTGTTTAATATATGGAGGTGCTTCTGCTGGTTTTCTGGGGCGGGGGAAACCAGAGTGACATTTTGAACGTAAACACGAAGATGGCGGTTTGCAGCAGCAGCGCGGGGAAGGCGTGCGGAAGGGAGGGGCGAGTCCGGTTCCTGCCGGCAGGGACAGCTGCGGCGGTGCCCCGCGGCCCCTTTCCGGAGAGCTCACCTTGTGCTTTCAAAAACAAGACTCTCAAAGAGCAATCTGATAGCGGAGAAGTACAAAAAAGGAGAAAAATGCCATAAAAACGGAGAAACCGGCCCTGCCGGAGCCCGGGGGCCCGGGCGGTGGTCTGCTGGGGCTCGCCCCTGCGCCCGGGGCCTCCCTCATTCCTGCGCGGCTGTGTCACCGCCGGCCCCGGCTGCGGGCCGTGCGGGCCCGGCGCCGGCCGGACTGGGTGGGGGCCCGAGGAGATGCTTATCCGGTTGTCTGAGGAGGGAGAAATGCGGGTCCCCCCCCACCCGTGGGACCAGCCTGTCCGCGGCGGCCATCTCCAAGTAAACCCGGTGACTGAACTTGTCCTTCCCATCGACCCTCCATGTGTGTGCTTCACAAGCAGCGGTTTTCAGAAGCTCCGGGGCGGGGGGGGGGGGGGCCCAATGAGACGGGCCGGCAGAGGACGGGCCACAGAGGGGGACCCCCTTCCAGGGGTGCAGGCTCAGACTCCTGGCTGTGTGCAGGGCTGGCACATGTCTGCAGGAGCCCGGGGGAGGGGGTGTCACGAAGGTGACCCCGGAGCAGCAGGGCTGTGTCCCGGCCGGCAGCCTGCACCTTGTGGCCGGCCCCCCTGCAGCTGCAGCCCCCGGGCCTGCGTGCCCCTCGGTCCGGGGTCCCTGAGTTGGGGGGCGGAGGTCAGGGAGAGCTCAGTGAGCGAGGCTCGGACAACGCAAAAGCCACTTCTGACCGCAGCTCTGCTGTGCGGGGCCTTGTGGCGGAGGGGGGCACTCGGGCTGCCCCCGGCCGGGCCCCTCGGGAGGACACCCCCCCCCCCGCCGCGGGAGAACTTGGGGCACAGCACATGCCGGGCCGGACAACCTTGGGCCCCGTTCGGGACGGCAGCTGTGGCCGTTTCCCGGGGAAGCCGCCATTCCACCCCGGCCCCTGACGAGCTGCTCCTGAGGCCCCGATCGGGGCTGCGGGCGCAGGGTTCGCAACAGCGCTACTGCCATCTAGCGGCCGCCCGCCCCGGCTCCTGGGGGCCTGCCCGCACGGGAGCCCCCAGGTCCCCAACCCCCGGGGTTTGAAACGGGAGCCCCCCAGGTTTGAAACGGGAGCAGGGGAGTCCACGGCAGCCCCCCAGGTTTGAAACAGGAGCAGGGCAGCTCACAGGAGCCCCCCAGGTTTGAAATGGGAGCAGCACTGACCCCGGGAGGGCCCCCGCACTGGGGAGGAGACCGTGCCAGGGTGCGGGGTGTGGGAGGGAGTGCACCAGTGTGGGCCCCGCAGTCCCACTGAGGGGGGCGGTGAGCAAGGGTGCGTCCGACCGCCCCCAGCCCTGGGCCTGCTCAGTGAAGGCTCCTGTGGCTGGAGCCCGCGCCTGGAGCCCCGGCCGGCCGGGCAGGAGCCGCGGGGGCAGGCGGCGCCCGCGGGGCCACAGCCCCGCGGAGGGGCGGGATACCAGCCCGAGGCCCCGGCAGCGGCGAGCACCCCAAGGCAGGGCCGCCTCCCGCCTGGGACCCGTCCAGGGCCGGCCCTCCCGAGCAGGCGGCCCCCGGGGCTCAGCGTGGTCTGGTTTCTGTCAGAGCCCAAATCCCCGGGCCTGGGTGGGCCTGCTCTGCCCGCAGCACGTTCCGAGTTCAAAGGCTCGACGGGGGTGGCCCCCGAGACGTTCCAAAGTGCCCCAGCCCGTCTCCTCCCACTGGCTTAGCTGTGCTTTGAACCCCGGCCCCTCCTGGGCTGCGCTGTGGATTAGCGCGGAGGCAGCCGCCCCGGGACCCTGCCCCTCGAGGCCTCCCCGGCCCGAGGCAGCGGCTGCACAAACACGGCCCCCGCCCCCGGCCAGGGCGCTGCCGCCCGCCCGGCCAGCCATGCGGTCACACTCACCAGCTGCACGTAGGCCACCTTGTAGTCCGGCGTCTTCACCCGCACGTTCCTGTGGTCCCTCTTCCTGCCGGGACCTGGGGGGCAGGCGGGGGGCACAGATGCCACACTTGTGAGCGCTCAACCTCTGGAAGGACACGCCTGCGAGAGCCCGCTGGTTGCACCCCGAGGTGCCACTTCCAGTGCACAGGCTGTGCCCCCCCGGGCCCAGCCGCAGCCCCCGCAGCCCCCCGCCCGTGTCTGAGATGACTCGGGGGGCCGTCTTCCCGGCACCCCCGCGGGCCCCCGGCCTCAGGCTGCAGGCCCCGGGTGGGCGGGCGATGGGGCCCCCAGGAAGGGCCCAAGGGTGGGCTCAGGGGAAGAGAGCGCGTCGGCCGTGCCCAGAGGGGCCGGGGGGGGGGGGGCAGCCACCCCGCCCCGGCAGGAGTGCAGCCCTAGACGTCGCCCGAGCACTGTGCCTCGGTTTCCCCCTGTGCCGAGAACCAGGCCCGCAGAGCGGCCACGAGGACGGCAGGGGTCAGGGGCGTGGGGTGGCACAGCCGTCTGCTGGGGAGGGGGCAGGAGGGGAAGGGGCCCACCCACACGACAGGCGCAGCCCTGCCCGGCGGGCACCCACCGTGCTGCACCCTGGTCCGCACGGCGGCCACGGGCACACCGTAGATGCGCTCCAGGTAGTTCCGCAGGTCCACCCTGGTCATCCTGGCAGGGAGGGGGGGCGACGGGGACCGTGAGCCACACCGGACCGGCCCCCAAGGGCAGTGACCGGTCCCCACCCAGCACTCCCCCCGGGACCCGCCAGCTCGGGGGCGATGGAGGGCCGGCCCGGGCTCCCTGGACTAGGCCGGCCCCATCGCCCCCCCCCCTGTCCCCCCCCACTGGCCCACGCTGGGGCCAGGCGGCCGAGCTCCAGGGACTCTCCAGAGGGAAGCCACGGTCTGCGAGTGCCCCCTGGCTGCCGGGAGCCCGGGCCGGCCCGAGTCCGAGGCCCTGGGGTGGCCCGGTGTGCGGCCGCCGCCTCACCGCACGGCCCGAACCCGCATTTCTGAAAAGCAACTGTCTGTCGGGTTGGGTCTTGCTCCCTTCCCACCTCGAATGTGTCAGCAGCTCAGGCCCTCGGCCTCCCCTGCCCCTGCCCCTGCCCACCGGCGCCCCAGGGGCACGCTGAGGCCGGGCCACACGGGAGCAGTGGCACCGGGGGCTCCGGGCGGCGCCCTGCAGCGAGGGTGGCGGGTAGGCCGGGCCCCTGGGGCGAGCACAGGCCTGGTGGAGGGCCGGGCTCTGGCCCCGTGTCACAGCAGCTCTGGGGGCCGGGCCCAGCCTTGGGGTGGGGGTGGGGGTGGGGGGCACGGTGACCCGACCCTGCAGGAAGGGCAGGAAAGAAACCGGCTCCCCACCCGGCCTCTCCAGGTGGAGGGCGCCCGGCCGCCTCGGCAAACAGCGGGCCTCTGTCAACATCGGCAGAGCTTCCGCGGCGGGAGGCCGGAGGCGGGAGGGGGCTGAGCCCCCACCGTGGCGGGCGCCCGCGGACTCACTCCATGGGGATCCGGAACTGCACGGTGTCCTCGGGCTGGGCCACGCCGGGTCGCACCAGCTGGATGAAGAAGTTGGTGCGGAACACGCGGAGCTGGGGGCCGCCCAGCTGGTAGAGCGGGTACCTGCGGGGGAGACAGTCCACACCGTGGCAGGGCGCCGCCCCACAGCCCCCGCCGCCACTCGCTCTCGTGGTTCTGCCCAGCGTGGGCGGTCACCCCCTGGCCCCGGCCCCACCTTGGGGCGACGTGGGCTGGTGGCCCTGAGGCTGGCCTTCGGAAAGGGGCCGGTGAGCCATTCGAGAAACGACCAGAGGCCACAGAGAGCGTGCTCCCAAGTCCCCGAACAGGCCGGTGGTGAGGCGCAGACACGGCGTGCGCTCCACGTGACCGTCCCACGGGCACATGGCCGTCCCAGGAGCGGAGTGGACCCCACCTGGGACGGGCCCACTGCCTGCAGGGGTCGCCCACCGACTCCCTGGTGCCGGCTGAGGTGGGACGGCTGCGGGGACATGAGGCTCGCAGGTCACCAACCCCAAGCTCACCCCGAAACCCCCCAGGGTGGGCAGGCTGGGAGCCCAAGGGCAGGTCTTGGTGGGAGGTGGGTGCTGGGAGCCTCACTGTGGAACTGGGCCGCCCCCGGGGGCCCATCGGCAGCGCTCAGCACCGAGGAAGGGGCTCGCTGGGGCCACATCCCACGCTGGCTCTCGGCCCCCACGTCTGGGGAGGGTGAGGAGGGCCAGGGGGTCAGAGGACCTGGGCAGGGATGGTGGGGGGCTCCCCCAGAGTGAGGCTTGGGCTGGGATGTGTGAACTGAATGTGTGAACTGAATACCATCTCTTTGGGGCACGTGGGTGACCGAGGCAGCCCGTGGTGGCCACCCCGGCAGGACCTCCTTGCGGCAGGGCCCCTGCAGGCGTGAACATTGCTGGGGACTGGGAAGGCAGGTGGGTCTGAAGGGTGCGGGGCCTGCTGGTTTTACCCTTGCGGGGGGCTCAGGCTGACCCCTACCCGCCCAGGGGGCTCTTTTCCCCCGTGGTGACCAATGGCAGCGCTCGCTGTGAGGGGCAAAGGCTGGGGCCCAAGGGTCACTGTGGGAGTGTGGGGGTGCTGGCTCAGACCCTCCAACCTCTCCAAGGCACCCCACCATCTGGGGCCGGAGGGCTGTGCTCAGCTTCGGCCGGAGAGAGGCCCAGCGTGAGGGTCCAGGTGAGAGGCGGAGGCCAGCAGGGGCCAGCGTGCCCCTGCCCCCACGCTGAGCCCCAGGCCCTCCCAAGGCCCCTGCCTGCGGCCTGGGACACCGCCCCCCCAACTCGGGAACAGCCCGAGCCGCTCGCTGCCCTCCTGCTGGGTCCTGGAACACAGCTCCCTGGGCCTCCTGGAGGCCCAGCGCCCCCGTGGGGCCCACCCCTGGTCTCCGGGTGGTTTCACCCGGCCCCTGCCTCCCTGACCGCTCCCGCGGTGTTTCGCAAGCACCTCGACCTAACATCTCGCAGGCAGGGCTCTGAATCTCTCCTCTCTCCTCCAAACAACAGGCTGGCTGGCTGCCACCAGCCCTCCCGCCCTGTGGCCCCGAGGGTGACTCATCCGGGATCCCACCCTCTCCCTCCCCCCTGCCTCATGGCTCCACTGCAAGTACTCCCCTCCAGGGCCTCCCTGGCCAGCGAGGGAGCACGTGCACTCAAGCTGGGCCCCTGTCCTGGTTCCCTTCCTGCCTGCACGTCCTTGGCCTCCAGGGCGGCCTTGGGGGCAGCCTTGAGGGCCTTGGCTCGGAGCTCCCATTCCTTGAGGCCCCTGCCCCTTGCAGGCAGCGGCAGAAAGCCGAGTCCCCTCCTCGGGGCCCCCCCTGTGCGGTCCCGCTCCCCAAATCCACACCCTGGCCCAGCCATGGAGTCTGCTTCCACGCCTGTGCGGGGGTGGGGGGGTAGGGAGAGTGGGGGCGCCCCTCACTGTGTGCTCTCCAGGGTCAAGGGCATGCAGCGTGCATGTATGCATTCGCTCCCTCATTTATTCATGCTTCGCACATGCATAAACTCAGAAGGCCATCTGTTCCCGGGGCTGAGGGATCCCTACTTAAGCCCACTCACTCACTTATTCACGCAATCACACAGGCAACAGTCACGAGGCCTCCGGTTCCCGGGGCCATGGGATCCCTGCTTAAGCCCACTCACTCACTTATTCACGCAATCACACAGGCAACAGTCACGAGGCCTCCGGTTCACGGGGCCATCGGCTCTCCACTTAAACCCACTCATTCACTTATTCACGAGTTCGCTCGTGCATGAATTCACGAGGCCTCCTGTTCAAGGGGCCCTCTGATCCCTGCTGAACACCAGGGTGGTCGCCCGGGCAGCGCGGGGGAGGGGCGGGTGGCGCGCGGCGCGGCCCCGCCCCAAAGCCGCGCGGGCGGGCGGGGCCGACCCTCGGGGGCGGGGCTTGCCCGGCGGAGGCTGGGCTCCGCGGCCGGGCCGGCCCGCACCCGGCCTGGCGTCCGGATGGGTTCGCACACGTGGCCGCGGGGGTGGCGGCGTAGGCTGCGGGACCCGGACCACGCTCCGGCCGGCCGCGCCCCCCTCCCCAGCCCCCCTCCCCGGGCCTGGGTCCCCGGCTCCTTGACTGTGACCGTGAAAGCCCCGCCCCGCGCGGGCCGCCCTACTCACAGCACGTTCCGCGCCATCGCCAGCTTCCGGTCCGCGGGCAGAAGGAACGGCGTGCGCGGCCCGCGCGGCCTCTGGCACAGCGCCCCCTGGCGTCCGGAGGGCGCGCCCCCGCCCCGCGCGGCGGGCCTTGCCCCTGGAGACCGCCACACCTGAGCCCCACCCACCGACCAGGAGCCCAGGCCCGGGTCCCCCGTAGCTGCCTCTCCCCGTTCCCCCACTCCCCCGGGCTGGCCCGTGCCTTTCTGCACCTGCAACACACTCCGCAGGGCAGGGATAGCGTTGACAGGGAGTGTCAAGCCAGCCACTGGGAGAGAAAGGGCCCAGTCAGCGGCTGTGGAGAAGCAGCAGGCCGGCCTGTAGGCTGGGGATGGGACCCAAGAGGGCAGCAGGGTGTGAGGCCTGGTGGCTGCCCCAGGGAGAGCAGGGGAGGCTGCAGGGAGGCGAGCACGTGTCCCTCCGAGAGGCCCAGCTTTGGGGCGGGGACTGCAGGCCTCCCCCCGGGTGTGCTTGCTGATGGGAACGGCACAGTGGTCTCGCCTAGGACCCAGGCACTGCAGAGGATGACCGATGGGCGCAGGGCAGGGCTGGGTGGCGAGGGTGGGCTGCACTTGCCTGCTGGGGTCAGGCGGGGGGGAGCCCAGCTGTCCCCTGCTGGCCGCCAGGCCCACCTGGAGGAGATCCGGTGGAGGGGACAGGTCAGAAGGGCCACTGTGCTGGGGGCCAGGACTGGGGCCAGGCCTGGAGGACCAGCAAGGGGCTGGGAAGCAGGGTGGAGCACAGAGGGGCCCCCCTCACACCCGCCCGGGGCAGGGGTCCCGAGGGCTCTCTCCTTCTTACAAAGCGCCGGCTCCCGGGCCAGCGTCTAACCGGAAGGTGCCATGTCGCTCACACAGAGGTTGCTGGAAATTGGGTTCCGAGTTGTGTGAGGCAGACGAGGGGGGCGGTGGGTTTGGGGGCCCCGCTACGTTGCAGGCCCCTCAACGCTCAGGCCTGGCCTCTGCTGATCCTCCAGCTGGTGCCTCCCTGCCAGGCCTGGGCTTTCTGAGCTCAGCGGAGGGTCCCCCTGTCCCCCCTGCCCTGAGGCAGCGGTGCCCGGGGAGCGCATGGCCGCCCCCACTGCCCCCTTCTCCGTGCTGTCTGCCCTCGAGTCGGTCACGCCGCCGCCGCCGCCGGGCTTGCCCCTCCTGACTTCTCCAGCAGGTCCTCCCCGGCCGAGGGCTGCCAGTTGAAACAGAGGACGCCCAGCTGACTTTGAAGCTAGCTAGGGAGGGTGTGTCATGGGCTGAGTCGTGTCCCTGCCATTCACTCCCGGAGCCCTGACACCCCAGGACCTCGGAACGTGACTCGGCGTTGGGGTCCTTAAAGAGGGGGTTCAGCCTGGCTCCATTCCGCCTTGCTGGACGGGGCCACTAGAATGGGTTCTGATGTACGGGACCTGTGTTCTTGTCAGAACAGGGGACCGGGATGCAGGCACGCACAGAGGGACGCCCATGGGGGGACGCCCGTGGGGGGACACAGGGAGGGGACGGCCGCCTGCAGGCCAGGAGAGAGGCCTCGGGGGCACCAGCCCTGTGACAGCCGTTCCCGGACTCCAGCCCCCAGGATGGGGCCCCTGAGGGTCTCTGGTCCGAGAGGCCGCCTGTGGGACTGGGCGATGGCCGCCCCGGCAAACCCGGGAGAGTGCTGACGTTTCCGGTGGATTTCCACTGCATGGAATGTGTTCCTTATGCTCCGCTCTTGTCCATCATGCTCAACTCAGAACCTTTTCCCAGATCGCCATCTGCCTTTTCGTCGTTCCAGCCGGCCCTGCTGAGGTGTGTGGCACACTCAGCGTGCACGCCTGGGGCGCACGGTCCCACGGCCCTGACCCCGGGGAGGGCCGGCGCCTCTGGTGCCCGGGAGTACCCTCAAGGGCCCCGCGTGCGGTCCCTTCCCCCTTCCCTGCTCGCCTCCCCCCTTTCCCAAGCACCCGTGACCTGGTCAGCTTGCACTTTATAGAGTTTTCCATAAATGGAAGCATCGTATATACTTCTCGTTTGGCTCCTTTCCCCAGAATGACTATTGGGAGACGCCTCCGTGCCTCGCGTGCATCGGCCCGCATTCCTCCGGCCGCCGCGGCGCGGACGCGCCCGCCGTGGACGTTTGATGGACGTTTGGGCCGTGTCCAGTGCCGGACGGCGGAAAACAAAGCCGTGTTTACGTCCATGTGAAAGTCTTTACAAGGACAAGCACTTCCTTTTCTCGTGGGGAAATGCCGAGGCGGGCGCCCGGGAGGGAGGGCTGGGTGTGCGGACGGGGCGAGGGGAGAGACTCTGCCGAAGGGGTCACCTCGCGTTCCCGCCCGCCCTCCCCGCCATCCTGCGCACGCACGCACGCGCGCGCGCGGCCGCTCTCCTGGGCCGGGGTCCTGCGGCGGCCGTGCGCGCTCCCCCGGTGCGCGCTCCCCCGGTGACCGAGGGGTCCTCGAGTTCTCGGCGCCCCGGCCGCCCATTCGTCTTGTTAATGAGGTGTCACTTCTAATCTGTTGCCCATTTTTTAAAAGCGGGTGGTTTGTTTTCTTATTATTAAGTGTCTGCACTTTTTTTTCCTTGCGGGCGGTGGGGGGAGGCACGTTTATTGTTCATTTTCCCTTTTCTGAGCATTCTTTATGTCTTCTGGGTCACGTCTGCATGGGAGAGTCGCCGGGCAGACGCTTTCCTCCGGCCCCTGCCTTCCCCTTGCCTTGCCTTGACAGGGTCTTTTACGGAGCAGGTCGTAAACCTCCTTGATGCCTTCCAGGGCCCCGGTGCGCTCTCCCGGGGGGCCGTGCTCGGGGGGGCCGTGTCCGGGCGCTCGGCCCGGCCCACGCTCTCCGAGGGTCTCTCCCGGGGGCAGGCCTCCTCCCATCCGCAGGCCTCCGCTCCGTGTTGGGTTGGGTTTTGGCCGCTGCAGCGCGAGGGGCGATTCCAAGTTACTGTTCCTGCCTGTGCTGCACGTGGCTCCCCCCCCCCCCCCGACGGCCCGGCCCAGCTCACGGGACCAGCAGCCACGTCCACAGGATGTGGGGGTGACTCCTGGGCCCCGAGTTCCACCAAACTCTTGACCTGTTTGAGTGTCTTTACACCGAGACCGGTCTGTGTTCGTGACTCTAATCTCGGACTGACTCGGAGAGGGTCAGCGTGACTCTTCCCCTCGGCCAGGGTCCTGTGGGCGCCTCTGGGTCCCCTGCATTTCCACAGGGACCCACAGGGCCTCCTCTCGGGAGGGGGGCCTCCTGGGGGTTTGCGATTGATTGGCCTCTGTCGGCAGGTCGGAGGGGGACCTGCCTTCCCCACAGGGCTGACGGGGTCTCCCCGCCAGCAACCATCACGGGTCCCTCCTCTGCTTCTCCCACTGATGTTCCAAATCTTTCCCGGTGTAGGTCTTTCACCCCCTTTCTCAGTTTTATTCCTGGTTTTGTATACTATTTGGAAGTGGCACCTTTTTTTTTTTTTTTTTTTAAAGATCACCATCTGAGTGTTCATGGCTGTTTTCCAGAAATCTGAGGGACCTGGAGTGTCGGCCTTGTGTCCCGAAGCCTCGCCCAGCTCGCCCGAGAGCCCCTCTGGCTTTCCCCGGAGGCCCCGTGGGGCGAGCCGACTGGGCTGGGTTGTCTGCGGCGAAAGGGGCTTCGCCTCCAACCCCTGAGAGTGTCCCCCCCTCCACCTGCGCACCGGCAGCCCCTCCCACGCAGGGCCCGGGGGCTGCGCGGTCGCCCAGGGTGGATCCCCTGTCTCTCCCCACGAGGCGAGGGGCCCTGCGAGGAGGAAGCCCCCCCACCCCGGCCCGTGTGTGCCGAGACCTTTATGTCCTCGCTCTTTTAACACGGAGCGCGGGCGCTGCATTGTGGGCCCCGACGGCGCTGACCCCGGCTTTGGGTTTCTTCCCTTGTCGCGTCTGTGCGCGCGGGGGTCCCGACCCCGCCTTCGGGGCGTGACCCGCACACCCGTTTCCTGGGCTCCCTCCGCCGAAGTCGCGTTTGGGGCGTCTGCGCCCGGGGGGTGGAGGGCACCGGCCACCCGCAGCTCTGTGTCCCTCCGCCGTCACCGGGGCCGGTGATCGGGCGGGTGGGAGGTGCAGCCACCGGGAAGGGGTCCGTCGCCCCTCGCTGCAGGGTCTGCATGTGAGCGCCACCATTTCCCCGGGAAATGCTGGGCGGGGTCCGCCGGGAAGCCGTGCGGGCCTGGAGTTCTCTTTGTGGGGAAGGTATTTTTTTGTTTTGCTTTTCAGGGGGAAGTTTTTAACGACGCCCTTTCCTTTCCGAGGGAGCTTTCTGACCGGCGGCTGTGTTTTTTTTCAGGCAGTGGGGTCGTTGCCCCGGGCCTGTCCCCCTTTCCCACCCCCCCACCCACCCCCGTTTGCAAGCGGCTGTCCCTGGGGTTCCCCGGGGACCCCGTGCTGCCGGTGGTGCCGAAGGGGCAGTTTGTGGGTGTCCCTCTGGTCTCCTGATCAGGGTGGGGGGGCGACTAGAGCTTTATCAGCTTGGGTTGCTGTTTTCAAAGCAGCACGTGTGGGCTTTGTCTGCTTTTTTTCCTGATGTTTCCCTTTTCACGTTCTCCATTTTGTCGACTTCCACTCCATCTGCACGATTTCCTGCCTTGCGCTTTCTGGGGATTCAATCTGCATGTTTTTCTGTAACCCCGAGGGCGGGAGGGGGCCGCGGACCGAGGTTACTTTCTCACTCCCCCGCACCGCAGGCCCTCCGGGCGCCCCAGCCCCCCTCCCCGTCCCCCCAGCGCGGCCCCCGGCCCCGGCCTCCCGGATCATTCCGCCCAGAATACTTCCTAGGCCCCCTCCTGGCTCTCCGTCAACTCATGGATCATTTAGAAGTGTGTTATTTCGATTCCAAATACTTGAGCGTTTTCCAAGGATCTTTCTGTTATTGATTTATAATTTAATTCCTTACGGTCCAAGAACATAATCTGTGTGACTTGAACCCTTCTCAACTTATTAAGTCTTGTTTTATGGCCCAGAGCGCGGTCGATACTGGGGAGTGTTCCGTGCGCCCCGCGAAGGAATGTGGGCCCCGGGCGGCGTGTTCCACACACGCCAGCCGCCGCGCCGCCCGTCTCCCCCACCCCCGCTGGGCGCCCGCCCGCGCGGCCGGGTACCCGTGGAGAGGGGGTACTGGCCGCTGCCCCCCCAACTGTGGTCTGGTCGGCTGCTCCTTCCAGGGCCGCCCCTGCAGGGCTGACTTCCATTTTGAAGATCTGTGTCCACCCTCAGCCTGCGGTGCCTGTGTCTCAAGATGCACACGTGTCCCCCCGGGCGGCAGGGAGACCCCTGCCCAGCACCGTGTGAGCAGCGACACTGGTGCCCCCAGGCCAGCCCTGAGGCCCCCTTTGCAGCTCTGGCCCGGTCCCCCAACCCACCCCCCGGCCCCGGGCACGTGCTGACTGGGCCCTGCCGTCCTGGAGGCCCCCCTGCGGGTCCCTCTCTGCTCCTCGGTGCTGTGACTCCTCTCTGCCGGGGTCTCCCCAGACCCTCCCCGGCCTTCTCTCACCAGCCCAGGGCCCCGCTCCGCGCCTCCTGCCCGCACCGAGGCCCGAACACCGAACACTCTCTCAAGGACGGGGGCCCAGCAGCTGTGGGGCTCGCCCTGAGCCTTTCCCGCCTCCCGGGGGCCTTGTGGTCCGCCGCCTGATGTTTTTTCTGTATCTTGTATCTGTTTTCCCTGTTGTTCCAGGCAGGAGGAGGACTGTGGCCCCTAGCTGGACGTGGTGGACACCCTTTTTGGTGTGCAGAAACTCAGCGGTCTTTCTGAGCCACAGAAGTCACCAGGCTTGTCCCTTCCTCCCCGGGTACTTCTGCCACACGCGTGAGCTCGGAGAGCAGCAGACCCCGGTGCCCCGGCCTCCCCTCCAGCCTGCCTCCCGCCTGCCCCCACTCCGCCAGCCTCCGGTGCCTGTGCTGTCACTGCGCTGACGACCCCGGAGCACCGGGAGAGCCCGCGGCTGTGCAACCTCGGGTCTCTGCGTGACCCACTCTGAGCTCCGGTTGCTCCCCTGGAAAAGGCAGCCAGTGGGGGGGCACTCCCCACTGTGGGTGAAGCGCTGACCACACTGCCCGGCCCCCCAGCGCCCGCACACGTGCCGCCTTCCCGTGCGAAGCCGGCTCCTGACTTCCAAAAGCCCCTTGGCGGCCCCTGCCCGCTCTCCCTGCCGCCCGAACCCAACGTGCATCTTGTCACCCCCTCCCCCGTGGCAGCACCCCCCCCCCCCGCCCGAGCCCCAGATAAATCCCATCAGGGTTTCGCCTGGAAATCTGGCAACTCTATACGTTAATGTGGGAAGAGCTGGTTCTTATAAACTTCCTGCCCAGAACAGGACGCATTTTTTCCTTCTCACTCTTTCCCCCCTCGACGTTGTTTATATATCCCTCATTAAAGTTTGTCATGCTCTTCCTACAGACCCCGCGTGGTTCTGGAGGGGGTCGCCGCCGAGCGGGCGTCCTGTTGTTTGGGGACGAGATGCGGCTCATGCCCCTTTATCTCCTCGCGGGCCCGGGCCGCAGAGCCGTGAGCGATACCGAGGTGAAATATGTGCTTGGCGTCTGGCGGCTTTCCTGAGGCCTCTCATCATTCTGAAGGCGCTTCCGCCGCCCCTCTGGGGCCCCCCTCCCCCCCCACCCCCCGCCCGTCCTGCGATTTCCGCCCCACGTCTCCGCATTGTGTGGGGTTTCCAGGGGCCCGCGGAGCCCTAATGGCAAAAGCAGGCATCCGTGCCGGGTTCCTGTGCTGGCCTGGAATGCGGCGGGGCCCACCGCACCAGCCGCCCCCCCCCCCCCCCCGGAGGAAGCGCCTGTTTACCCTGCGCTGTCGCTCCTGGGGGGTTTGTTTGCTTTGGTTCTCAGGAGTCGGGGTTCACTCCCCGCCGGCGCCCTTCCCCGGGGGCTCACTGTGGAGGGCCCTTCCAGACAGCTACTCGGGGATGAAGATAGGAAAGGGCCCCCGCTCTTTACCCACTCCCCCCCGCACCCAGCCCTGCACCCCTTGGCCTGAGAAACAAGACTCGGGGAGCCCCGTTCTGCTCCGAGCGCCCCCCACCCTGCCCCAGCCCTGCCGGAGGAGCCCGTCCATCTGCAGAGCGAGCTCCTCACACCCAGGCCCGTGCCGTCCACGGTCTCGTTCAAACAGCGCGTGGCAGTAAACCTCGTGCTCTCTGTTCTCCTCTGCTGCCCACACACCACAGCAGAGCCACGCCGTCCACATTTTGCCGGCGGCCGCGGGCAGCTGTCGGTCCCCAGTTTTGACCGTGTGGGCCCGTGCAGGGACGTGGTGGACTTTGGGGTCACAGTGCCTGGCGGGGGACGTGGGAGTGCCCGGCTTGGGCGCCCGCCCCTCTCAGGGTCAGTGGCCCCCATGCATGCCGCCGCCGTCACCGCCACCCGCCGCCACCCAGCCCAGGGAGCCCACCAGGGACCGCGGGTCTCCCCCTCCAGGCCGGGTTTCTGTGATCGTGGCATTGACTCGGGGTCTGAGAACCGGCCTGCAGGCTCCCGTGTGGGTGGTGCGTGGGCAGGGCCCTCGAACCCTCGTGTCCTGCTGGTCTCGGTCCACATGGAACCACCCACCCCCGTGTGTGTGTGTGTGTGTGTGTGTGTGTGTGTGTGTGGCTTTTAGGTCCCTGGCAATCCCAAAGCGGACTCTTGGCCACTGGGGCGAGCCCGGCCGGTCCTCCCTGGTTGGACAGAGGTGGCCAGAGTGTAGCTCGGGTGACATGGCTCCTGCGTGTGGCTGCTTGTGTCACTGTTGTGACGCCAGGATGGGTCCCGCCCCCCCACACTGCTTCCTAAGTGCTCTTCCAGGTGTGAGCCGGAGCCTGAGCCGGAATCTCCGTCCGTCCATCTGTCCATCTGTCTGAGTAGAAGCAGCTCTGCCCTGGCCGCCCCGCCAGTGACGCCGTGCGTCCCGTCTGCACCCGCACCTCTCAGCGGGCGTGCTCCCGGGACCCAAGTCCCTTTCCTCCCCCCGACACCTGAGTTTCGAGCGACCTGCCATCTCTCGCTGTTCACACCTGACGGCCCCCTGAGAGCCGCTGGGCTTGCTGGCTCTCGGGCCGCCGTCCGCCGGCCCCGGGGCCTGGCCCTTCCTCGGAGCCGCGCTGTCCTGCAGCTCTGGCTGGGACACCTGGGTGGCAGGGGGCAGAGTCTGCCTCCCGGAGAGGAGCCCCCGTGGAGTCAGTGACGGCTTTAACGGGCTGGGTGGTGCGGAGACGTAGCCGTGGTGGTGGTGGTGGTGGGAGACCCTCAGCACGAGCCCAGGGCGCCCCTCGGGAGCCCGCCTTCACCCCCGGGAGGGGTCTGCCTGGGCCGGGGGCCGGGGGCCTCGGTCTCCCACAGCAGCTGTCGTCAGGGGAAGTCACAGACACACGGCCCTGCACCCCCGTTTCCTGCTCGCCCCAGAACTGCCTGCCCACCCCCTCACCCTCTGTTGTCTGCAGCTAGCTGCAGGGGGCGGCGGCGGAGGGGTCGGCCTCTGCCACGTGGGCTGTCCACCCTGCAGGCACGGGAGGTGCCCAGTGGGCACATGTCCACTCCCGTCTCCGCTGTGCACTGGTCTCACGGGGGTGCCCCGGTCAGAGCCGTCGGGGAACCTGGGCGGCCGGAGGGCTGTTTCTCCTCCCTGGCAGAGGCCGTGAGGTGGGGGCCGGGAGCCGACGCCCTTGTCTTACTCTCGACTTGGAAGGGACGCTTCCCCACATCCCTGACGTGTGCAGCAGGGTTGGGGAGGTGCCTGCCTGAGGCTGGAGACGTTGGCTGGGAATCCTACTTGCTGTGCTCTTTCTCCCCCAGCGCCCCCCGGCCCCCCCCCCCCCCCGCCCTTGAGCTGACTCTCGGATGGAATGTCACCTGGACCCGTTTGCTAACAAAGAGCCGTCCCCCGCGTGCGAGAGGCGCCCCTCGCTGGGGCGGGATTCAAAAACAGCCGTTGGAGCTTTTCGGCGGGAGACGGGTAACTGCTGGTTCAGCATCTTTCGAATGAGATCAGCCCGCTCCCGCTCCCGCCCGCCGCCTGACTCCAGGGCGCGGCAGTCCCTCCCGGCCGCCCTGGACGCCGGCCACCGCGCCTGGTCCTCACGTGGCGCCGCTGACCGGCGGTCCTGCCCCTGCAGACCCCCTGCAGACCCCCGGCGTCCGCACACACACGACCCCTCTTCCTCCTCGCCCGTGGCCCCGGCTCTGCTCCTCTGCAGAGCCCGTTTTTAACCTCATCTTGTCCGTTCACTTTGCTGTCTTGCTAAGTTTTACCACCTTTTCATTGTGATTTGCACCCTGTCCTTTCTCTTTACGGGACACTGTGGGTTCGTTTGCCCGTTTCTGGCCTCAGGTGCTGAACTTACTGAAATCTGGGGCTCCCCCCACCCCTGGTCCCCCCCGCCCCAGTGCTCCCGGGAGCCCAGGCCTCAGGTCCCCCCGGCGCGGCGAGCTCTGTGCGGTGACCTCCTGTTAATGATCCTCCCCAATTTCCGCCCCGGGTCCGTCTCTGACCCAGGGACCGTGAGCCCGTGTGCCTGCATTTCTGAATGCCTGCTAATCAGCGAGCTTCCTGTGGTCCCTGCCGTGGCCGCAGAGGGGTGACCGCCGCCGGGGCCTTCCCGTGAGAGCTGCCCAGCCCCCGCCTGCCTGTCACCCCCCACACCACACTGAGGCTCTGTCACCGTCCTCGCTGCGCGTGACCCTCCTGACCGCGCAGTGACTGCCAGGTGGCTGTGAAGGCCCCCAGTCCTGGGCCTCCTCCCTGTGGTTCTGCTGTTCGCCATTGAACTCTCATCCTTCTGGTCCTACACAGCCCCCTGCTCCCTGCTGCCCCCCATGTGGTGAGCGGCCTCTCGTGCCCGTGGGTGCTGACTGGTCCACAGGGCAGCTTTTGCCTCTGGCCCCCCCCAGCTGTGCTGCTCGGGCGCCCACGGGCCGACGGTGACACAGGGTGGTGGTGCGGCCATTCCCTCCGGCACGGCGCGTGTCTGTGTCCCCGAGGCCGAGCGTGCCAGTCACTGCGTGTGCCTGCACCCACAGCTGCAGCCCGGTGTGCGGGGGAGGGCGCGTGTGCGTGGGGGCTGTGAGTGTCGGGGGTCCACCCGCAGGGCGCGGGGTCTGCAGGGGCCGCGTGCGTGTGCTGGGGCGGGCGCTCGTGTGTGCTGGGGGCTCTCCGGGGCCCGCTGCCCCGCTCCCCACGCCCCCCTCGGCCCGGCCTTCCTGGGGGGCCGCTCCGGACGCGGGGCACTTCCTCTGTGAGTACCTGGCTGCGCACGGCCCTGCGTCTTGATCCAGTTTTTCTGATTTATATTTTCCATAACTCCGCTGGGTCAGGGTTTTCAAACCCCCGGCACAGTGTGTGCACTGTGCTCTCTCAGAACGCAGAAAGAGCGGTCTGTCTGCCCGGCGCTCGCTGCGCAACGTGCTTTCCGCCGCTTCCCTCCGCAGGGTGCGGCCCCCCTCCGGCTGCTGGCTCCCTCTGCCCCCCCCGTTTCTGGGGGGCGTTTGTGCAGTCTCCCGCCATGTGCCGGGCCCCCCTTCCCGAACCCCCTCAGTGGCAGAGCCCTTCACCCCCACACCAGCCTCCCAGCTGACCCCGGGGCCCGGGGGCTTCCCGCAGGGACCAGGGAGCCCGGCTGAGGGTTCGAGGGCACGCCAGCAGGGGCTGAGGGGGTCCTCAGGGTGGACGCCCCCGACAGAGCCAGCTGGGCACCCTCGGCCCGGTGCCCGCAGCAGAGCGGGGCCGCGGCCCAGCAGCCTCCTGGGCTGAACCCCGAAGAGAACCTCCATGTCCCCAGGACCCTCAGCGCTTGTGCCCCCCTCACCACCCCCCAGCACCCCTCCCCCTTGAGCCAGCACACGCCTGGTGGAGGGGGGTCTGACGGCTTTATTCACAGACCCCGGGGTGGGGCGGTAAGGACAGAGACAGGGGGGTTCTCGGGAGCGGGCCCCCCACCCCCAGACCTGGGGGCCGGGGCCCAGCGTGGGGGCGGCCCCCGCGCCGGTCTCTGCCTCGGGGTCCCCACTGGCCGCTCTACTTCCAGCGCCCGCCGACCTTGCCCTTGGCCGTGGCCCCGGCCTTCTTGCTGCTGCAAATGGGAAGCAAGTCGGTCTTGAGCGTCAGGGTGTCCGGGACCCTGGTGGAACCCCCTCCCTGCCCCCCGCAGGCCCCCGGCGGACCCCCGGCCCGAGTGGCTCTGCCAGCCCAGGCTGTTCTCAGGGCGAGGGGCCCCGCCTGGGCCCCCAGCCCCCCTGCCCACCCCCCAACCCCAGGCACACATTCCTGGCTCCGTCCGAGCGGCAGCGACTCACCTGTACCTGGCCCGGCCGGGCCTGGGCGGCCGTGTGCTGAGGCGGTTAGTGTGGTTAGGAGAGCAGCTGGCACGGCGCGCAGGGCACACCCTCCCCCCCTCCTGCTCAGGGGGCCCCACCTAGGGCCGACCCCAAGCCCGCCTGGGTCCCGGCGACTTTGCTCGGGGACCGACGGGCCCCTGGGTCACAGGCTCCCAGTGGGGTGGGCTGCAGATGCTTCCTTCTGGTCAGCGGCCCCAGTCCCTGGGACTCGGGCCCGTGAGGCCTCTGCCTCTGCCTCTGTCCGGAGCTTTGGCCACTTGGCCACAGTTACAGCTGGACCTGAGGTCAGGCGGTCACCCGCCCAGGGGTGGCGGTCCTCAGGACCGGCCCCTTCTGTCCGAGGCCCACTGCCTGCCAGCGAGCTGGGCGCTGGGCCGGGGAGGTGGGCATGAGGCCTGGGGCGTGTGACCCCAGAGGCCGCCGTTGGGGACCACCGGCTGGGGAAGACCGTGTGGTGCCCTCGGCTTCAGGAGGAGACCCGGCACTGCCGGCCGCACCCCGTCCTGTGTCCTGCGGGAGCCAGCCCGAGGGCTCTCACACTCGTCCACCCGTGCACACACACGTGCACATGCTCGCATGCACACGCACACCCTGCCCCTGCCCCAGGCAGCGGAGCCCGGGAGGAGGGCCCATCCCGGGGAGCAGCCAGGAGGCAGAGAAAAGTCTTAAACTTCAAGACTCCAAGCCGTCCTGGGGCCACTGCGCACCCTGGAGGGGACCACACAGGGACCGGGCTTGGGGACAAAGCCCCGGAGAGGTGGCAGGGGTCCCGGGGTGGGCACTGGCATCCCCGGGGGCTGATCCCACAGACGGAAAATCACCGTCCCGAGGAACCAGGCTCCCAGAGGGGCTGGCGGCCGACAAGGCCCAAGCCCCCTCCCTCCCTGCCCCAGGGACTCACGCCTCAGCCCCCAGGCCTCCTGCTGCGCCCCCTCCCCCCTACCACGTGCTGTCCTCCGGGCTCCGGGGCGGCGTGGAGAGGGGCGGGGGGGTCTAGTGGCTGGCCAGTTAGTCCTGTTATCGCTCTGCCGGGGGCCGGCCGCCGCCGCCGCTGGGACGGACTGAGACGGCCGAGCCCCCGGTGGGGCAGGGGCCGCCCGCCGGGCGCAGAGCGGGGGCGGGCGGGCGGGCTACTCACTGCTTCTGGGCCTGGTCGATGCGGCTCCGGAGGTTGGTGATCTGCGGACGACACGGAGGACTCACCTGGCGCGCCCCGGCCGGGCCGCGCGCTCCCTGACCGCGTCCTCACTCCTCCGGCTGGAGGGCCCCGGCCCTCGGCCCTCGGGCCGTCCCTCGGACTTACTGTCGGGGGCACGGAGGCCTGGGCCGTGCCGCACAGCAGCTCCCGAGCTGGCCACTTACCTTCCAGGTGAGGATGCGTGCGGAGGGCACGGGCAGAGGGGAGGCTCCCAAAAGGAGCCTCTGACCCTGGGGGCCGCTGAGCTCGGTGCCCCCCTGCTGCCCCCTGACCCCGCTGCTCCCTCCTGCCGACTGCCCGGAGGGGGCCCAGGGGAGGACAAGGGCCCTCCCCGCCTGCCAGCAAGGAAGGCAGGCGAGCCCCAGGCGGGACCCTCCGGGCCGCAGGCAGGGGGGAGGCGGCGAGGGCCGGAGGTGCGGGGCGAGGCCCCGTCACCTCCCTGCTCGCTGCCGCCGCACCCTCCGAGACTCAGGGCTCTGCCATGCGAGAGGCGCACCGTGCACCACACACCGGGAGCCCGGTCCGGGCTGACCCGGCTACTCACAACTTGGCCAGCATCTCCACTCTGGCCCGGGCAGTCATGATCTGGAAAGACCGAGACGGTTTCAGGGCCGGGGGGCGGCAGGAGCCTGGGCCCTGCTGTGCGCTGGGCTTGCCTGGCCGGGACCCTCATGGCTCTTGTTCAGCCCAGGACCCTCCAGGGCCCTGCCCGGGGGCGTCAGGAGGCGGGGGGCTGGTCTGGCTTCGTGAGCACGAAGCCCCTTCCCACAGGCCAGCCTTACCCGGGACCACACTGTCCCTGTGCCCGGACCTGCTGGCCCGGGGGAAGCCTGGGCCCTGCGGGCGGCCCGGAAGGGGTCTGGAGGCCTTTCTTCTTGGAGGGGGTGGGGAAACTGAGGCACAGAAGGACAGGCGACGTGCCCCAGGGCAGGGCTCCCGAGAGGAAGCGAGGACCCACCCGGCTGTCGGCTCCGGGTCCCCAACACCCCCTTGTCAGCGGCGGGGATGGCCGTGCGGACTGCCCCCACTGGGGGCCCCCCGGGGTGGGCTGCTGCTCTTACTGGTGAGCCCCTCTCCGGTGACTCAGGAGGCGCAGGGGCGCAGTCCCAGCTGCCAGGCCCAGCTGCGGGGCGGGGTGCACAGCACCCTGCCGGCTCCGGGCTGAGGAGGGGCCCCAAGGAAGCGGGTGTCGTGGGGGGGTCAGTGTGTCCAGGACTTGGGTGTGCAGAGGAGGCTCTGAGGGGAGGACGCCCCAGACCCCGGGGAGCCTGGTGCCACCCTGGGGTGGGCTGGTGCCATGGGACTCTGCACAAGCCCCGGGCGACTCCGAAACCGGGCCCGGGTGCTCTGCTCGCTGCTCCCCTGGGAGCAGGGGCTGCAGGCTCAGGGCCCGAAGGGGCAGGGTGCTGTGCGCAGGGGGCCGGGTTCGTGGGGACCCGGGCCGCGGCTGGCAAGTGAGACCGGCCCGGAGCTCCGGTGCCGGTCGGTACTCACGTCGTATTTCTGGCGCTTCAGCTTCTCCGCAAACTCGTACTTGTCGGTCTCCAGCTGGTACAGGGTTTCCCAGAGCTCCTTGGCCTTCTCCCTGGGAGGGGGCGACCGTGGGACTCAGCTGGAGCAGCCCCCAGCGCCGGCCCCCCCCCGCCCCCGCCTGTGGCCTCGCGGAGACCCCGCCTCACCTCAGCTTGTCGTCGCTGAGGTGGTCGATGTTGAGGGGCTTGCGCCGCTCCGCCAGGATCTTCTTCTTCATCTCCCGGGCCGTCTGCTTCTTGCCTCTCTTCTGGTCGGCCTGGGGGGACCCCGCCCGGGGGCCTGCCTCAGGAGGGGGCACGGCGGGGCACGCCAGCTGCCCCGCCCCGCCCCGGGCCCCGGGCCCAGCGGATGCCCGCGCTCACCTTGGCCAGGTAGCTGCTGTAGTTGGCGCCCATGGAGGACAAGGCCTTCTTCTTCTTGAGGTCGTCCTCCGCCCTCCTCTTGGCGTCCTCCTCCTCCCTCCGGGCCTTCTCCTCCTGTGGAGACCCCACCCCGCGCCCCGCAGGCCCCGGTCAGCGTGGTCAGCACGGTCAGCGGCTGCCCCCTCGGGGGCAGGAAGGGCCCGGGGGGTCCGGGGGGTCCGGGGCGGGGGCGGGGCGCAGCTCACCGCCAGCCGGTTCTGGCGCTCCCTCTCCTTCTCCGCGCGGATCCGCTGCTGCTCCGCCCTCTCCGCGCGGCGCTTCTCCTGCGGCCGGGGCGGCGGGTCGGGGCCCTGGTCAGTCCTGCCGGCCGGCCCCGGCCCCTCCTAAAATGGCAGGCACCCCCCTACCCAACCCCCCCACCGGCTGCCCCACGCACGATCCTCTCCTTCAGCGCGATCAGCTCCTCCTCCTCCTTCTTGCGCGCCTCGAAGTGGCTGTCGATGAGGGCCTGCAGCTCCATGAGGTCCTTGTTCTGGCGCTTCTTCTGGATGTCCTGTGGGCGGCAGGCCGTGGGTCCCTGCCCTCCTCGCCCTCCGCCCCGCCTGGCCCCCCTGGGCCCCGGCACAGGCGCCCTGAGCCACGGGGTCGGAGCGGTGTCCCCCACCCCGCGGGGGGGTCATTGGGACCCGGAGCTGGACCAGCTCCCACTAGGTCCCGTCATTGTCCTCAGAGATGTCCCGCGTGCACCGGGCAGGGAGGAAGCCGGTGAGCAAGGGAATGTGTTGGAGCGGCCTGTGAGGAGGTGGGTGCATGAGTGGGGTGGGTGGGTGGGTGGGTGCATGAGTGGGTGGAGGGATACATGGATGACGGATGGATGATGGGTGGATGGGTGGGTGGTAGATGGTGGGTGGGTGGGTGGTAGATGGTGGGTGGGTGGGTGAGTGGATGGGTGGTAGATGGTGGGTAAGTGGATGGGTGAGTGGGTGGGTGTAAGGGTAAGTGGGTGGGTGCATGAGTGGGTGGAGGGATACATGGATGATGGATGGATGATGGGTGGATGGGTGGGTGGTAGATGGTGGGTGGGTAAGTGGATGGATGGGTGGGTGGGTGGGTGGGTCAGTAAGTGGATGGGTGAGTGGATGGGTGGTAGATGGTGGGCGGGTGGGTACATGAGTGGGTGGAGGGATACATGGATGATGGATGGATGATGGGTGGATGGGTGGGTGGTAGATGGTGGGTGGGTGGTAGATGGTGGGCGGGTGGGTACATGAGTGGGTGGAGGGATACATGGATGATGGATGGATAATGGGTGGATGGGTGGGTGGTAGATGGTGGGTGGGTGGTAGATGGTGGGTGGGTGGGTGTAGATGGTGGGTGGTAGATGATGGGTGGGTGGGCGCATGGCTTGGCAATCTGGTGATGGACGGATGAGGGGTAGAGGGGTGGAGGGGGGAGCAGGGAGGAGAGACGGCCGTGTGGGAGAAGTGTGCTCTGGCCCAGGAGTGCGTTAAAGCAGAACGGCCCCGGGCCAGGGAGCCCCAGCTCTGGATGCCTGGGAGACGTGACCTCCTCAGACCGGGCACCTGGGGTCGGGAACGGAGACATGTGGGCCCGGGCCCCATGAACTTACATCGAAGTCTACCTTCTCCCCTTCCGGGATCTTGGGAGCCGTGAGTCTGAGGGAGAGAGAGAGGCCCGTGAGTGGAGACCCCTCCACCCGGGAGAGCCGGCCTGGCCCCGGCCGGCTGTTCCGGCCTCGCGTCCCGGCACCTGGCGGAGGGTACACGGCCTGGCCTCCGTTCTCCTCAGAGACATAGCCCACTGTCCCCAGGGGGACCTGACCCCCTCGGGAAGGGTCCACCTCTCCGTGCTCCTCTGTTTTGCCAAACTCTGGACTCCTCCAGGGCACCCCTGGGTGTCCAGGAAAGGGCACCCTCGGTGTCTTCCCCAAACAAACAGAACCCCGTGGGCGCCACACAGGAGGCAGGGCCTCCGAGGCCACAGAATGGCCCTCTTGACCCTTGGCATTTCTGGGGGGCCCCCCCGCTTCCATCTCCCCTTCTGGGGACCCACAGGAAGGGGGCTGGGCGGCGAGCGGTCTGCTGGAAGAAAGCAGCAGCAAGCCCCCCGCTCTGGCGGCGGCGAGGCCCGCGGCGCCCCTCCCCCCCACCGCCCCAATGCATTCCAGATGGCGCAAAGAGTTAAAACGACAACAGCGATTTTTTAAAACAAGCCGTAGAAGAAAGTGGAACTGAATATCGATCAAACTGCTGGACGGGGAGAGGGTTTTCTGAGCTCACAAGGGCCCGCCGGGGGAGTGATGGCCAGATGAGCGCATGCAAATGAGAAACGTATGTACGTGGAAGCGGGCCGAGGCTGCAGGAGTGGGGGCGGGGGCGGGGGGCGCGAAACCCAACCCGGACCAGAAAAATGTTTTCAGCAAACACGGAGAAGACTTATATCCTCGTGCGAGCGGATGATTAAGAAAACAGAGGGCCGCCCGCCTGAGATCGATGGGCAGGGGCCATAAGCCGCCACTGCTCAAAGAAGAAAGGGGGCCCGGTTCGCCAGCCGGGCGGGCGGGCGGGCGGGCGCGGGGGGCGGGGGGTGGGGTGGGTTGCAGCCGTCGCAGGAATGCGGCCCCGAGAGGCCCCTCCCCATCCATCAGCGCGGCGCCCCGGGCGCGGCGCGGCGGTGTGGGGCGCAGCCGCGCTCAGGACCGCGCCGGGGGCGCGCTGGCAGGCCTCGCGCAGAAAGAGAGCCGTTTGGCAGGGGCCGCCGCAGCCTTAAGAGCGCTCATACTCTTTGACCCATTAATTCCAGTTCTGGGAAGGCAGCCTAGGGAAATAACCCGAAAGACAGAAAATGCTTTCCACCCGGCGTTATTTATGATAGTAAAATATTGGGGGAGGCCAGCGGGTCCCGCGCGCCGGAGCGACGGTTAGGAAAATTATGGTTTGTCCAATTGATGGAATATTATGTGGCCATTCAAAATATTTAAGAAGACTATGTAAAAACATGGAAAAATACTTATGAATGGTGCTACATTTTTAAAAAAAGCAGGATTCAAGGTCGTATAGACAGTCCGGGGTTTGAAAAACAGCTCCGAGTTTAAATCTTTTTTTCCGAGCCCGATGCATGGGAAGGGTAGGAAGAAATAAGTCTTTTCATTTCTTTCCCCTCGTTCCCGCAGTCTGGCTGGCTGGGTGGGAGTCATAGATGATTTTTTTTTTCTTCGGGGACTTTTATGTATTTTCCAAATTTTCTTTAATGAGGTGTTTTATTTTCATAATGAAAACACAAACATTTTTTTCAAAAGGAGAAAATATCTTGTGACCCTGCAGCTCTCCGTGAAACTGCTGACAAATAAAGTGGCGGGGACGGGAAGGAGCTGGCCCCCCACCCCGGAGCCCCCCGGCCGCCCACCCGGGGGGGAGCGGGCGCCTCTGAAACCCCACCTCGTGCAGAGTACATGCCGGCACCGGTATGCAGGGCCGGGGGGCCCGGGCACCGACCCCAAGCCGGGGGCTTCCGCGCCTGTCTCCGCCGGGGGAGTCAGAGCGCCCGGATCAAAACAACACCCCTGAAATCTCCCCTCCGGGGGTCCGCCCTCCCGCCCGCCCGGGCTGCTGGCTCCCACCCAAGGGGCTCCGGGGCCCCAGGGCCTGGGCCTGGTCTGGCTGTTGCTCTGGAGTGGGATTCAGGGGCGCCGGAACGTCCTGCCAGCCACCCCACATTTGGGTTTCTTTCTCGTCTCAGGCCCTGGGAGACCCCACAACACAGGGTGGGCATGAGGGGGTCCCAAGAGGACATGTGGGAGGCCGTGGGGTCTCTCTCCCTTGTTCTCTCTGCCCCTCCTGCTCGGGCCTGTAACCTCCCCCTCCAGAAAGTCCCCCTCGCCTGCACTGGGTGACCTGGGGCAGTGACCTGCCACACCTAACAGGACCCCTCCGGAGTCCGTCCGTCCGTCTGTCCCTGGAGACAGAGTGCCGAGGCGGGGTCCGGTCCTCGCCTGCGGGGGGTGGCACCGGCCGCCCCCAACAACCTCATTCTCACAAAGCGCCTTCAGTGGGCATCGAGTGCTGTGACCTCCACACCAAGCAGCAGAGCGGTGGCCACCTTCCCTCCGGGTTTTGGGGACCAGCTCCTCCCCCTCGGAGCCCCGGGGCACAGCCCCCCTCTGGGGCGCCCAGCTCCCAGCCCTGCAGGGTGTCGGCGTCCTCGGCTGCCTTGGTCCCCATCCAGCCGCACCCTCGGCGCTGCCCCTCCCCACACCAGGCCCCCCGGCACCCCTGGAGCCCGGAGCCCCACCCCACCCAGGCCCCCACTCACTTGGGTCTGGGTTTCTCCTCTGGTCACCACAGCGCCGGCCGGCAGGGGAGAGAGGAGAGAGAGGCCGCATGAGACAGGGGCCCACTCCTGCCCGCGGGCCCCCAGGGTCTGCCCCACTGCTGCGGGCTGGCTGGGCTCCGGCCCCCAGGGCCGCCTGCTCTCCAGCGGAGCCCACCACCCAGCCCACTGCCCCACCCGGGCTAGGGGGTGTTGCCCCCCGCCCTCGGGCCTGCAGGGTCCCAGGAGGAGAGCCCAGGTCTGGGGTCGGGGGGCTGGGGGGGACAAGAGAAGGAAGGAGGGACACATGAAGATGAGAATGACCCGGGGCAGGGGACAGGGCAGCCCAGAGGGCTGGACAAGGAAGGAGATGGGCAGAGTGGAGGGGGCAGTGCGTGCCCCCCGCTGCTGCCCGGGCTCCGGGTCTGCCAGACCCCCCCACACCCCGCCACGACCAGCCCCTAGGCCTGCAGAAGCTCGGAGGGGGCAGCGCCTGTGCAGCCCCACCGTGGACCCTGTGACGACGGCCATGCCAAGCAACCCCTGCTGTCCCTCGGCCGGAGGGGGTGGGGGGCCGGGGGGCCACAGAGAGAGCGGGCGGCGGCAGAGCCCCCCCCACCCCTGTCACGGGCACCAGCGCGGGGCGGTGCGGCCCTTACCTTCCTCGTCCTCCCTCTCCTCCTCCGCGGTGTCTCCTGGGCACAAGCACACAAGCAAGAGGGAAGCCAGACAGGCTGCGGGCAGCGTTGGCGGCAGCGGGACGCGGGCGGGACGCGCACGGGGGCACAGGCGCCCGGACCCCCTGCCCCCTGGGCGGGGCGACCTGGACCTCACCTGTGCCTTCAGCTGGGGGCCAGAGGAGGGCCGTCCGGGGAAGGATTGCAGGGGGTGGGTGTGGCCACGCGGGGTGGGGGGCCCGGGGAGGGGGGCGAGTATGGGGGAGGGCCCTCAGAGGCCTGGGGGTGCCAGTGGGGCCCACCTTGGAGAGCCAAGACCCCCCCCCCGAATGTCGCAGCCCTGGTGCTGGAGGTGGGCAGCCCCGGAGGCCTGATTTCTGGGTTTCCCGGGTCGAAACCCAGTGGGTTCCAGGCAACCAGGCTGAGGCAGCCTGTGGGTGCCCAGGGCCTGCGGAAGCCCTGTTGGTCCCAGCCCAGGGGCCCGTGGGCCCAGGCCCACTCCTCCCTGCCGATTGATTGGGGCTGCGGCCCTCTGGCCCTCCCGGGGTGGGGGGCCCTTTGCTGGCACTGACGGGGCAGAGGTGTCCCGTTGAGAAACCCCCTCTGACCTCCGGGCTCCTTTCTCTGCCCTTGGTCGTGGCCAGCAGGCCCCCTGGGGGTGGGGTAGGGGGGTGACCAGCTTTGCTGCCCCGGCCCGTGTGTGCTCCCAGCTTGGGGACCACTCGGGGGCTCGGGACCCGGCAAACAGGCCTGCACGGGCGGGCCTGGCGTCGCCTGCGGTCGGCACCCTGGGCCGGGCCCGTGGGAGCGGGAACCTGAGGGTGCGGTGGGCGCCCAGGAGCAGGTCGAGGGGCCGGCAGGGGGCCCGTGACGGACTGGGATGGGCTGTGGGGTGCCCGGCTCTCCCTGGGGGCCGGGCCGCGCGGGTGCCTGGCGGGGCCCCAGGTTCCGGGTGGGTGCGGGGACGGGCCGAGAGCTGGAGGGAGCGCGGCCATGCGGCGAAGCGCCCCCCCGGCAGCGGGCAGCAGCGGCCTGGCACCCCCAGCTGTCTGTCTGTCTGTCTGTCTGTCTGACTGTCTGTCTGCCTCGGGGCTGGTCGGGCGGCCCGGTGACCTGGCAGCTCCCACAGGCCCGTCCCCTGGACACCTCTGCCACCCCCCGACGTCCCTTTGTCCCGAAGCTGGCAGCCTCCCCGAGCCCAGGAGAGGGAGGACAGTCTCGGGGTCCCGCGTGGGGCTCAGGCCCCCCGAGGAGCCACGTGCGTGCAGGGAGCTGAGAGCAAGGCCCACGCAGGCCCGGACCCGGCTCTGCAGCTACACCGCCCCTCACACACAGTGGGGGTGCGGCCCTCACTCCCGGCCCGCCTGGCTTCTACCCCGGCAATGGGTGGGCCGCCTGCTTGTTTGCACGCGAGGCCTCTTGTCGGCCTGGAACTGCCGTCCCCCCCTTGGGCCTCAGCCCAGCTTTGTGCTTCCCTCAGGCACCCCCCCCACTTCCCCTCTCCACTCTGCTCTCCCGGGCAGGGCGTGGGCCGCCGGCACAGCCCCCGCTCTGCTCCTCTCCACTGCACCCTCGGGGGGCCCCCGCGCCAGCCGCCCGAGGCCGGCACCCCTCTCGGGCCCCCCCCATAGGCTTGGCCACCCCCAACGTCCCTCCAGGGGGGCTTTCGCCCCACCAGCCAGCGCTGCCTGGGTCAGCACCCCAGGCCTAGCCTGTCCCCACTCCGTCCCAGCCCCAGGGACGGGGGGCAAGAGTCACACAGGCAGAGGGGGTGGGGGGAGGGGGGTGGGATGGGGCACCGTACCTTCTTGGACCTCCTCTGCAGCGGCAGCACATGTGGGGAGAGAGGGGGAGAAGGAGCTGTGATGAGGAGGCGAGGACGGGTGGGGTGGGGGGGCCGTGCCAGGCAGAGGTGGGGTCGGCGCGGCGGCACCGAGCGCGGGCCACGGGCCACGGCTCCTTCCGGGCCGGGCTCCGGCTCCACCCACACGCAGTCCCGCGTGCCCACGCGACATGCGCGGGGCGGAGGTCACGGCACATACCTGGTTCGTGAGCTGGGTGGGCTAAGGAGGGCACGCAGCGCGAGGCAAGGGCGCGGGTCAGAGGTCAAAGGAGGAAGGGTCCGAGGTTAAGGGGCACAGCCGGTCACCACGAGGGAGGGCAGCATGCGGGAGGTGAGCAGGACACGGTCAGTGTCGGCCCCGGGGGCCGGCCCCCCCCAGCGCTGTCCCTTCCTCACACTCGGGGAGACCGAGGCTGCAGGGCTCAGCGAGGGGCTCCGGCTCCGGCTTCCGCTGGGACGTGGGGGCCCCTGGCCTGGGGACACCATGGTCCTGCCCGTCCTGCAGCTCCCGAGGGGTGTCCGTGCCCGGGCCCGGCTGCGGGCGGCACCAGGCCCTCCCTCCGAGGCCAGGCTGCGGGGCCGCGCCTCGGTTGCCCAGTTCTGGGCCGGGACCCTGACCCTGCTGAGGGGTCAGAGGTCACAGGCGCTCTCAGGGACCCCCCTGGGGCAGAGGACGCTTTTCAGGGATCCAGAGGCCAGGCCTGATCTCGCCTCTGGCTCAGCAACCCCTCAGGGACCCACCCAGAGCCCTCAGGGCACCCCCAGTCTGGTCAAGCTCTGGCCGTGGTTAGTGGGTTATGTGGGGGCCACATGTGGGGGCCCCTTGGCCGGCTGGTGCCCCACGGAGTCCAGGTCCTCCCCCCCCCCGCCCCCACGTGGGCTCCAGCCAGGCCCCGGGCTCCACATGGGGACCAGAAGTCCTGGGCGTCCATACCTTCCTCATGGACTTCTGCAGGCAGGGGCGCGGGGGGCGCCAGGGGCGGGGCCAAGAGGAGAGA
The DNA here is from genome assembly GCF_004126475.2 of Phyllostomus discolor. NCBI lineage: Eukaryota > Metazoa > Chordata > Mammalia > Chiroptera > Phyllostomidae > Phyllostomus > Phyllostomus discolor. The sequence continues at coordinate 170,510,850 of NC_040908.2, forward strand.
GGAGAGGGTTAGGCCAGGGGCACACGGCACATCCTCGGGGTGTCAGTGGGGCAGACGGGCTGGGGGCAGGCAGGGCTGCGCCCCTGGGCCTGCTCACTCACCTTCCTCCTGGGCCTCCTCTGAGCCGGGGCGGCAGGGGCGGCAGGGAGAGAGGAACAAGGGCCGTGGTCAGTGGGGCAAGCCGGGGAAGTTGGGGAAGGGGCCGGCGTGAACGGGGGGAGCGTGGCTGCCGGACTCGGGGACCCGGGGACTGGGGCGCAGCCCTGCCTCTGCAGAGCCGCCTCCCTGGGCCCCCCCTGGGGCCTGCCACCCGCGCCGGCCTCGAGGTCTGGCTGACTCGCGACCTGAGGGCATGAGACGCGGGGGCAGGGACAAATCCACGTCTCGTGGGAGGACACGGGCCCCGGGAGAGGGTCGGCGAGGGCCGGGCGGCGGCCGGGTCTGCCTGAAGGGGCCGGTGGTCCTGGGAGGGTCTCGGAGGAGCCCAGTGCAGGGCACGGGGCCACACAGCCACACTGCCCGTGTTGCCCACCCTCCCTGGGACGGGCACAGCCGCCCATCCAGGACCACGTTCCCGCCAAAGCCCCCCCCCCCCCTTCATGGCGGGAAAGGAATGCTTCGTGCACATTGTTAGGGGAGCTGAGCGTTTTCAAAACACGTCCAAAGCACGGCGCCCAGAAGGCCTCCCGGAGAGCCCGCCGGGTGCGGGCGCGTGAAGGGGGTCCCAGAGGTCCTCCCGTCCGAGCCTGAGAACCGCCTCCCCACAGGGTTCCCAGGTGTGCCCGCCCGCCGGGGCACGGCCAGGCGGTTCCCACGGACCCCGGGGGTGGGTGCGAGGGCGGAGCTGGCCCAGGGTGACACAGGGCGCGGGGACAGGGGTGGGGGGGTGCAGAGAGCCAGGCGGGGCCCGCCCCACCGGGCCCCCCATGCTAATGAGGGTGAAAGTGTTAATGACCAGATCCGGGCTCAGTGCACACGGCAGGGCCTCGATGAGGATGAGGGGTTCATGAATGATTAATGAGCGCGGGTCCGCGCATCGGTCAAGGGGGTGGGAAGCTGGCCGTGACGGCACATGGGAATTAATGGTGAGGAAGCTGGATCGTGGAGCTCCGGGAGGCCCCGAGGGGCCCGAGGCCGGGCGGATGGAGCCGGGCCAGAAAGGTCAAGTTCAGGGGGAGGCCGGGCGGGGGACTTGGGGGCTGCGCACTCACCTTCCTCCTCGTACTGCTCTGCTTGGGAAAGAAGAGAGGGTGGCAGTGTGTTAGCGGGGCGCCCCCCCCCCAGGGCCGGCCTGCAAGGGAGCGGGCCCAAAGGAGCCTGTGGGAGCCAGAGGAGGGGGCCCCAACCCTGGGGGTTGCCTCTCGGGGGGTGTCTGAGACCCCAGAAGCCTCTGTCCCATGGGGGAGGGTGGCCAACGGTGGTGGTCTCGGGGTGCCCAGAGCTCCCCTGGGGCCAGGCCACCCCAACAACCCGCGGTGCGGGCTGGGGACTCGCAGGGCGGGGTTCTGAGGTGACCTTCGCAACCAGGAGGCCTCGGGCATGGCCGCAGGCAGGCGGGGGGTGGGCGGCGGTGCTTGTTTCCAGAGGGGGTGTTGCACTAGCGCCCACTGAACGGGGCAAAGCCGGGGCTTCCGGCCAGGGAGGGGTCCCCCAGGAGGGCCATGCTGTCATGGGTGGGACGAGAGCCTCCCCAGGGCGCCACGCGGCGAGGGGGAGCGGCTTCCGCACTTACCCTCTGCCTGGTCACTGCGGGGCGAGAGAGAGAGAGGGGAGGGGAGGGGCCTTCGCTCAGCCTGGGGGGCTCTCAGGCACGCAGCCACGGCCCAGGGGTCCCAGGCAGGCGGGGGCCACACAGAGGGTTACTCACACTTCCTCGTCAGACATGGTGGCGGGCGTTCCCTGCGGGGGGCGGGGGGGGACCAAGAGCGGAGTGAGGGGTGGGCTCCGTCCGGGGGTGTCGGGACGGGTAGGGGGTGGGCGCGCGAGGGGGCACATCTGCGGACAGGGTGGGGGGCTGCGTCCCTGGCCTCGGGCGGGCCCGTTCCGGCACTGCAGGCCTCTCCGCGAGGCCCCCTGCTTTCCGCCCGGGGCCCCACACTCGGAGCGGCCCCCTCCCCTCCCGCCCTGGCTGCAGCTCCCCGCTCGGAATCCCAGGGCTGGACAGGATGTGGGGAGGTTGCGGCGCCGCCCCCGCCCCCCCGCCCCACCGCCACGGCGGACATGCTCCCCCAAGTGCTCCCCGAGGAGGGCGGTGCGTGTCCGGGCCAGCGAGGCCGTCCAGGCCGCCCTGGACCAGGCACAAGGCCTGCTCTGGCTGCCTCCCATCTGCTCTTGGTGGTCTCCGCCCCGAGGCCGGGGTGGGGGCCCCCCGGCCTCCCCGCCCCACCGTCCCCACGAGAGCCCACATTCCTGTTGTGAGCTCCAAGCTCCCTCCCCCGACCCTCATGTTCCTGCAAAGTCTCACGTTCTCTTTCGAGAGCCCCGGGGTCCCCTGTGTGTGCCCACCGCCCTCTGCCCGGATTGTGGGGCGCACCGGCTGCTCCCGGTGCCTGTCCCTGATGCTGCCAGGCAGCAGCGTGGGCCCGGAGCGCGTGGGGGCCGAGGGGGCTGACTCCCCTCCGAGTCCCCCGCACGTGCTCTGCAGAGCGGGGCGGCACGTCCCTATCCCGCCAGCCCCCCCCGCCCCCGCCCGCTTTCCCAGGCCCTCTGCACGCTCTTGAATTTGTCAACGTCTTTGGGAAGCTCTGGGCTGGGGCCGCACGTGTCCAGGTGTGGCCGGCGTCGGGCCAGCGTGCTCGAGGGCGGTTTTCCGGGGGCCCAGGAGCCCCCGGAGCGGCTGGAGGTCTCGAACGACTGGGGTCCTGACGCCGTGTTGCAGCCCACTCGGAGACAATAGTGGCAGCCCCCCCGCCCCCCGCCCCCTCCCGGGAGCCCCGCGCAAGCCACACGCGTTCATCACCGAAAAATGCGCCCCGCGGCACCGCTGAGCTGGGAGCGGCCCTGCGCGGCCTGGGCCAGGAATGTGGGCTTTCCCAGCGCAGCCCGGGCTCCACGCACCATTAACCGGCCCGGCTCCGCGGGGCCCTCCTGGCGCCAAGCCCTTCCCGCCCCCGGGTCTCTTCCTGCACTCCACCGCCCCCCGAGTTACAGCCTCCGGCCTCGTCTGCAGCGGGGGTCTCACGGCTCCGGGGGTCTCACGGCTCCCCGGGCCTCCCGGCCCCAGGCTGTGCACCCACCCTTGGGGCGCCTCCCCGGAGGGCTGGTGAGAGCTGGGCCTCCCCCTGCTGTGCCCACCTCTCCCCCTGGCAGTGCCCAGCACCTGTCGCCCTCCTTGAGAGGGGGCGGCCGTGGCCAGGGCCCAGGGCGGGTTATTTTAAGGAGCCAGAAGCAGCTGAGGTGTCCAGAAATAGGCACCCAAATCGGCCAAGACTCCTCCACTCAGAAACCCAAGATGGTGGGAGGGGGGCTGCCGGGCAGCTGCCCGCTCAGGTCTTGGCCAGGCCAGCCCCCTCCCTGTCCCTCCAGGTCTCCCAGGCCGGCCTGACCTCCTTGGTCCTTGTGAGCAGGCGTGGGAGGGCTCCAGAAACCAACGGGGCGGGTGCCCCTGCCATGTGAGACGGCAAGGGCTTGCTCTCCAAGTGGGGAAACCGAAGCCCCTCCGGGCCCCCGCCCCTCCACCCAGTGAGGTGCTGACAGCCGCCCCCCACCCCCACCCGGGGCTGCTCTGTGCCCCTCCCCTCCTGTCCGTCCGGAAGGGGCCGAGCGTCGGGGGTGCTCGGGGGCAGGGGCTGGCATTGTGACAGCCAGGAGGGGAACCAGCTGTCCGAGCAGTGTCCCGCCGTCAGGGGGGCCGGAGGGGGCACAGCCTGAGAGGTCACCTCCCCTGGGACGCATGTCCTCCCTCCCAGGGGACGAGGCCCATCGGGGTGCAGGTGGGGGGGCAGGGTGGGAGGCCCTGCCAGTGCCTGGCCGTGGGCCCCTGACAGCGCACGTCCCCCCACTGGGCCCACCCTATTGGTCGATTTCCTCGCCCATCTCCTCCCGGGACGGCTGAGGGCACCCAAGAGGGAGCGGGTGGTGAGGACGCCTGGTTGGGATGCCTGCGGGCGGGACAGCTGGGCCCCGACCCGATGGGGCGCTAGGAAGGGCGGGAGCGTGAGCAGGGCCCCTCAGGGCCAGGCGGTGCCACTCCAGGCGCCACGGGGGTGGGACTCCTCATCCCGGACAGGACAGCGGGCCAGAGGTCTGGCTCCCTTTTCCTGCGCCCTGTCCCCCACCCCAGCCCCCCAGGCCCTGTTCACCCCGTCGTTGACGCTGGGTCCTACCCACCCGGCCTGGGAACCACCCTGGGGTGAACAGGACGAGCCCCTGCCTTGGTGGTCGTCTGTTCGAATGGTGGCGAAGGAGGCCACCGGGCCGCCCCGGGGAGGGGCCTGGGGCCGAGCTCACTGCAGCAGTACATGGCTCTCGGGCCAGCGGACCCCCGCTCTCCCAGCTCCCGCCGCAGGGCGGCCCTGGCACCCCGGGGCCTTCCCGAAGGCCCCACCGCCCTCCTTGGGCCTCCGCTGACCCCGTACTCTGGTCTGGGATGCCTCTTCCGTGTCATTCGGACGTCCGGAGACCCTCAGCCCTCGGGGCCGGCCCCCAGCCCCTGGGGGGGTTCCCTGGGTTCCCCCGGCCACCATGCTTAGAACGGAGATGCTCGGGACCCACAGCACCCCGGGGCCCGAGGGGGCCTTCGACGCCGACGTCCGGCAGGCCCCGCCCAGCCCCAGGCCGGCGGCCGGCGGCCGAACCCACCTGCGGCCGAGTCCGGAGAAAGGGCTGGCGCTCCCTGTGGACACGAGTGGCTCAGGCACTGCGCCCTCGGGCCCACGCCCTCGTGTTATAGTGACACCCGATCTTTCCCAGAAGCCCACTGGCCGGGGGCGGGCTGGCGGGCCGTGCCCTCGCAGGCCCCTGACCAAGTACAGGAATAGCTGAGCAGGAGGCCCAAGGAGCTGAGGCCGGGGGACGGGTCTGCCGAGGAGGCCGCGTCCACCTGCCTCCCTCCGGCCCGTGTCAGCTTCTATTTTTACCGCCCCCCCCGCCCCCCCCCCCCACAGCGGGCGCATTCCTGGTGGCTGAGGAGGATGGAGGAAGGTGTTGGGTGGCCCAGGGACACAGCGCACCACCCCCTCGGGCCAGCCTGCGGCGGGGTTCCCGGAGCTGGAGTCCCAGGCCCCCCGCCAGGGGCCCCTCCATCCGAGGGGCTATGGGGGTGCTCTGCCCAGGAAAGGGGGCTGCACGGCCAGGTTGAGTCGCACGTTATCCCTGGCCCACCTGCCTGCCCCGTCAGAGGAAGGGCCTGCTGCCTGGGGCCGCCCGTGGAGTGGGGGACCCCAGACGTCCTGTCACTGCAGAACCACACTGAGGCCAGTCCTCGTCCTGCAGGCGGACACGCCGGGGTGGGCAGGTCGCTCAGGCAACAGCAAGAAGTCCAGCTGCTGGGGGGCTGGTGTCTGCCCCCCCGCCCCGGCCGGTGCCCCATGAGGCCAGGGCCACCCCCCGTAGTCAGCCCACGGCTCCCAGTTGGGCTCGGTGGGCTCTTGGTGGCCTCAGCCATGGGCCCGTGAACCCACACGCCCCACGGCCCTGCCCCTCCGATCGGGGCAGTGGGGGCACGGAGCAGGGTGAGAACGGCCTGGCCGCTCCTTCTGGACACCCTGGGCCCAGAGGAGGGGCCGGCCAAGGGGGGATGGTGGGGTCTGGGGAGTGACCTCACCCAGGGCAGCTGCTGGTGGCTTGGCACCCAGGATGGGGTGGGTCCTGATACTCGGAAGAGGCCCCTGCCCTCTGGCCCTTGAAGTCAGGGGCGTCAGGGTGTCCGGCGGCCGTTGTGCCCCAGCTCCCCCCGCTCTGTGCCCGCTCTGGGTCCTCAGAGCTTTCTGGAAGGTCCTCGTTGTGCCCCATCCAACCCCTGCAAGCTGGAGATAAGGCCACAGGGACTGTAGGCGGGCAGCGACTGGCCCGCGGTCACAGAGCAGGGGCGGCAGATGGAACCCCTCCCCCTCCCACCCCTTCTGCGTGCCCCCAAGGCCAGAGCTGACGGGGGCGTCCCCACACTCCTAGTCAGAGCCTGGGGTACCTCGGCCTGCCGCCGTCCCCACCGCCTCGGACGGGCAGGGACCCGGCCGGCCACACTCAGCCCCAACCCTTGGCTGTGTTCAATCCCCCTTCCTACCTATGGGTTCCTGGCAGGGCCCCCGAGTGGCTCGTGGGTCTGCCCTGCTTGTCACCCCCATGGTGCCTTCTCAGCCCGGCCCCCCTGGCTATGCTGACAGACCGGGGGACCCCCAGACCCTCGGGTGCAGGGACACATGTGGGGACAACGCCAGGAGGCAGCCGGCTGCCTCTGCAGGCCGGGCTGGTGCTGGGCCCGGGAAGCCCCGTGGACCCAGCTGGGCTCCGACCGTGCAGGCCCGGGCGCCCCGGGGGCCTCCCTGCAGTGGCCCCGCTCCGCCAGCAGAGGAGGGTGGCTGCCCGCGCAGTGCCCGGGCCTCTGGCAGGTGCTTCCCCGCGAGGGCAGAGCCGGAGCGCCAGCGCTGAGGTCAGAGGGTCGGGCAGGTTTTATTTTGGGCATCAGCGGCCTCCCCTCAGGCGCCAGGCCTGCGGCACAGCAGGGCAGCACCGGCGGGCACTGCCGGACAGGTGGGCGGCCGGCCACCGAGGGCCTCCGGCAGGTAATAAGCACCGTCCCCCGTCTGGCCAGGCTGGGGTGGGTCGGGAGGGGCCCGGGCAGGGCCCTCGGCCGGGCCCTGGAGGGGGACTGGGGGAGGGCACGGGGCAGCCCCGGCCGGTCTGGGTTGGGGGCCTGGCCTTCACCCCAGGGGGCGTTGGAGGGCCAACGGCTGACAGGGAGGCTCTCAGAGCTTTGGTTCCGGCTGTCCTTGGGGGTGACCCCAGGGTGGCGGGGAGCACAGGGTCCCTTGATCACGGCCTGGCCCTCAGTGCGCTTCGCTGGTCGCTGGGGGTGGCGGGGCCCAAGGTGACTTGACCGTCTGCTGGGAGGGAGCTTGGTGCCGGCCTGCCCCGCAGCCGGCCTGGCCCCGGGGGCTCCGGCTCCGCCGGGTCCGGGAGAAGCTGCCGATTCGGCTCCTTCTCGGCCCCGCGCAGCGCCCCACGCACCCTGGGCGGTCTGTGGGTCGGGTTTCCTCCGCCTCCCGTGGGGGGCGCTCTGGGGCCCGGAGCGGGGGGAGCAGGGGGCCTGCCTGAGGCCTCTCGGCCTCGATGAGGCGGGTGCTGACCCCAGGGCCTGCGCTGCCGCAGCTGTGGGGGCTCAGGGCCCCGTGGCGGTTGCCCCCAGGCCTCTCACCCACCCCCCAGCCCTGCGGCTTGCCCCTCTGGTCCCGGCTCACTGCCTCGGCCTCCTGCCCTGCTGTCCAGGGCCGGTGTCCCGTCCTGCTCTGGGGACAGAGAAAGCACCATGACCCGGGACGCTGCCACAGGGGCGGCCGTGGTGAGAAGGGCAGCCATGACCTCCCCAGGTCCTACCCTTCTGGGCCGTCCGGCTCACTCTGTGTTGGGGGAGGTCGGCGCACCCCACCACAGGGGCCGCAGGGACCAGAGGCTCTGTGTGGGCTGGGCCCTGGGGCCGGTCTGTAGGGGGCTCCTCAGACGCTGGGGGGTGGGGCAGGGCCCAGAGCCCGGCCTGTGTGCAGGCCCAGCGAGAGGGGGGCGAGCCGGGGGGGTCTCCCCCTGTGTTCCACTCCACACCTGCGTCCGCCCGCCCGCCCCTCCACCCACTTGTTTGTGTGGGCCCACGCTCACACTCACAACTTCCCTCCCCCTCCCTCTGTCATCACCCACCTTCCACCGCCATCCGTCCGCCGTCCATCTGTCCCCCCGCCCCCCCAGCACCACCCCCCGCGTCCTGTGCAACACGTTTTTCTGCTGGCCTCTCCACCAACCCCGTTTCCTCTCTTCACAAACCGTTTCCTGCCCACCTGCCTCCCATCCCTCTACAGACCCTTCCCTCCGTCCCTCCGTCCATCTCCCACCCATCCGTCCGTCCGTCCCCCCGTCCCCCACCTCACCGTCCATTCCTGTACGTCCGTTCTCACGTTCCCTGTCTCCCCCCTCCCCACCTCCCTCTTTCTCTCCGTCCACCCACCCACCCGTCCACTCACGCACCCATCCTTCCACCCCCTCATCCATCCAGCCGCCCCCACCCCCCTGCTGTCGTCCATCTGCCGTTCACCCATCTGTCTGTCCACCGAACCTTCACTGCATGAGGCAGGTCTTGTCCTCGGGGGGCGCTCAGGCCAGAGGCGCACCCTGCTCCGGGCGCCCTGGAGTCCCCATAGGGCCAGGCGGGGCAGGGGCCTCGCAGACACTCTGGGGGAGCAGGGTAGGCCCCCGGCCCCCGCCGCCGCAGGCCTCAGACCCCAGGCGCGGACCCCGGAGGCCGCGGACGGGAGGGTGTCTGAGGCCGCCGCCGGCCTGGGGCCCACGCCACGCCAGGGGGTGGCCCTGGCTGCCCGGCCGGCCTGCTCCCTCGCCACTCCCCCATCGAGTGAGCACCGAGGGCCAGCGCGTGGGGGCAGAAAGAGCTTTATTGTGCACAACGGTGGGGGGGCCGCAATCGGGGGACGGGGTGGGTGGGGCGCACTGGCCTGAGCGCCCTGCACGGGCCTCGGGGGCTCCCAGCGGGGGTGAGGCCTGGCGGGTGCCCTGTCTCTGCTCGGCCTCCGTGGGGACAGTCCCCTCAGCCAAGCATTGGGGAGGACCCCTTGCCTCCCCAGCCGGGAGAGGCAGAGCCGGCGGGCAGGGGAGCGTGGGGGACAGCGGTGGCAGCAGCGGCAGCTTGTGGAGGGGCATGGGCAGGCAGGTGGGCTGTGGGCAGCAGCATCTTCGGCGGGGCAGGGGGTGGGCATCGGGCGGACTCGCCCCTGGGAGCGTGGACGGGGCATGTGGCAGGAGATGGCAGCCGGCGGTGCCTGGCCTCAGGACGCTGAAACACAGGGTGGGGGTGGGGGCGTGTGAAGCCTCGGTCCCCCGGCGGGCGCCCTGGCCCCCCCAGCCCCCAGCCTCTCTCCGGGGGCTGGCGGCTTAGGGCCCCACCCCGCACACCCCTCTCGCCACCCAGAGAGGCCTGCAGGCTCCAGCGGCCAAGGCTCTGCCCCTGCCCACCCCGTGCACCCGGGGGCAGCCTGCTACCTGAGGCTCTGGCACCCCAGGTCGTGCCCAGGGGGGCTCAAGCTGGTGGAATGAACGTCACCCCCCACCTGTCTGCCTGCAGGCCTGTCCGCCCCCCCAGAGACAGACCCGGGGTTCCTGCGGTTGCTGGGGTCCCGGCCGCCCCAGAGGCAGGCAGCAGCCCATAGGGAGCTCCGGGGCAGCCCCTCGGGCCCCTCCCCAGGCCTACCCCCGCCTGCCCACCCCGCCAGCGGCTGGGCCTCCCTCCTCTGCCACCCAGGCAGCCGCAGGTCGGGCCAGACACCGTTTGTCAACGCCTGAACTGGCACGGGGCGCCCGGAGACCGGGGTGGGAGGCCTGGCTGGGACCACCCCGGCCAGGAGGTCTGTGGGAAGACCCCTTTAGCGCAGCTCAGCAGCCACCGCTCCCACCCCCCCGGGCCCGTCGACCTCTGGTGATGCAGCCCCGGCCCCCCGGCCCCCCGAGCCCCCCAGCCGCCGCCCTCACTGCCGGCTCGCGGCGGCCGCGCCTGTGGTCGGCCGGCGACGGCCCGGCGCCCCTCACGCGTCTGCGGGCGGGCGGCTTCCTGCCCCGCGGGCGCCCGGCCCAGCACGTGCCCCCCACTTGGAGGCGGCCCGTGTGGGTCTCCCGGCCCCCGGCTGCGTTCCAGCCCTCGTCCATCACCCACCAGCGACTCGGGCCTGTGGGGGCTCCTTCCTCACCCGGGGACGGCGGGGCCACCCGCACAGGGCTGGAGCCACGGGCGAGTGGGAGGCACCAGCTCCCCGGGCCCCGAGGGTGGGAGTGGACAGCGGGGGCCCACGCACCCCTCTCCCAGGATGAGAGACGGCGTCGGGCGGGGGGGGGCGGAGAGCGGAGCTGGCTGACGGCTGCCCTTCCTGCCGCAGACTGCAGCCATGCTCGTCGGGACGGCGTCCATGCCCCCCAGCGCAGACGGCCTGGGCCCCCCAGGCCCCCCGGGCCCCCCGCCGCCCCTGCTCCCGAAGCCGGGCAAGGACAACCTGCGTCTGCAGAGGCTGCTGAGGAGGGCGGCCCGGAAGAAGGCCCCCCCCGGGGGGGCCGGGCCCTGCACCCCGCCGGGGACTTTCCGCGCCTCCCTGTCCCCCGTGAGCGAGGCCAGCCACGACCAGGAGCCCGTGGCCCGGTGCCCGGCGGAGGCCCCTCGCGTGGTGGTGGCCACCCTCCCCCGCAGCCCCGCCACCCACCACGTGGCCGCTCCGCTGCAGAAGTCCACACTCTCCTTCAGCTTCACGCAGCACAGCCGCCTGGCCACGCACGCCACGGCCCCGGGGCTCCAGCTCTCGGCCCCGGCCCCGGAGCCCACCCGGGCCCCCGGTGGCTTCGCCCACGTCCCAGCCCCCACTGCCGGGGCCGCCCACGCCAGCCAGGCACAGCTCCCGCCGGGGCCGCCCCCACAGGCGGGGACCCCCGAGCTCCCCCGGAGGGGCCCAGACAGGGGGCCCGGCGGCCAGGACAGAGACACGGCCCCCCGCCCCCCTGCAGCCCAGCACTCCATCCCGGTGGCCCACATCCGCCCCCTTCCCGCGGGGGCCCAAGATGGCAGGCCCTGGCCTGAGGTGCCCCCTGTACCCAGGCCGCCCCCTGGCCCCCAGGCCTCGGGGCCCAGAGAGGTCAGGCCCCGGGTCGTGGCGCCCGTCGCCCCCACCTGTCGCTCGCCGGGACCCTCGCCTCCCAGGCCGGCCCCTGCGGCCCCCGAGGCGGAGCACCTGGAGGAGCCCCCCGCGGCTGGCCCTGCTTCCGAGGCTGAGCAGGCCTCCGGCCTTCAAGGGGCCTCGTCCCCCGCCTCGCCGGTGGACCCCGATGCCCGCCCTGCCCCCAGCGCTGCACCCCGGCCCCGGCTCAGCGGCTGGGCGCGCCTGAAGAAGCAGCTGATGGACGAGGCGGACGAGCGGCCGCCCCCGGGGCCGGAGCAGAGCCCCGTGCGGACGGAGCAGGCAGTGGCGGCCCCTGCCACCCGGGCACCCCAGCCCGCCCCCGCGCCGGCCCCCGGCCCCCCTGCCTCCAGGGCCTGCGGGCTATGGGATGCCGTGCTGTACCGCGTGGCCGTGGCCGAGTCTCGGAGGAACCCGGCGGGGCCCAGCGGTGGGGCAGGCGCCCGGCCTGGCCTCGGCCGCCTGCCCTACCTATGCCGGCCTCGCTTTAACGCCCGGAAGCTGCAGGAGGCGGCCACCCGGCCCCCTCCCATGACCCCCTCGGTGGTCCTGGAGCGGAGCCCCCAGCCCAGGAACTTCAACCGCACGGCGGCTGGCTGGAGGCTCCCCTGACCGGCTCTGGGGGGGCCCCGGGCTGGGGACTGGGGGGCGGGCGGGAGCCGCAGCCACAGAAGAGGGTGGCAGGGCCCGATGGGCCTGGCTGGGGCCGTGGAGGCCAAGGGAAGGAGCCCGTCAGTGGCCGGGCCATCGGGAGCAACAGGCCGGTGCCCAGGAGTGCCAGGACCAGGGCGGGCGGGGTGAGGCTGGAGCAGGTGGGGCGGGGAGCAGGCTGTTCTGGGTTTGGGGGCCAGGGTGTGGGGGCTCCCGGCAGGAAGGGAAGTGCCCGGGCCCACCGTGAGGCGGGGCACTGGCAGGGCGGACCCCACACGGGTGCCCACCGGGTGCCCAGGGAGGCCTGGGGGCTGGGGTGAGGGGTGAGGGAGGTCCGGGCTCAGCCCCTGGACGCTGTGGATGACCGACACCGAGGCAACGGAAGAAGGACATGGAGGTTCCTGGGGAGCCCCCGGGCCACAGCCTCCCTGGACACAACTCGGGAGGGGCAGCGGAGCTGGGAGGGGGCTGGCCGTCCCACCCACCCACCCCGGCACACAGCAGGCGCTGTGCATGCATCCTGGGACCCAGGCCACAAATAAAAGTGTCACACCACAGCAGTGGGTCTCTGTCTGACTCTGTACCAGCGGATGGGGAGGGCGGCAGGGACCACAGAGGCCCCCCACGGAACCGGAGGGCCGGACCCTCAGCCTGCCACGGTGGGACCTGAGCCCCCAGGGTTCCGTTCCAGGTCCTGCCGACCTCCCGCGGTGCCAGCCCTGTCGTGGCCCCTTCCCAGGAGGGAGGTGCGACCTGCTCCCTCAGAGAAGGGCCGAGCGGGGTGGAGGTCCCGGGAGGAGGGGTCCTGATGGAAGGTGGGGAGGGGGAGAACCTGCAGGGCTGGAGCACCCAGCGGGCTCTGGGCCCCAGCCGGCTCTGCGGCAGGCCCGCCGGCCCTCACCGGCTCCTGTGCAGCCGCCGACACAGGTGAGCAGGCCCCGTCGCCCCGTCTCGGCCGCCGCGTTCCCGGAACCCACGCCACGCAGCCCCGCCGGCTGCCGGCCCGGACTCACCAGGAGGGGAGGCCTAGGGCTCGGAGCCCTCGTCCATCAGCACCTTCTCGTACTTCCCGTGTCCAGTGGCCACGAATTTGTACCTCTTCCCAGATGGGGTGCCCTGCCGGGACAGGAGGCCGAGAGCAAAGATGAGCGTGGCGGAAGGGAGCCGGGGCCGCCTCCAGGAAGCCCTCCCGGGTGCACCGAGAACGGTCCCTCCGGGTGTCTGCCTGCGGGGCCCCCGTCCCCCGCATCCACCCCACTTAGACTCTACCTTAGCTGCCGTGGGTGTCTTGGAGTCTCCTTTCTGCTCCCAGAGGTTCTTCTTGCTCATGTCCCCAGCTACGATGTCCTGGGGGCAGGAGGGGGGACAGCTGCAGACCACAGCCCGGGCGGGGGCGGTCCGAGCCCCAGCCCTCCTCCCCTGCCTCGCCTGGCAGGGGCCGGGCCTGCCTGCCCGCCCGCCTTCTCGTACGGGGGCGAGGGGGACGCAGGGGTGGGCGGGGGCACCTTTGACCTTCCCTCCGCCCAGCGGCCTTCTCCACTTGGCCGTCCGTGCTCAGGGCCAGCCTGGCGAGCCCTGGCGTCCGCAGACAGCCTGCCTGGGGCGCTGTGTGCCCCCACTCATGCCCGCAGGGCTTCACGTGAGCTCCCCCCCACCCCGAGGAGCCCAGCCTCGCCTGGGAGGGTCCTACCTTGCAGGAGGGGCCCTTGGCCGGAGACTGAGTCTGCACCTCCCCCGCCTCCCACCGGCTCTTGGTGCTCGCCACCGTCATGCTGGGCAACTCGATGGAGGGCTGACGGGCTAGCTTGGGGGTCCGGCCAGCCGTCTGCAGAGGAGACAGAGCCGGCGGCCTCCTCAGTGGGTGCCCCAGAGGCCCGTGCGAGAGCCCCCCCCCAGCACGCAGATGACAGCCTCTGGGTCCCTGTCTCCTCTGGGTCCCTGTCTCCTCTGGGTCCCTGTCTCCTCAGCGCCGTGTTCCCCGTGCGGGGCGGCACGGGCCTGCTCCTCCATCACTGCTCTGGGGAGGCGTCCGGTCTGGGGGGGCCTGGGTGTGCGGGGGCAGGGGACAGGCGCGAGCCGCCCTCCTGTTGTTCCCGGCTCAGAGCTGGAAGGGTGTGCGTGAACGGGAGGGCGCCGGGTTCGGGAGTGAGTGTGGGGTGGGTGGGGGGTGTTGGTTGGGTGGATGGAGGGGTGTTGGTTGGGTGGAGGGGTGTTGGTTGGGTGGAGGGGTGTGGGGTGGATGCAGGGGTGTTGGTTGGTTGGGTGGAGGGGTGTTGGTTGGGTGGAGGGGTGTAAGGTGCATGGAGGGGTGTTGGTTGGGTGGGTGGAGGGCTGTGGGGTGGATGGAGGGGTGTTGGTTGGGTGGGTGGAGGGGTGTTGGTTGGATGGGGGGGTGTTGGTTGGGTGGATGAAGGGGTGTTGGTTGGGTGGAGGGATGTTGGTTGGGTGGAGGGGTGTGAGGTGGATGGAGGGGTGTTGGTTGGATGGGGGGGTGTTGGTTGGGTGGATGAAGGGGTGTTGGTTGGGTGGAGGGGTGTTGGTTGGGTGGGTGGAGGGGTGTTGGTTGGGTGGGTGGAGGGGTGTTGGTTGGGTGGGTGGAGGGGTGTTGGTTGGGTGGGTGGAGGGCCATGGGGTGGGTGGAGGGGTGTGGATGCAGGGAACAGCTGTGCGCACAGAGGACAGACCAGTGGTGGGTAGCGGGGGGCGGAGGTACCTCGACGGCCTGGGTGTACTGCTCCAGCCGCTCGTCGATCTTGGACACGGGCAGGACGGGCTGGGACCTCTTCACACTGTTACTGGGGGGCAGGGGAAGGGTCACACCCATGCCCCTCACCGGGCTCCTACGCCCGCCCTGAGACCTGGGGGAGCTCTCCCAGGCCCCCAGTGTCCACCCCTCCCTGCTCTCGGGGGGCCCTGGGCCCTGGCCCGCAAGGACATACCTCTTCTGGATGGAGCGGTTCAGGCACTCGGTCCGGTCGACGATCTGTGCGGGGTGGTGGGCAGGGGCGTGAGCCTTCCGGGCCGAGCGAGGCCCAGGCCCGTCCCTGCCCCGGTGCTGCGCCCTCCGATGCCGGGGGTGGGGAGGGGGGGCGGGGGCAGGGGGCGGGGGCCGGGGGGCGGCGGAGGATGAGGAGAACGAGCAGCAGCCTCCCCGACCCGGGGCTGGCCTGGGCTGCTGCCGGGGCCGGGAGCGAGGCAAAGGCAGTTTGGGGCTCGACCTACATTGCTGCCGGGGCTCAGGGGAGGCGAGCCCGGCTCTGCGGTGCCCTCTAGGACCAAGGGGCTCGGGGTCCGGCGCTGCTGGCGTTCCTGGGGCTGAGAACAAAACAGGCTGAGCTTTGGGGACTTGGGTGACTGTCCCCTTTGCTCCCAGCCTGCCCCCCCTCCCCGGGACATGTTGGAGCAGCTCTCTCCCCTTCCCGGGCCCCAGGTCCTGCCCAGCCCCGACATGCTCTGGTTCTGGAATCCTCTGCAGCAGGGAGCAGGGCCTGAACAAGAGGGATCCCCCCCACCCCCAGACTACGGGTGAGGGGTCCTGGCTCTCCCCGGGCCGGGCCCACCGGGCGCACAGGGTGCACAGGGAGCAGGAAGAGACGCAGCCCAGACCCTGGGACTCGGCCTTCACCTGCTCCTCCACCTCGGGGCCCAGGCTGCTCCCACCGGTCTCCTCGGGGCCCACAGGCTCCGCACCCTCCGACCCCGGCCCCTCCAGGGGCTCGGAGCCAGGGCTCAGACGCAGCCCCTCCAGGCGGGCTCCAGTGGGGCTCAGCTGGTCACCTCCCTGGTCCCCGCAGGGCCTGCGGGGGGAAGAGGGACGCCGCCTGACCCAGGGTCTTTCGGTGGCCCCGTCCACGTCCCTCCCTGTTCCCTGGGCTCAGTCCCCCCTCTGCAGGATGGGGGTGGTCAGCCCCCTCGAGTGCTGAGGAACCCCGAGACCCAGCGAGCACCTTTGGGGAGTGGGTGCCGGGACGTGGCAGCCGGCCCCTGTCCCTGGACTCCTGCACAGCGCCCCCCCACCCCGCCCCTGCACCCCACACCCCCGCACGGAGGGCCACCCACAGGCTGAGGCCGGAGCCGGTCTCGGGGCCCTGTGGGCCGGCCCCGCCTCACGTCCCGCCCGTCCCCGTCCACCCTGTGGCCGAGGCTGCCCCGCTCTGTGGGTGGCGAGTGGGCCTCAGGGACAGGCCGCTGCGTGGGAATGAGGCAGGGGCTGTGGGTGGTCTGGGGCTTGGTCAGCGGGCGCGCAGGCCGGGGCTGGTCCCGGCAGGAGGACGCACCCCCCAGGAGAGGGGCCGCCGGGCCGGCCACGCGAGAGGGTGGGGGCCGGCCCGCTGGCAGCCGGCCGCGCTGCTGCGCTTGAGCGGGGCTGAGCCTGGAGGGGAAGGTGGGAACTTCTCGCATTTTCCATGATTTCAGGCCCCTCGGTGTCCGCGCCAGCCAGGACCCAGACCCACCGCCCAGGGTGGGCTGGGGTCCAGCCAGCGGCAGGCACACAGAGGGCCCATTCAGCCGCGGCCGCGGCGGCGGGGCTGTGGGGACGCAGGGCCAGGCAGGTGTGGGGGTGCGGAGAGCAGAGCTGGGGTTCCACAGCGGTGCCAAAGTGCCCCCTGCTGGCGGGACGGCGCCGGCTGCAGGCCGGGAGGACGGGGCTGGGCGGTGGGCCACCCAGCTGGCCCCGGCCCCGCTGCAGGAATGCAGAGTGTACACCAGCTCACAAAGGCAGACGGGGGAAACTGAGGCCCGCAGGGGTTGGCGGGCAGAAGGCCACGCCAGGCCCAGGGCCCTGGCTGGGCAGGGGCTCAGGAGGCGTGGGCGCCAGCTCGTGTGGGAAGGAGAGGGGAGAGCTGTGGGTCAGGGGCGCTCTCGGGGGCTGGGAGGTGGCCTGGATTTGGGGGGCAGTGGAGATGGGGGTCGGGTGACACCTGGGGCAAGGGGAGACCCTGGGGCGCCAGCTGAAGCCCCCCCAAGCGGAACTGGGACCCTAAGCGAATGGCCCGCAGCCGCGGGGCAGCAGCCTAGCGGCTCAGATCCCTGAGCTTGGGGGCGGGGTGGGGCAAGGGGGGAGCCAGGCTGCAGGAGCAGCCCCCGGCCCCGGGTCTGGGGGTACGGGGCCCCCACCACCCCCCCCGCCCGCCCGCCCCGGCTCAGCCCAGCAAACACGTCCGCACATCTGGAAAGCCGGTCCCCCAGGCGGAGGCACATCTGGAAATACCTGCTCCCCTCCGTGGGAATGGGGGCCAGCCAGCCCCGAGGGAGGAAGGGGCGGGCGCGGGGGCCGGGGCCTCCGTTACGTAAGTGGGCCGCAGATGTGGGCTGGTGTGGCAACACCCGCCGGCCGCAGCTGGTCTGGCCGGGGCCCAGGGCCCTGGGGAGCCCGGGATGAGATTTCCTCGCCGGCGCTCCGCAGCCCCTCGCGCCGCCGCGCTGTCTCGCCCTCTTCCTCCCTCTCCCCCGCGCAGTCGTGGGGCCTTTTCGGGGGGCTGGCGGGGACGGCGAGCGGAGGCCCGCTGCTCGGGCCCAGGCCGGGGGGCTTGCAGAGCCCACGCCGGGGGCCCGTCTCCCGCCCCGAACCCCCACTTGCCTGTCCTCGTCCACCGCCTCGTCCTCTGCACCCTCTCCCTGAGGGGACGGCTGCGGCTCCGGCCTCTGGGCCCAGTCGCTGAACCCCTCATCCTCGTCCAGGCCGGGGCACTCCGAGGGCGTCAGGCTGTGGGCAGAGAGCAGCGTGGGCTCGGGCTGGGCTGGGGTGCGGGGCCGGGGGCCCTGCCTCCACTCCCTCCCCGACCCTAGGGGCCACGGAGGTGCTCTGCATGGCTGCACCCCGAATCCCACTGTCAGAGAGTCCCCGGAGGCAGGACCGGGTCCCCTGTAGTCCGGAGCTGCCTGAGGCCGAGGCTGCGTCTCACCACACTAAGGCAGGGCACCCCCAGAGCACAGCTGTGTGTCCCCCCTCGGCCCAGGGCACCCCCAGAGCACAGCTGTCTGTCCCCCCCTCAGCCCAGGGCACCCCCAGAGCACAGCTGTGTCCCCCCTGGGCCCAGGGCACCCCCAGAGCTGATCTGTGCCCCCCCTCGGCCCAGGGCACCCCCAGATCTGATCTGTGTCTCCCCCACCAGCCCAGGGCACCCCCAGATCTGATCTGTGTCTCCCCCACCAGCCCAGGGCACCCCCAGAGCTGATCTGTGCCCCCCCCTCGGCCCAGGGCACCCCCAGAGCACAGCTGTCTGTCCCCCCCTCGGCCCAGGGCACCCCCAGAGCACAGCTGTGTCTCTCCCTCGGCCCAGGGCACCCCCAGAGCACAGCTGTGTCCCCCCTGGGCCCAGGGCACCCCCAGAGCTGATCTGTGTCTCCCCCACCAGCCCAGGGCACCCCCAGATCTGATCTGTGTCTCCTCCACCAGCCCAGGGCACCCCCAGATCTGATCTGTGTCTCCCCCACCAGCCCAGGGCACCCCCAGATCTGATCTGTGTGTCCCCCTCAGCCCAGGGCACCCCCAGAGCTGATCTGTGTCCCCCCTCAGCCCAGGGCACCCCCAGAGCACAGCTGTGTCTCCCCCCTCGGCCCAGGACACCCCCAGAGCTGATCTGTGTCTCCCCCGTCAGCCTGTGTCCTCCGTGTGCCTGACTAATGTTCCCCTGCCCTCCTAGCCGATCCCCAGGCCCCTGCCCTGGGCAGCAGTGTGAGCCCCTGTACCCCATCTCCCACGGCAGACTCGTGACCCTGGTGCTCGGGGGCCCCCGCCTGCCCCCCAGCCTCTGCCGGCTCTGCACAGGACCGGGCCCGGGCCGTGACCGCTGCAGGACCCCACCCCGCCCAGAGCTGCTGACTCGGGGAAAATGGAACGGAACAGGCTGGGGAGGGGGCGATGTCGGAAGCACAGCCCGGCCCGGCTGTGAGGCCTCCCGGGCCCCGGGGAGGGGGGTTGGGGGGAGCGAGCCAGCGGCGGGCCGGCCAAGTTGGCCGGGGTCTCCGTGAGTCACCGGCAGTGGGGAGCCTGGGCGGGGGGCTTGGGGCCCAGGGCCGCGCAGCTGGGGTCAGAGCATGTCCAAGCGAAGGCCGGATCGCCCCGGAGGCTGGCCGGGCGGGGGGCCGCATGGGGGGCCTGCCAGGCGAGCAGAAGGCTCCACCGGCCCTGGGGCTGGGAGGCCCTTCACCCACCAACAGCCACCAGCCCTGTGTCCCGCGTGGGCCAGGCCCTGGCCATCTTATCTGCTGTGCAGCTCCCAGGGTCCCCCTCTGCCCGGGGGCCAGCTTACAGCTTCTCCTGCTCCGGAGACCCCGGGGACTCGGGGGACTGGCCACCGCCGTCCTGGTCCTGGGCCCGCAGGCTGTCCCCCTCCTGCCGGCCTTGCTCCTGGGCAGTCTCGTCCTCATCCTCCGGGCTCCACTGGGGGGCGGGTCTGGGGGACACAGAGAGACGGTCACTCACACCTCAGCCCGCGCCCTCTGCTCCCGGCCAAGCAGGCCTCACTGGGGCTGCCCCAGCCCTCTCTGGGCCTCAGTTTCCCCATCTTTTAGGCAGAGTCATGTGCGATGGCCGTGGAGCTGCCCTGGGCTGGGGGGGCCACCCTGGTGCTCTGTAGGCAACTGGCGTCTGGTGGCCCCGGGCACGGTGTCCAGACCTGGAGGGACCCAAGGGCCCCCTCCCACCAGCCTGGGACCCTGGACCCCAGCAGGCGAGAGGCCAGAGAGGTTCATGCCCCGGGCAGGGCCCCAGAGGACGTGGCGGGCGTCACTGGAGGGCTGGAGACCTGGTGTTGTGGGTCCCCCCCGAGTCCAGCGGCGACTGCCCACTGGGACACGGCCGGCCCGGGCCTGGGTCGGGCAGGGGCGCACCTGGCCAGCCAGCTACCTCACTGCCTTGGCCACCCTGGCTGCAGCGCCCCTTCCTGCTCCCCAAGAGCACGGTGGCCAGGGAGGAGGGGGGCCTGCAGGAGGCCCAAGGCCCAGAGAAGGGGAGCCTCCAGCTGGAGCCCGACCCCAGAGCTGGGGGGCCCTGCAGGGTCGGCTCTCCCAAGCCCACCAGCCCCTCTCAGAGCCCCCCACGCCGTTGTCCTGGGTTGTTTCACAGATGGGGAAACTGAGGCCCATGGCAGAACCGGGGCCAGGAGAACTGCCCCCCTCCACCTCAGGGCTACACAAAGTTCACCTGGGCCAGGGGGGATTCCTGGCCCGTCCTGGACCCTCCTCTGCTCCCCCACAGCCCGGGGGGGAGCCCCGGGACCCCACTTCTGCAGGGCGCGCCGCCCCCCAGCCCCAGCCCCTCCTGCCCGTGTCCGCTGCCTGACCCCGAGGCGCAGCCCGCTCTCCGGGGCCTCCTGCGGGCCTCCGCCCCTCGGCCCGCGCGCCAGCGTGATCTAATCTCTCCTGAGTCTCCTTGGAGCCGCGCAGACAAAAGCCAGGCCCCTCCACAGCCGCAGCCCCAGCCCCAGCCCCGGGCCTGCCCCCCCTCCACCGCAGCCGTGGGACTCGGGCCCTGCACCCCCCGTCCACCCCCACGCCCGCCCCCACGGGCCCCAGGGAGCCCCTGATCCCCCACACCTGGCCCCATCACATGGGCCCGCAGCCCCGCCCCCGCCAGCCCCCAGCCGGGGGCTGCAGGCCCCTTCTGTGTGGAATGTGGAGGTTGGAGGGCTCTCGGGGCTGCGGGGGGTGGGCAACAGCAGCCCGGGGTCCCTCCCCGCCGTGCGCCCCAGCAGCCCCTGCACACGGTGGAGTGCTGGGTCCCAGGCTGTGGCAGGGGGGGAAGGTGCCCTCCAGCCCTGTCCCGGGGCGGCCAGGAGACGACACCCCACACTCCTTGGAGGAGGGAGACGGCCATTTTGTCCCCCTTGCTCCCTCTGCAAGCTGCACGGCTGTGCTCGTGCCGGGGGTCCGGACGGAGTGTGGGCCCGGCGAGGGTGTGCATGGGCCCGCCTGGGCCCCCCTCTCTCTCCCAGGAGCACATGGCCGCCCTTCTGCCCCCAGACCCCTGCACCGAGCCCCGGGGCCCGGCCCTGCAGAGTACGGAGGCCATGATGCATCCTGGGTTTGGAGGGGCACAGAGGCCCCTGGGCTGACCCACGTGGCAGCATGTGCTGGCCACAGCACGCGTGGCTGGGCCCCCCGAGCCCGCGCACACGCTTTGTCCAGGTGCCCCGCACTCAGGCCCACATCAGCACATGTGCACATGCACCCACACTCCACGCGTGGGCCCGGACAACCCACCCCGTGTCCACATGTGTGCTGCACGGGTGTGCACGTGCGCAGCGGACGTGGGAACGAGGTGAGGGCCAAATGGCAGGTCTGGCCCCTGAACTCTGTTTACTGTTTGCCCGGCCATCGCCCTGGCAACGCTCTGGCAGAGGCCAGGGCGCGCTCCCCGACGGCGCCCTCTCTGAGGCCCCTCCGAGGGTCGCCCCTTGCTGAGGCTGCTGCGGGGGGACTCCCTGAGCCGTCCCGGGCAGGGAGCTTGGGGGGGCAGGGAGCAGGGTGCTGGGTAGGGGTCCCCGGTGTGTCCCCCCAAAGCTCCACATGGAGAGAAGCCACCCCCCGCCCCCGCCAGCAGCCCCTGACCCAGCGGCCCGAGGACAAGCAGCCCCGCTAGGCCCCTTCCCCCCTCCGCCTCCCTCCCCTGCCCGAGGCCCCAGGATGTGAGTAATGCAGCCCCTCCTGGCCCCTCCCATGACCTCAGCCCCTCACTGATCCACAGCTGGGCCCTGTTCTGGGAACTGAGATGGGGGTGGCTCTCTAGGGGTGGGGTGGGGGCCCCCGGCCTGGGAAAGGCGCCCCCGGCCAGAGGCCCAGGCCCCTTGGCACGCTCAGCGGAGCTGTCAGGACGCTGGCGACAGCCGGCCGCCTGTGGCCCCAGCTCAGCCGCTGCAGCTGCAAGGGATTTGCCGTTCCTAAGCAGAAGCAATTAGGCGATTTCCTGTGTCTGTTCTGGCTCCGCGCTGGGGGCCCCGGGTTCAGCCCGGGGGGTGCGGCGGTGGGGCCCGGCCCCCCTCTCGCTGTGGGGCTCCACCGCGGGGGCTCTGGCTCAGCCGCATGCGCGGGCCGACCGCCTCCTGCTCCCTGCTCCCCCCACTCCCGTTCAGAGTGGGGGGTCTCTGAATCTCTGAACTCGGGGGATTGCCCGCCCTGGCCAGGTCCTCCGTCTGTCTGTGGGACCCCCGACTCAAAACCCCGGCCCCCTCCTCTGGCTCCCCCACAGCCCCCAGCCCCAGCCGAGGGCCTGCATTGCCGTCCTGGGCCCTCCGGCTCAGCCCCACCCACTTCCTCCCCTGCCTGCGTGGCAGCAGGCTCCTGAAGGGGCTTCAGGCCCGGGGCCTGCCTCGGCTCTGCCCCCTGCAGGCGGCTAGTGGGCTGCCCCAGCAGCTCTCAGGGGTGCCCCCAGGGTTGCTCCGGGGGCTGGGGAGAGCTGGGGGCCCAGCTGAAGGGCCGAGGGGCTGAGGCCCGAAGGGGGACGGCCGGCCCAGGCTGCCACGAGTCCCTGGACACCATAGTGGGAGTCGGCTGGGAGGCCTGGGGAGCTGGACCGGCCCCCCTACCTCACACCCAGCCTCCCTGGGGTCTCCCATGCCACGGACCGGCCGGAGTGGACACATGCAGAGGGACGGGCCGTGAGCGAAGGGACAGAGAGCGCAGGGCAGTGGCCAGGGGATCCCAGGGAGGGAGAGCGCCCCGGCTGCCTCAGCCGCACCGCAGGACTCCGGGGCAGCACGCCCCCTGCCCTCTGGGGCCCCCCCACTCATGATGGCACAGTGCGGGGTCCTGGCCCGGGCAGCCTGGGGAGGGTCCGCAGCGGGGCGCTGCCAGGGGGCCGGCCGGCTGGCACTCCCTTTGGCAGGGGCAGCTGGGCATGCAGCTGTGGAGGGGGGGCGGCCGGGAGCACACAGAGCCCCCAGCCAGCTCCAGAGCAGGTGGGTGGCGGGTGGGGCGCAGGAGTGCAAGGAGGCGCCCCGGGCGGGGGTGTGGGTGCGCTGCAGCTGCCGGGACCCTCCCCCAGCGCCCTGGCACGGGTCCAGGCCGCCCCCCAGCAGCACCTTTTGGAGAGTGCCTGTGCCTGGCTGGGCCCTGGGTGGGGGGAGGCCACCCCGTCCCAGGGCAAGACACCCTGCCAGGCACCCACTGCCCAGGGAAGCTCAGGAGGCGACCTTCCACTTGGGTGAGAAAGCTGAGCAGGGGCCCGGGGGCCCAGGAGAAGGGGGGCGGGGGGACGAGAACCCCAGGGTGGCTGGGGCCGGGCGGGGCGGCTGCGGGGAGGCGGGCGGAGGTCTCCGCGTCCCCCCTGAGGGCGACTCGGGCAGGGCCTCCGCCGGCACAGGCCCCGTCAGGTTGGCGTTCTGGAAGGGGGCCCAGCCGGCACGTGCAGGAGGGAGCGGGGACAGGAGGCAGGGACGGTCTGCCTGCATCTGGGGGTTCCCGGGGGCCGGGTTTGGGGGAGGCACAGAGTTCGCCTTGGGTCCACAGGGTGGGCCGCGTGAGGTTCCCCCCCCAGGAGCTGGTCCATGAGGGGAACTGCGGGTGGGGGGGGGGGCTCCGGGGGCCAGTCCGCAACAGCTGCGACCGCCAGGGACCTGTGGTCAGAGCTGGGGGCGCCGGCCGAAGCCCCCTCAAAGCTTCCCTCACCGGCCCCCTCCTCTGGCCAGGGTGCTGCCTCCCCTTTCGCGCCGAGGCCTCCCTGGCAGGTTCCCGGCCGGCCGGTAGTGGTCACGGTCCACGCCGCCATGGGGCGGGGGGGCGGCCAGCCTCGGTGTCCCCGTGGGCACGGCCCAGGGAGCTGACGGGCACTCCTGACCCCCATGACTGCAGGCCCTCCCTCCTGGCGGGACCCAGGGGCCACGACAGCTCCCGCCATGGGGGGGAATTCCTGGCCAAACTGAGCACTCCCGGGGTCCCAGGGGCTGCACGTGGGGTGGGTGGCGGCTGAGGGGGGTGAGGAGGGGGCCAGCTGCCACCATCCTTGGCGGCTGGGTGAGGTCTGCAGGGGCGGGGTGGGGGTTCAAGCGGTCCACAGGGACCCAAGGGCCAAGGCCAGGCTGGGGAGGGCGGGCCCAGAGAGGCCAGAGAGCAGCCGGGCCCCTCTAGGGAGCACAGAGGCCGGGCCCACACGGTGCCGCGCGGTCTCGGACCCCAGGCCCGGCCTCTGGCGCCCCGCGGTGAGGGGGAATCCCATCCCTCCAGTGGAGCGACCACCGGGAGCCTCCCCCGAAGGCCCAGGCCCAGGCCCGGCCATCCCGACGGCGATGCAGCCGGCAGACCTGCACCCCCGGCGTCCCGGGAGGTCCAGGCGGGGCCCACGCCCCCCACCCTGTCCCTCTTGGCCCTGAGCATCCTCCAGGAGGGGGCCACGGAGGCCTGTGGAGCTGGCTTCCCCGTAACCAGAGGTGGTGGCGGCCCAGAGGGCTCCGCGGGGGTGCGGGCTGGGCCCCAGGGGCCAGGCCCTGGGGCGGGGGGTCCCCCGGGGCACCCCATCCTGTGAGGGGAGGAGGGGCGCAGGGCACAGCCGAGGCCCCTGGGAGCCTGAGCTGGAGGGTGAGAGGCTGGGTGCCCTGGGCCAGGTGCCCTGAGGCAGGACACCCCAGGGGCAGCCTCCGACAGGGGGTGCAGGGGGCCCTTCCTAGCCCCGGGGTGGGGCCGGGCGGGCGGGCAGGGGCCCTGTGACCTGGGTGGTCGGCTTTCCCTCTCTGAGACTCGCCTCGGGGTCAAGGCCGGGGCTGTAGGGTCATGGGCATCTTCACACCATCAGGGAGTGACCTCGGCTCGGGCTGACGACGCCCCTCCTTCCCCTCAGTGTGGCCCCTACAGGGATCGCTGGGCCGCCCCATCCAGCACCCCCTTGCCCTCCCGGTGGGGCAGTACTTGGGGGCCTCTGGTTTGGGGGGACACCTAGCTGCCCCACCCAGAGCTTCCGAAGCCAAGGCACCCCTTCTTCAAGTCTGCCCTGGCCGGCCGGCCCGGAGCACAGACTGAGGGGGGCAGCCGCGGCCCAGACGTGGGGTCCAGCCCCAGCCCTGACCTCTGGGCCACAGCCCCGCCAGCCTGAGGCGGCCCGTCCCTGACTCCCGACCGACCCCACTGGGCTCCTAAGGTCCCCATCCCGTCTCAGGGTGCCACTCACTTCTCCCCCAGCTCAGAGGGGCTGCCTCCCCACTCCCTCCCCAAGCTCCCCAAGCTCCCCGTGCCCCTCAGCGACACCCAACACCTGCCACCTGCCCCATAATCCCCTCACCAGCCCGGCGCGGGCCCCCTCCCGCCCTCCCCCCGCCCTCCGCCAGGTGCTGGGAGCCCAAAGGTGGCGGGGTTCCCTCCCTGCCCTCACAGATCCCGGCGTCTGCCAGGGACGCCGGCGTGGCGCCGACCCTGACACCCGACACCCGGCCCACGGTGCGGCACCCGGGCCACACAGGAGGGACCCCACCCCGAGCTTCTGTTTGGAGAGGGGAGTGGCTGGCAGGAAGTCCTCTCAGGAGGGGCCCGGTACCTGCGCCCGCCCAGAGGGACGAGGGGAAGAGGTACGGGGAGGAAGGGCCATCACTGAGTTGGTGTCGGGCATCCGGGGTCCGCCGTGAGGGGCAGGGCCTGGGGGCGACGGGGACCCCACGCCCGCCAGAGCCCCTTTCCCTCCCCGTGCTCCCCAGGACCCGGGCCTGAAGCCCCCCGTGACCCGCAGTCCCAGCACCGCCCGTGCAGCCGCAT
The DNA here is from genome assembly GCF_004126475.2 of Phyllostomus discolor. Taxonomy (NCBI): domain Eukaryota; kingdom Metazoa; phylum Chordata; class Mammalia; order Chiroptera; family Phyllostomidae; genus Phyllostomus; species Phyllostomus discolor. Next base: position 170,536,052 of record NC_040908.2, read on the forward strand.
GGGGGGGCGGGGCGCCACAGTGCTGCGGGAGGGTGCCTGCTCCCACGGGTCCCCGTCCCCCGCATCTCACCCGCTGTCCCTCCTCATGGCTGAGCAAGACCCCAGCCAGGACTCTGGGGCGTGGTGGCCCACGCCTCGACGGCACTGTCCCCTGCGCCCCCACGATGCCCCTGGCCCGGGGTTACGGCAAAGCCTTCCCCCCACACCTACGACATGCCGGCCGGCCCAGGACCCACGCGGCTCCTGGGGGCCAGGCTCCACGTGCTGGTTGGGGTGACCGCGGCTCCAGCCTGCCCAGCACACCGCCCAGCCCAAAGGTGCCCGGGCAGCAACCCCCCCCGCCTCCGGCACCCGCCCAGACAGCCTGAGGGAAGGGGTTCGGTGACGGAGGCGCTGCCACCGGGCAGCCCTGCCTGGGCGGGAAGGTCCAGCCCCAGGGTGTCTCCCCCTCACGGGTCTCCCTTCATGAAGAAGTGGGGCCCTTGAAGACCCTGCCGAGCCCAGACACCAGACCCTCGGGCCTCCGGCCCCTCTGCCCCAGGCGGAGTCTGGAACCTTCCACCGCCACCTAAGGGCGGGGCTCGGAGCCCTGCCGGCCGGCCAGCGGCCTCCCTCTGGCCATGGTCCTACCTCTGGTGACGTGCTACGCGGTCAGCTTCTTCCGCACCTCGGCCCCCATCCGCTCCGACCCGCCACCTGTCCGGGCTTGGGGTCGGAGTCAGAGCCGCCCTGGCTTCGGGGTCACCTGACCCTGGGGACCGGCGGGGCTGCCCTTGCTCACCACCCTCCCTCCGCCCGCCCGGCACGCCACGTGGCACACGGGTCTCTCTGTTCCCCCCGCGTCCCTGGTCATAGTGCTGTAGGGGCCAAGTGCCACGCCACCCCGGAGACCTTCCCGGGCACCCCAGCCCTCCGTGCCCTGCACCCTTCCCGCCAGACCGTCACCCCGCCCGCCCCGAGGAAGCCTGCACGCCACATCCCTCGGCCCCGCGCCCAGGGGCCGGGACCGAGGGGCTGACCACACGGCACCCCGACGGGCCGGCAGCCCCGGCCGCGTCTGCAAGTCCAGCCCAGCCTCCGGGAGAGCCGGGCACTGCCGGGCGGGCCGGGACTGCCTGGCACGGCTCGCGAGCACTCACGAGGCCAGGCCTTGGCACGCTCCCGGATGCGCGACTGGAGGTTGGCACCGGCTGGAGCCGCTCCATCCCGCGCCCCTTTCCCCTGCCCTGGGCCCAGGTCCGCCGCTCCCCGCCCCCCCGAGGGCTCTGCCCACCCTCACCACTGCTGAAGCGGCTTCCCCCGTCCGGCCTGCCCCAGAGGCTCTGGGCAGCAACTGGACCCCGGCTGCCCACCTGGGCGGGGGCCGCCGCCTGGCACCCAACCGCTTGTCCATGGGCTCTGGCTCCACCGTCCCTGGGAGCCCTCAGCTCCCAAGTGCACGGAGCAGCCAGGTGCCCTCCCTGCCCGACGCCTGGTCCCCCAGCGCCCTTTTTGGAGCCATTGCTGCCCTCCGGGGCTGGTCATTCCAGGGGTGGGGGCAGGTGGCCGGGGGTGGAAGGGGCACAGCAGAAAGGTCCGGAGCTTCACCGCCAGCCTGGCCCTAACCCAGTGTCTACCTCGTCACCTCCTGTCTGCCGGCCCTCTCATTCCACAGACCCCACTGCCTGCCCCCCAACCCCAGACAGTGGGCCAGACCCCAGCCTCCCTGGGCCTCAGCTGCCTCCTGCGTGCGCGCAGTGGGGATGCAGCTCTCACGAGGGGCCCAGAGCCTCCCGGAGATGTGCCCCGGGCACCCCGCCGGCCGAGGCCAGGTGAACAGCACGGCCTGGCCCTCTGCCCCGAGGTCCCGGCCAGGGGCCGAGGCTTGGCCGGAGCAGCCCCACTGGAGGGGGCCAAGGGACCCCTCCATAGCCAGCACGTGGCTCCTCGTGGTCACCTTCCTGTCAGCCCCCTACAGGTGGGGAAACTGAGGCTCAGGGTCGGGTGTCTCCCCGTCGCTCCTGCCTCAGCCGAGGACAGCCGGGCCAGGTCCAAACACGCAGCCCCCGACGGCGGGTGTGGGCAGCGGGCAGCGGCCGGGCCGGGTGCCCACTTGGGGGTCTGGTCCTGGCACAGAGATTCCACGCTCAGCACCCCCCCCCCCCCCGTCGCTCGCCTTTCCCTGCACCCCCTCTCCACCTCACCTGGCTGCCCGTCCTTCCCTTCCTCCCCCCACCTTCTCCACCCTGGGGTCCCCCCTCCCTCCCGCCCCTCCAGCCTCCCTGGGGCCGCACGGGACTGCATGTGGGGACCGATCAGCCTCGGGGGCACCCACAGCCCCTCAGGCACCTGGCCGCCCCCTGCTCCTGACCCCCGCCCTGTGCCCAGCCATTCCATCCCGGGAGCTCTCTCCCTGTCCCCACCCTTCCTCTGCCCACCGCCACCTTGGGGACTCCCTGCACCGTCCTGTCACCCAGAGCTGTCCCGGCAGAGCCGCGGGGCGTGCCACACCCCGGTCCAGTCTCGCCGCGGGGCCTCCCTGCCCTCCGGAGCCACAGCCCTCACACGGGCCGCACGCTCACCTTCTGGGCTGGGCTGGGGTCGGACTCCACTCAGGGCCCAGACCCCACCCTTCTTCCAGCCCCCCAGGGGCTGCTAGGGGCTTCTCAGCCCCGAGGCCCCACCTGCACCCGATGCCCACCTGCCCCCGGGCACCTGTGTGGGCCGTGCCTGGCTGCCAACCTGAGCTGAGCCCCTCTGCGTGTGACGAGATGCTGCTGGGCCCGTGTTTCCTCCCGCTGGCCCTCGGGACCGGGAGCCACGGCGCGCCCTCCCGGGGCTCCGGCCAGGGGGTGGGGGTCCGCCTCCAGGCGGCCAGTGTGCCCTGGCCGCCGCTCACTCACCGCTCTGCCCGGCGCCTGTCCCCAGGCTCGAGCTGGAGCCAGGCCTGAGCTTCAGCGCTCTGGGCTCCTGCCCTGACACCCTGCCCAAGGGGCTGGGCCACTCGGTCCCTGTGCCCCCTGCTGCCGGCTCGCTCAGGCTCCCAGGCCAGCACCCGCTCTGGCCGACAGACCACCCCGTCCCGAGGCGGCGCCGCCCACCGGACGCCCGGCCCTGCCAGGGCGGGGGGCCACCCCACCCCCAGATCTGGGCCTTGGGTGGGCCCGAGGCAGCCACGCCCCTTTGGACACTGTGGTTTGGAGGCCTGGCTTCCCCCAACCCCCTCGGGCCAGCCCAGCAGGCTGCAGGCCCCGGTCCTCACCCTGCTGGTCCCGACCGGGTCCCCAGAGGCCCCCAGAGGCCCCCGGGACATGGCGGCCCTGGGGTGCAGGGACAGCTGGCACGGAGACCCCCGTGGGCTCGCCGTGGGCAGACGCCTGGGCCAGAGGCAGACAGGCCCCCCTGCCCCGGGGCTCCTTCAGCCTCCAGAGCCTCCCCTGGGGGACCGGGAGCCACATGCCAGCCCAGACCCCGCCTCACACAGCAGGCACCCAAGGCCCTGGGGACCAGGGCTCAGGTGACTCCTGGGAGTGAGTGGGCTTGGGGTCCCCGGCCTCCCTCTCACAATCCCTAGCACTGGCCTGGCCTGAGGGGAGCCCCCAACCAGCTGGGGCAGCTGAGGGGATGGGGAGAGCTGGAGCCTGGCTCCAGGCTCCGTGGGGGTGGGGGCCAGCCCTGGGCCCGGGCCTGCCAGCCTGGGGCGTCCTGCTGGGCAGACGAGACGGGTGGACCTGGAGTCTGGGAGGCCACACGGCTGGCACAGCCCCGGGGGGACGGGACAGGCTTGGGTGAGAAAGACTCCGTGGGTGCCTAGCCTGTCCCAGAGAGGACACCCCCGTCCCATCCTGCCCTGCGCCCAGGCACAGCGGCGGCTGGGAGGGCCCGGGCGGTCCGCAGGGGGGACCAGGCTGAAGCAGTGGGCGAGGCAGGTGGGCGCCCCCTCCAGGGGGACCTTGGGCAGGGCGGTGCCCTCTCAGGCCCGGCTCTCCCCCATCAGACAAGGGCTGGGGTTCACTCTCTTGGACACAGAGACCCGGTAACCACAGGGACAGGGGTGGCCGAGTCCCCAGACCAGCAGGGCCGAGGAGGCCCCGTGGGCGTCTCCAGGGCGGGAGCCCGGAGGGCGTGCAGGTCAGCGCCTGCCTGCGAGCACCGCCCCATGCGGCCCAGTGTGGCGGGCAGGCGAGCCCCTACTGTGCAGGGGGCGCCCCGCTCCCCGCTGCCCGGCGGCGGGCGTCCCCCGGGAGCTCAGGGGGACCTTTCCTCCACTCCGACCCCCTGGCCTGCCGCCTGAAGGCCCGCCCGCCCCTGCCCAGGCCGTCCGGGGCTCGTGCCGGAGCCTGCCTCCGCCTCGGCAGAGCCAGAGCTGTGCCACCCGCCCCGCGCCCCGCAGGCCCCTGCTCACCCCGGGCGGCGGCCTGGGAACGGGCACTTGGGGCCCGGGCCCCCCGTCCCACGGGGGCTATGCCCAGCCAGACCCCGGGGCTCTCCTTGTCGTTTCTTGGGGTGCCTCAGTCTCCCCATCTGCTCAACGGCCCTGGTCAGCCCCAGGGATCGAGCCCAGGCACGCAGGGTGACCACGGTGGCCCCCGGGAGGGCGCATCCCCGCTGGCAGGTCCCGGGACAGGCTCGCAGGGTCCCCCTCGGGAGCGGGCAGAGTGGGGCTGCCAGGGGACACACCCGGCAGGGCCCCCCAGACCCCGCAGCCACTCCCACGGGGGTAGGGGCGCTCCTTGCGCCGTGCCAGCATGGCCCTGGCAGAGCACCGCAGCTCCGTGTCTCCAGGGGCCTGGCAGGCAGAGCTGCCCAGCCTCCTGTGCACCTCGTCCCTCCTCTTTCCCGGTGCCAGGGCTTCCGGGGCCCTGGGGATGCCAAGACATGCCCATCAGGAGCTTCCCAGTGTGCCCCATGACACTAAAGGAGGCAGGGAAGCAGCTCGTGGCCTGGCAGAGGAGCACAGTCCTCCCAGCTTGGAGGAAATCGAGGCAGACTGCATGGAGGAGGCAGCATTTCAGCTGGGCCTCCCGTGCCTGGAAGGGTTGAGGAGGAGGTGGAAGGGCATTGCAGGCGGCTCAGAGGGAGGTGGTGAGTGTGGAGCCAGTGCTGTCAGCCCCCTGGAGCCCAGCTCTGCGGAGCCCCTGGCCCTTTGCCCCTGAGCTCTCTCCACGGCACTGCCAGGGGGTGCCCCCACACCGCTCATTTACAGAGAGGGAAACCGAGGCCCAGGGAGGATGGGGCACTGGCTCAGGACCTGAGGAGGCTGGGACCGGGGGGGTCGGGCCAGGAGGAGTTCTGAGTCCGAGGCCCGAGCGCCCCCCACGGCCCGTGGTGCCACCAGCGCAGGGATGGCGCGCTGGGGGAGGCGGGTGCACGGGCTGCCGAGTCATGTAATCACCTGTGCAGTGGGAGTGACTGTGTGGTCCCCAGCGTCAGCTGGGCCACAGGTGAGGCCTGGGAAGCTGTGTGCCACAGGCTCTTCATCCCGGGAGCCCCGAGCCAGGGCGGGGAGCCCAGCCGGGGCCTGGGGAGCCAGCCGGCTGCCTCCAGGGACCCAGACGCGTGGATGGGATGGGAGGAGACGCAGCCCGTGTGTCCGCACCTGCACAGACCTGCACCCAGCCTGGCCGGCCTGGCGCAGCCCTCACCCTGCCCACAGCGTAGGGGCAGCCCCTGGGAAAGGCTCGGGAGCCCCCTGCCCGGGGCCGGCCTGGCACGGCCAGCCGGGCCCGTGGTCAGCCGGAGCCAGCCGCCCGTGGGGGGTGCCAGCACGGACACCCGGCCCGGCCCTCGGAGCCCCGGCCCCAGGCCGGGAGAGACCTACCTCGGGGGGTCCTCCAGGGCCTGTGTGCCAGGGTTCCGCCTCGAGCTGCTGGCGCTGCTGGGGCTGCCCGCGTGGCCAGTGGCCTGGGCTGACCCCGGCCCTGGGGATGCGCCAGCTCCTTCTTCAAAGGCCCTGCTGGCCCTCTGTCGCTCGCTGCCCTCCTCCTGCGTCTCCTCCTCGACTTGGACCCCTCTCCCCCCTGTCTTTCTCTGTCTCTTTCTCTTTCTCTTTCTCTCCTCTCCCTGCCTTCCGCTCCTTCACACCCTCCGTCCCGGCCCTCCATCCCTGCCGCCACTCCCTGGCCGGCCTGGTCCTGCGCCCTGACGCCCCTGCCCCTGTCCCCTCTCTCCATCTGCTCATCCATGCTGGACCCTCAGTCCCCAGGGCGGGAGGTCTCCTGGGCTGCCCCCTGTGGGCTGTCCCCGGGGGTCTCTGTCCCCCTCTGTCCCCCTCTGCCCCCCGCCTCTGGGCCTGTGGACTCCGTGGGTCCCGGGCCCCCTCTTCCCGCTGGCTCAGCAGCTGCTTCCCTTTTGTTTCCCCCCGTCCCCCCCTCGCCCCCTCAGTCCCCGCCACCTCCGCTGCCCTCTCCCTGCCAGACTAGTAAAAGCACCAGGGAGAAGCCCTCGCTCGCTGCCCGCCTACCAGCCGGGCTCGGTGGGACCTGGGGGGGGGGGCCTGTGATGGGCAGGAGCTGCCCCTTCCCCTCCGCATCCCCCCGGGCCACCTGGCCGGCCTCTTCCCGCCCCACTCCCCCGTCTTCCCCATCGCCCCTGTGCCCCCAGCTCGCGGGGTGCGTGGTCCCCAGTTCTGCCTCCCCATCCTTTCGAGCCTTCCTCCTCCTCCTCCTCCTCGCCCGGCCCGGCCCGGCCCGGCCCGCTCTCCGGCCCTCCTCTCCTCCTCTCCCGCATCTGCCAGCTGGTCCAGGGTGCTCGCCCGCACCCTCTCCCCCTGCCGCGCGCTCCATCGCGCTGCCTGGGCCCGGGCCCTCAGCCCTGCCTTCCTCAGCCCCTCGCCGCCTCCCTGGTCCCAAACTCAGCCCCAGTCTCCTCTCTCCCCTGCGGTGTCTCTCTGTCCCTATCTCTGTCTCCCTCCCTCCCTCCTTCCCTCCCCTCCCTTCCTCTCCCCTCCCTTCTTCCCTCCCTCCCTCCCTCCTCTCCCTCCCCTCCCCTCCCTCTGGGTGCTCCATTTTCCTTTGTTTATTCCCAGCCCTCGGCTCCTTTTATCACCTCAAGGGGGAGGCCTGGCACCCCAGGGATCCTCTCTGCTCCCCAGATGGGGAGGCCAGGGCCCTGCCCTCCGCCCCCCCCCACCCCCCCCCACGCTGGGCGGCCGGAGCAGCGGGACCCCGAGCGGCGGGCACCGGCTCAGCCTCCCTGGGTTGGCATGCGGCTCCCGAGGGGTGGCCCCTGGGCACAAGGTCAGCGCGGTGCCCTGGCCAGCCGGCCTGTGGCCCCTGGCCCTTTGGCGAAGGCCCCGGAGAAGCAGCCCAGCCCGCCGTTCCGCCGGTTGGGCTCAGCCACCGTGACTCACGGGAGGCTAGTGGCCGGACGAGGGAGGGCCTGGACGCGCCCGAGGGGACTCACTGCGGGCCGGCCGGCCTCCCCGAGGGGGCCCGCCGCCCGCCAGCCGGGGCTCGGAGCATCCCGAGGAGCGGACGCCCCGTACCCATGTCTCAGATGGGGAAACCGAGGCTCCGGCCATCCCAAGGTCTCAGAGCCCGGCGGAGCCAGGACAGCGGGCCAGGTCAGCCCCCCCCCGCCCAGCGCTGGCCCAGGAAGGCCACGCCTGTGCACACGGCCCGCCCCGTCCCACAGCCACTGCTAGGGGCCACGTGAGCGGACGGAGCGCAGGGGCGCGGCCACGGGTGGACACACGAGCACACGGCGGTCTGAAGGTGGCGGTACTGGCTGTGGCGGCGTCAGCTGGGAACATTCCACGCGGGCCCACGGCCCCGATCGGCCCAGGGTGACTCAGGTGGTGGCCAGCCGGGGGAGACTCCGTGGGGGTCAGGAAGTCTGGCTCAGATCCCCCTCCGCCCACACACTGGGCCGGCCCTGTGGCCAGTCCTGGAGGGGAGCCTGAGCAGCTTCCCCGCCCCCGCTCCACCCAGGAGGGGCCGGCACGGCGGGGAGCCGCGGAGCCGCGGTGCCCGCTGCCATCTCCAGCACCCGGCCACAGCTGCGCAGACCTCGGGGTGCGGGGTGATGCGGGGGAGGGCGGGAGGGAGGGGCGGCTGGGCGCCCGGGGAGGTGGGCCTGGCCTTCTTGCTCCCCCGACCGCCGGCACCTCCTCTCCTGTCCGCTCCATTGCGGAATCTTAGTCACAGCAGGGAGCGAGCCTTGCCAAGGCCTATTTTGGTTCAAAAGAAGGAAAAGTATTCCCACAGGGTGGAGGGCTGCCTGGGGATTGTGGGAAACCCCTGACACCGGGGGTCTGACAGCAGAGTCGCACAGCCCGCCGTCCGTCGGGACGTCTGGCCAGGGGAGGCGGTGAGAGCGGGCCGACGCCGGTGCCCGGCTCCGGGTTCCGCGCCAGCGTGTGTCCGACCAGGGACACCGGGGCGGCACTCCCGGCCTGGACCCCGCTACCCTGCGTACCTCCATCTGCCCACCCACGCCTTCTCCCGCCCAGCCACTCCTCCGCCGCCCATGCGCCCCTCCGTCCACCACCCGCCCTCACTGCACAGCCCTCTGTCTCTCCACGCGGCAGGGACCCACCCACCAGGTTCTCAGTCTGTCGGCCGCCCAGCGACCGCACAGACACACGGTCTCCTCTCGTCAGCATCCCGGCACCATCCACGCACACATGCACACGGGTGTTTATCCGTCCCCCTGGGCAACACTTTACTGGGCCAGTGTCCACCCACCCACCTCCCTGCCCGTTCATACACACGCTTACACCCCCACACACGCATCTCCCCCCCGTTCATGCACACGCATGCACCCACACACGCACACAGCTCTGTCTCCCAGTCTCCGCGCGCACGCACCCTCGGAGGAAGCGCGGCCCCAGCAGCCGTCCATCAGGACCGTGCCCGTGACCTGCCCCTTCACCCGTCAGCCCGTGCGTCTGCTGGCCCGGCCGCCCCAGCCGTGAGCTCCCTGTGGACTCTGTGCTGTGGCCTTGACCCCCCCACCCCGGGCTCTCCTGCCCTCACTTCCCCCCGTCTCTCCCCAGCTCTCCCCGTGTCTGCCCACCCGGCCCTGCACGCATCCGTCCATCTGTCCGTCCATCCCCCCGAGTGTTCAGCCATCTTTCCACCTGGCGAGTCACGCCTGCATCCAGGGGTGTGTGAACACACGTAAGTGCCCCCGCCCCCCACACGCGTCCTTGCCCACCCCGTCGCCCGGCAACGAGCCGGTGCCGAGCGCCGCCGCTGGCCCTGCAGGGAACACAGGTCCTGCTGTCCTCACTCCCTGCCCTCCTCCTCGTCCCGCCCGGCCAACCATCAATCACCCCCGCCCCCCCCCCCCGCCTCGCCGCGGGTCTTCACGTGATTGTCCGCCTGTCAGCGTACTCCTCGGCAGCCGCGCCAGACCCTGGCCGTGTTTTCGAGGCCGGGGAGCACGTGGGAACGAAGGCCCTGCTCCCTCACGAGGCTGACGTTGTTGTGGGGACACAGGACGTCGGTGCCAATGCCGTCCCGTGTCGGAGAGCGTGAACGTGCTCTGGAGAGCGTGCGTGGGTGTGCGAGGGCACGGGGCTCTGGCGGGGGCTGGGACTCCCCACACACCAGACCCTGAGGGAGCCTCCCGGGACGCAGCCGGCCTCCCCTCGCTCGACGAGAGACCGGAGCTGCGGGAGAGACAGCCGCACGCGACGAGGAACAGCGAGACCCAAGCCCCCGACCCGGACGTGCACCCGTCGCCCACGCTCGGCCACGGCTGCCCCGCCGCGCGTCCGGGTGCTCACGGCCCGCCCACCCACCCGTCCGCCTGTCCTTCCTGTGTTTGCCTGTCTCTCCATCTGAACACCCACGCCCTCTCCAGACCCGTCCGTGCGTCCGAGCCCCCGACACCCCTCGCTGACCTGCCCACCTTCCGTCCAGCCACCAGCCCCCCGGCCACACCCCCGCTCCGTCCACCCGAAGTCCGCCTGGCTCTGGGCCGCCCGCTCCGTCCCCAGTCCAAGGCTGCTGATCGGCTGACTGTGCACGGGCTCCAAACAGCAGCCGGCGGAGAGGCGGATGTCTGTGCCGTCCGCATGGTTCGGGGTTCTAAATGCCTCGCGTGTGTGCGAGTGTCCGCCCATCCCCCCGTCTACCCTCCCGGTGTCTGCTCACGCACACACCTGCCCGCAGTGCCGCACGCCCGCCGGCTCCCGCGCCCGGTGCCACCGCCACCGCCGCCCCCACCGGCTCACGGGTGTGAGGAATTACGTGCCAGAGACTTTTTCCTGCGTGGTTTCCTTTATTACGACGTGACCTTCCTAAAACCCCTCTGGGGGAGGCGGGGTACTGTTTTAATGAGGAAACCAAGGTACAGAGTGTTCAGTAATTCTCTCAAAGTTACATACATCTGTTTTCATTAGTTTTATAACTCAACAATATATGTTTTATCGCTAATTTTGACCATCAATTTATCTACTGTTTGTCTGTATAGTCAACTGACCATTCACTCATTGATCTGTTCACTCATCTGTCCAGCCGTTCGTCCACACAGATGTACTTACACACGTGTGTTCTCCTACCCTCCACTTACTCTCTGTCTGTCCACCCACCCTCCACCCTTTCATCCATCCACCCATCATCCACCCATCCATCCATCCATCCACCCACCCACCCACCTGCCCATCCACCCACCCACCATCCACCCATCAGCCATCCACCCACTCACCCATCCACTATCCAACCACCATCCATCCACCCACCCATCCATCCACCCACCATCCACCCATCATCCGTCCACTTATCCACCCACCCACCCACCACCACCCATCCATCCCCCACCATCACCACCCAGCCATCCACACCACCAGCCACCCACCCACCACCCATCCATCCATCCTCACCCATCCATCCACCCCCATCCATCCTTCCATCCTTCCACCCATCCATCCACCCATCCACCCATCCACCTATCCACACACCCACCCACACACCCATCCATCCATCCATCATCCATCCATCCATCCACCCATCCTCCCATCCATCCACCCATCCATCCTTCCATCCATCCATCCACCCATCCATCCATCCATCCACCCATCCATCCATCCATCCATCATCCATCCTTCCATCCATCCACCCATCCATCCATCCTTCCATCCATCCATCCACCCATCCTTCCATCCATCCACCCATCCATCCATCCTTCCATCCATCCATCCACCCATCCTTCCATCCATCCACCCATCCTTCCATCCATCCATCCATCCTTCCATCCACCCACCCATCCATCCACCATCCATCCACCCACCCATCATCCATCCATCCACCCACTATCTTCCCATTTACTCATTCACCAATCTTTCCACCCATCCATCCACACGTTTATTTACCCACCCTTTCTTTTATCCATTCAGCAATTTATCCACCCACCCATCCATCCATCCATCCATCCATCGTTCATTCATCTATCTCGTTCTTCCTTCTTCCTACGTTTCTTCGTCCACCTTTTCTTTAATTTGTATTTTCCTCCATCACTGAGTCTCCTATTTCCCTTTGTTTCCTCTGTGACTAAGACGCGGTCCCTAAGCCGTGTCCCGAGAGGATGGGGGAGCAGCCCCGTGGCCCGTGGCTGGTGTCGCAGTGGAGCCTGAGCAGGGGCTGGAGAAGGCGGGTCTGTCCTCTGGTCAGACACGCCCGTGCCCACCCACACCCACTCCCACTCCCACTCTGGAACGCGCGACCTCCAGATGGCCGTGAGCTCATCGGCCTCCTGGGCGCCTCCGGCCAGACGGGGGGAGGGGGGGCCTGGGGGGGGGGGCCGATGGAGGTGTAGGGACTCGGGTTGGGTCTGGGACCAGGGGAGAAGCTGAGCCTTCTTTCTAGATTCTTCTAAAATCAACTGGCTAGATGCATCTGTCCCAAGTCCCACTTCTCTTTGAGAGGAAGTACCTGGGGGGGGGGGGCAGGGGAGGAGGAGGAGGAGGAGGAGGCAGCCTTGGGCCCCCTCAGAAGCCAGAGAAAGCGCAGGTCAGCCTGGGAAGGAGGGCACAGCCCCTGCGGTGATGGGGCCCTGTTCCTCCCAGAGCCAGGAGGAGCCCCCTTGGAGCCCCCCATGCCCACGGTGGCGCAGGGCCAGGGCCCCCCTCCTGCTCCCTCACCCGCAGCCCACGGGCCCCACTGTTCCCGTCACCCCCACTTCACCCCACAGGCCGGGTCTCCTGCGTGTGCCTGGGTCCCTCCCTCGCCTCGGCCCCACCGCACCCAGCAGCTGGGGACCCGGGACCTAGGGGACAGGTAGGGTCGTGTGGTCGGCACCACTGCCCCTGGGGGGCTGGCTGCTCCTGCTGCCCCCCCAGAGCTGCCGCCACCACTCCAGGAGGCCCCAGTCCCTTCCCCTTCTGCCCGGAAGGGGCTCTCAGCCAGGGGACCAGACTGTGGGCTCACCCACTGTCCCACTATCCCACTGTCCCCATCCCACCCACTCCCAGTTTCCCAGCCTGGAGGCAGCAGGCAGATGGAGCTCGGGCAGGACCGGCCTGGCCCTGGGAGAGAACCAGGGGCTCCCCACGCCAGCCTTCCCCTCCGCCCGCCTGTGTCTGGGTCCACGGGCCCGGGCCGGCGGTGCAGCAGGGAGGGCGGACTTTCTCCACCTGCCGGCCTCTCGGCCCCACACCCACTCGGCCCCCAGCCCACTCTCTCCTGGGGGGTGCTGGGGGGAGGCGGGGCCCCCCCACAACCGTGCTCCCGAGGACGGTGCTTCCTCCTCGGCCAGAGAGGCCCTGGCCCTGTCTGCCTCGAGAGCTGGGGCTGGGGAGTTCGGGAAGCCCCCGCCCCAGCTGGCCGTCTCCCAGAACCCCCTCGGAAATCCCTGGAAGGACCGTCCCCGAGACCAAGTCGCCAGGGAGGGGCCGGGCCTGGCGCAGGGCCGAGACCTCCGGAAAGAACCCGCCTGCTCTGAGGGCCGGTCTCATTTCTGCTTTCCCGGCAGGTCCCGGGCCCCCCCCCCCCCCCCCAGGGCCCTGCTCCTGTGTTCCCGAGGCCTCGGACACTCCGCCCTCCCCTGCAGGAGCCCCTGTGGGTGCTGCGTGGGGCGACTGATCACCTGCGGGGGGGGCAGTGCAGACCCTCCTGGGCCCCCCGAGGCCTCGCCGGCCCCCGGCAGCCTGGACAGGAGCCCTCGGGCACGCAGGCACCCCGGGGGGTGGGGGGCTCTTCAGGGAGGTGGTGCTGCGGGTGGCTCTCTCCAAGCCCGCCGGGGTGGCCCTGCGGCTGCCCTCGGCCAGGATTCGGCTCTCAGAGCCCTTATTCTACCTGTGACACGGGGGTCCCTCAGGTTGTCCAACCCCCGGCCCTCAGGCCACACGTGTGTGGCCCAGGATGGCTGCGAATGCCTGACACACAATCGTGAATGTGCTTGAAACTTGACGAGAAGCTCTGTCTGCGCTAGGGTTTGTGTACTGAGTGCGTGGCTCAGGGGCGCCGCAAGGGTGGACAGGCGGCCCCGGAGGAGGCTGGCACGGGGGGGGGGGGGTGGCAAGCTCGTGTAGGGGGAGGCCGAGGCCCCAGACGGTGGGGCTGCTTTGCCCACAAAGTACTAGTTCGGGTGACGGCGCTGGGTGCTGGCCGTGCCCCCAGGACTCCGCCTGCCCCTCGCTCTGTGTTAACCCCGCCCCCGTCAGGACTCAGGGGGCCGGCCACCATCCACACCCACGGGCTCATTGCTCTGGCACCCTCTGAGGGGCCCCGAGGAGTGGGCGGCCGGCCTTGTGTGGGGAGGAGGGTAGCATGGACCACCAGGGAGGAGGGGCGGCCCGCCGGGCCTGGTCCCCGGACCCCCCAGGCACTGCCCCTGGGTGGGCAGAGACGTGGGGTCTCTGAGGAGGCGGAGGGGACATGGGAGAGTGTGGGTGCCAGGGAGGATTCTCCCAGTCAGCAGGGCAGCGGCCTCAGCCGCCCTCTCCCTCTCCCCGCCCAGGGAGGGAGCGTGGAAGGGACTGGCCGAAGGTGGGAGGGGGCCAGGACCCCGGGGGCCTGGCCAGGAGGAAGGCACCTGGCCCCCGCGGAGCTCAGCCGCCCCTCCCCGGTGGGATTGCCGGGGCCTGCGACCCCTGACCTGTGGGGATCGGGGAGCAGACCCACCTGTGGGCCCCGAGGCCTGACACGGCGCTGACTCGGAGGGAGCCCCGGGACTCTGGCCCCCGGGACTCTGGCCCCTGGTCCTTCCGCCCCAGCAGCCGGCTCCAGGCTGGCCCTGTCCAGCCCCACCCTCCCTCCCGAGTGGCTGGGCATTGCCCGCGGCTCCCGGCCGAGTGCGCCTGCCACTCCAGGCCGTGTCCAGGCCTGCTGGGAGGGCACGGGTGGGAGGGCCGCCGGGGGCAGTCTGAGGGGGCTCGCCCACCCCACTGCAGGGCACGGCCCGCGCTGCTGGGCAGCGGGCAGGGTGGCGTCCTGAGAGCCTCGTCCCCCCCCCCCACCCCGGGGCATGGCGTGCAGGTTGGGGGCCTGGCCTCCTCGGCCCCACCCCTGCCCAGCAGATCCCTGGGGGCTCCCCGTGGGGTTTCCCGGGCCACACGCCGTCCACCCAGCTCGGGGACTGTGCACCCTCTCGGGAACGTCCCCAGGTCCCCGGGTCCCTTCGGGAAAGGAGAACCCCCCCTCCCCGGAGTCTCGGTTTCGTTCTGAAAGGGCGCACAGTGTGCCACACGGGGGAGGGCCTGGGGGGGGACGGCGGTGACGCGCCCTCGGGGTGCCGTGCTCGGGGGCCGGGGCCCCCTGGGCCTGCCCCGCCGCCCAGCGCCCTGCACAGGGACGGCCTCCCACCCCAGACGGGCACCGGGACGCCCGGGTCAGCCAGGCCACCCCCCTGCTGCTTGGGCAGCACCCTCACCCTCCTCTCCCCGGCTTGGGTGACAGCTGAGGGGAGTCAAGGGTGGGGCCAAGGAGGGAGGCGGGCGCCTGGCCCGGCGGCCTGAGCCTTGACCTTCTACGGGCATGAGGTGGCCGAGGAGCACAGGGCTCCGGCGTTGGCTGGCGCTGGCGTGAGGAGCTGTTCCCGAGCCGGACACAGCTGTCCCTGGTCACCGGCCGGTGGCCGAGCACAGGCACCCTGAGCCAGACCCCGCGGAGGCCACGGCTCCGCCTCCCACGCCCACACTCGGGCCCCCGCGGAGGGGCCGGCAGGTGGAAGGCGGTCCCTTCCTTCCAGCGAGCGCGGGGGCCCTGGCGCACACTCACACGCATGGCAGATGCTTGTCACTCCCCTCGTCCACAGTGAAGGCGTCACTGCCCGCCCCGGGCACTGCGGCCCCCAGCCCCCCCAGGAGGAGCTGGTCAGACCCCCTCGGCCATCAGCCCCGAGGCCCGGGGTCCCTGCTCCGGGGTCCCTGCTCCCCCTCCCACCAGGCCCCCACCTCCTTCCTTCACTCCACGTCTGACCCTTCTCCCTCGTCCCCGGGGCCCTGCTCGCCCCCTCCTGCCCAGCAGGGCCTCGGCCCCACAGACCCCCCTGCCCACCCCGGGCTGTTGGTCTCCATCCCCACAGGGCCCCACCTCCCCATCCAACCCCCACCCGCCCCGGGAAGCCCCACCGCCCCCGAGGCTGCCAGCTCCCATCCTTGCCGGGACCTGCACCCGGGGCCACGGGACCTGAGGTGTGGCTTCGCCCGGGCGCCTGCCCTGCCAGGCCCCGGGCCCTCCTCCTCCTCCATTTGTTTCTGCCTGGCCCAGGCCCCCCTCAGGCCGCAGGTGGCAGCCCCTTTCTGCCAGCAGCCCACACAGAGCCTCTGCCTGCGCCCCTTCACGGTCCACCTCCAGCCCGCAGTCCCTCCCGGCACACAGACTGGGGTCCTGCCGGCCTCCTGCCTCCATCACCGGAGTGGGCAGCCCGGCTGGAGGGCAGCTGCACTCCGTGGAGCCCTGCGTGGGAGCTCTGGCGGTCCCCAGGCCGAGCAGCCCTGTGGGCTGGGCCGGGTCCCCCGAACCCCCAGCTGCAGCCCTCCACCCGCAGCCCTGCCTGCCCCGGGCCCGGGCCCCACCCTGGGTCCCTCCTCGTCCTGGGCCAGCTCTCGGGGACTCAGCCCCACCGGGGGTGCCCAGCCACAGAGGCGCAAAGTGGCAGGCACCACCGTGGGGTCCCGAGGGTCCAGGACGGTGCCCCCGGCCCCCACGGCCTCAGGGACCGAGCATCACCACAGGGCACAGAGCACGCGCCTCTCGGCCTCCCGCGGGCCTTACCCGGCGCCTTCCTCCGCCAGCAGCTCCTCCTGCTCCTCGAGGTCCGGGTGGCCGGCCGCCTCCGCCATCGGCCTGGCGTGCGTCGGGGTCCGGGCGCTCCTCACTGACTGCCTGCTGCAGGGTGCTCAGAGCTTCCTGGGGCGGCGGCCGGGCCCCCACCCCCGCCGCGTTTCACTTCCCCCTTCCGCGGCAGGTTGAGGTTTGCGCCGGGGCCGGGGTGTTGTTCTCAGCCAGCTGCCGCAAGAGGAGAAAGAAACAACACCAGGAAGCGTTGAGCAAGTGGCGGGGCCTGGGGCGGCAGGCCTCAGGATGGCAGAGGGGCGGCAGGGGCACCTGGTCACCCTGTGGCCGGGCAGGGTCCCGGCGCCCACATGGGAACCCCCCCCCACACCCCTGCGCCCTCCTGGGCCCCCTGCAGCCGGCCGTGGCCGCCAGGGCCCTGAGTGCACACTGCGGTCCCTTGGACACGCCAGGGCGTGGCTGTGGCCTCCGGAGCCTCCAACCTCAGCACCTTGGCCTCCCCGGATGGAACCTTCCGGACGTGCCCACAGGGCAGACACACCTTTCCTCCACTCTGGGGGCCGTCGCCCCCACACCCCGACACCCCAACTGGTCTGCGCCGCCCCGCTGACCACGTTCTGTGCGCCCGGGTCTTGTCTGAGCGCTTTGGGGGTCCCTGCAGCTCCTCTGCCTGCCCCTCACCGTCTGCTCAGCGACCTTAGCACTGACCCCGAGGTGACAGCGTCAGCAGGCTGCGGGGCCTGAGGGGTCCCCTGGGGGGCACAAACAGGGAAGAGGGGACCCCCTGAGTCCGTCTCAACACTGGCCACCCTCAGCTGTCGGGAGCAGCCAGCCCCGGGGAGCAGGAATCCGTGCTCGTGGGGGCCAGACCTCAGCGGCCTCAGGCCGGGAGCTGTCCGGCCACGCTGGGGCAGTAGTGAGGCGGGCGGCAGAGACGAGCCACCAGCCCTGGGCTGACCCCTGGGCCTTGAGCTGGGAAGACGGGAAGAGGGGAGCCTCAGGCCGTCTCGTCAGGCCCTGGGCAGCAGCAGGCCTGAGCCTTCCCAGCGAAGGGACTTGGAGGGGCCAGAGGCGAAGGGGGCGGGCAGCGGAGAGGCCCGGGGGTGGGGGCCGGCAGCATCTCCGCAGTGTTCATCTGTGGGGTGGGGGCCCAGCCGGGGGACCAGCTGGCACCGGAGGCAGGGCCCAACTCCCAGGTCCCATGCACGCCTGGGCACCAGGGGCAGGCCCGAGCCAGGCCCGGGGCCGCAGGGGAGCCCCCCGGGGCCCCTGGGGCTCTTGTGGCTGCTTCCTGTCCTGTCCCTGGTGCCACTCACCGTCCAACTGGGGACCTGGTGGTCGGTGGTCCCTCTGAGCAGGGGGGCAAGGCCCCAGCCTCCCGCCAGCATCCCCGGAGCCCCGCCCCGCCGGGCGCCTCGCCAGAGGACGTGACCTTGGGTTGGCCACCTCCGGCCTGCGGTGAGCGTGACCCCGACATCACAGCTGAGAGTTCTCGGGGCCGTGGCAGGATGTGGCGGGGGGGAGAGCACGAGAGGGTGGACACCCCCCAACGCAGGGTCCCCCCGCGGCCACGGCTGCTCTCCCGGTCCCGGGCTCAGGGTGAAACGAGCCGGGGCTTCTGTTCAGCCGTGTGCGTCTCCAGGTGGATGCGGGGCAGCGTGAATGCTAGCCTCGCTCCTTGCAGGCCCAGGGAGCCCGCGGACCCCCCCACCCCGTGCGTGTGCCAGGCCCCAGGGCCCTCCGGAGTGGGCTCCGGCCCCAGCCCCCCTGGTCCCTCCCGGGGGAGGGACCCCCCTGGTCCCGGGAGGGACCAGGCGGCCTGGTCCCTCCCGGCCGCGCTCTGTCCCCCAGAGTCACCCCCGGCTCCTCCGAGGGTGCCGCTTCGGGAACGGGGCCTGCGCTGACGTAACCAGCTGAGATGAGGTCACTGGGGTGGGTCCCCGCACGACGGCTGGTGCCCTTCCGAAAAGGGGAACTTTGGGGACAGACACAGGCACGCACGGGGGGAGAACGCCGAGGGACTTGAAGGCAGAGGCCGGGTGGTGCACCCACAAGCCCAGGAAGCCGGCGGATCGCGCCGGAAACCCCCGGCAGCCGGGGGCGGGGCCTGGACCAGCCTGTGCCTCCCGCTCCGGCGGGGGTGGCCCTGCAGCCACCAGCTCTGAGGGGACAATCGTCCGGGGCCCTGCAGCCACCAGCCCTGGGACAATCCCTCTCTGCTGTTGGGGACTTCCTGTCTGTGGGACTCGCTGTGGCCGCCGCGACACTGACACCCCTCCCCCGCTGCCCCCAGCCGTGCATCTAGCCTGCAGGCCCCGCCCCACACCTGACGAGGGGTGACAGTGGGGATGGCACCCCGCCCTCCAGGACCGTCCTGTGGAGGAGGCTCAGCGGCCACACCAAGGACGCGATCGATGGGGGCTCTGGGGACCTACGGGGTGCGAGGGGCCTGGCGCCGCTCCCCGGAGTCACCTGGACCCCTCCCAACTTCACGGGGGAAGTGGAAGTGAGAGAGCCCCACCTTGAAATCCGGCCCCGGCCCCCCGCCTGCTCCAAGACTCCGCTGCCTGCCAGCCCTGGGTGGGCCGCCGCTCGGCCCGGCCCCTCCGCCCTGCAACTCGGGGCTCGTGCCCGAGTCTCATACCCTCAGAAAACTCCAGAGGAGCCTCCCTGGCCGGGCCCTTCTCAGGCCATCCCCCCTTCCCGCCTCCGTCCCCCAGTCCCCTCCGAGGGACCGGCCACACACACCGGAGGGCTGGCCGGGCCCCGCTGGGCGGCAGGTCCGGCAGTCCGGGCCCTTCCTGCGCGTGGCCCGAGGCACCGGCACCCGCCGTGGGGTCCCTGGGTGGCGTTCACGCAGCCTCTGGGGTGGGCGTGGGCAGGGGGGCCGAGACCTCGCCTTGCCCATCCCGGTGCCCCCAGACCCGGTGCTGTGTCCGGTGACACAGTGGGTGCCCGGGAGAAGCACCGAGCCCGTTGGAAGCCAGGACAGAGCCTGCTCCGTGGGGGTCAGAGTGGGCCCAGGGAGGCAGCGGGGAGCTGACCTCAGGCGCAGCACCCCGTGGGGCTGGTGGGGGGGGCATCCGTGCCACTGCAGGGCACGGAGCCGAGGCGTCCTCCAAGGCCCGGCTGGCACGGTCCCCAGGAAGAGAAATGTCAGGACCACACGCTGGTGACATGGGGGGACAAAGACCCCAGGGTGGTCACAGGGGAGCGGGGGGGGAACGACGGAGGGAAAGCGGTCAGCGCAGGGCAGGGCAGCCCGGGGAGGGACAGGCCTGGCCCAGACGGCGCCGTGAGCATGGGCCAGGCCACTGGAGCGAGGCGGGGGGCACTGCCCATCAGCACGCAGGGTTCCGGCGCCAGAGGGGTGGCTGAGGCAGGGGGCAGGGGCAAAGGCTGGCCCGTGAGCGGGGTCCCTGGGAGGGTCGCGCTGGAGGTAGGACGCCGGCCGAGGCAGACAGGTGGTGGGAAGGGCGCTTTGAGGACCCGTGAGGGGAATGAGGGTCCGACAGAGCTGCAGGGGCTGGGCAGGAGAGAGGGGGGCTCGAGAGTCCGGGCTGAACCGGGGCCCCGAACACCTGCGCCTTCCGGCCCTGACCCTCGACACCCGCGAGCACGGCCTCGGTCGGAAGCAGGGGCTCTGCGGGCGGGCGACCGAGTGGCCGTGGGGCCCAGTGCGGGCCTCACCCAGTGTGACCGGGGTCCTCACAAGGCGAGCGGTGGGGACACAGACATGTACAGAGGGACGCCCTGGGCCCAGGACCACGGCCTCAGGAGGGACCCGCCCTGCAAGTCCAGGACCGGGACCCTGAGGGGCTGCGTCCCAGCCGCCGTCCGTGGAGCTTTCCAAGGGGCCAGGGACACGGGCACAGGGGTTGTGTGTGCACCGGGGAAGGCAGCCCCTCTCTCAGGAGCCCCGGGGCGGGGGATGGGAACGCATCACCCGAGTGGTGGAGGTCGGTGCATGGGGTGGGCGGGGTCTCGGAGGAAAAGGAAGGGGCCATGAGGGTCCTTGGGACGGATGGGGACAGGGAATCCACCAAGGGGGATCGGAAGGGAGGGGCCCCGGGAGAGGACAGATGGGCAGGTAGGGAACAGGCCCCCTGCGGGGGGAACACACAAGAGGCCAGGTGAGGTGAGGGACCTGCCGCTGAGGGCAGGTGACGGGCAGGCAGGTGACGGGGCTCAGTGCAGCCCCCTGGTAAGATCAGCCCCCGTGTGCGGGGGGGCAGCTTTTCGGTGCCATCTGTGCCTCTGACTGGAGCTGAGGGGGCCCTCCTTGTCCTCCTGGCACCACGGGCTCATCTGGTCGGAGCCCCCCTCCCGGCTCCGAGTCCCAAGAGCCCCTCAGCCCTGCCGTGCGCCCCGAGCCCTGGGTGGGCCCCTGCGGTGACACTGCTGGGGTCGGTGCCACCCGCCCGGCCCCAGGGATAAGCCAGGGCGCTTCCCGGAGGCCCAGCCGTCCCCGGGGAGCGGGCAGCGGGTGCGGGCCCCGGGGGCTGATAAGCCTGGGCCGGAGCCACAAGGCCACATGGCCGGGGGGATGGTGGCCCGTGCGGGCTATTCGAAGGACACGGCCGGACCTCGGACTGCGGAGGGCGGGGGCGGCCCCTGGGGAAGGCCATCGGGGCCCCGGCTGACGTCAGGCTCTTGGTCCCTCGGGAAGGTCAAGGCATCAATCGCTGGGACCTCCGGAAGGCAAAGGCAGGGCCCCCCACCGTGGGCCAGGCCGGGTCCTGGCCTCCCCGGGGCCCCCACCAGAGATCTGAGCGAGGGGAGCCTCAGAGGGCAGGCCCCGCACCATCTGTCACCCGGGAGGCTGAGGGCCGCGGCCTCGCTGTGACAGCCTCATCCGGGCCTGCCAGGGAGGTGGCGGTGGGCCAGGGCCTTGGGGCTGAGCAGGAGGGGGCCTGAACCCTCCCAGGGGCCCACGAGGGGCCGGGTTGGCCTGTTCTCAGCCTCTGGGGGCACAGGCACGGTCCCCAGTGGCGGTGAGCCCCTACTCCCTGGGCACAAGGCACCCCAGGAAGGCCCTCTGACCCAAGACGGCCAGCCCCGGCCGTGTGTCCCCCATGGGGGGCTGTGGCTCCGAGGAGGGGGAAGTGGGGGCCGCCAGCGTGGGGCAGAGCCATGCCGGGACGTGTCCGGACAGACAGGGCTCCTTACGGGGCTGTGCGAATGGACACATGGCCTCACTGAGAGAGCCGCTGCTCAGGCCGGACTCGGGCCGCCGGTCTCTGGACCCCAAGGCACCCAGCGGTGGTCCAGAGGGAGCCCTGGTGCACTCTGGGAACTGCCCACCGGCCGCTGGCCACAGCCCAGGGTGCCGGCCGGTGGGGGCAGACACCTGTGCTCTGGGGCATGGCCCCCGAGGCCCCGAGCCCTCGCCGTTGCCCGCGCCCAGGGCTGGGGCGGGCGGCCCGAGTGCGGGCGGAGAGGCGGGACAGGACCACAGCAGACCAGTCGTGGGTTCGGGAGTCTTTATTGACAGCCACACGAGCCAGTCCTGAGGGGCGGCGGCGGCCGCTGCCGGCCACGGGCACCTAGGACTCGGACTCGAACATCTTCTTCCGGCCCTCCATGCCGGACTTCTCCTCGATGTTCTTCCTCCAGTCGCCCACGTCACGCAGGTCACGCTCCTGGGGGCGGCGGAGGCGGCTCAGGCCCTGCCGTCCCGTCCCCGCCCCCCTCGGCCCCCCACCCCGGCGCCGCCCCCCGCCCCTGGGGGCAGGGACCCCCGGCCTCGCACCTTCTCGGTGTCCTCCTTCTTGACCTGCTTCAGGTTGGCCCGCAGGTCCATGCACACCTTGTGCTTGGAGCCCAGCAGGGCCTTGAGCATGGCGTCGGCCGACATGCGCACCCTCCTCAGCGGCGGCCTCTTGAACTTGCCGCGCAGGTCGAACAGCTTCTGGTTCATGTCCTCCAGCTGCGGGGGGTGGATGGGGGGGCAGGGCTGGGCAGCGGCCGGCAGGGCCGGAGCCCCCCGAGCCCCCTGCACGGAGCCCCTAGGCCGCCCGCTCACCTCCTTGGTGCTCTTCTGAACCTTCATCTCCATGTCGTACTTCTCCTCCTCGGCCACGTCGATCTTGGCGTGCAGCTGCTTGCAGAGCTCCTGGGGGGGGGGGGGCGGGCTCCGGCTGTGCTGACACCTGACCTCCCCTGGCCCCACCAGAGCCTCACCCCCACCCCGTGCCCGCCCGGCCGCCGGCGGCGGGGAGCCCGAGGCGGGGGGCGGCCGGTACCTGCACTTCGGCCATGGAGCTGGGGATGTGCAGTGGGGCACAGTGCTCCGCCAGGTAGTTCTGCTTCTCCGTCTCCTTGCGGCTCTCCTCCTTCTCCAGCTCCGTGGCCGCGATCTGCAGCATCACGCTCTGCGGGGGGCGGGGGGGGGCCGCGGGCGGCGGTGAGGGGCTGTGGTGGGGCCGCCCGGCCCGCGCCGCCCCGCCACGGCCCCCCGGCCCCGGGCGGCACCCACCTTCAGGTGCTGTCTGCGGGCCGTGATGGCCCTGTTGCGCTTCTGCGAGGCGTGGGGGGAGAGAGGTGGAGTCAGAGCCGCCGGCCCGCACGCCTGCACGGGGCCCCCCAGCCCGCACCCCGCCACCGCACACGCCCCCCGCACATGCACGTGCAACGCACAGCCCGGGCCTGCTGCTCAGGGCGGCTGGGCCCCGGGCTGCTTGGGGGTGTGTGTGGGTGCAGGGAAGAGGCCGTGCCCAGAGGACACAGGGAGGGTCGGGGGGTCCCTGCAGGGGGTGGGGTGGGGGCAGGGTGCAGTAATCGGAGAGAAGCCATTTCCGGGGTGCCCGAGCCGAAGCCCCACGTCCCCTGCTGCCGGGACCACTTCTTCTGTGGCGCCACTGTCTGCAGGGTGGGCTGGGCGGTCTTCCTGGGCCTTGAAACTCCGGCCTCCGGCTTACCCCAAGTGGGGGTCCTGCCCTCCATGCTCCACCCCCGAGAAGATACTCACCTCATCACTGCCCCGGGAGGGGAGGGGGTGGGGGAGAGAAGAGAGAGGTTAGGGACCTGTGAGGGGGCGGGTGGGAACGGGGGGTGGGCAGGGCGGGCAGAGACCCCCACCCACGGGTGGCAAGAGGGGCTGGCAGAGGACACCGGGCTTGGGGACCTCACTTACTCCCCCATCCTGAGGTCCTGGGCTTGGAGCCTATGGGGGAGAGAGACGGGGTGTGAGGGGCACAGATGTGGTGGGGGTGGGGGCAGCCCCCTGCTGCCCGGCCCCCAGCTCCAGCCTCCCGGGGCGGGGGGCGGGGTGATGTCTTGGAATTCGCTGGGGTGCCAAGGGAGAGGAGAAAGTGTCCCAGAATACCCCGGCAGGGCCCACGGTGCGCAGCTGTCCCCGAGGGAGGCGGGCCGGGCCGGGCCAGCGCAGGTGGCCGCCAGAGCCACCCCGCTATTTTTAGCGCAGCTCCTTCGGCTCGGGGCCCAAGTGCCCGCGCGAGAGAGAGGCCGGTCCCCAGCCCGGCCCGGGCGTCCTCACACAGGAAGACCCCTCCCCGGGTTCCAGAGAGGAGGCCTGGCCCCCGAGGGCCGGCCAAGACCCCTGCCCACCCCCAGTCCCACCCCGCTGCGTCTCTGGCTGGCTGTGAGATCCGTGGAAGCCCCCCACAGAGGGCGGCCGGCGGCAGCCCCCCGCCCCCCAGCCCCCAGTCCCCAGCCCCAGGACGTCCCCCTCTGAGCTCCCTCGTGCGGCGCCCGTGCCCGGCCTCCGCAGGCCGGCCGCCTCACCTGGCGTCGGGGCCGCTGCGCTGGGAGCAAGGTCGGGCGGGCAGTGGCGACTTGGGCTGGTGGGCCCCGGGGGAGGGGTATAAATGTCCTCCCCCAGGCTGGGCCCCCGCTCAGAAAGGACATGGAGGCCTCCTCAGACCAATGGGGGCGCAGGGACCTCCCCACCTGCCCAGGCCGCCGGGCCCTGGCCTGGCCACATGCCGCCGTCCGGTCCAAGAAGTCTTGGTGGGGGGTGGCCGAGGTCGAGTTGCTCTATTTAGGGACTGGTGACGCCTTGGAGGCATTCTTGCTCCTTGCAAGGAGCCCGCGGGCAGCTGTGCCCGGCCTCCGGGGACCTCGGGGGCCGGGGTGGGTGCGCGGCCGGGGGCCAGTGGCGGGCTCCCTGGGTCCCTCCTGTGGACCCTGCTGCAAAGCCCACACCACAGTGTCCACCCAGGGACGGCAGCCACCTCCCCTGCAGCCCCTCCTTTCCCTTTCAGCCCGGGGGTGGGGGTCTCTGCCACAAGCTGGCTGTGCCCCTCCTTTCTCCGAGCCAGTTCCAGAGCGAGGCCTGGACCCCCCCCAACGGGGCCTCTGGGACCACAGGAGAGCCAGGGGTCCCGGGGGTTGGGGTGTGCCGCCGCCTGCCCACCCAGGAGCAGGCGGGGGACGCCCTGGACGTGCCGCCAACGGGACGCCCCACCCGAGGGCTGTTCCTACACGACTCAGAACACGTCCTCCCCTCCAGGACGAGGAGGCCCTGCCGGGACCCTCCCTGACCCGAGGGGCCGGGGCCCCGCGGCCCCCACCCAGCGCAGGCATGTGGAGGGCCCTGACTTGGCACCCTCCGTGCGAGCGAGGGGTGTCTGGGCCTCGGGGGGGCTCCAGGGGAGCGGGGCCTCCCGGTTAGCGGGGCCAGAGCCGCCCCATTCTTCCCGCCAGGCCGGGCCCCCCTCCCCCAGCCCCCAGCGTCTTCCGCAGGCATCTGCTGCCCCCTGCTGCTCACACGGGAGGCCCTGCGGGCGCCCGCCCTGAGGTTTGAGAGGTTTGAGGGCTTTGACCTGGGCTGTGGCAGCCCCTGGGGTTGGGGCCCATTCTTTCTACCATCGCCCCCCCCAAAGTGTTTCCTGACAGCCCACCATGTGCCTGCGGGGCGGCCTCTAGCCCAATCCCCTCCCCCCGTCACCGACACTGCAGCCCCCCGGGGGGGGAGGGCCCCCCACCTCCTCATGTTGTCCTCTTTGGGCTTTGAGGGGCCCCCTTCTCTGCACCCACGGGTCAGGCATTGCTCAGGGGCCTCAGGGCCTGGACAAGTGTGGGGAGGAGGCCTCCCCCCTTGGTGGGGGCCCCCATCTTACTGTGTCCCCGAGGGCGCAGGAAGGACAGGAGGCAAGGCGGGGTGGGAGCGAGCATTTATTGCGGTGGCCCCAGGGCGGCCCGGACAGGCGCCTACAGGTCAGTCTGGGGGAGCTGGGGTGCCGGGGTGCCTTCAGGAGCCGGGCAAGGGCAGGCGCAGACGGGGCCGCAGGGCCAGAGCCTCGTCCACCTCCCCGGGGGGCCGCAGGCGGTGCCACTGGGCGATGGGCCGCCGGGCGTGGGTCAGCATGTCCGCCCAGTGCTGCAGGGGCTGGCCAGAGGCCCGGGCACCCAGCGCCACCTTGCCCACGGGCTCGGCCCGGAGCCGCGGGCCCCGAGCCCAGACGGCCAGCACCAGGTCCACGCTCTGGGCAGGGGCAGGCAGAGGGGCGGAGGGGGAGGACACAGGCAGCGGTCAGCTTGGCCCCGGAGGAGCGCCCGCCCGCCCTCCCCTGCGGGCAGCCCACCTGGATCTGGCTGACCGGCACGAGGAAGGTGAAGGCCTCGTTGAAGTATGGGGCGGCCGTGCCCCCCCTGGCAGAGGTCTTCCTCGACGTCCACTTCCTCCGGCTCCGCGCCAGCTGCAGCTTCACGTAGGGCTCTGGGCGGGCGGGCGGGGGAAGGGGCGGGGGCGTCAGGGGCCTGACGGCCGCACGCAGGGCCCCCTGTGCCCGCGCGGAGGGTGCCGGCCGGCGCTCACCTGCCAGCCCCGGGCTCAGGCCTCGGGCCTCCAGCACCACCACGGTCAGCCGGCCTGCGCTGGGCACGTACCGGAGCGAGATGCACAGCTCCCCCGCCGGCTCAGCCTGCGGGCGGGCGCGGGGGTGAGCTGGGTCTGCGTGTGGGCACCCGGGCAGGGCCGGGCTGAAGCCAGGGGGCCGGCGGCCTCACCTCGACGGCACCCGGCGGGCCCAGCTGGTGCCAGAGCTCCAGGACGTGCGGCAGACCGGCGGTGCCCAGCGGCAGGCGGAGCTCGCCCAGGGGCTCGTGCCGCGAGAAACGCCGGAAGTCCAGCACCTGTACCCGCAGCGTGGTCCGGGGCAGGTCCTGCGGCGGGACCTGCGGGCCTGGGGATGAGCGGGGGGACCCCGCCGCCCGGGCCCGCCCCTCACTGCCCCCCCCCCCCAGACTCACGGGGAAGCAGCAGGTCTCGTCAAACAGCGGGCACAGCGTGCCATGGTGCACCTTGGTCTCGTGAGCGCGCCCGGCCCGGGGGGACAGGCTGACGCGGGCGTAGGGGTCTGCCGTGCGGCCGGGGCCCCTGGCCCTCAGGTCCGCCGCCTGCTTGAGGCCCACCCTGACCTGGAAGTGGGGACGGCTCAGCCGGGGTGCCCCTGGTCCGCCCCGCACCCCGCGCCTCTGCACGAGCCCGTGGCCCCTCACCTCCTGGCTCCCGGAGTCATATTCCAGGGACAGCTGCAGGCGCCCCCACTGCGGGGCTCCCCCCGGGCCGGACTCCCCGCCGTCCACCTCCGGCTGCACCTGGCGTGGGAGGGGCCCCAACAGGTTGTGCCCCCCACATGGCAGTGCGGAGCCCTGGGTCGGACCAGACCGCCCACCTGCGGGCGAGGCTGCCACCAGGGCTCACGCCCTCAGCTCAGCTCTGAGCCTGGCCGCGGCGGACGGACCGGCCCCGGGTCCCGCGCTGGCACCTCTCCTCTCCTCAAGAACGTGCCCGGACCCCCTCGGTGCTGTCCCAGCCCTCGGGCCCTGGGCCTGCCTGCCTGCCTCCCCTTCTCCCCGTGGGCCCCTCTGGGAAGGCTCTTGGCCTCTTCTCCTGGGCACACTGGCCACCGGGGGCTGAGCTCAGCCCTGACCACGCTGAGCTGCCCCGGGCCCCCGAGCCTGGCCCTTGAGCCGCCCGCGTGCCACTGCTCACCAGGTGGGTGGTGGTGCTGCTCCGGGCACTGCCCAGCCCCACGGCCTCCTGGTCCCCGGGCTTCCTCCTGCGGCGCCGGCGGCGGCAGCAGCACAGGGCACAGAGGAGGCAGGACACCGCGAGGACGCCGGTGGCGACAGCAACGGCCACGAGTGCCCAGCGGGGCCCTGGGGTGGGCGAGGGGTGGGCCTGAGATGCCCCGCCGGGCCGACCAGCCCCCCGCCCCTCCCAGGCCCCGAACTCACAGGCTGTCCAGTCGACGAGGCCCGGGACCGGCCCGGGTACGCCCGTGGTGCCCCCCGCAGCTGCAGTCCCCACCGGGGCCGGGGCGCCGTGGGGCTCTGGGGGGCGCCCCATCTCCCCGCTCTGCTGGCTGAGGGGAGACAGCCGGGGGGGCCGCATCACTGGAGGGGATGGCCCCTCAGGCCCCTGCCCGCCATCCCGCCCACCCCACGGCAGCCCGCTGGGGTCTGCCTGGGCTGGGGGCAGCCGGGACGGTGGCTCTGAGCAGAGCCGAGGGGAGGGAGGCTCTGGGCTTTGGCCAAAGTGCCAGCTTCCCAGCCACAGGCCTACCTCCCGGCCCCTGTGCAGCCCCCAGCCCTGGCCCAGCAGGCCGGGCCTAAGCAGCCTGGGTCCTGCGCTCACCGGCCTTCCCTGCAGAGCCCCCCAACCGCCACGGCAGGGCCTCCTCCTACAGGAAGCCCCCCTGGTCCCAGTCCCTTTGCCCTGGCCCAGGGCCCTGCTTGGGGGGTCGTCACCCGGGGTCCTGTGTCATCCCCCCCCCGACCTCAGGCCCCTGTGGTTTGCTTGTCACTCAGGGAAAATGTTCACACACGTGAGCCCCGGCCCCCGCGTGACCTGGGAACACGGTGGAGGGGGCTTGCAGGGCCGGGGCTCCGCTGGGGTCACGGGGCGAACAGGCAGGGGGAGCAGGGGGGCCAGGTGCCGGTGCGAGCCGGTCTCGGCAAGCCGGGGCTGCGGGTGCGTTCCTGGCACGGCAGGCGCGGGGCCAGAGCACCTGAGGGGGAGGGGGGGCGGGGGCAGGCAGGCACAGGGTGTAGCTGGGCGCGGCCAGAACATTCCTCGCAGGCTGACTCAGCAGCCGCCGGCCCCGACCTGCCTACCTGCCACCCTTAGGCGAGGGGGGGAGAGAGGAGGGTGGGCCAGCGCAGCGCCTGCCTGGGGCCGGGGTTGGGGGCCCCTGGGGAGGGGGAGCGCACCTGGCCAGGCCGGCTCCTCCCTCAGCAGGGGCCCAGGATTCCAAGCTGGGGGCTGACCCCACGACGGGGCACCCTGAGTCCCCAGCCCCACCGGCGACCCACCCTCTGGTTCCGCCTCTCCTGGCCTCCCTCCCTGCGGGTCGCACCCACAGCTGAGGGGCTCATCTCCTGCAGTCAGGGTCTCCCCCTCTTTACCCACAATAGCCTGCCACCCTGCTCCCTTAGGGGCTCAGCCCAGGCTGCCCCCTCCAGGAGTAAGCAAGCACCCATCCGGCCAAAGCCTCCACCAGCCGGGGGCCGAGCATGCCGGGGGGACAGGCAGGAGCCCCCTGTGGTCCTGAGGGGACCCTCCCCCCCACACACACACACGTGATCCTCACTCAATGCCCCCACCATGATGGGCTGGCCCAGGCAGCCCCCCTCCCAGAGCCGACCCAACCCCCGAACATTCAGAGGGGAGGAGCCCCGGCCGGCACTGCCACCCTCGGGGGCTGGTCCCTGCCGGTCAGGGGACAGAGGAGGGCCCCGGAGCCCCGGCTCCGTGTGATGCCTGCCGCCGCCACGTTGAAGGGCTAACTGTTTCCGAGCAAGAGGCTGCACGTGTTCTGCCCGGGCCCCGAGAACCAGAGGGCCGGGGTGGCACCGGGGGCCTGGGGAGGCCTGGGCGCCCCTGGGGGCCCGGCAGGGTCCCTGGCACAGCTGCCAGGTTGGGGGGCCGGAAGCGGAGAGACCCCCCTGCTCCCCACGGGGAACTTCAAGTCCATCTCCCCGTCCGGGGCCACCAGAGCCCATGCAGAATTAGAAGGCTCCGTCGGATGGAGACTGTCATGGTGGAGAACTCGGGGCCCGCGGGGGTGGGGGCTGAGCCCCCCTGTGTGTGTACTCGCGTGTGTGTGGGGCCCCCATGCGCGCGTGCGGCCTTGGGCCTGTCCCTTGACCTGCTCCCCTGGTGCCCTCACCTGGGTCAGGTCAGGGCCAAGGCGGGCGCTGAGTCACAGGGGCCTGACACAGCGGGTCCGGCCGGCTTCCTGGCCCAGCCTGGGGACGGTCGTCCCCCCCAGGGCCACAGGAGATGCCCGGAAGCTGGCCCCAGAGGGTCACGGGGCCCTCCAGAGAGCAGAGGGGGGCCTGGGGAGGCCTGGGGAGGCCGAGGGTCCCTCTGGACCACAAGGTCTGCACGGTGGTCAAGGTTCGGGGATCTGGTGCCACCAGGTGGCGCTGTCTGCAGCACGAGATCCTGCTGCCTGCAGCGGGTCCTGCCTCCTGGCCTGGGGCTCGGGGGGACGTACACAGGGGCCTGGGCAGGCGGACCCCATGGGGTGACCCTCACAGGCCCCGGGAGGTCCGCTGGGGTCTCCTCCTCCTCCTCCTCCCTAGTGCGTGTGAGGGGGTGCTGCTGGTGGCCGGAGCGGGGGAGCCTTGCTGCCCACCGCCCAGCAGGCCGGAAGGCCTTCCTGTGCTCCAGCTGGGGCTGCCCTGTCCTGGGGGGCCTGGCTGCAGATGTCCCTCCCGCGCCAGGGGCCCACGCCGAGTTCCCCAGCAAAGGGAGGGAGACGGCCTCCGTCCAGGGTGCAGTCCCCCCCAACCCCACCGTAGCCTCCCACCCGCACCCTAGCCCCTGCCAGCCAGTCTGCAGGCACAACCCTGCACCCTCCTTCCGGGCGGCCCGGCGGCCCCTGCTGCGCCACGCCAGAGCCGTCCCTCCCCACCCCCGCCCCCTGCACCTTCCAGGGCTGCCCGAGCTCCCCTTCCTCTGGCAAGCCCACTCTGGTCGCCCCTGGCCCTTCCTTGGGCCTGCCCTGAACTCCGCCGGGCTGGATCCCACCCTGTGTCCCCTCCCAGCCCGGCGTCCCAGCTTCCCCAGCCGGGGGGTTGGGGGAGGCAGCTGGCTGCCCTCCTGGGGCCTTCCCTGTGTGCCTGGCCCGGCCCCCAGTACCCCCACGCTCACTAACCCTCTGTCTCCGGCCCGCCTGGGATCCTTTGGGCTCCAGTGGGAGTGAGTTTCCGTGGGCCTTCCCTGGGAGGAGAGGGTTGCCCCAAACGCCGGGCGGCAGCCCCCCAGGGGCGGTGCGTCCTCACCTGGCGCCGACCCCGTGGCCCGCCCGGCTGGCAGGCCTTCCCCGGGCACGGCGGGCACGGCTCGGAGGCGGTGGCCGGGGCCGGGCGCTCTCTGCCTCTCCCCACAAGAAGTCTCCTTGGTGGGTGACAGGGCGTGGGGGGCAGGGCCACGGGCAGCCCCACCTCAGGGCCGGAGCTGCCGGCCCTCGGGAGCCAGGAACTCCCTGGGGAGGGGGGGCCTCCTGAGCCCCAGGCGCCAGGCTTCTGGGCACCCCCCCATCCTCCCAGAGGGCTGGACAGAGCGGGCGGCCGCCCACCTGGGCTGACCCCCGGCTGGGGCAGCGCGAGGAGGTCAGCCTCGGAAGGGCTTCGGGTTTGAGAAAGCTGTGTCCTTCGAGGAGGGCCCTGAGCCAGGAGGACATGGGGATCGGAAGGACGGTGGCTTCCCGGGGCCAGTGGCACCGGGCACCGGAGGCCTGGGGCCGGCGAGGGGAGCGTGGGTGCCGCGGGCCGAGTCTGCCCAGCCTGTCCGGGGCAGCGCCGGGGGCCACACCGACTCCAGGCCAAGGCCCGGCGCGGCTGCCGCACAGGACGCTGGAACCCAGAGAACCTTCCTGGAGTTTCTTCACCTGTGCCCCAGCCTCCGGCCGAGCTGGGATCCAGGCCACCTTGCTCCCAGGGGGCGTCAGCGGGCCCAGCAGGGCCTGTCCTCTGAGCCCCGGCCCCCGGCTCTGGCCAGTTTATCTGGGCCAGTCCCTCCGGGGCAGGTCCCTGGGCCCAGCGCCGAGGCCCCCCCCTTCCCCGGGCCGGGTGTCTCCAGGAAGCCATGATGGGCCGGTGGCCAGACCTGGGCTGGTTAACGTTTAACGGGAGGGCCGCCCCCCAGGGCCGTCCAGAGGGCTGGTCGGGCAGGACTTCCCTCTGCCCGGGCTCCAAGGCTGCTCGGTGGACACAGCCGGGGGGACGTGTGTGCACGCGTGTGCCCGTGCGTGTGCCCGTGCCAGTCACGAGAGGCCCCGGGCACGCGGCCCACGGGGCGCCTCCGAGGTCGCCCCGGCGATGTGCGGTTTGGAAGAAGCGCCAACGGCAGAGGGCCCGGGAGCCGCCGGCACAGGTCCCAGCAGGGGACCTGCAGACACGCCACAGGCAGCACCCTGCTCTCGGGGAACGGGGCGGCCGCGGAGGGTGGCCCAAAGCCAGCCCCCCCCCCGCCCCCGCGGGGCCCTGGGGTGCAGCCCATCACGAGTGCTCCGCGGGCGTCGTCACCCCGCCCTCTTCATGCCTCCCCAAGACGCGGGCGCCCCCGGGGCCAGACGGCGGCTGAGGTCCCAGAGCAGGAGGGGGAACCACACAGAGCCGGGCTGGGGCCCCTCGGCAGCCTGGCAGCCGGCGCCTCCCCGAGACCCCGCGGGTGGGTGGGGCTCCTGCTTGGCGTCCCCTGGGGTGGCCCGGGCAGGGTGGGGGCCGGGGGGGGATGTTTGAGGTTGGCACTCTCGGCAGATGCTGGCGGAGGGAGCTGGGAGCTGCCGGCACACGGTTGTGGGACCTGCACCCGACCCCCGCCGACCCCTGCGGGCCCCGGGGCGCTGAGGACTGGGCGCTGGGCTCCCCGCTGTCCGCTGGGGAGTGGGGAGCCCCGGGCCCGTTTGCCGGCTCCCAGCCTGTGGGTGCCCGGGCTCCTCTGATCAGACCGCCCGTGCCGTCCCCGCCCGGGAGCCCGCACCCCCGCCTCCTGGGCGTCAGTGCCACCGGGGCTGGTGTCGGGGTGCCACGCGCCCCCTTTTCAGTCTGCGTGCATTTCTCTGTGAGTCTGGACTTGTGGTGGACGTGAACCCCATTCTTTGGAGTTTCTGGGTGAACTGTCACCCATTCGCCTGGAAATGAGGGGACGTACCCCACCGCCCGACGGCTTGTGTTGTGTGTGTGACCCACCCACCGCGCGGCAGGGCTCCAGCCTCCGTGTCAGAGACCCGGGGACCCCAAGACAGGCCCTGGGTCCCTCCT
The DNA here is from genome assembly GCF_004126475.2 of Phyllostomus discolor. NCBI lineage: Eukaryota > Metazoa > Chordata > Mammalia > Chiroptera > Phyllostomidae > Phyllostomus > Phyllostomus discolor. The sequence goes on from NC_040908.2 coordinate 170,568,457, forward strand.
GGGGCTGCCGCACCTCCAAGGGCCCCGGGACTCTGGGGCCTGGCTCCCCTGCAGCTCTGGGCGGGCTGCGTTCACCCAGGGCACCCCGAGGTCCAGGGCGGCTTTCACCGCTCCTGTGACTGCCCCGGGGACACTCCTGACCCCAAGCTCCCGTGCGGCCTCCGTCCTCCGCGCCCACGGCCTGGGCCCTGGGGTTCTGTTCCCGGTCACCCGGAGGCCCAGGCAGCCCGCACCCCTTGCTGGGCCCCTCAGTGCCCAAGTCCCCCAGCGGCACGTCCTGCTCCGTGGCGTGCCGGGCCAGGCCAGCGGCCGCAGCCTCCGGTTCAGGCGTCCCACCCCACCCGCCCCCTTTGCCTGTGTGGGTCCCATTCATTCCTGCCGCGGCCTCCCTGTGTGCACTACTCCTGTGCACGCCGCCCGCCGCCCAGGTGCCTCGGACGCCGTGCCTGCGTCTCCCAAGGGGGGTCCCCTCCCCAGACGCGTCTGGGGCCTGTACCCCACTACTGTGAGTGTGGGGGCCTGCACCCTGTTTCAGGGTGTCTCCCGAGTTGCTGAGCCCTGACAGACTGTCTCGGGGCTCTGGGTCCCAAACCCCCCTCCCTCGAGAGCTGGGGTGGACCCCTGGCATCCAGTCCTCCCCGCCTTTCTCAGCCCTGACGCTGGGGGCTGTCCCGCCAAGAAGCTGGGGACCCGGGGCCCCTTCTCTGGGCCCCGGACTCCGGGTGTGCGTGTGGGCGCCTGGGCCCCGGGCCACCTCCGCTGGTGCCGCTGGCAGTCACCTCCTTGGTCCTGCAGGCGTCTAGGTACAGACGCTTTTGCACAGCCCTGCACCCTGCTGGGCTCGGGGTCAGCACCCCGCCCTCGCTGCCCTGGGCAGACGGGGTGGTGGGGAGGTGCCTGTCCCTCTGAGCCTCTGGGTCCCCATCGTCCGGGGCTCAGGCTCTGGGCCCCACGGCCCCGTGCCCCACAGCTCCAGGCTCGTCTTCTGAGCAGCTGGGCAGGTGTGCCCGCTCCCCTGCACGTCTCAGCAACAAGGATGGCAGCCACCGGCTGGTCTCCGGGGCCTCGGGGGTCCACCCCGATCACCGGAGCGTCGGGGTCCCCCACCCACCCGTGTCGTTCAAGCCCTTTATTCTCCCGTGGCCTAAATCCCCTTCCTCGGGGTCTTGGGTGGTGTTGCCCCCCCCCCCCACACACACACCCACTGCCTGCCTCTCAGGTTGGCCCATGTCCAGGTCTCGGGCCCCCGGGGGCCAGTTCCAAGTCCCGGGTGTTTCCGGCCCTGTCACGGGTGACCTGGCCTGTGGGAGCCAGCTCTGGCCGCAGGGGAGCTGCCCCGGCCTTCTGAGCATCTGCGCCTCTCCCCTGGGGGTCCGGAGCCTCCACGGGCCCTGGGGCACCCAAGGGATCCAAACCCCTCAGGCAAGGACCCCAGGGCCCGCCCGTGGCACGGAGAGCTGACCTCCGCGCCCCACAGGGCCGAGTCCTGTGCCACACACCCTCTGACCACAGGCGTCCAGGGCCTCCCCCAGCCCCGGGTTCTGGACTTGGCCCCCCACTCCTGAGTGCCTGGATCACACCTCGCCTGCGCTTCGAGGTGCCCTGTACCCCTCCCACTGGGGACTCGGCAGCGTGGACCCTCAGCGGCCAGGCCCATGCCTCACGCTGGCCCCTGTCCAGGCCTGGAGCCCCCGGCGGCCCCGTCCGAGTCCTGCCGCCAAGGGCTCGGCTGCCCAGAGCCCGTGCGAGGGTGGCCGGCCTTGGGGAGCCCATTCACCCCATGCCCACTTCTCCGTGCCCAGCTTGTGCGTGACTCTGGGTGGCCGTGCCCCCCTCCTCACCTTCCCCCCTCCCCTGCGCCCCCGTCTCAGAGACAGTCTGTCGCTCTGTCGCTCCACTCCAGGAACGGCTCGCCACGGCAGGCACATTCCGGGGTTTGGCGGCGGGCCAAGACAAACCCGGTTTACGGGTGTGGCGGCAAGCAGGGGCAGGGCGGGAAGGGCGGGGAGGGGAGCCAAGGACCCTCGGGCCGGGGACGCGCGGCGATCAAAGCCTTCCTGGAGAGGGCTGCCCTTGGGCCTGGGGGCGTCTCCTGCACACGGCGGACCCTCCACCCGCTTCCCCCGCACGCATCAGCCTGGGGCACGCCCCACATCCCAGGCGGGGGGTGGGGGCAGAGGCGGGCAGTGGGGGGTCCCACCTCGGGGGGCACAGACCCCTGCAATCACCCAGGGCCCAGGCCTCCAGAGGGTCCCCCTGGGGCTCAGGACTGTCTGTGTTCTCTGTGGCGTCGGGGAAGCCTGTCCCGGGGTCCCCGCTCCTGGGCCCCTGGAGGCCCAGGTGGTCCCGAGGGTTTGAGGCCCCCTGGCCTGCGCCCCCCCTGGCCTACCTCGCTCTCGGTGGGCTCGGGGACCCCTGAGTCCCAGCCCTGCCCCTCCTTGCTCACTCAGAGCTCAGGGCCTTGCCACCACCTCGGCTCCCCCCGGCCCCAGTGGCCCTGCCCCTCCCCAGGCCCCCCAGGCCCGTGGCAGCTGCACGGGGGCCGCTCTGCAACAGGCGCGAGGGGTGGTGGGGGCGACCGAGGCGCTCCTGGGCCTTGTCAGCCAGCGGACAAGGGGGCCTGGGCCACCAGGCCGGCTCCGTGGGCTAACAGGGACTGGGAGGGTGGCCCGTTTCTCGGCCACCTCGGGGGTTTCTGGGTTGCTGGGGGGCCTGTCCAGTGGGGACAGTGGGTGGGGGCCCTGAGCAAGCATCGTGGGACACACACACAGAGAGGCAGGAGCGAACAGGGTCCCCCCAGGCCCTCATCTGACCAGAGTGTCCCTGCGGCTCCCAGCCCAGCCCTCCCTCAGGGCTGGGCACTGGCTGGGCCACCGCTCTGTCTTGCTGGTGGCCTGCAGGTGACCACGCTGAGCGCTGGGTAGTGCAGGATCTGTCCCCACACGTACCCTCTTGTGGGCCTTTCTCGAGCTCCTCGGGGGCCATCCCCAGGGCAGCCAGGGGCCTGAGATGGGGGCCAGCCCCTGTGCGCACGCCTGGGCCTGGGAGGCTGGGGCAGCAGGGCCCGGGCCCAGATGACTGAGGCCAGGCCAAGATCGGCCGGGTGCCGGGCTCCCCCTGCTGTCTGCCGGCGGCTGCTGGCAGCAGCCTGACCTCGCTCCACTGACCCCTGTGGCCCCCCTGCCCACCCTGCCCCACCCCTGGGCCCTGGCAGGCATCTGGGTGCCCCCCAGGCCCCTCCTGCAGACAGGGGCCCCCGGATGGTGCCAAGCGACGGGTCTCAGGTGGGACACGGCAGCAGGGGGCCCCGCTGGTGCAGGGAACACCACCGGCTGTGGCATTCTCTGCGAACTTGGAGGAGCGAGGCCCAGCCCCAGCGAAGGGCTGGGGATGCCCATCACAGGGCAAGGTTTCCTGCGGGGGTGGGGGTGGAGGTGGGTGGGGGAGACCCTTGGGGTTATAGGGCAGCTGGAGCCCCTGGGCCCCTTACAGTTCCGCTGAGAGTTTGTGGCCCGGGGCAGCTTGTCTCAGGGACAGTGGCAGCCCGGGCCTCTGCCCTCCGCATGGCCCGGGACCCCAGGAACACCTGACAGGTGCAGGGCTCGACACAGACACCTGGACGCAGGGCCCTGGGGCGAGTGGCGAGAGCGAGCCCACACCGGTGGCCGTGGCAGCGTGTGGGAACGGGGCAGCCCCCTGTCCGGGAACCACACTTCCTGCTGGGGCCACGTGGCTGGCACCACCACGGTGGCCGGCCAGCCTGTGCGCTCCCCCCTCCACAGGGGCTGCAGTGGGCTCATGGCGGGCGGGGTCAGTGAAGGCCTCGCCCCGGGCCACACCTGGGCCCCTCTGGTGCAGAGCCCTGACCACGCCGGGGGTTCAGGCCTGGCCTGTGGGCAGAGCAGCCCATGGGGGCCAGTCCCCGTGTCCCCGACCCACGCCGCCCCCTCCAGGGTCACAGGCTCGGCACGTCCTCCGCTTTATCTCTTGCGGGGCCTTGGGCTGGTCGGCGGCGCTCTCAGATCTGCTGCCTGGTCGTTGGGCCTCTGCCCGCTGCCCCCAGCGCCCCACCCCAGGGCGGGGGACCTCCAGGGGCTCCGGCCTTGGAACTCGGGGGTCCCTGCCGCCAGCTGGGCTGACCTGTGTGCCCCACAGCATCCGGCCACAGGGGCCCCACTTCGGGTGACAGAAAGCTCCTGGGAGAAGTGTGTGGTGGGGGGCACTTACAGGGGGGCCGCAAGCCAGGGCCGGCAGCGTCCTTGGGCACAGCCCCCAGGCTGGCTCAGGCCATCACTCCCCCCCGGCTCGGCGCTGTGGCCCAGCCCCTGCTGCAGCTGCCTCGGCGGTGGGACGCAGGCTCTGGGAGCCCCGCGCCAGCGCCTGGGGGGTGCAGGTCTGCGGGCAGGTCCTGGTCGTCCAGCGGCCTCGGACATGGATTCTGTAGGCGGCTTCGGGGCTCACAGGGCCCCTGTCCCACCGGCCGGGCCCATCTCAGTGGGGAAGCCCGCCCCCCGAGGTCGCCAGGCCTCTGCTACAGGACCCAGGTCAGCGTGGAGGGGACTCCTGGCCTGGGTTTCTCGGGCTGCACGGGACCCTGTGTCCCCACACTCTAGGGGGTCTTGTTGGACCTCAGAGGCGTGAGGTGGGCGCACTGGGCAACCCGGCTTCGGGGTGGAAGCGTGGCTTCCTGTCCCGTGGCTCTCCTGGCCTGAGGCTGGCCCGTGGGCGGGCATCCGCCGGCTCCCAGCAGCCACATGTGGGGCTTCAGCAGCCTGGGGGCATCCCCCGGCTCCCAGCAGCCACATGTGGGGCTTCAGCAGCCTGGGGGCATCCGCCAGGCCAGGGGCCGGCAAACCACAGCCCCCATGGGCGACATCCGGCCCGCCCCACTCCTGTCAATGAGGCTTTACTGGTACCGGCCCTGCTCCATCCAAGCCTCTTCCCGGCCCAGGGGCCAGACTCTCGGGCCACCTCCCCCGGCAACTTCCTGCCCTAATTCCCAGAACTGTGGGAACACAGGTGTCACTCGCGCCCATGCTCGTGCGACGTGACTTGAACACAATCAGCCCTGGCTCCGTGGACTGAGCTCCGGCCTGAAAACTGAAGGGTCACCAGTTTGATTCCCCCATCAGGCCTGGATTTCGAGCCAGGTCTCCAGTAGGGGGCGCTTGAGAGGCAACCACACACTGATGTTTCTCTCCCTCCCTTTCTCCCTCCCCTCCCCTCTCTGAAAATAAATAAATAAAATCTTTAAAACCTAGGCAGGCAGGTGGCCGACTCCAATCATGGGAGGCTTTGAGAGCTGGTGCAGACGAGCACACCCTGAGGGGACAGCGAGAGCAGGCTTGGGGGGCGCCTCCCCACCACCCCCAGGGAGGGGCCCGGGCTGTGGCAGGGGGTGGGGGCCCGCCCAGAACGGCCACCGTCCGGCTCTCACGGGGACACGTGCCCTGGCTGGGGCTTCCCCACCCCGGCACGACCGGCACCGGGGGCCGTGTACCCGTGTCCCACACGGGGTGACACGCTGGCGCAAACTGTCACTCTTTCCAGCTGGGGGGTCGGCAGCCGGGCACGGGCTGCCCGGGTCCCTGCAGCCCTGGCCTCGGCGTCCCGGCGAGCTCTCCTGGAGCCCGGACGGGGCAGGGGGCTCACCCAGGCTGTGGGCCAAGGTCAGCTGCTCGCGGTTGTAGGACGGGGGTCCTCACCCCCACCCCCCAGGCCACCACAGTCCCCATCACAGGAGCCTCTCCGTACATGGCGGCCACTTCTTCAAGGCCAGAGGAGAGCGCGGCTCTGGCGTCTTCTGTGACATGAGCTCATCCCAGGAGGCGTCCCGGCCCTGTGGCAGGAGGCAGGGCAGGGGCGCCCCACTCTGGAGGGCAGGGGGCTCCCCACAGGGGTGACTGGCGGGAGGGGAGACCCCAGGAGATGTCCCGGCCCTGTGGCAGGAGGCAGGGCACGGCGCCCCAACCTGGAGGGCAGGGGGCTCCCCACAGGGATGACTGGCGGGAGGGGAGACCCCGGGGGCGTCACACTTTCGGGGTGGTGCCATGCACCTCAGGACCTTGATCTGCACCAACCCCCCCCCCCCCGCCTCCCTCCTCCCAGGTCACAGCCATCAGAAATGTCCCCAGAGGTCGCTGCCTGTCCCCTGGGGACAGAATCACACACACACACACCCCCGCCCCCGAGAACTGCTGTCCTAGGGACATTCTTCCTTCCACCCAAGGTCACACAGAGCAGCCGCCCGCCAAGCCCGGCCCCCGCTCCGTAGCTATCTGTGAGGCGCCCCCACTCCCCCCGGAGGCGCGCTCGCCGCAGCCGGGCTGGGACAAGGGAAGTGCTGACTGCCCCGAAATATATATATCTCCCTCGCCGCGTCCGTCGCGCGGGCGTCCAGGCGCGCTTCCCAGGTGGGGGCCCGGCCTGCAGCTGTCTGACGCCCCCCCCCCCCCCGAGGCGTTGCTGCGAGTGTCCGAGGGTCAGGCGCCCCGGCGTGGCTCGGCCCGGGCCTCCCAGGCCGAGGTCAGGGGGCCTTCTGCTTCCTTGAGGCCGGCAATGGAGAGCAAGGGTCTGCCTCCCCGGGTCTCTAAGGCCTGGCGAGGCCCGGGGCCCCCTGTGGGAGGACCCACCTGAAGGTCAAGTCCAGCAGGAAGCCCCTCCCAGACTAGGTCAAGGTGCACTAATGGGCAACCTCAGCTACCCCTGTGAATGACCTTCACCTCTGCCCCAGTCTGTCCGTGTAGAGCGCGCCGCCGGGGCCACCCCACTGACCGGGAGGACATTGAGTGTGTTGTGGGTCACTCTCTGGGGGCCACAGGGGGCGTCCCTGCCTGGCGGGAACACGTTCGAGCCCACGAGTGTGGGCAGTTGGCGTGACGCCGCGTCTCCATGGCTTCTGAGCATTCAGACGGGACCAGAGGCTCCCGCTCCCTCCGTGTGGGTCGCATCCCCACTCAGGGACCAGCTGCTGCTCCAGGGACCCGGCTTCCTGTGAGAGGGGTGGTGCTGGGTGCCCGGGCTGCCGGTTGGGTCCTCACCCCAGTCCTTATCAGAGCACAGAAGGAGGGAGCTTGTATTTTCCCAAGCTTTTGTTTTATTTTTTTCAGAGAGAGGGGGAGGGAGGGAGAAAGAGAGGGAGAGAAACATCAATGTGTGGTCGCTTCTCTCACGCACCCCCTACTGGGGACCTGGCCCGCAACCCAGGCCTGTGCCCTGATGGGGAATCGAACCGGCAACCCTCTGGTCCGCAGGCCTCGATCCACTAAGCCACGCCAGTCAGGGCTCCCACCTTTTACTGTAGCAAAACACACGTAAGAGAACGGGCTGTCGCAGCCGTCCGGGGGCACAGCCCAGCGGCGCAAGGTGCACTTACACCGCTGTGAGGCCGCCAGTCCGTCGTCTCCAGGACTTTCTTCTCCCCCAAATGACACTCCCCGCCCCCAGCCCTGGCCCCACCGTCCTACCTGCCAGCTCCACGGCTCTGACCCCTCCGGGGGCCTCCTGGGAAGGGGTCACGCCGTGTCTGCTCGTCCGTGTCCGGCTTAGGAAACTCATCGTGTACACATATGTGCTGTGTAGTGTTACATGCAGTGTTACATGCCGCCCTGGCGTGAGCACAGCCTGTCCCAGAGCCTCACTCCTTCCGCCTCTTATTGCTGGGTTTCCCTCGGCTTCCCCGACTCGGTCTCAGGAAACTCCGTTTCCCAACAGATGGCTCAGGGGCCTCGGCCCCCGATTAGTGTGAGTTACGTGCAGAGTTAGGGTGCCCCCCCCCCCCGAAGCCCTCTGCTCTCTGGGGTTTCCTCCTTCACCCCGAATTCCATCCTCTGACACCTGGAGGACACCCAGGTTTGCACCCTCTGCTCGGATGCAGCTGCCTTGCCCAGCACCGACCGGAGGGCCCTCGGGACCCCCCACCCACACACCTGCCGCCGAGGTGTGTGCCCTGGCGATGAACCCCTCCCCGCTCTGCCCGGCTGTGATCGCTCCCAGGTTCCTCTGGAGACTTTTAAGGAATGTGCTGTTCAGGCCCTGGCTGGCGTGGTTCAGTGGACTGAGCACTGGACTGGGAACCAAAGGGTGGCCGGTTCAATTCCCAGTCAGGGCACGTGACTGGGTTGCAGGCAGGTCCCCAGTAGGGGGCGCTCGAGAGGCAATCACACACTGATGTTTCTCTCCCTTTCTCCTCCCCTTCTCTCTGAAAATAAATACATAAAATCTTTTTTAAAAATGTGTTGTTCAGAGTTCGAACCGTTTTCACCAGCGGGCTAGTCTGACCGTGGCTCCTTGCAGCTGTCCCCAGCATCCGACAGTGACAGAGGGTCCTCTCAGGCTCGCTGCTGCTGGGACAACCAACTCCATGAAAGTCCTCGAGCCTGTAAACTCGGTGACTCTGTGCGTCGGCCGCCCTGCATGGGAGAAAATCACAGCGGCTGGCCCCTGTCTGCACCAAGGGGGCCCCCAGGGGGTGCTTGCACCCCAGTGCACACCGGGGGCCCCCACCCTCAGGTCACACATCGCTCTGACATTGCTGGAGTGAGGACAGGTGACAGGGGTCTCCAGGGGCCCGGCCGCCCCCTCCTCCCGCCGGGGACTGGGCATGCGCCTCCCCTGCGCGTCCCTTCCTCCTCCGCGGGTTCGCTGCTCTGGTCGGCTTCTCCTCCCGTGCGTGCGACTTCGGGAGCTCCTCGTGGCTCCTCGAGGTTAGGGAAGTGGGCCGTTTTCTGGGGCTGTTACTCATCCAGGGATCGTCGGTGGCCTTTTGACTTGGGCTGCCCGGCCTTTGAGGTTTCCGGCCTCTGCCGGTCGCGAGTGTCCCGCGCGGGAAGGGCCGCCCGCCCCGGGACGCCCCCACAACCCGAACAGAATCGGGAATACAGCCACGACGGTGAGTCCCGGGGGCGGGGCCATGTCGCGGGGGCGGGGCCACGTCGCTGCTGCTGCTCCTCCAGGAGGAGGCTCTGTGCAGGCTCACGTCACGGCGCGGGGCGGGGCCACTGCGGGGGAGGGGCCTGCCCCCGGTCACGGCGGTGAGCGCCAGATCGAGCCCGGGCCTCTGGCCCGGGGGCCTCACTGTCACCGCCTGCCGCCCTGCCCGTCGCCCTCAGCCGCGTCCCACTTCCGACGGTTCCGTCCCCGATCTATCCGCGACAGTTCTGTGGGGGGCGGGGCGTCAGACGACCCGCCTGCCCCCTGCCGTGAAACGGTGGCCCACCGCCTTTCTCGACCCCCACCCCCACCCCGAGGAAGCCCACTCGCTCTCAGTCCCTGCCCTCCTCGGTCCCCAGGGAACCGAGTTCCTGAAGCCCCGCCCACAAAGGGAGGGGCGCTTGTGCCGGCCCCGCCCCCTGCGGTGGGACTCGCCCCGTGCACCTGCCAACTGCCCTCCCGTGTCAGGGGCGAAGGCGGGTCGGTCTCTCTGTGGTGCCGCTGCAGGTCCCTCTCGGACCCAGAGGCAGGAACTCGGCTCCACCATTCACCCAAGAGCCGCAGCCTCACCCTGCCACCTTCTGAGGAAGTGAAAGGGGGAAGGGCAGCGTCTGGGAAACGGCCCCTCCCCCCGCAGGACCCCAAGCAGCTCCGGAGACGTGTGACCGGGCCGTGAGCTACGCGGACAGCCGCGGTCCGACGGGGCCTTCTGCCCTGGGATGGCAGAGGTCACCTTCTCCTTGAGGCCCCGGGAGGCAGCCACCGAGAGAGACCACGTCCAGGGCCGTGACTCAGTCTTAAGAAACGCACAAGGGCTCGCATCATGCAAATGCAGGCCACGGTGGAATTCAATTATGAAATCAGAAAGAAGAACAATGGCCGGAAAACCTCCAAATGTCTGTGTGGCAGGCAGGGCGTTGCGACGGCCTCGTGACAGCGCCCCCCTCTCATCTGCCACCGTTGGGCCTCCCGTAACCCCAGCCCCTCCTCCCCTCACTCTGCTTCGCAACAGAAACTGCAGAACAGCCACTCTCCAGAGCGTTTGCTTAATCCGCTGAGATGGTGCAAACACATGAAAACGCTTACGGGGTTGGCCGTCCCTTTCCCCCACAGGACGGGGCCACCGGGTCGGACCCGGACAGGGTGAGAGGCACCGAGTCACTGTGGCTCAAACGGCTACACGGGGGGGCAACGCTCATGCAGCAGGGAAACACAGTAACACAGGAGCCTCTCCAAAGGAAACACCCGAAGACGTGTGGACACGAATAAAGATGAAAGCGCCGCATAAAAACACGCTGGACTTTGCTTACGTTAGAAATAAAGAAAACACCCAAATCGGTGACCTCAGCGTCCACCTCAGGACATCAGAAGGAAAGCAAAGCAAATGAAACCTAACGCAGGGGGGAGGCAGGAAGCGAAACCGTCGGAGAAGAAACCTCTGAGACGAGATGAGAAACAGAAAGTCAACGAAAGCAAAGAGGTTTTGTTTTTTTTTTGGAGCTGCTAAAAAAATATCCAGTGAATCTCTCTCTGGTCCGGTCGATTCGGAAAACAAAGAGAGAAGACACGGAGCATCACAACGCACCCTACAGGGAAGACGACTCATCAGGGGACACAACAACGGGCCACTTCACGCTGCCGTCCCGACCCCGGAGATGGGAGCACGGCCCCGGCCGGCCAGGCAGGGTGGTCGTTGGCGGCGGCTGTGTGGTCCAGACACGCCGGGGCGGCAGGTCCGGTTGCCAGTCAGGGCCGCACGGGCTCGACCAAGGATGTGTGCGTGTGCCGTGGAACAACAAATCGATGCCCCTCTCTCTCTCCCTAAAAAAAAAAAAATAAACATTAAAAAAAAACAAAGATGAAATGAACCGCCAGCCAAAGCCCCCCGCAGACACAGAAGCCGAACAGCCCCACGGCCACTGAGGAGATCACCACTGGGACCTGAAGCTGCTGAAGAGACACGTGTCGCCTGAGTAAATTAGGAGATCTGATCGGCCGTCTTAACCGGCTCAAGACCCCGGCCGCACCCCCGCTACAGAGGGGCGTCGGCCGGCCGGGAGGGGACTGTTTTGGGGAGGGACGCCGCCCCTTCGGTCTCTTCGGGGTCTGCTCGGCGGACCACCCGGTGTGGGCACTGCTTTCACTGCGTTGTAGAGAGAGAGGCAGGGAGAGAACCGTGGACACGAGGGGGGCGTGGACTGGCTGCCTCCCGAGCACGCCCAGAGCATCGGGCCTGGGGGGTCTCCAGCGCCGGGGACTGAACCCGCAACCTTTCAGCTCCAGGACGAGGCTCCAGCCCGAGGAGCCACGGCGGCCAGGGCCCTGCGGCCTTGGTTCTTCCGAACAAAACCTCCCCTCAGAGAAGAGGTCGGGGCCCGAGGTTTTCCCAGCTGGGTCCCTCCCCAGCCAACGCCCGAGGAAGGAAGAGCCCGCAGAAGCCCCGCCCACCTGGGACTGGACGGTGGGAGGCCAGCCCCACGTGCGCCCGGCCAGCAGCCAGGCAGAGACACGAGGAGGAGAGAAAACCACAGACGTGACCCGTGGTTGGCAACCCGGACCCGGGACAGATGGCAGGGACACCGCACCCCGGCCCCACGGGGCTGTCCCGTTTTCAGAAGCGCAGGAAAAGCAGCTCCCACAATCCAACACTTATTCCTGATTTTTTTAAAAGTAATCCACCCCTGGCTGGCATGGCTCAGTGGATTGAGCACGGGCTGCGAACCAAAGTGTCGCAGGTTCGATTCCCCGTCAGGGCACATGCCTGGGTTGCAGGCCACAGCCCCCAGCAACCGCACATTGATGTTTCTCTCTCTCTCCCTCCCTTCCCTCTCTAAAAATAAATAAATAAAATCTAAAAAAAAATAATCCTCCTGGAACACACAGAACGACAGGGGATGTCCACAAGCCGATGACCACGACCAACTGACCTCCACCGCCCCCAGGGGGGAGGACCGAGGCTTCCCCCTACGGCCAGGAACCCGCCGCACACCCCTCCCCCCCCCCCCCCCGTTCCATGCGGCCGGTGGGCTCAGTGGGCAGGGAGAGGAGGGAAGGGGCAAAGGAGCAACTTCGTGAGTGCAGCCGGCGGTGGTCCTGCAGGTGTTTCCGACCCCCCGGGACAGGGGTGTGCGTGCCTCGAGTCACTGAGTGGGAGGGGTCTACCCGCCGGCCGCCCCGAAGCCCATTTGGCCTGGAAAGGGGTTTGCAGCAGCTGAGGACACGGGGGCTCTTTGTGAGGAGTGGCACCCCACGGGGGTCCCAGGGGAGCTCAGGCTCCAAGACTTGCCCCCCCCACCGTGGCTTGCAGGGGGAAGGGTGGATCTGGGGGAGAAAGTCATTCATCATGAGAGGGCCAGGTCGTGTCTCCACTGGCCGGTCAGGGCGAGGCTGGGGGCCGGGGGCCGGTGTCACTAGGCTGCGGGTCCTTCCTGGGGTCCTTCCTGGGGTCCTCCCTGGGGTCCTTCCGCTCCTCTGGGTCTCAGAGCTGAGCCAGCGCTGACGTCTAGATGTTATCTCGGCTCCAACCGAAACTCCTGCGGCTAGCGGACCACAGGCTCTGTTCCTGCGATTACGCGCTGCTGGCCGGAACCCTCGGTCCCAAGGGCTCAGCCACCAGAGGAGAGGCCTGGGCGGGGCGGGGGGGGAGGGGCAAGGGGCTGGGCCAGGCCCGGCCGACTCAGGAGAGAAGGAGCAAAGGTCGCACCAGAGCAGGTCCAGAACCACCATTCACAGGGAATGAAAGCAGGAAACACCTAGAGATCAATCTCACGGAAGACAGCCACGGCGTGGACCCTGAACGCTAGGAAGCACCACCAAGAGAAAGTGAAAACCGGAGGGAGGGAGGGAGGGAGGGAGGAGACGACATTTGTGGCCAGAAAAAGTTACCGCCGCTGAATCTCGGATTTGTCCCAACTGGAAACAGGTTGAACAGAATGCCCCTCAAGGTCGCTGTGCTGCCCAGGCCCCACCAGAGCGAGGGCAGCCACCGACGACAGCCACGGAACAACCACCGGGACGTCTTCTAAGTTCGTTTGTCGGATCCCCAGCGGGGCCACAAGCTCCAGAGACAAACTCTGTCCCTGGTGGGGGACATCCCTCCCTGCATCCCATAATAAGTCCCGCACCATCCCAGAATGCCTCAGTTGACCGGCACGTACACACACCCGAAGTCAGTGGGACCCCAGCATTCCTAAAACGGCTGGAGCCAGCCGAACCTGAAACCCGAGAAGACAGCGGCAGGGTCCAGGCTGCCCGTCTCTGCCAAACCCAAGGAGCGGGGACAGCGGCTGAACCTTTACGGGCGCGTCATGCAGACGGACGGCCATCCAAGAAGACGGCGGGTTCGCACCCTCACATTCCATCTTGTCTTTCCTTCCCAGGCCACGGTTCTCACGGCGGGGAACAAACCAAGGGAGGGCGAGGGGCTTGGGATTCAGGGGAAAGGTCACTGGGTTTTTACAAAAGAACGACTTCAGCATTCTGGTCCTGGGCGGGGTGGTCTCACGCCGCGCCCCGGGCGGCGGTCTTCAGCTGTGTCCCGGGCAGCGGTCACCTCCCCCGCCCCCAGCACAGCGGCTCAGACACTGTCCTGAGTGCCTGGAACAACGCTTTGACCGGCATTGATTCCTGAGCTTATCAGCTATTTACCTAAACTAAAAGTTTCCAACTGCTCAGCTCCCTGTCCAACCCACACCCTGACCCGTGAACCCCAGCAACAGCCGCAGTCCCGAGGGGTGGAACCCCGCAACCCCACCATTGGGGGCGCAGGGCCTGAGCCCCCGGCCCGGCACTCCGGCCCTGACACTGGACCAGCCCGTCGCCGGTCGCCTTCCTCCACGTCTCCGGTCTGAGCTGTTCCACATCAGGAGACGAGTGTCCGACTCGCCGGGGACAAGCCCGCCTGCAGGTCCGGCCTGACCCGAGCCCCCACGCCAGGAGCGACTTTTTCACAGATGCTCACAAGCCGATTCCAAACTTCGTGTGAGCCTGCGAAGGACCCGAGACCAGTGCAACAGCTCCAGGGAAGAGGGTCGCGTGGGGCAGCTCACCCGGCCGGACCTCGGAGACTCACCGCGCAGCCCCACAAAGCCCGGACCGCGAGCCGTGAGCATGAGGACCGCCCCCGAGACGGAGCGGGGGCAGCACCCACGCGGCCCTGACTGGGGAACCACGGACAACCAGACCACGCTGCCACCGCAGAGGTCAGTGGGGGCGGGGCTTCTGCCGGGCAGCGGGGGAGGGGCTTCTGCCGGGCAGCGGGCGCTCGAAAGGCAGAGCAGCCCCGAAAACGATCATCCACACTCATCTCGCAGCACGAACAGAAACTGATCCAAACGCAGCTCGGACGCCACGGAGCAGGGAACACTGGACGTTCTGAGAACGGCCCAGGTGGGGGTCGCTCGGACCTTGGGGTGGCAAAGGATTTGTTAAGAACAGTATTTGAAGGGAAAAAAGAGTGTAAGAAAAATCAATTTGACGGCATCAAAAGAAAAAAAGGTTCAAATTTTTCCTTTGAAAGACACTGTCAAAAGAATGGAAAGTCCTGGCTGATGTGGCTCAATGGATTGAGCTTGGGCTTGGAACCAAAGCGTCGCAGGTTCGATTCCCAGTCAGGGCACATGCGTGGGTTGCAGGCCATGACCCCTAGCAACTGCACATTGATGTTTCTCTCTCTCTCTCTCTTTCTCCCTCCCTTCCCTCTCTAAATAATAAATAAATAAATAAATCTTTTAAAAAATTTAACATTATTAAAAAAAGAATGGAAAGACAAGCCACAGGCTGGGAGAAAACAATTACGAAATGTATTTATTGGCCATAAACAAAGAACTCTCTCCACTCAGTAACAACTCACCTGGCTGGCGTGGCTCAGTGGATTGAGTGCTGGCCTGCAAACCAAAGGGTCACCGGTTCCATTCCCAGTCAGGGCCCGTGCCTGGGTGGTGGTCTGGGTCCCCAGTAGGGGGCGCATGAGAGGCAACCACATATGGATGTTTCTTTCTTTCTCTTTCTCCCCCCCTTTCCCCTGTGTCTAAAAATAAAAATAATAATAGAATGAAATAATGAGACAACTGGATAAAGAAACGGGGGAAAGGTCTGAACAGTCACTTCCCAAAGAAGGTGAGCACGTGGTCCCTAAGCACATGGAGAGTCACTAGGGACCCTCAGCGGGCAGCTCAGCCGGTTAGAGCGTCGCCCCGACGCAGCAAGGTCGTGGGTTCGATCCCCGTCAGGGCACGTGCGAGAATCGACCAATGAGTGCATGAATGAGTGGAACACAATTGATGTTTCTCTCTCTTCTGGAAAAGTCAATAAGTAAAAAAAATTTCAAAGTCATTAGGGCCTGGTCGGTGTGGCTCAGTTGGTTGGAGAATCATCATGTAACCAAAAAGGTGCTGGTTCGATTCCCAGTCAGGGCACACGCCCAGGTTGGCAGGCTGGATCCCCGGTTGGGGGACACGGACTGGTGTTTCTCACATGGCTGTCTCTCTCCCTCTCCTCTCTCTCGCTCTCTCTCGTCTCTCGCGCTCGCTCAGTCTCTCCCTGCTCTCTCTCTCGCTCCCTCCCCTACCTCTCTCTCTCTCTCTCTGTCTCTCTCTCTCTCTGTCTCTCCTCCTCTCATCCCTCTCCCTCTCTCTCGACTTAGAATAAACCTTTAAAAAACCCACAAGGGGGGTGCAAATCAGAGCCTCGGGGACCACGCAGCAGCACCGTCGGGGAGGCCGAATGAAGACCCGGCCTCGGCCTCGGAGCAGCGCCGGGGGGCGGTGGCAGGGCCTCCTTCGAGCTGCTGGGGGTCAGAGCGGGTTCTCACTGTGCAGACCCCCTTTGGACACCGGGTCCCTACCATGCGCCCCAGCGTCCCTGCAAACCCCATTATGGCCAGGGGCGGGGGGATGCCTTCCGGCAGCTGGAATGGCCAAGGCTGAAACCCACCCACACCCGGACAGACGGAGGTGGCCGCGGGCTTGGGGGGGCGGCTGCCACTGGGCAGCAGAAAGGAGGGGACAGTGAGGCTGGGGGCAGACTCCCGGCCCCGCCCAGGCGTCCACATCCTGGTCCCCCCAAAACTGTGACTCTGCTCAGCCGGGCAGGGGACCAAAGGCAGCTGACCAAATGCCGTTGCTAGGCAGCAGACCTCAAAATAAGGAGATATCCCGGATTACCCAAGCGCGAGATGCAATCACATGGTCGTTTGAGGTGGGCTTGGGCCCTGCGACTGCCAGGAAGGTGACCTGCGGGTGACGTGCGCGGGGGGGCTTGCCCACTGCTGGGGGCTGAAGGTGGCAGGCCCCCCCCCCACCCCGGCCTCGGATCCCAGCCTCTGGGTCCGGGAAGGATGCAGCCGGGCCTTCCTCAGAGGCCCTGGGCGCGGGGGACACCGGACCCCAACGTCTGTGCTTTGGGCCGCACAGTGTGCAGGGGGCTCTGTCACAGTGGCGGCGGAGAGCAGGGGCCCTGACGTCTGCAGCAACGCGGCCGCACCTCAGAGTCGTCCTGCTGAGCAAGGGACGGGTCAGGCAAACGGGGGCACGACCCGCCACCTGCTTCCATCCACGGGAAATTCTGGAACGGGCGGGGGCGGGGGGTGGGCAGTCACAGGCACCTTCAGAAGACCCGAAGGGAGCCTGGGGGCCCCGGGGGCCCGGGGAAAGAGGGGCTGCAGGCCCCAGAGAGGGCCGGGGAGAGAGAGGGGGCGGGGAGGCGGCGATGTCTGGGGAGATAAGAGGTCACCAAGTCTGTGTCCCGTGGTTCTGGGGGGGGGGGGTGCCGCAGGTGCCTGAGGCAGCCCGGGACAGGGTCGCGACCGTTACCAGAGACCTGCAGGTGCACAGACAAAGAGCCCGTGAGCTGGGTGCCTGGGTTGGGGGGACCCAGGGGCGGGGGGGGACGCCCCGTCCTTCCTCAGGCCAGAGAGGACAGCAGG
This sequence comes from Phyllostomus discolor, assembly GCF_004126475.2. Taxonomy (NCBI): domain Eukaryota; kingdom Metazoa; phylum Chordata; class Mammalia; order Chiroptera; family Phyllostomidae; genus Phyllostomus; species Phyllostomus discolor. The sequence goes on from NC_040908.2 coordinate 170,585,312, forward strand.
TCGGGGACCGGCACCACCAGGGAGGGCAGGCAGGGTGGCAGCTAGCCCGGGAGGAGAGGTTCCCTCCCGCGGCAGGACTTTCACTGCTGGAGCCAGACAGGCCTCGGGCTGGCTGGACAGTGAGTCACCGTCACCCGGACACTTTCAGTTCCCTCCTGCGGCGGCCGCGAGAGGCAATAAACGCTGGCACTGACCGGGTCAATCCTGCACCCCGCAGCCCAGGAGCTGGGTCCCGCTGGACCGGGGGCGTCCAGCCTGCGGCCCGGGGCGGCTGTGAACGCAGCCCAACACGGAACCGTAAATTCACTTAAAACACGATGAGATTTTATCGTGCTGATGTGTCACGATGTGTTTAACGTGTGGCCCCAGGCGACTCTCCTTCCTCCGGTGGGGCCCAGAGACACCACGAGGTTGGTCACCCCGACGGCTGGACAGAAGCCCAGGCTGCTCCTGGAGGCCGAGACCCCCTCCCAGCTCCCCCAGTTTCACTAGGAAACGCCCCCGCCCTGACCTCTGACCCTGCTCGGGCCCTGACCCCCCAGCTCCAGAGGCAGTGCCTCTCTGACCCTCTGTGACGCCACCTTCCTGCTGCCCTCCTTGGGGCCCCCCCCGGCCCCTGAGGGCCCCGCCACCGTCTCCTGATACTTCACCCGGTCGCCATGTGGGGTCTCCCAGTGCAGGGTCCGGGGGTCAGGACGTCGTACGGGTCAGGGCGCCCTGGAAAGAGCACGCAAAATGCCCTCCTGCCTGTCCGGTGCCTGTCACCCACCGACCGGCCTGCCACACACCAGGGCTCGCTGCTCGTCTGTCACCTGCACACGCATCCCTCACCTGCCCCATCCGTCATCTACCTGCTGTCAGCCTGGCCCGGAACGGGTCACGTGACCACGGCTGGGATGGAGGGTGCGCAGTCGGCAGGGTGGGGCCCAGGAGGGCGGGAGGGGAGCTCTCGGGGATGCTGCGGGAGGACCGCCCCCCAGTTTGGTGGCCGGGCGTGAGACCCCCCCTCGAGTTCAGGGGGGTCGGCCTGCAGGTCCACCCCGGCCTCCGGCTGGTCAGACGACACCCACCGCATGGGCGGCTTCACTCCAGCCCCCCACCCCCGACTGCAACCGCCCACCCTGTCCAGAACTTCACGGGCCTGGGCCCCTCAGCCAGTCCGGTCACCCGGAACCGACCCTCACAGATGTGGGTGTCTCCGGGGACTATTACCCCCACCAGCACGAGGACGAAGGGCCGGTGTCAGGAGGGGACCGAGCAGGGCGGGCAGGACTGAGGGGCCAGGGGCCCCCGGAGCCAGCAGGGGCCCCGCACTTGCTGTAGCAAAGGGTCCTGAGCGGCCCCCGCCACCAGGCAGGTCCGAGAGCCACCCCGGGGCTTCAGGACCCCCGCTTCCTGTCCCTCCGGGGGGGTGGGGGCCCAGCAGCACGAGGGCCGGTGCCTCTGCCGCTGACGACCTCCAGGGACCAGGGACGTCCTGACCCAAAGGGCGCCTGCCCTCGGGGTGGGGGCAGGGCTTCCAGGGGGCACTAGAGCCCGCTGCCCGTCGGGGACTGGGCCAGGCTGCAGAGGGGCCAGGGCAGCTGCTCCTGCAGAGGCTGGACAGGAGAGCTGGGGCCCCCAGTTCTGCAGCCTGGACCTCACGCCCCGCCTGACCCCCTTGGGTGCCCAGACCGGCCACCCCTCTCTGCTCCAGACCCCAGCCGCGTCCCACCTGCTGGGAGGCCCCGCCCCCGGGTGCCTCCCTGGAATGGGCTGCACACCCACCGTGCAGGTCCCCGCGGGTGTCATGCCCACGGCTTCCCAACGGGATGACCCCTGTCGTGGTCTCGGCAGGGGAGGATGGCAGGGCCAGGCGGGGGCACATCAGCCTGGGGGGGGGCGGGGGATGAAGAGGGGCAGGCCTGAGCAGAGAACCGAGGGCTGTGGCCACACTTTGGAAGGGCCCTCGCCCTCAGGAGCCTCTGTCCCCCTGCAAGGCCCCGGCCCGTGGTGTGGGGAGGGCAGCGGGGCCGAGAAGAGGGGCCTCCTCGCCCCGGGGGCCGGGCACAGAGCTGTGCGGGGGCTGGGGGACAGGGCAGCAGGTGCCACAGGCCACGGCCAGCCTCACGTGACCGCTGACACCCGGACGGCAGGCGCCCCGATGGGAGGAAGTTGCTGCCGAAGCTGCTGACCGGGGTTCGGGCCCCCGTCATGTGCTCGGAGGTCAGCAGGGCCTGGGCCCGTGGTCCCTCCGGGACAGGGGGGTGGCGGCCTTTCCCTCAGCCCTGGGCAGGGCCGGCGAGGGGTCCTGCCCCTGTGCCTGGTGGGGGGGGCAGGGGCGAGGGGCCCAGAGGCCGCAGTCGCCTCGCCTGGGTGGCCCGTCGTCTCTGGGTGGCCTTGCCTGGGGACACGGCTCCGAGTGTCACGAGCTGCCCCGCCCTTGCCCACATCACTCAGGACCCATCCAGACCCCCAAGGGCGCCTGAGCCGCCCCCACCCTGCTCCCCCTCCCAGCCACACGGCAGGCGGGGTGGGGGCAGTAGCCGCTCCCTGCCCCCCCCCCCCGCTGACCCAGCCCCTCCCCCGCCCCCGTCAGCTGGCCCCACTATCTCTGCTCACTAAGGGGCCTCCTGACCACCACCTGTCCCTTTGCCGGGCGCTGGCCCCCGACGGTCAGCAGTTTCTCTTCCTCCCCGGGCCACCCTCCTGACGTCCCGACCAGGCCCTCTCCCCAGACGGTCCCTCCGGTCACGGCCCCTCCTGACTCCCGGTGCGCCCCCCCCACCCGCTTTCCTGGCCGTGTCCCCGCCGCCTCCAGGCCGTCCTCCTGGAGGGGAGGCGCTCCCGTCCCCACTCGATGCTCATCGCAGTGTCCCCAGGGCTGCCACGCCGATGCCTCGTCCCCGGTGGTCCCGGGGCAGGGCCCCCGACTCCTGCTCTGGGGACGGGACTCCGGCGGGGGCTGCAGGGCTCCCTCCCCCACCAGCACCGGGAGCCCCGGGGGCTCCCGAGGGGGACCCAGGACTCAGCCCACGTGGAGGGGGAGCAGGTGGCAGCCCAGGGGTGGAACCTCCTCTGGTCCTCCAGCAGAGCCCCCAACTGCCCCCCATCTGCCCCCCACCTGCAGAGGCAGCCAGGGTCTGGGGAGCTCAGAGCAGACTGGGGAGCGTGGGTCAGCGAGTGCAGCAGGGCCAGGCGGGGGTGGCCGGGTCCCTGACCGGATGAGGGGTTGCCTCGGGGCGAGGGCTGGTCCAGGGGTTCCCCGCCAGGCCCCCGGGGGCTCCGGGAGAATACTCCAGAGCATTGTGCATGCGTGTGTGTGGGCCACGGGCCACCTGGGCCACGGGCCCCGCCCACCCTCCCTACCCTCTGAGTCACCGCCCCGGAGGGAGGGGCGTCAGGGTCCCGGGACCCGTCCGTCCAGCTGCCGGGGCGGAGCCAGGCGCCACAGGGCGGCTGGCATCCCGGAGAGCAGGCAGGTGCTGACCGCCAGCCACGGGCCCGGCCTTGGGAACCGGCCCCGCCGGCGTGGGCGGAGGGCGGGGAGGGCCGCGGCCGGCCGATAAGGGCTGTTCCGGGAGCCGGACCTGGCCGGCTGGAGCAGGTTCTCCCGGGAGCGGGGCGAGGCCTCCCCCGGGCTCCCCGGGGCCCACCTGCGCGCCCACTGCTGTGAGGTCGTGTGGGGGTCGCAGGGGGCCCGGCCCTCGGCGGGCAGCGACACGGGTGTGCGCAGGGGCATTTCAGGGGCGCTGGGCCCAGACGGCCGGGTCCCCTTCCTGGCAGGGCGCCTGGGCTCCTCCAGGACGGCTGGCCTGGCGTGTGGCCGTGGGGAGGGGCCAGCCACCCGGAGGTGGTCCCATGGGGGGTGGAGCTGAAGGCAGAGGTTTGGGTGGCCCCCCCACCCCATCGGCCTCCGGCTGGGGGGCACCAGTCCCGCCTCTGCCCGGCAGGACACGCGGAGGCCCGGGCGCCTGGGTGAAGCCACACGTGGTGCTCAAGTCCTGACCCTCACGGAGCCCACGCCGAAAAGCAGGCCGCCACCCTGTCCCGTCCAGGGGAGCGGCCAGGCCGCCGTGGCCCGTGAGCCCAGCCAGCCGGCCCCGAAACACCCCTCACTGGCCGCCCCGCCTCCACCACAGCCACCCAGCCGGCCCGGGCCCTCCTCCCAGCCCTGCACGGCACCCCCAGTCCGGCCACCCACCCACCCCACCTCAGCCCCAGTTCAGCCGCCCTGGGGTGTCCAGGACCCCTGTCCTCGCTCCTCCTCCTCCCAGCCTGCCCACCGGCCCTGGCCCCGGCACATGCTCCCAGCCGGCCACCTCCCCCCTCTCCACCCCACCCCTGGCCTCGTCCCAACTCTGACCAGGGGTCCAAGATCCTGGGGGACGCCGCTCCCTGCAGTCCAGCCGCCGGCACCCCACGCGCCCCGGGCCCCCGAACCCAAACATTCCCCTGCCGACGGAGGGCAGTGTGGGGGTCGAACAGGGCCCCCCGGAGACATCCACGGTCTGACGCCCAAACCTGTGAGCAGGCGCCCTCACGGGCGGGGGGCTCCGCAGGTCCGGTCGAGGGCCTAGAGATGCGAGAGGACCCTGGAGGGCCCGGCGGACCCCCAAGCTTGGGAGGCGCGTGGCTGAGAGTCAGAGGGGGACGGGGCCAGCGTGGAGGCCCCGGTGCGGAGCAGGGCCCCGGCCTGTGGGGCTGGTGTCCGGCCTCCGGCCCCCGCATGGCCAGGGGACAGCTCTGTGCTGTCCGGAGCCGCCCGGTGGGTGGCCGTGCGTCACCGCAGCCCCAGGACACTGGTGGGTGCGGCCAGCCCCGTTTCCCCGGCGACTCACCCTGGAGCCAGGGTGACGTCCTGATTTCGGGAGGAGCAGGGGGGCACCGCAACCACGGCCTCCTCTCCCTCCCTCCCCGCCCCCGCCCTTCCTGGTGCCCGTTGCTGCCCCTCTGTCCCAGTCTTAACGGCTCCGTCCAAGTTCAAGTCCATCCCCTTCCCCCCGGAGGCTGCCTACCAGTCACCCAGCAGGACAGGGCCCACACTGAGTTTGGGCCCCGTCCTCCCCTTCCCGTGTCACCGCCGTTACCCGGCTGTCCCCCCACCCCGGGGCCTGCCCACCGGGCCTCTCAGCCGCCTCCAGCCCCCGAGGCCTTCGCCCGCCCAGCTCCCCACCCTCCGCCTGGACACGGCCGCTGTCCGGCTCACAACCCCAGGGCCACCGCTGCTGGGGGGCCCACCCGCATCAGTCGGGGGTCTATGGTCAGTCTGTCCCGTTTTCAATCACACCAGAGAGGCAGGTTTAGAGGGACTGGCCCGCGTGGCTGCAGTCCTGCAGGCTGGGGGGAGAGGGGTCCCAGGGGAGCTCATGCTGCCGCCCCGCCAGCCAGTCTGTCCGGAGGCTGAGCACCCTCGTCCTCCGGGTCCTGGGTCGGCCCCCTCAGGGCCGCCAGCGGGCTGGGTGAGGCCCGCCCGGGACACCAGGGGGACCGGCCTCCGTCCCAGGAGATCAGAAATGCCAGTGGACAGCCCTGCTGCTGCGGCTCAGCGGACTGAACGTGCGATTCCAACCAAAGGGTCGCCGGTTCGATTCCCAGTCAGGGCACAGGCCTGGTTGGGGGCCAGGTCCCCGGTGGGGGGTGTGCCAGAGGCAACCACACACGTGGATGTTTTCTTTCCTTCTCCTTCTTTTTTCCTTTCCTCTCTAAAAAATAAGTAATAAAATCTTCAAAAATTAAAGTAAAAGTAATGCTAAAGATCCCCTTCGCAGAAACATCCAGAACTATCCGGGCACCAGGACTCCACCAGCATGACACCACATGACCCCCGCTGCCCTTCCCTTCTCTGCTGTCCACCCCGAGTCCCCCGTCCCCCACCATCCAAGGAGCAGGGGGCCTGTGTCCTCCTGCCTCTGAGCCTGACGCCCCGGGGCAGAAGACGCAGGCGCAGGCCGGACGGGTGGGCGGGACCCGGTGCCCCCGAGAGCCCCACCCCCCCAGCTCGCTGTCCTGAACCCCGCCACCCGGCACCACGGCCTGTGTGCCCCTGGAGCTCCGCACCCCCACACGCTGGGCCTCGGGCCTGTTCAGGCGCTGGCCTCTCGGCGCCCACGGGAGGGGCTCTGTGGGTGCCCAGTTTGTCTCCCCAGTGACCTGGGGTGGGGACCCCCAGAGCCTGGCCAAGTGCACGGCTGCAGCCCCTGCCATCTCTCGGACCCCCGCCCTGCCGTAGCTCCTGGGCTGGCTCCGTCCCCCCCCCCCCGGGAAGGTGAGGGGTAGCCCTCACTGCCTACAGCCGGGCCTGGTGTTCCCTCCGCACACTCCGCCCCGCTGTGGCCGGGTCCCTTGCCAGTCAAGAGCCTGGCGTGGGTCTAGTCGCCCAGGAAGGTGGGTCTGCGTCTGTCCTGTCCTCCCCAGGGTGCACTCTGGGGCTGGCACCCGGCTCTGATGGGGAGTGGGGTCTCGCCCAGCCCGAGGTGGGGAGCAGCACTGTAGCTCGGGTCTTTCCAGGTGCAGTGGGGTGCTGAGGCTGCTCAGACCTGTGGGCTCCCCGGGGCCCCCCAGGTCCCACGCGGCTGCCAGGCCTCGGCGATCTCCCGAAGGCAGCCACAATGGAGGAAGACCACACATGGCTCGGGGGTCAGTCCTCGGCCCTGGAGTGCCTCCTCCAGAGGGCCGTGTGGGCCACTGGGACCCCGGTCTCCTCTTCTGCAGCATCTGGCTGAGACCCCAAGACACGCTTGGCTTCTCAAAGCCTCTGGCTCTGTCTCCATCTTGGCACAATCCATGGGCGTGTGCGGGCATGTTGAGGGCAGTGGGTAACCTAAAAGGTCAGCAGGTCACCCGCCGGACTGAGGAAGGCAGCTGTCCCCTGTGGCACCCGGTGTCCCCAAGCATCCCCTACGGCACCAGGCCCTGCCCCATGGCTCCCTGCTGTTCCGGAGCCGGCCCCACGCCGGGCACAGAGCAGAGGGGTACTGGCGGCTGGGCGCAGGGGAGAGGCCAGGGCCCACCTGGAGTGGACACACGGCTAGCTTCCAGCATCGCGGGCCCTGGGAGCTGTTTCTCCGTGCCGCGCAGGGGGACGTGCCCGGGCCGGGGAGCCCTGAATGACCTTGTCCTGGGCAGAGGTGGACACCGGGGGCGGCTGACTCTGGGGGGGGCAGCCGGAGGGCACCCACGGGCACCCGCGGCTGAGGCAGGTCCCTGTTCTGCACGGCACCCAGAACCCACATGCTGTACCGGCAGAGCCCGCCACCCCTCCCCCTGCCCTGACTGTGCCAGCCACTCACATCCCCCGCCCTCCCCCACGGCTCAGGCCCCTGTCCAAGGCAGCTGACCCGGAGCTAATTGCCTCAGCGACCACTTGTGCAGCCTCTGCAGAACTAATGGTCCGGGTCTGCGGCGCGGGCCCCACGGAGCCGCACCCCCCTCCTCCTGAGGGAACCCTGAGTGGGTGACTCAGGCTCCAGGGGAGGGCGGGCGGCGAGGACGGCCCAGCAGGTGTGAGTCAGCACCTCGGCTGGTCTCCCACCCACCTCCTGGAAGGACCGGTCAGAAACCACTTCCTGCTCAGCACCCAGCGCGGCCTGCCCCCCGGGCACCCACAGACCCTTGGGGACACAGGAACTCGCAGGCTCACAGTCTGAGCAGCACCCCCCCCCCCGCACTGTTTCACCCTGGGGGCTGCTGGGGGGTCTTCCTGCCTCCGGGGCCGGGCAGGGGGCCGGGGCCCAGCAGAGACCGCCTGCCCGGCGGGACCCGTCTGTGCCCCCTCTGTCGCTGAGGGGACAGAGGTGCGAGGGGGCGCGGCGCCCGGCCTGGCCGCAGCCCCCGCTCTGGAGGGCAGGGTCCAGCCTGGCGTGTGTCCGCCCTCCAGGCAGGGCAGCCTCCCACCAACGACAGACCCCTCTGCGGCCGTGGGGGCCGAGCCTGCACAGAGGCCGTCGTCGACGATGCCGCACGCACGGCCTGCCTGGTGCCCAGCGTGGGGCCAGGGCCGCGTCCACCGTGCGAGCACCCACTCGCAGGCCACCCACCGGCCGCACGTTCCAATCACCCCCCCCCACACACACACACTGCCCACCCGCAGCCGAGCTCCCCGGCGTCCGCACGGGTGGGTGCGTGGGGCGTGAGCGGTCCGAGCCGCACTTCCCCGAGGACGCGTGACGGCGGACGCGGCGGCACACCTGCTCCGGCACCTGCGCTTCCCCCGGGAGCCGCCGGGCGCGCCGCGGCCCGTTTCTCTTCTTTTCGTACTGGGTGCCCACTCTGTGCTGGTCTGCGGGTCTTTTTATGTTGCAGGCGCGAGTTCCTTGTGAGACACACACGACGGGCACTCTTCGCCCCCGGGGCCTGCCGCTCCTCCCGCCCGTCACGGCGCGTCCGTGGGTCGGAGGGAACGGGACTCACCCTCGTCAGCAGGTCTGAGTCACGTTTCCCCCGACAGGGACCCGCGCTCCTTCTTCCCCCGAATAGACTTCAGTTCCGAGCGGTTTCGCCCACGCAGAGAAGTCGGCAGGTCGGACAGAGGTCCCCAACCCGCCCTCACGCACACGGCACGGCACGGGGTCCCCCGCTGTTAAGGCCGGCGCGCTACAGCCGGTGAGCCGGCGTGGATGCATTGTGGACCGGCCCAGCCGCAGGGGGCACTCACTCCTGGGGCGGCAGCTGCTGTGGGTCTGGGAAACCCGCAACATCACTTGTCCACAGCCCGGCCCAGGCACAGCGGCGCCACTGCCTGAGACCCTCCGGGCACCCCCTTCACCCCTCTGCCCCCCACAACCACGGGCGCCTCCCTGTGCCCCTCGCGTTCACCTCTTGCCCTGAGTCCCAGAGGCGGAGTGGGACAGACCGGCTCCATGCACGCAGGGGCCGGGGTCTGAGCGCCCTGCCTGTGCCCCCGCACGGCAGCTCTGGGGCGCCCGGACTCTGGCAGTCACGAGCACAGCCGTGCGGGCCGGTGGTCCGCCCCTCTGGGCAAACGCCAAGGGACACCCAGGCGAGAGCGCGCCTCGCTTGGTCACACACCTGCAAACCGGCCCCCAGCGAGGCCGAGCCGGCCGCCTTCCCAGCCGCGGAGGGTGGGACTCCCGGTGTCCTCACTCCTCTGGATCCCGGCCAGCCGGTGGGCGTGGGGCGGTGCCTCACTGTTGTTCTAAAGCGCGCTTCCCCGATGACACAAGGGCCTCCTCCTGCGCCCGCTCACCCTGAACGTCTTCTCCGGTGACGTGTGTGTTTAGACCAGTGCCCGCGGCTCCTCCAGGCTGCTCACGTGCCGCCGCTGGGCGTCGGAGGCCGTTGGCCTGGGCCGGCGCAAGCCCCCCACCCCCACCCCAGACACGCACGCTCCAGCCCGGGCCTGTCTGCTGGTCTCTCACCGGCGCCCGCCCCCCGAGGCGGGCTGGGGGCGCCGCCTGTGTGAGGGACAGACCTGGGTTGACTCCAACCAAGGTCGCGGAGATGGGTCCCTCGTCTCTCCTCCCCTCCAGGGCCCCCAGGGGCGTCTCGCTCCCTAACCTCCCGGGCACCCGGGTGTGTGTGGGGGGAGGGCGGACCAAGGCACTTCCATCCGATGCCCCCCCCATACGGAGACCCCCACCCGCACCGCCACCCCCCCCCCGCACGGCCCTCCGCTGCCTTCTTCCCGCGCCTTGCCTGTCAGTGCCACCCTGCCTGGGCTTCTGGACCTTTCTAGAGCTATTCTCCTAAACTTGCCACCACACTGGGGCTGCTGTCCTCACTCACGGTCAGATGGCGAAATCCAGGGGCGGTCGGTGCTCCAGCTGTGGTGGCATCTGCCATGGTGGCCGCCCCCTCCCCAGAACTGCTCTTCCCCCCCCCCCACCCCCACCCCCAGCCCTCCTCTCCTCTACCCGGTCGGTGGGTCCCCCTCCTCTCTCGAACCTCCTCACGGGGGTTGGCCCCAGGGCACCGCTGCACCAGCCCCTGCTGCCGCCCAGCTTGTCCCTTAGGTGCTGCTGAGGGTGGGGACGCTCGGCCTCCCTCTCAGCCTGGCTCCGTCCCCTCAGCTCCCGACTGCAGCGGCTGCTGCCCCTCCACGGCCCCCGTGCGGCCCCTGGGCGTCATCTTCAGGGGGACACACCCAACCCGGGGTTCCGGCCTTCCCCTGGGCCCTTCCTCCTGCGTCCGTCTGGGCCAATAACACGCTGTCGTCCGGCCAGTTTGGACAGACCCCTAGTGAGTGTGGAGCCCCCACCGCACCCCACTCGTCCCACCCACCGGGCAACCCTGCTGGCCCTGCCTCGGGAGTGAGCCCTAGAGTGAGTAGGCCTCAGCCGGCCAGTCCCGGCCACCCCCCACCTCCCAGCCGGGCTCCCATTCCCTCCAGCACGCAGCACACCGGCTGGCGACACTGGGTGGTGACACTGACCGGCTCCTCCAGCTCACCCCGCTCAGGGACAGGCCGGGGTCCTCCACGGGCTCCTCTCTGACCTCTGACCTCACCTGCTCCCACTGCGAACCCCCTTCCTGCTGCTCCGTGTCCCTCCGCGGCCCCAGGCTCCCCCTCAGACCCTGTCTCCTTCTAGAAGCCTCTGTGGCATGTCTCCTCGTGTGGAGCGTGAATTCCACAGAGGAGGGATTCCTGGGTGGGTGCTGCGATGCCCTAGCACCCGGGCCCGTGCTGGGAGCTGCACCATTACCTGCGGGAGGGATGGCCCACTGGGTGGGGCGTCCGAGGGGACGGCAGGAGGGGTAGCTTCCAACGCATCCCCCACCCTCTGACTCAACAGGCAGCCCTGCCCCCTCCCAGGCCTGGGCTGTCCCCCTGACATCCCCAGACCCCGGCCCCAACCCAGGGACCAGGGGTCCTGCCCTGGGCCCCATGCCTGCCCTGCTGACGTGGGCGCCTGTCCCCACCAGGCCTGCCTTTGGCCCCAGGGGTGCCTCTTTTTGGCTCCGCCCCACATTTGGCAGGTCAGAGGGGACCGGGCCCTCCAGGGCCCTCCGGCCAATCGCACCACAGGTGGCTCTGATGGGGCGGCCAACTTGGAGGGGCTCCAGCTTGTGGGAGAGCAGAGAGGCCCCGGGTGCCTGACGGAAGCCACAGCTCACGTGGGGACGCAGGGCCCAGGCCGGAGACGCTGAGTACTGAGAGGACATGGGCTCTCCTGGGTGCTGGGCGGGAGAGGCCTGGGCCCCAGCCCCCACAGTCAAGTCCCAAGGTGCTGCCCTCCACAGAGAGACCCCTGAGCCCGTGGGCCGGTGCCTCTCAGACCCCAAGCGCCCCTTTGTGCCCCCACGAATAACTGCTGAGCACCCACCACGCAGCGAGCACGGCTCTGGGCGCAGGGAACCCTGGGGACAACGCGGAGAGAGGCCCCGCTGTGCACCAAGTGGACCCGCCAGCCATCCGTCCTTTCAGGGGGACGGGGCCACGCCACCCCGGGGGCCACCAGCCGCCCCTTCGCAGCCGCTGTCCTAGGGCAAGGCCAGGACCTCCGCCTGCCCAGTGGCAGCCCCGGCCCCCACTGGCCAGACCCAGCCGGACCCAACCGGCAGGCTCTGCCCTCCCTTCCCCCCGCTGCGCCCACAGCCTGACCTGCCCACCCCCTGCGGTGGCCCTGCCAGCCTCACAAGTGCCTCTGTGACTGTAGTCACTTTCTAGCACATTCCGCCACTTCATTGCCTCCGGGACATGACCTTCTCTAAAGTGGCCTCTCCAAACTCTTTTCCTCCTTAAAGTTAGGGCCTGCTCCTCTGGCTGGGCCTGGGGCGGGGGCTGGAGCGGGCCCTCTCTTCAGTAAATTCAGGTCCGGACACCGAGTGCCAAATGGGGCAGGATGGGGTGGATGGGGGGGTGCCCTGGCCGAGCCCTGGTGACAGCGGAGGGCTCACTCCCCCGGGCCCTGTGAGTGGCTGGAGCCGCGACAGGGCCAGGCCGGGTGATGCTCTGGGGAGCAGCGCGGGTCGTGGACACCTGGAGACGGAGGCTGAGGGCGCCCGGGGCTTTCAGGACCGATACCCGGAGATGCCCAGAGCAAAGGAGGAATGGGAGGCACAGGGGCGCCGGGCGGAGGGCGCGGGTGGAGAAGCAGCAGGCGCTGCCGGGGGAGGTGGAGGGAGGCGCCCTGGGGGCGGTGGAGGGCTGTGGGGCCCCATCCACACACACTCCACGGACCCGTGGCGGGAAGGAGCCACGGCTCCGGGTCTTGCGCGGCTGCAGGCGTCCAGGGGACCAGCTGCGGGACCCTTAGGCTCAGGCCGGGGGACTGCCAGTGCCTGCCCCGGGCACGCACGCCTACGCCGGGTACCGGCGAGTCCGGGAGCAGGGGCGCGTCCCAGTGAGGACCCGGCGGGGCGTGCCAGCAGCAGGCCCGGGGCGTGGTCAAGGATCGCCCCGCCCAGGCCCCGCCCCGCGTACACCGCCGGTGGCCCACGTGACCGGTCCCGGTGCAAACAAGCCAGTCAGCTGATTCGGCCGGGTTGCGCCGTCATCGGGACTATAAGCGCGCGACCTCTGGGCTCTCCGCTCTGACCCGGCCGCCTGGTCCCGACGCTGCCGACGCCGCCATGCAGCCCCTCCACCTGCTGCTGCTCGTTCTCGGCCTCCTGGCCGCGCCCGCCGCCGCGCTGGTCAGGTAAAGTCCGCCGGCCTCGGGCGCCGGGGCCCCGGAGCCCTGCGCAGCCAGTGACCTCCGTGCGCCCCGCGCCGCCTCCGTGCGCCCCCGCAGCCCCCACCGCGAGCTGGGATCCGCGCGGCGTCCTGCAGGGCCACCCTCGGGTGGGGCGGGGCCCGCCACGGCCGCTGTGCAGGTGCAGGGCTTGCTCGCGAACCCCAGCCGGCGACCCCCGTTCCTCCCTCCCTGCGGGGGTAGAGGGAAGGGGGCCGTGGCTCCGCGCTGACCGCGCCCCCCCAGGACAGGTGGTATGGCCGTGTCTCTATCCAGGGCCCCCGCGCGCAAATCGGGAGACCCTGGGTGTTGGCCTCGAAGGCCTGAACCTGGGCGAGTCGCTCTCCCGCTCGGGGCTGGGGCTTGTTCCCCCCCAGTTGGTCACGTGGGGCCTTATCGCAGGCCACGGGCTGGGAGAGCGGTTGGCCCTAGGAGGCCCAGACGCCCACAGGGAGGGAGTCAGCCTAGGGAGAAGGCCCGGGTGGGTGGCCTCAGGCCTGGGGCTCTGACCCAGTGAGGAGCACCTGTGCCCTGGTGCACGGTGAGGTCTCCAGTGGCCGGACCCGGACTCGGGCTGTGCCTGGCCGTGCCAGCCCAGCTGAGCCGGGCACCTCACCCTGCCAGGCCTCCTGCTCCCGGCAGGCCAAGCCGTCCCCAGGGAGCCTTTGTACGGGTCTGGGCCCACATTCTCGCACCTCTGCTGTAGGCCTGCTGCCCGTGGGCAGGTGGGTGAGGCGCTGAGGCCGGGGAGCTGGCTGGGGGCCCAGTGGGGCTGGGCCTTTGCCAAAGGGCTGCCCTGCGTGGGCTGCAGCCTGGGGGTGAGTAGCCCCAATTGGAGCAGCTGCAGGCCTGGTCCTGCCCCGGCCCCACCCACAGACCTCCCCCTGAGGGATGGAGAGGCGTGGGCGGGAGCCTGGAGCTCCCTGGTCAGGCCACCCAGCCGCAGCCTTCACACCCCCCACCCCCCGCACCTCCCAGGTGCTGGGGGACAGATGGCTGCTGCTTCCTTGATCCTGGGGGACGTGTTCGCCCCCCACAGGAAGGGAGCTCAGGCTCTCCCAGCCCCCCAGCACGCAGAGGCTGCAGTCCCCTTCTGGCCGACACCTTGAGCTCCCGAGGCCCCAGCTGGGAGACTTGTCATCCCAGTGGGTCACCTGGCTCAGGTGTGCTCTCCTGCCCTGCCCTCCACACCAGGACAGCAGGGAGTGAGCTCAGGCCGGGGAGCCAGGGACCCCGCCCTCTGCTCTCTGAGGGCACCTGCGCTGGGAGGAGGGGACGTCCCGAGGGGCGCCGGGGGCAGGCACCGCAGCGGGCTGGCAGCGGGCACAGACCACGCTCTCGGGTACCACCTGGCCCCTGCGGTCTGTCTCCTGGGGAGGAGCAAGGGAGTGACAGGTGACAAAGGAGACAGTGATGCGAAGGGGGACTGAGGGGCTCACGGAGGGCTACTCGGAGGGGGCAATGTTGACGTCCAGTCTGATGCCAGGGGGTGGCCACCCCAGGGAGGGCAGGCAGGGTGTGGGGACTGTGTCAGCCTCAGGTCCTTGTGGGGACGTGGCCAGAGGGTCGGGTGGGTGGGGCGGACAGGCGGCCACGGATGCCTGCAGACCCCAGCAGCCCGTGTCCCAGGGGAGACCAGAGTGGGGACTGAAGCCCCCGGGGTGGGGTGTCTCTACAGCCCCCGGTGGCCGAAGGGGGGGCGGATGCCGCTGGCCTCTGGCTGTGCCTCTTGGATGTATGATGGGGGGGGACTCGGGGGAGCAGAGGCCCGCTCTGCCCTCAGGAGCCCGCACCCCTCCTCTTGACAGAATCCCGCTGCACAAGTTCACGTCCATCCGCCGGACCATGTCGGAGGTGGCGGGCCCTGTGGAACACCTGATCGCCAAGGGCCCCCTTTCAAAGTACTACCAGGGGGAGCCCGCCTTGGTCGGGGGACCGGTCCCTGAGATGCTCAAGAACTACATGGATGTGAGTGTGGGGTTGGGGTGTCCCCCGGCTGACCCCAAACACTGGGGTAGCCAAAGTCCCCTGTGAGCCAGCAGTTTTGAGCAGTGACAGGCACTGTGGGGGCGGGGCTTCCCCTGGCCACGCCCTCTGCCCGATGGAGAGCTCTCATCTCAGGGTCTGCACCGCCCAGGCTCTCCTGCCCAGCCGAGAGGAGAGGGTTGGGTGCCCTTGGCACCTCTCTGGCGTCTACCTCTGTGAGCCACCGGCCATGGCTCAGAGCTGGGCAGGGGTCTCCTTGAAGCCCCCCTGTGGGGAGTGGGGACAGCGTCACCCACTGCAGGCAGGCGAGGGAGCGGATGCAAGGCCGCTGGCTGGGCGCAGAGGAACCGGGAACCAGAGACAGGCCTGCCCCTGCAGGGAGGGTGCAGCCCAGGGTCCGTGAGGTTGGGCATCTGGGTCTCCCTGCAGGTATGTCACCAACGGCCTTGGAGCTTGGGTCCCTACCCATCCTGCTGGAAGGCCCGGGGCCACCCATGACCCAGCCTGCACCTCTGCTCTTGGGCCGGGATAGAGGCTCAGAGGTGGAGTGTTCTGGAAGGCACAGGGCAGGCTGGGGCCAGGTCAGCCTCCTCCCAGCACCAGGGCCATCCTGGCTGGGCTCTACCCCTGAGTCTCCGGGAGCCGGCCTCTCGCTGCCCTCCCGCCGCTGGTCCACCTGGGGCTGGGGGGGTGGCTGTGCCTTGTGTCCCGGCTGGCTGGGGTCCTGGCTGTGCCAGGAAGCTGGAGTCTCACGGGCATGTGACCCGGCCGGTGGAGGGAGACCAGCTGACCAGTTCCTGTTTGTCCTCCGTCCCCACACATTGGGCACTTGCTGAGTCATGCCCCACCCCGAATCCGGACACTTTGCTGGGTCGTGACTCAGCAGCCACTGGTGCCCCTAGAGCCCAGTGGCCAGGAGAGATGGCCCGGGGGACCGCTGGCAGACTGCTGGGGCAACTGGTGCCCCAGGCTCCGTCCCCTGGGGAAGGCGGGGCCCCAGGGTCCGGTTCTCAAGAGTGGTCGCACCTTCTGATCTACGAGAGGGCCGAGGGTGGGGCTTCCCCTTGGAGCTCGGAGGGGCGCGTGCTCCCCGGAGCGCCCCCAGCTGCCCGTGCGTGCAAACGGGCACTAAGGCCCGGCGTGAGGGAGACCAGATCCTCTTCCTGGGAGTCCTCCAGGCTGGGCCCCCAAGGGCAGGGACGGGGTGGGAAGTGAGGCCCCAGACTCAGGCCCTGACTCGGCCCCCTCCCTGGGGGGCACGCTGTCGCTCCTCCGGGGGCCTGGACCCCGGCACCGCAGAGGCCCCGCCCCCGCCTGAGGCGCAGGGGGCAGGTGGAGCCTTCCCAACTGACTGGGCCGCTGGCTTCTTGTTTTCGATGGAAGGGGGGGTCTTCTCTATGCTCGCCCTGGTCAGGCAGGGGCGGGGCTGTGCCCGGGGGCTCGGGGTGGACAGCCTGACCCTCGGTGCCCCTGCCCTGCACACCCGGCGCGGAGGGGGGGGCGCCCTGCCGCCGGCACTGAGGGCCCCGCCCCCGCAGGCCCAGTACTACGGGGAGATCGGCATCGGGACGCCCCCGCAGTGCTTCACCGTGGTCTTCGACACCGGCTCCTCCAACCTGTGGGTCCCCTCCGTGCACTGCAAACTGCTGGACTTCGCCTGCTGTGAGTCCCGCCTCGCATCCCGGCCCAGCGCCCGCTCCGAGTGGGGCAGCGAGACTGAGGGGCGGCGCCTCGCCCCGCACCGCCCCCACCCGCCTTACACGCATGCGCATGCTCCGCCTGAGGCCTCGGGGGGCTGCGCTGCTGTCCAGCTCCCACTCGTCCCCTGTGGCTGGGAGGTGGCTGCTGGGGCGGAGGGCAGCGCGGCCCTGCATCGGCACCTGGGCGGCACGCTGCGTCCAGCTCTTGGCCACAGCAGACCAGCCCTGCCCCCAGGGCCCCCCTGTCCCGTGCGCCCGTCCCTGCCCGCCTTGTTTCTCCTTGGGCCCGGACTTCAGGGCCGAGGATGGAGCCAGCCGTGGGCCACTTGCCCGCAGGGCTGAGACCACGGTTAGGGGTGTCAGCCTGCTGCCCTGGGCCCCTGGGAGGGCGGCTTGGTGGCTGGGGGCCTGGCGAGGGCAGCCGGCCACGGGGTGGATCGGGGTCAGAGGCCACGGGCGCAGGCTAACGGGGCACCCCCCGCGCAGGGATCCACCACAAGTACAACAGCGGGAAGTCCAGCACGTACGTGAAGAACGGCACGACCTTTGACATCCACTACGGCTCGGGCAGCCTCTCGGGGTACCTGAGCCAGGACACCGTGTCGGTGAGTCCTTCCTCCCAGGTACCGCTCCGCGCTCACCACGTGGGGGTCCTCCCTCTGCGAGGACCCCAGCCCCACCCCCGGGCAGGGGCTTGGCTGGCCCGCTGGGGGTGCTGTGGGTGCTGTGGGCCTGGATGGCCCGCCCCCATCAGCTGAGCAGAGGGCGGGGCCTGGAGGGGAGGAGGAGCCCCGAGTGCTCAGCAGGGAAGTGACTGCGAGTGTGGACCCAGCCAAACACGGGCCTGGGGACAGCCGGGAGGGTTGGGAGGGGGCCGTGAGGAGAGGAGGAGCTGCTGCCATGGCCCGGATCTCGACACCCAGCAGTGGCGGGGGCCCAGCCCACAGGTGCGAGCCTGGGACCAGGACCCATGGGCGGGCGGGGGGCAGGCAGGAGGGAGGGCTGGGTTTGAGGTGCCGGGTGGGTGTCTGGGGCCAGCCCTGCGGTCGGGGGGGGGGGGGAGGGCTGTCACAGGGGAGGCGGAGGTGTGGGGGAGCCGTTGGAGCAGCTGGCAGAGGGTTAGCCA
Source organism: Phyllostomus discolor (assembly GCF_004126475.2). Lineage (NCBI taxonomy): Eukaryota > Metazoa > Chordata > Mammalia > Chiroptera > Phyllostomidae > Phyllostomus > Phyllostomus discolor. The sequence goes on from NC_040908.2 coordinate 170,602,738, forward strand.
CAGAGTGCATGGGGGGGCAGGAGAAGGGCTGGGGGTGCCGGCGGGGCCCCACCTACTGCAGGGGGTCTACCGGGACGTGCTCCCCACTTGAGGACGCGCCTGTGGGCCCCTGACGGCCTCTGGCTGTGGAGCTGACCCCGGACCGGCCCGGGACTTCTCGGGGGGTAAACAGCGCAGGGAGTCGGGCCCCTCCAAGCCCGAGCCCCAGCCCCCGGAGGCACAGGAAGGCAGCGAGCAGGGGGCAGCTCCCCTCCGTCCTGAACACGGGGGGCCTGCACCTGTGCTGGTGTGAGGACCCCGCCCAGCCTGTGTCTGTGGTGGGCGCGCTCCAGGTCCTCCCCCCGGGCCCAAAGCAGGATGTGGCCCAGCGCACCCCCTCCTCAGTGTCACCTCACAGGCTGTCTGTCCCCACATCCTGCACTCTGCCTGCAGTCTGGGGGGCGGGGGCGGGGCCTCTCTGCCAGTGGGTGGGGTCGTGGGGCTGGGGCTGAGAAGGGGCCTCCCCCCCAGCCCTGTGGAGGCAGGCCTTCCGGATGCAGACACACCCCCAGCCATTCCCACCCTCCTCCCCGCCGCCCTGGCCAGCCCTGTCTCCCTGCCCGGGTGGGTCCCAAGTGCCGGTGCTGGGCGGTGGCCGAGCTGGGCCGGCCTCTCTGGGGCCCGGGGCCGGCGCGCTGACCGCCCGCGGCCCACAGGTGCCCTGTGACTCGGCCGCGTCGGGCGCGGGCGTCAAGGTGGAGAAGCAGATCTTCGGGGAGGCCACCAAGCAGCCGGGCATCACCTTCATTGCGGCCAAGTTCGACGGCATCCTGGGCATGGCCTACCCCCGCATCTCGGTCAACAACGTGCTGCCCGTCTTCGACAACCTCATGCAGCAGAAGCTGGTGGACAAGAACGTCTTCTCTTTCTACCTGAACAGGTGGGCGGGCCGGGCCGCGTCTCTGCCCAGCCCTGCCGAGGTGCAGGCGGGCGGGGGTGGGGGGACGGGGTGGCCTGCAGGGGCCCCGTGTCCCTGCGGTGGGCCCCGGGCCGCAGCCCCTGGCGCCTAGCCTGAGGCAGGTGGGACAACCCCCGGTCTCCAGAGGTGGCTGCGTCTCCCCAGGGGCTGTGCTCGGGCCGAGTGTCCAGAGCCCTGGTCATGGGGTCTTGCCTGTGCCAGAGCCAGATCCGGCGATGGGCAGAGACAGCCCCTGGGTTGCTGACAGCCCAGAGGGCGCAAGGCTCGAGTCCAGGGCCGAGAACGAGCTGGCCCGACTCAGGTGCCTGGCGTACCACCTCCTGGAAGCCCTCCTCAGTTCCCCTTCTTGGGCTCTAGCGTTCTCTTCCCCTCGTGGCCACTGGCCTGACCCTGGCCATGCTAAGCGGACCCAGAGGCCCTGAGGCCCAAGCACAGTGCTGGACGCGGGGCTAGGCCGGCAGCCCACACGGACGGGGGGCGGGGGGGGGGCTGAGCCCCTCCCCTGAGAGCGAGGGAGGTTCCGTTCCTCCTTGTGCCTCTTCCGGACCCTTCCATCTCTGCAGGCCCAGGAAGCCCCCTCTCGGGCAGGCTCTCTGAGCTGGCCCCATCCACCCCTGACCTCTGACCTCCTGGCCCCGGCCTGTGCCCGTCCCACCCGGTCCTCTCCCGCGGGACCCCGGGTGGGCAGGGGGCCGACTCGCCCTCCCTCTCCTCGCCAGGGACCCTAACGCGCAGCCTGGAGGCGAGCTCATGCTGGGCGGCATCGACTCCAAGTACTACAAGGGCTCCATCGCCTACCTCAACGTCACCCGCAAGGCCTACTGGCAGGTCCACATGGACCAGTGAGTACGGGGCTGGGGCCCCTGAGGCAGGGGTCCCGGGGGGTGGAGGCCGTGGGACGGGCCTGGGCGTGCGCTCCTGACCGGCGGAGCCTGTCCTGAGAAAGAGGAGGGGGGAGGTGTCCTGCCAGGCCCCGTGGGGGGCCGTGGGGGCTCACGCCGCTCCCCCCGCAGAGTGGCTGTGGGCAGCGGCCTGACCCTGTGCAAGGAGGGCTGCGAGGCCATCGTGGACACGGGCACCTCCCTGCTCGTGGGCCCCGTGGAGGAGGTGCGGGAGCTGCAGAAGGCCATCGGGGCCGTGCCCCTCATCCAGGGAGAGGTGAGCGGGCCGGGCGGGGGGCGTGAGAGGGAGCACCGGGATGCCGCGGGCTGTGGCCCCCTCCACGCTGCCCTCTCCTCCTCCTCCTCCTCCTCCTCCAGTACATGATCCCCTGCGAGAAGGTGTCCAGCCTGCCCGAGGTCACCCTGAAGCTGGGCGGCAAAGACTACAAGCTCGGCGCGGAGGACTACACGCTCAAGGTGAGGGGGCGGGCGGGGGGGGGGGGGGTGGCGGAGGCAGAGGCCGCCTGGGCGTGGGGTGCTGGGGGGCAGGGGACCCAGCTGTGCAGCCGGCGGTGACGACGCTCTGGCCGCCCCAGGTGTCCCAGGGCGGCAAGAGCATCTGCCTCAGCGGCTTCATGGGCATGGACATCCCGCCGCCCGCGGGCCCGCTCTGGATCCTGGGGGACGTCTTCATCGGCCGCTACTACACGGTGTTCGATCGCGAGGACAACCGCGTGGGCCTGGCCGAGGCCACCAGGCTGTAGCCGCCCGCCCGCCCGCCGGCGGGATAGGAGAGTCCGTCTGTGGGAGGGGGCGGCCGGCTGCCCTCCGGGGGTCCACCCCCCGCACACACTTGCACACACACTCACACGCGCCTGCTCGCGGCCCGGCTCTCCAGGCCGCCGGCCCGACAGCCTCTGCTGTTCTGGGATTTCTCCTTCCCTGGTTTCGGAACACCGCCTGTCTGTCTGCCTGTCTGATGGGGTGCTGGGGCCCCCCCCGGGGGGCTCACTGGGTGCCCCTCACACTGGGAGGACCCAGCTCAGCTTGGCGGCCGTGGGCTGTGCGCCCCAGGACACCCCCACCGGTGTCCTGCCCGGGCCAGGCCTCCGGGCTGAGCACCCCCACTCGGCACCAGGCTGCCCCCCCAGGTCCCCCTCTGCCCAGCCCGGGGCCTGGAGCTGGGTGCTGCTGGCCGGCTCTCCTGTCCGTTTGGGTTGTCTTCAGCCCGGCCAGCCAGGGCCAGCTGAGGCCTGGGGACCAGCAGGGAGGAGCCAGAAGCGGTGGGAGGGGACAGGGGCCGGCCCGGCGATGCCTGTGGGTCACCCTGGTCCTTGTCCCCACCAGGGAGGGCGTGGTCTGGCCCGAGGTGGGGCGGGAGGGGGGTGGTCCCAGACCCTTGCTGAGGCTGTCCCCTCTGGAGTGGCCAGGGGGGCCGAAGTTGATGTGAAAATAAAGTTGCTGGGGCCGCCTCCCGTGTGTGGGCCTGTTTTCTGCTGGGTGGGGAGGGGGTGGGGGGTGCCAGCATTTGGGGGCTGACTCCGAGGGCTCCAGGGCAGAGGTGCACTTCGCCTGGGACCCTGGAGGCTTGAGCCAGCTGCCCTGCCTTGGGGGGCAGGGGCTAGCTTGTCCCTGGGCCTGGACCAGAGACCACCAGGGTGTGGCCAGGGCTGCAGGCCACAGGGCCCTCCCCCCCCCTCCCCGCACAGCCATCACTGTCACCGAGGCGTGACTGCCAGGCTGCCCTAGAGAATGCTCCCACTCAGAGGGGACCTCGGCAGCAGGGCCCCTGGAGTCTCACAGGCCCCCTGCACTCCCTGCCTGGGCCTAGGAAGGGCACCTCTGTAGGGCCGGTGGCGAGTGGGCCGCCTGCCTCCCGCCCGGCTTCCTTGCTGCCAGCTCGGGAGCAGCCTCTGTGTGGGGCATGGGCTGAGCCGGCCCACCAGGGTCCACAGGGTTCGGGGGTCTGACTTAGGGATCCCCCCAGGCCACAACGACCCCCACCCAGCTCAGGGCCTCGGCCAGGGCAGGTGGGGGTCAGCTGCCCCGGTGCAGCTGTGCAGCTGGGAGGTTCTGAGGGAACGGAGGGGTGTCCGCACCTGCTGGGGGGGGGCCTGCGTGGCCATGTCTGCCGGAGAACGCTCGGCCAGAGAGGTGGTGAGGCCAGTGAGTGTGCACCCAGAGTTCTCGGCGCCGGAAACCTGAGCCGGCAGCCAGCACACTGCAGAGCCTGGCAGGGCTTCTCGGGCGGTGGCGTCACAGCCGGGTGCTGTGCCGTGAGAGGCCCAGGGGACAGGGCCCCCTCCGCTCACTGGCCGGGGCTGCCGAGGGTGCCCTCCGGCTGTCAGCCACCCTACCGGCCCAGCCCCTGCCCCCGCCCCCACCCCAGAGGTCCCCAGCAGTCAGCTCCCTGTGCATGCGGGGCCCTCTCGGCTGGATTCTCCCCATCAGGTCTCCGAAGGGCACCCCGACCCCCTCAGGGCCCAGCCACCAGCCCAGTCAGACCCCTGTCACTGTGGGTCAGCACGGCTGAGCCCCCAGCCCCAGGCCAGGCCATGAGGCCATCCGTGCAGAGCCTGGGGCCTGGCGGCCGCCCTGACCCCACCCTCAGCCCCCAGTGTCCCTCCAACATGGATGATAGTGGGGCACCCCTCACTGGGGACCTGCCCACCACCAGGAGGACCCAGCGGGCCTGAGGGTGAGGGTGGGAGTGGTCTTTCGCAGCCCCTGACCCTGCCTGAGTGAGGCTGCTCGCCCAGGAGCCAGACCAGGTCCAGCCCCTCTCCTCACCCACTCAGGGTGGCAGCCAGGAGAGGGGGACCCACCATGCCTTGTGACAGTCACCCGTGGGCCAGGTGGACCAGGTGCAGACCAGGCCCCTGGTGTTATCTGCGGCCCCCGCCAGGCAGGCCAGGGGGAGCCCAGCTCGGGGGCCGGGCCCGGTGGTGTGGGAGGGCACCTTGCATCAGGCTCAGCCCTGGCCTGAGGAGGGGGGTTCAGGCGCCCCCAAGCCAAGTGAGGGAGGACTGACCCCTGGCCTCCCAGCAGACCCCACCTACCTGTGCCTGAGGCCCTGGGCTCCTAGGGGGCGTGGACAGCGGGGGCGGGGCTGGTGCTTGGGAAGCCCACCCACTCAGGGAAGGTTTTGTCAGCAAGACGAGGACTGGCTGTGGGTTCCTGACCAGCAGGGAGAGGCAGGGCTGGGGGTGCCAGGGAGGGGCCTGCGAGGGGGTGGGGCCTGTCCCAGGTGAGGGGACAGGCAGAGTTTCCGGAAAAGAAGGGGTTCAGAGAGGACCGGGCAGAGGCTCCGAGGAGAGAAGGGGTCCCTGGGAAAGAGAGGGTCGTGGCTCGTGGGCAGAGGGGGCCGAGCCCCGTCAGGGCCCCTGGGAGCAGGAGGCTGGGAGGACGGCTGTTGTGCTTCAGGGCGGCATTCGTGGGGCTTTGGAGGGTCCAGGTCCCTCGGGGGGTCGTGGACAGGGAGGGGGACCCAGGTCAGGGCGGCTCCCGTGGTTAGGTGCCAGGAGTTCCCCGTGATGGGGTCACTGGGACTTTTGCAGGCACAGGAGGTCAGCTGGGGTCACGGGGTGGGGTGGATGCCGACCCTGAGGCTGTGACAGGGCAAGTGGCTTGTGGGGACAGAGCCCGGGCCGGGGGGGCGGCGGGGGACACCAGGTGGACCAGGCCGGGACTCCCAGACGCACATACGGGCCGGCGAGCGGACGGAGCTCCAAGGAGACAAGGGTCACGCAGGCTTGGAGAAGAGCATCTGGCCCCACGGGTGGAGGGGCCGGGCTGCGGGACCTCAGGGGCTGCGAGGCCGGACTCGGCGAGGGAGCTGGATTAGCAGGGGGCCGGGCACCCCCTTGACGGGGCTGGGCTCAGAGAAGCCGGGCCGTGTGGGGGCCACAGAGACTCCCCGGAGGCCTGGACGTGGGGGCTCAGGAGGCCGGTGCTGGGAGGGGCCTCTGGCTGGGGACAGGATTGTGCAGGGCAGGCAGCCCAGTGAGGCGGTGGGGGGGGGCCATCCTGCCTGGAGAGGGGCTGCCACCGGGGGCTTGGGGACAGCGAGGGGTCCGGTGCATGGGCCTGCTGGTGGGGGGGCTCCACTGGGGGCATGGGTGTGCAAGGGCAGGAGGTGGGGGGCTCTTTGGGGAGACAGCTGGGAGGACCCAGGCAGGGGGTGGGCTGCTACAAGGGTCGGGGGCACAGCAAGAGGGAGGGGCCGGAGGCAGTGGGCAGCGGGGCCCCTGGGAGCCTGGGCGGTGCAGGCACAGGGTCGGGCTCTGTGGGGGCGCCACCCCTGGCCAGCCCCGCAACCCCTGAGGGTCAGGCTTCCTGCCCGCGGCACGGCCCCCACCCCGCCTGCGGGAGGAGGCGGGGAGGTGGCTGTGCCCGCCTCGGCCGCCGCCGTGAGTCAGGCTCCGGCTGCAGCGGCGCGGCCCGGCTGGCGCTGCGGAGCGAGCGCAGACAGCGGGGAGGCAGCGCCGCCAGCCCCGCGACCTCCCCGCCCCCCGCTCCGCGCTCTCCCCGCACCGAGGCTGGGACGCTGGGACGCGGAGCTGCCGGACACACAGCGGCCCGCGGGACGGCGGAAGGACGCGCGGACGGAGCGCCGGGGTCGGACCCGCCGGCCCAGGAGTCGCCCGTAAGTGAGTCCCGGACCTGCGCCGGCTCGGGCCCGCCCGGGGGCTGTGGGGCTTCGGCCGCAGACCCCCTCACCCCCCAGCGGGGCGCGGGGCGCGGACGCCTCGGTGCCTCGTTGGAGAAGTGTTGGTTTCGCAGAGGGTCATTGTGCGCCCGCTCGCAGCGCAGGCTGGGTGGCTCCCTGCGAGTGCGCGCGCTTGGTGTCCCGGCGCCGCTCCGGCCGGGGGTTGGCGGTGGGGACGTCGCTGCGCGCGAGTTTGGAGCCCCCGCAGCCTCGGCGCTCTGCGTCGCTGTGTGTGTCCACGCTGCGTGTCACGGTGCGGAGCTGTTTACCTGGCGGCGCCCGGGAGCGCACGGGGTGTGCCGGGCCGGGAGCGCCCCACGGGGTGGTGGCATGTGCGCGAGGCGCCAGCGGCGCGGGGCTGCAGGTGTCCAGGCAGCCCCGCTGGCGCCGCCAGGCCGGCTGAGGCCGTGTCATTGGGGGGGGGGGGGTTCTGCCCTGCGTGTGCGCAGAGGTGTCTGGGGAGCTGGCAAGCTCCGTGCACTGCCGCGGCGCATCAGTGGGGCCTTGTTGGGTGCGTGGGGGGTGCTGCTGTGGTGTGCCTGGGGGCGAATGTTTGTGCGCAGATGGAACTCGATGAAAAGCCCCCAATGTTTGTGCCAAGGCTCCTGTGAAGGGCTTCGGCAGGCCAGCGGCCAGGGCGGCGGGGGAGGCAGGTGGCAGGCTGGCTGGCAGGCTGGCAGCCGGCCGCCTTGGCGGGGATCTCCGGCTCCCTCGGGGCTGCCGCTGGGCTGCTGCAGGGGTGACACCGTGGGGAGCCGGGGCGGCCCAGCTCACGCTTCCTCTTCCCTCCTCGCAGGCCCAGGGCCCCGGCCAGTGCCCAGCCCCGCTGGGAGCCCCGGCCAGCACCACGGACGGCGCCCCGGAAGCCCGAGTGCCCCTGGACGGGGCCTTCTGGATCCCCAGGCCCCCGGCGGGCTCGCCCAAGGGCTGCTTCGCCTGCGTGTCCAAGCCGCCCGCCCTGCAGGCGCCGGCGGCCCCCGCGCCCGAGCCCTCGGCCTCGCCCCCCATGGCACCCACGCTGTTCCCCATGGAGCCCAAGGGCAGCAAGACGGACAGCGTGCGGGCCGGCGGCGGCGGCCCCCCGGTCTGCAAGCACCTCGCGGAGAAGAAGACGATGACCAACCCCGCGACGGTCATCGAGGTGTGCCCGGACACCAGCGAGGTGAACGACTACTACCTGTGGTCCATCTTCAACTTCGTCTACCTCAACTTCTGCTGCCTGGGCTTCATCGCGCTGGCCTACTCCCTCAAGGTGCGCGGCCGCGGGGGCGCGGGGCGGGGGGCGGGCGCAGGCGCAGGCGCGCCCCTCTCGGCCCCGCCCTCTCGGAGAGGCCTGGGTGCAGCCCAGGGGCCGAGGGATACAAGGATGGGGGGGGGGGGGGATACAGAGAAGGGCGTGGCCAGCCCTGGGCTGCCTCCCCCCAGACCCCGTGAGGAGCTGGGGAGCCTTGGGGTGTGCCGAGAGGTCTGGCGTCCTCGGGGCAGGGGGCTCGGCCTCACCAGCTCGGTCAGGGTCGTGTCGTCTCCGCAGGGCCTGTGGGAGTCAGACCAGGGCACGCGTGTGGGGCGGAGCCGCGTGGCGACAGACAGGCCTTGGGTCCTCCCCCCGTGGGCAGTAGGAGGGTGAAGGCAGGGGTGCTCGCTGGTGGCCCGGTCCCAGCCCCTCGACCGGGAATCTGACGCCAGGCAGACAGTGGGCCGGAGGGAGGCCCCAGCGGACTGGTCACTGGTGTGGGCTCTCGGCCTCCCGCTAATAGGCGTGGTTTCAGGACAGTCTTTCCTGGTGGCCGGGACCGTGGGGAGAGCCGTGAGTGCATCCTGTAGACCCCTGACCCCACACCCTGGGGACGACGTCCAGAGGCCCCTCACAAGCGTGAGAGGAGCGGGCCAGGGGCAGGCGGGGGGCCGCCACACAGACAGGACCGAGGCCCCTCCCGAGGGTGGGCTGAGAGACCCTCGCAGCCAAGTGTGCCAGGACGGAGACCAGGGCTGCCGCCCCCCCCACCCCGGCCGCCCTGTCACTCCAGAAGGGCCTGGTGCACGCCTCGTGAGATCCTCCCTCTGCCCCGAGTGCAGTGGCCAAGGTCAGGGGCATCTCGCTGACCGCAGCTGCCCAGTGAGGTGGGGATGGCGGGGAGGGAGGAGCAGCCGGCTGCAGGGCGAGGGGCCAGGCCAGAGGGGCTGGGTGGGGGGGGCAGGACACTCAGTTCTGCCCTGGGGCACCTGGGAGCCCCGCCCGCCCCCGCACCCCCACCCGACGGCCGGCTTTCCCGTCCCCCTGACCCGCCTTCGCTTCACCACCACCTGCTGCCGTCCACCCCTGTGTCCGGGCCCGGGCAGCTGGTGCTGGGTGTCACCACGTGCGGCCGGTGCCGTGTGAGTGCGTGTGCGTGCGTGTGCATCGAGGTGTGTGAGCATGCGTGAGTGCATTGTGGGTGAGCATACAGGCGTGAGTGTGCAAGCACGCACGGTAGGAGGGGGTGTGGGCATGAGTGTGCGCGCACAAATGAATGTCGCCGTACATGTGTGTGCATGTGTGTGTGACTGCATGCACGCATAGCGTGTGCGCGGTGGTGTGGGTGTGTGCACGCATGTGTACAACAGTGCGCATGACTGTGTGAGCGCACCTATGTGGGAGTGTGCGTGCGTCTCAGTGTGTGCGTGCATGTGTGTGTGCATGCATGTGTGTGTAGTTGCACGTGCGGTGTGTGTGCGAGGGGCTGTGCGTGTGCTGCAGAGGCAGCCAAAGGGCGGGTCCCTGCGAGCTGGGGGGTGGAGACTCCCAGGCCGCACTCAGCTCGGCCCCCGCGGGTGCCCTCTGGCCGTGCCCTGCCCGCAGCCTGTGGCCGAGGGTCGGGCGGCGCGGACTCCTGTCCGGAAGCGTCCCTTCCTCCCGTGGCCGGCGCCGGCTGTGGGCGGCCAGCTGGCTCGGGGCAGGTCCATCTGCTGCGGGCTGTAGGTAGGTAGGTCATGGGCTGCTGAGCGGCTTCGTGCCAGCTGGGCAGGGGGAGAGTGGGTGCTTCTCGGGGACAGCGGGTGCTCAGGCGCCTGTGCCCCGGACCCCTCCCCAGTGTTCCTCCTCCCTGGGGCCGGCAAGGGCGGAGAGGTCTGGGGCGCACCTGCCAGGGGGGGTGCAAGGCAGGCAGGTGGGGCAGGCCGGGCCGGACCTGGATCTCACGCCCGCAGTTCCATCCACCTGTCCGTCCGGCTGCTCGTCTCGGGCCTGCTGCCCCCGCAGCGTCTGCAGCCCGCCCGGGGCGCGCCCAAGGGCACCTGACTGACGCGGGGGCGGGAGGCCTTGGCCATGCACCCAGCGTGGTCCCGTGGGAGCAGGGAGTTCTCGAGACGCCGCTTTGCCTCCCTGAGCCCGGCTCTCCCTCATTCACGAACCAGGAAGAAACCAAACAACACGCAGGCGCCCGAGCGCCGGGCGGGAGCTGGCACCCCGTGGGTGCAAAGCTGTGAGTGGTGCACCCCCGCCTGCCCTGTCCGCCTGTCCACCCTGCACGCCGGGCGCCCGGACCCTGCGCCCATGCCGGCCGGCTCCGCTCGCCGCGGGCTGGGGCTGCCACGCACAGAGGGCCGCCTGGTCTTGCTCAGCCTGGTGTCCGGGGCGGCGAGACCGAGCCGGTCCTCCATCCACGTGGTCTGCCCGCGGGCTTGTGGCGGCCCCGCCCCGAGCTCGCACTGGAGGGAGACCCAGCTCCTCCCTGTCTGGGCATTCAGCCCCCCACCCCCACCACCAAGGCCCATTTCAACCCTGCCCTGGCCTCCCCGGCCCCAGACACTCATGAGTGCACCTCGGGGTGCCCCTTGCTGCCCCCCAGTCTGAGAGGTGACCTGAGTCTCTTCTGCAAACGCTCCGCTCTCTCCCTCTGACTGAGCCCCCTCCCCAGCAGAGACACCCCCACCCCAGCCAGGGCTGCCCACCTGCCGGACCCTGCCCGTCTCCTCCGGCCGCCACGCCCGGGCAGGGCCAACTAACGGCTGGGTCAGAGTGCTGGGTGGACGGGCGGGTGGGCGGAGGCCAGGAGGCCAAATGGACCGAGCAGCCGGGGTCTCAGAAAACGGACACCTGGGGTGAGGCCGGGGTCCCGTGCCAACACCCCCCCAGGATGAGGCAGCAGCGGCTCGGAGGGTGTCCCGGGTGGAGGAACCAGAAACAGCCCCGAGGGCCGGGCAACTGGGGGAGGGCGGCGTGGCCCGGGGTCTGCGAGGGGAGAGGGGGGTGGCCCTGGAGAGACAGGCTGGAGCCTGGCAGGGAGGGTCGGGACCCCCTTGCAAGGGCTCGCTCTTCGTTCCCTGGAGACACGGGGTGGGGCAGGGGTGGGGGTGGGGAGGAGGTCCCTTAGAGCCGAGAACTCTGCAGGGAGGGTGGGAGGGGCCAGGGGCAGAGAGGAGGGCGGGCCTGGGGCAGGGATGGCGACAGGAGGGAGGGGCAGAGGGAATGCGGGCGCGGCAGCCGCTCAGTGCGGGCCCCAGAGGCCGAGAGACGTCCCGGTGACAGGGATCAGGAAGAACCGTCAGGAGGGATGGCACGGCGTCCCTTCCTGTGTGCACGTGTTTGCCCGCCCCCTGCTTTCAGAGTACCAGCCTCGTCCATCCAGCCGGCACCCGGCATCCAGCATCATTCACTGTTCACCCATCCCTCTGTCCATCCCCCCATCCCCCCATCCACCCATCCCCCCATCCTCCATCCTCTTCCACCCATCTGTCCATCCATCATTCACCCATCCACCCGTCCACCCACCCGTCCATCCCTCTGTCCATCCCCCCATCCCCCCATCCCTCCATCCACCCATCCTCCATCCTCTTCCACCCACCCGTCCATCCATCATTCACCCACCACCTGACAACCCACCCGTCCATCCATCATTCACCCATCCACCCGTCCATCCACCCGCCCACCCATCTGTCCATCGCTCCGTCCTCCCCTCCACCTGTCTGTCCTCCATCATCCATTCATCCTCCATCATCTCCCATCCACCCATCCACCCACCACCCATCCGTGTTCGCACGTGTCTGTTAAGCTTCCTCCTCTCCCTCTCCCCGCCCCCTCACCTGTCTCCCACGCCAGCTCACGTCACTGTCCCTCTGACCGCACTCTCGGTCGCTCACCCCGCTTTACTCACCACCTCTCCCCGTCACTCCCCACCTGCCCTCCCACCCAGGGCCACACACTGTCTTCCATCCCTGCTCCCCACTGCGCTCCCAGCCAGCCCTCACCTGTCCACCCGTCACGCACCCTTGCACACACGTCTTCACTCATCGGCACCAGCTGACCCCTCAGCTCGTACCATCCGCCCACGTGAAATACCCACGATCCTTGTGTCTGTTTTCCCTCCCGTCTCACCCCCCATGTGCCCAACTGTTCATGCGTCCACTCCCCAACATTGTCCTGTTCTCTTCCTTCCTCTTGTCCTTTCCCTTCCACTCCACGTGCCGAGTTCATTACCTTCCTATCCGTTCATCCTTCCATCCTTCCATCCATCCATCAATCCACCCATCTGTCCATCCTTCCATCCATCCATCCATCTGTCCATCCACCCATCTGTCCATCCATCCTTCCTTCCATCCATCTATCCATCCACCCATCTGTCCATCCATCCACCCATCTGTCCATCCACCCATCTGTCCATCCATCCTTCCTTCCATCCACCCATCCGTCCATCCGTCCATCCATCCATTTATCCATCCATCTGTCCATCCACCCATCTGTCCATCCACCCTTCCATCCATCCATCCATCCACCCATCTGTCCATCCATCCATCCATCCATCCATTCATCCATCATCCATCCATCATCCATCCATCCATCCTTCCATCCATCCATCTCTGCTCACTGTATCCATCGATTTCCTTTGTCCATCCACCTACCTGCCCAGCACTTACCTGTCTTGCATCATGAAACTTCCTAACTTTCACCTCCCTCTCCATCCATCCATCCACTTCCCTCCCCTCCCCCCACCCCCACACCCGGCTGCATACTCAGTTCTCCCGGACCACCACCCAGCAGCACCCCAGTCGCTCATCCCTACACAACTTGTCGCCCACGTACCCGTTCATCTCCCCACCCCTTTCCTGGTCTTTTTTAAAATTATATTTTATTGATTATGCTATGATAGTTGTCCTGACTTTCCTCCCTTTGCTCCCTCCACCCAGCACACCCCACTCCCTCAGGCAGTCCCCCCACCCTTGTTCGTGTCCACGGGTCGTGGGTGTAAGTTCCATCTCCTGTGCTGTGCTTGACATCCCATGGCTGTTCTGAAAGCACCTATTGGTGCTTCTCAAACCCTGCACCCCTCACCCTCCTCCCACCCCCATCTCTTCATCTTCACCCTGCAGCGTTTTAATTGTGATGTTTCTGGAGGGGGTGGCTCTTGGGTCTGTCTTATTTGGGGCTCTCTGTGCTTCCTGGACTTGCGTGTCTGTTTCCTTCGCCAAGGTAGGGAAGTTTTCTTCACTATTTTTTTTTAAGATTTTTTAATTTATTTATTTTCAGAGAGGGAAGGGAGGGAGATAGAGAGAGAGAGACATCAATGTACGGTTGCTGGGGGTCATGACCTGCAACCCAGGCATGTACCCTGACTGGGAATTGAACCTGCGACACTTTGGTTCGCAGCCTGTGCTCAATCCACTGAGCTACGCCAGCCCGGGCTTCACTATTTTTTCAGGTAGATTTCCAATTTCTTGCTCTTTCTCTTCCTGGCACCCCTATGATGAGAACATCAGTTCCCTTGAGGTTGTCCCAGAGGCTGCTAACACTGCCCTCATTTTTTGGATTCTCTTTTCTTCTTGCTGCCAGGATTCTTTGTTTGGTGGGTGGTTTGTTTTCGCTTCCTTATGTCCCAAATCACTGATTCGGTTCTCGGCTTCATCTTCCCTGCTGTTGTTTCCCTGTGCCTTGCTCTGTATTTCAGTCAGTGCATCCTCGTTTCTGACCGGGGCGTTTTTATGCTGCTGCGGTGCTCCCTGAGCTTCTTGGGCATCCTTGTAACCAGTGTTTTGAACTCTGCCTCTGATCGGTTGCTTTCCTCCATTTCATTCAGCTCTTTTCCTGGAGTTCTCGTCTGTCCTTCCCTTTGGGCCACCCGTGTTCCCTGGTCTCCTCGTTTTGGCGGCCCCACCGTGTTTGCTTCCCCATGTGAGGGGGAGCTGCTGTGGCCCCGTGTCCTGCTCGTGTGGCCCAGCATTCACCGGTCTTCTTACACACCTCCCCCTTCTTCCCATCTCCCCCTTCTTCCGGTTACTTCTGCTCCAGCGACTCACTCACCCAGCTGCCTGCCGACACCCCACCCATTCTTTCCTCTGTCTTTTCTCCCTCCTTCTGCCCACCTCTGCCCCTTCCTGAACACAGCACCAGCCACACACCCACGTGTTCATGGGCACTCCAGTCTGCAACACTGGCGTGAGTCCCGGGGCCCTAAGTTAGTAACCACATCCACCTGCATCTAACTTTTCTCCCTACAGAAACGGGGTGTGGCTCACTCACACCGAGAGGTGGCCGAGAGGATTGACTGAGTTAATACCAAGCTGTACTCTTTTTTTTTTTAGATATTATTTATTTATTTTTAGAGAGGGAAGGGAGGGAGAAAGAGAGAGAGAGAAACATCGATGTGCGGTGGCTGGGGGTTATGGCCTGCAACCCAGGCACGTGACCTGACTGGGAATCGAACCTGCAATACTTTGGTTCGCAGCCCGAGCTCAACCCACTGAGCTACGCCAGGGCCCAAGCTGTACTCTTAACACAGTGCCATTATTACTTCATATATGCCCATTCTCTCCTGTCCCTTTGTTTTAAAGGTTTTATTTGTTTATTTTTCGAGAGGCGGAGGGGAGGAGGAAGAGAGGGAGAGAGACATCAGTGTGTGGTTGCCTCTCACGTGCCCCCGACCGGGGACCTGGCCCGCAGCCCGGGCGTGTGCCCTGACTAGGCGTTGAATTGGGGACCTTACGCCTCCCAGGACGACGCCCAACAAGCCGAGCCACACGGGTCAGGGCCCTTCTCCTCCGCTCTGACCCCGTCACCTCTGCCCCTTCGCCTGTCCCCGTGGGTGGTTTTTACCCAGATCCTCGTCCATTCGTCAGTGCACGTGCCCACGAGCCTCATTCAACCACCCGCCCTTTCCCTGGCTGCACGCGTCTCTGACCGTGTCCCCGTCTTCTGTTCTCTGCCCGCCCCGCCCCCCCCCCCCACTGTGACCAGGCACCAGTCCACTGGTCCACAGGCTGACACAGGCGCTCTATGCACCTGCCTGCTCTTCTGCTCGACTGCCCGTCGCCCCCTCTACCCCGCTGTCCACCGCCCCCCCGCACCCCGTTTGCTCCCTGTACCCACCCCTCTTCCCTTTACTGCGTCACTGGGACTCTTCACCGCGCACCACGAAGTAGTCCCGGCACCCGCTCGCCCATTCTCCATCCGCCCTCGCCTCTCCCTCCCCCTTGGCCCTGCCCACGGACGCACCCCTCCCAGTCCTCCAGCCCCTGCCAGCCCCTCTGTCCGCGCGCTGTCCCCCCCTCCTTCGCCGCTCCCACCCCACCCTCGTCTTCTGTCCGGTGCACCCCGGGGCCCACTGTGGGTGTGCTGTACCCGTGTTCTGTCCTCACTCACCTCCTCCCGCCAGTCTGTACCCCCTCTCTGCAGCCATCCCCCCCACCTCACTCGGGTGGCCACGCCCACGGCCCCCTCCCCCTCCCTCCCGGCTCCCACGCGGGAACCCCGCAGAGCCGCGTCCTGAGGAGCTGCTCCATCACCGGACCGCGGTTCATCCAAACCACCGGCGCCCCCCACTGCCAAGTCGTGTATTCCCCGCGCAGCGCAGTGGGTGCGCTCTCGGGCGCCCAGTCAGGGGCGGGCAGCACGCAGTCCCTGCCCACGGGAGCCCCGGTCTGGCGGCGTGTCCGCCGGCGGTGAGACTCCAGGCTGTGCGTGCTGGGTGTTGTCGTCAGCTCGGGAGAATGAGGGGGGCACGGTCGGGGAGGTGCGGGGGGGGGGGGGGCGGGGCTGTCCCGTCGGGGGTGGGCCAGGAAAGCCTCCGCACATCAGCCTGGGTGGGCCCGTGCCGCTGCCTCCCACGGGGCTCCTGGGAGGCGGGGTCCAGGGCCAGGGGGCCGGCCCGGGGCCTGGAAGGAAGAAATGGGGACTGTTGTCTATGTCCCACAGGAAACGTGGTTGATGATCACAATTAGTTAATCCGATCATTTAGCTGGATACACACTCAGTCCACAGAAGTTGGCTGGATTTTTTTTTTTTAAGATTTTATTTATTTATTTTCAGAGAGGGAAGGGAGGGAGAAAGAGAGAGAGAGAGAAACATCGATGTGCGGTGGCTGGGGGCCGTGGCCTGCAACCCAGGCATGTGCCCTGGCTGGGAATTGAACCTGGGACACTTTGGTTCACAGCCCGTGCTCAATCCACTGAGCTACGCCAGCCAGGGCTTGGGTTTTTATACCTTGGTGAAAATCGGCGAGAAATGTAATTCTTGACGTAATGACAATTTAATAACAACCAAAACAAACAAAGACGAAATCTAACAAGAGATATAAAAGTTCTTTCTGGAGAGAATTATAAAACTTTGTTTTAATTACGAAACTGCGTTTTAACAAAATAAGATCTAAGTAAGTGGGCCTTGCGCGTGTTCTCAGAAGGGAAGGCAGACCCCAATTAAGGGGTCGGTTCTCCCCACAATCACTGGCATCAAAGCCCCCAGGAGCCCAGGCCCCCTCCCCACCTTTCCTCCCCTGGTTCCTCCGCCGTCCCTGCACCCACAGAGGCCCACCCACCGTCCACACCTCCGTCCCGCACCCACCTCCGTACCCGCCACACTAGCCATCCATCTAGCCTTCCGTCCACCCACCCTTCCGCTTCTGATCGCCCGTCTGTCGTCCGCCTGACCCGCCCACACGTGCGCGAGTCCACCGTCCCGTCCCCGTCCTCCGCCTTCAGCCCGCCCACCATCTGCCAATCTGCTGACGCACAGACGTTCTCTTCCTGCCCCCCCCCCCCCCCCCGTGTCTGTCCCGTCCTCCCCTGCCACCCCCTCCTCCGCAGCTCTGCTTTCTGCTTGGGGCTCCGACCCCTGACCCCCGCGAGGAGAGAGTGCTGCGGCGGGGCTGGGCGGGGCGTCCTCCGGCCACGCCCTCCCCTCCACCTCCCTCCCCAGGGCCCTCCGCGGAGTCTCCGCGTGGCACCCATTCTCAGGGAGTCTCGCCTTAGCTGGGACGGACTGATCCAGGACCCACGGGTGTTGCCCCCCCCATCCAGCCGTGTACCCCCCTCCGAGACCACCTTCCCTTTGATGTACTTATTCTCCAGCGTGATTGAGATATGATTGGCATGGGGCACGGTGTAAGTTTAAGGCACACGATGTTGCAAAATTATTTCCATCACAAGCCTAGCTGAGACCGCCTCGGCGTCCCAGAATTGTGAGGACACGTGAAATCTGCTCTTTCGGCGGCTTTCCAGTGTGCGGCAGTATTGTTAGCCAGGGGCTTGATTTTAAACAATGTCAGGCTAAAAAGACGCAAAGAATTCCTGTGTGCCTCTTCCAAGACCCTGGCACCCCGACGTTAACGTGAACTGTGTTCGCCTTACCTGCCTTTTCCTCCCCTATAAAGGCACATTATTTATTTTATAGTCCGTTTGGGGGTGAGCTGGGGACACGGTGCCCTTGCCTCTGACAGTCCAGGTGCTGCCCGCGGCCAGGGCCGCGTCCTGGGGTGCTGCCGTGGGTGCCCCGCCCGCCTGCCCGGGCCCACTCCCCAGCCCGCCTCTCCTCCGCGGCTGCAGGTCCGGGACAAGAAACTGCTCAACGACCTGAACGGAGCGGTGGAGGACGCCAAGACGGCCCGGCTGTTCAACATCACCAGCTCCGCGCTGGCCGCCTCCTGCATCATCCTGGTCTTCATCTTCCTGCGGTACCCGCTCACCGACTACTGAGGCGCTGCCGCCGCCGCGCAGACGGAACGCCGGGAAGGGTTCGATGTCGTGACTGACGCGACGTGGGAGCCGCGGTTGGGGCGGAGCCGGGCGCCGGCCCCAGGCCCCCCCCCCCCATGCAGTGAATGGCCGCGAGGCCCTCGGAGGCTCCCCTTACGGCGAGGGGCCGCACGCTCCACGCAGGCCCCGCCCGGCCTCTCGGGCCTCCGCCCGCTTCTGGGCCCTGGTCTCTTCCTGGGCTGCTGCGCCCCTCCTCCCGCACCCCCCCCCCGCCCCCGCCCAGGCTCTCCTGGGCCCCTCCCCCACACCCAGCAAGAAGGGCTTCTGTGGGAGCCCCCCAGTCAGTATGGGGGGCTGCCAGAATCTGGGGATCCCCTCTCTCCTCCCCAGCCCAGTCCCCTCCAAGCTGTACCCCTGCTCCGAGCACCGCACCTGTGAATTTTCAATAAAACTCCTGCCCAGCCTCCCCGGCCCGGCCTCCTGTCCCTGCCTGGGCAGGCGTGGGGGCGGGTGGGCAGGCGTGGGGGCAGGGCGGGGGCTGTGGTCTGAGGTCTCGGGACACCACGCAGATGCTGCCTGGTGGCCCGGGCCCCAGGGCCGCACGCCGGTGACTCTGCCAGGGAAGGTTCGCTCCCTGACCCGGGAGGTCTGCCCGCTCTGCAGGCCAGGGGACCCAGGGGGGAGGCCCTGGGAGCATGGGGCGGCCCCCTGGGGAGGGAGGGAGGGAGGGGCGGGCGCAGCAGGAGCTGCCACCCAGGCAGGGAGCTGAGCAAAGCCAGGGCGGCACCTGTCCGAGCCCAAGTGGCCGGGGCCCTGGCCCCTCGCCTGTGAGGTAGGGTGGAGCCTCCCACGGCTCAGAGTGGCTGTGAAGACCGACCGCAGGGCAATGAGGTGCCTGTTGAAGGTTGTCGGTCCAGGGTCGAGGTCAGTCAGCACCCCGGGGCCGAGGTGCTCTGCAGAGAGGAGCTGTGCTCACTGCCCAGCGGGGACGTCCGTCTCCGAAGACACGTCTGGTGGCTAAGCGGAAAACACAAGGGGTTTCCCAGGACACGAGGGGGTCCAGCCGGGGTCGGGGTTAACCCGGGAGGGGGGGCCGTGTGCACGCAGAGCCCTGGGGGGCGGGGGCCGTGCTGTGGGCAACTCGGGGAGTGAGTGCACGCAGCTCAGGTGCAGAGGAGGAACGACCCTGTGTCCCGGGCGGTGGGACAGAGCCCCGGGGCCGGGGGACCTGTGTGCTCCCGGCTTTGGGGACGGTGCCACCTGGAGGGGCAGGACCAGCCTGGAGGGGACAGGGCTGGGGTATGATGGGGACAGGCTTCAGGGCGTGGGCACCAGGGACACGGACGAGGCTGTGGGTCACGAGGGCAGCTCAGGCCCTCCCTGACCTCTGTCGCACCTGGAGAGGGCAGGGACACTGGCCCAGGGTGGGGTGTGCTCGCTGTCCTGGCACCTCCGAGGCCAGCCGCCGGCCGACTGCCCGGGCGGGCTCCAGGAGGTGAGGCACGCAAGGAGGAGGGGCCCCGGGCCGCTCCTGGAGCCGTGCCCGCCCGCGGAGGCTGCCAGGCTCCTGCCAGGGAGACAGCGCGTCCACCTGGCAGCCGGCAGCGTCACCCGAGCTGACAGCCGTCCTTGTCCACTCCTGGCAGCGGAGGGCACACGGCCAGACCCCAGCGCCCGGCTCCCACTGCGTCAGGCTCCGGAGAGGGCCGTCACCCATGGGCTGTGGAGCCAGGGTCAGGGCCCTCAGCAGGCCCGCCCCGCCCCCGCCCCACTTTCCTGTGGTTCTGCACTGGGCCTGGCACACATCGGCCTGTCCATAACCCCCGTGTGTGTCGGTGGGTGTGAGAGATGGGGGCCGCTCCCTGGACCAACCAGAGGGGTCCTTCTGTCCCCTGGGCCCCTACTAGGGGGCCTACCTGCTTCGGACCCCCAGCAACAGCAAGCACCCCCGGGCCCAGGTTCCAGGTCCACACGGACCGGGCCGGGGGGTCCCAGGGATGTCCCCAGTTAGACCCCGAGGACAAGGGGCCCTGGACCACCTGGGGGGGGGGGGGGCGGGGAGCCAGGCCGAGCAGAGGGAGCGGCCGGGGGTGGGGCGGTGAGTCACCGTGAAGGCCAGACCCCGCTGAGCGGAGCAGGAGCCCGTGGGTCCAAGTCTCGGCAACGGGTCCCCAGGAGGCTCCAGGCAGGGTGGGCCCGGGAGGTCCGAGAACCTCCCCGCCCAGAACGACAGTTCTGACCGCAAAGGGAAGCCGGCAGCTTTGTGGGGGCCGAGCCCAGCGGGCCCACCCACCTACAGTCGAGGTGGGCATCACCTGCCCCTCAGGGTGGGGTGGGGGGGGTCAGGGGGGTAGAAAACCCCTCCCACCAGGCAGAACTCAGGCGTGAGGGTGAGTGGGCGGGCCCTGCAGGTCGCGGGAGTCAGGTGCGGGTGGGGGTAGGGTGCTTGTGAGAAGGGGAAGGGAAGAGCCTCCCACACCACCCTGCCCCCCCGGACACAGCCAGGAGGTGGCCGGCGACGAGCCAAGAAGGGAGCCCTCACCAGGCACCCAAGGGGGTGGCACCCGGACCCCGAAGTGCCAGACGGTGTACTGGAGTGCGAGGTTGTTAAGGTACAGAATCGCACGCTGGTGATTTTGTAGTAAAAGAGTTTGAAATAAATAGGGGCGTTCTTTGTGCCGGACCCGGGGCCGGCCTTGGGCTGTGGGGCCACAGGTGCGAAACGCTGCGCATTCTGCGAAGTCGCAGAGGGCAGAGTGACAGGGAGCCGACCTGGTGGCGGAGGGATCCGGCCCGCGCCTGCGCCCGCGCGCCCCGCCCCCACCCCACCTCGGGGCCTCCCCTTGGCTCCCCCGCAACAACGGGGTCCCCGGGGACATCCCCTCCAGCGTCAGCGAATGCCAGCACCTGACCCAGAGGGTGGGCTTCCTCAGCACCTTTTTCGCACAGGGAAGGCGAGTCCCAGGTCTCCCATCTGTGCGCGGCTCCCCGGGCAGCTGCCCGCGGCGGGGCGGGGGAAGGGCCGGCCCTGGGGACGCGGAGCCAGCTGGCGCCCCACGCAGGCTCCTCAGAGGGGTCCCAGCTCCCTCCTCAAGGTCTCCCTACGTCCCGAGCGTCTCCCTGTAACTGTGAGGACGCCTGCGGGGCTGTAAGTCAGGGACACGGGGGGACGTGTCCCCATGAGCGCTCCGCCGGGCTGCGCGGACACGCCTTGCGCCCCCCGCGGCTGCGGAGTGATCTGCGGTTGGGGGGCGGCTGTGCCTCATCGCATCACTATCGAATGTTCCGGAACGACGTGCCTGCACCACTGGACTTCACGGCGTGGTTTGCCCCCGCAGGAAGGGAACGTTACCAATCACATTGTCTGATTCGTTCCTGTTATTCAAGCAGCCTTGCGGGCCTGGGGTTAGAGCGCTCGCTCTGTGGTGGTCGTTTGAAGCGTGGGTGTGTCGTGCGACTCTCGCCTCTGCGCTGCGGGCGTGGGGGGCTCAGAACACCGTCCTCGCGCCGACGTACCGGCGTCAGCAGCCCGGCCCGGGGGCCCCCAGCTCCGCGTCTGTGCCCATGGCAGCGGGCGGCGCCAGGCGGCCCCGAGCTCTCCCTGTGGCCCGGCGTCCCCGTCACTGGTCGCCCTCCCACGCGTCTCGTTCTGCGTGCTGCGCGGTCCACGTGCTCTCACTCCCGCGTGTCGCCCTGGACACTGAAGTCGGCGATTTCCATCTGTCCTCGCTCTCCGGCGCGGATGCGGCCCTTGCTCCCGCGCGGCCCTCCCGTACAGGCCGCGGAGCATGTGCGCTCCGTCCCCAAACACGTCAAATGGTCGGACAGGAGACATGGGACTTTCTCGTCACGGTTTCCAACAAAGACACGGCTGTTTCTTCGCTCAGCCCAGCGGCGTTCCACGAGAAGTGGCGGCAGCCTGGGTGGCCCGGGATGTGCCGTTTGGCACACACAGGCCTGAGAGGCGGTGGCCAGGCAAGACCCGCCCACTCCGGCCGCCCAGCGCACGCTCCGAGCTGCGCACACTCGCCTGCTGTCCGGCCCGTCAGCTGCTTCTCCGGCGGTCCCCTCATTACCCGTGCAGCGTGCGCGGGAGCCGTCGTGACCCTTGGCCGGGCGGAGAACTGGGGGAGCAAACGGTGCAGAAAGACGGGGAAGAGGGCGGGGGGATCACGCCCCGGGGGCCTGGCCCACGTCGGTGCCGTCTCAGGGGCCGGAGGAGCGGCAGTGTCCTCTGGGGGCTGGACGCCTGCCCTGCACACCCGGCGTAGCTCACACGGGTCTGCATGCTCTTGGTCCCTTCACTCCGTCATCATTGTTTTTAGCGACGGGGAAGGGAGGGAGAAAGAGAGGGAGAGAAACGTGGCCTGCAGCCCAGGCCTGAGCCCCGGCTGGGAACCGAACCAGCAGACTTCGCAGACATTGGCAGGCTGGTTGAGGCTCCACCCACTGAGCCCCAGGGGGAGGGGAGCTGCGCCCCCAGTGGGCCACCCCCCCCCCCCCGTTGCCGTGACGCTGGGCTTCCCGGGGCTCTCACTGGCCGCGGCTGCCTCCCCCGTGTTTCCCGGTTCCGGGCCGTGGGCACATGTGCACCTGGGCTGGAGCAAACCTGAGGCCGCGGTCAAGGACTCCTCCTCTCGCTGACGTCCCTGCGCCCCATCCAGGCCACGCCGGGTCCCCTTGCACGCAGGTGGCTGCCGGGCCTACCGACACACTTGAACTGCGGCCTTGAACCTACATTGGGGGGCCTGTAGTGACCCTTCTCGGGGAGACACCCCGACCACCCGAGTCTCGCACCGAGGAGCGCATTGCTGCCTTGGTCTCCCCTGGACGGGGGTCTTATCCCGGCACCTCACCTGGGTGCGGAGTGCGAGCCCTCGGGGGTGTCAGCTCCCAGCAGGAGCACCTCCTCCGCCCAGTGTCAGAGGCACCGCACGGCCCTCGGGGGACCCTCCGGGGGGGCCGCAGACGCAGGGGACGGTGTGACGAAACTGCCGGCGCCCCCGGAGAGGGCGGGCAGGAAGGCGCATGCGCAGGGCTGCGTCGGCACGACCCTCCGCAGCAGGCGGCTGGAAGACTCCGCGCGCCCCGTGCTCGCTGCGGGGGTGGTGGTGGTGGCACCAGCGCCGGCTGCGGCCAGGGAGCGGCCCGGGGGCCTGTCCCAAACAGGTGTGAGCAGGACGTGCATCTGGGCAGCGGGACGTGGCTCGGGAGGGCGCGTTGTCAAGGTCGGACAGAGGGGACAAGCGCGGGGCGGTGTCCCTCACACACGGGATCCACGGAGTCAGAGAGCCAAGCCCACGGGAACGGGGCGCAGAGAAGTGGCCGCCAGAGCTGGGGCTGGCGGGACGGGAGGGGTCGGCCAGAAAGGAAGAGAGAGCAGGGAGGGGGGGAGGGAGGGAGGGAGATGTTCGTTCAGAGTGGGGGCAGCAGGGCCTGGGCCCTCCGCGCACCACCAGCCCCCCCTGAGCTCCTGCCCCGCCCCGCCAGCCCCCCGCCCCTGGGAGGGGCCGGCGTGGGTTCTCAGGGGCACGCGGTTGCGAGTGCATTTTCATTCCCACCGACGGGAGCATCTGAATGCCGGCCACAGGCCTGGGTCCACTCTGGTCCTGAGCCCTGGGTGCCCTGGGGGGTCACGGGACCCCACCACGGAGGCGGCACCCGTCACCGCCCACCCCCTTGGGATGGGCTGGGGGCTCCGGGCCACCTCCCGGCGACAGGCCACAGGGCGAGGCCCAGTTGTTTGTGGAGCCACCTGGGCCCCCACCAGCCACGTGGCCTCCTGGCCCCTCGGACCCCCAGCTCCCCTCTGCGAAGTGGGGCTGCAGTGACTGCAGTGGCGGATGCTTGGAAGGTGACCCGGAAGGGACGGTGAGCCCCTGGCCCCTCTCAGGCCCGGAGAGCACAGCTGCACTCTGACCCTTGCCGGTGCCCTCCGACCGCCATCTGCAGGCGGAGCCTGGTGAGCCTGCCGGCAGCCACTGCACAGTCCATGGGCGCCCCCTGGTGTTCGCAAGGGCCCTGTGCGGGGACATTTGGGGGACAGGCCCAGCTTCCCCAGGGTTCAGGGACAAGGACCGAGGGGAGCTTGGACCCGGCATTGGGTTCCCCCAGGGGCATGGTGCGGCCCCTCGGGGGCGGTGGGCTCAGAGCAGCGGGGCCCCAGCCCCCCCCCAGCCTGGAGCAGAGCCCCCCATATTGAGGTGACCTTCTGTGCCCTCCCTCCCTTTTCCCCATCACCTTTCTGCCGGGCTTTCCAGGGGCTATGACGAGAGCAGGGACCTCACCTCGGGCCAGACAGCCACTGGGCTCCCCCCTCGCCCCCGCCACGTGCACCCCCAGGTCTCACGGCCACCCCCACTGTCCCGCCACAGCTCGGGGCCCGCCTCCCTGGCGCTGGCCCACAGCCCACAAGGAAGGTGCCCTCCCACCCTCGCTGGCCTCAGGGGTGGCGTCCCCGTCCCCTTGCTGGCACCTGTGTCCTTCCAGGTCCCCGTGCCCGAGCAAGCCCCTGTCCCCATCACTCAGGCGTCCTGCGTCCTGGGGAGACCAGTCCCCACTGTGACTGTCACCAAGTCACATGCCCCCCGTGCCTCTTTCTCTCCGCTCCAAGCTCCCAACCGTAATGGGGGGGGCATCACCACTAAAGAGAAAATTAAGTGGGGAGATGCCCAACCGATAGTGGGAGGGAGAGGGTGCCACCTGGTGGCGGCACTGTGCACAGCGGAGGCCCAGCCCGGACACCCTGGGACAGCAGTGACCAGGCGATGGGTGAGCTGGGGTCTGCCGGAGCCCCCTCGGGTCTGTCGGCAGCTGGACCTTCAGCCTTGACCGTCACTTCAGCCCTGACCCCGCCTGGGGTGGAGTCTTCTGCTTCCCGCCTGCCACGGGGATTCTCAGGCCCTGAAGGTCCCATCGTCCGCTCAGGGGGGTTGACAGAGCAGGGGAGCACCCTGGGCAGGGAGGGCCCCACCCCGTTTTCCTTCCCTGGAGGAGAGTTCTCCGAGGCACGGAAGGGTCCCTGCTTCCACTGCTTGACAGCCACCGGGCCTGTTGCCCTGGAAGATTCTGGCCGCACCGGCATTGAGAAGGCGCCTTTCCGGGGGGTGGGGGCACCTGGGGGGGCTGCCCCGGCCTCTGGGCCTCGGTGTCCGGTGGACGGACGGTCCCTTCCTGCCAGCTGCTGGGAGGACTTCAGCCTGGACAGCACAGCGCACCGAGCCCCTGCCCCCCCGCCCCCAGCCAGTGCCGCTCACGGGACCTCCCAGCTCCTTGTGGGTCTCCCCTGGGGGCCCCCTCTGCCTGCCCCCCCGTGAGCCACTGTCCTCTGTCTGGTCAGGGTCCGGCTGCATCACCCTTGGGGTCTCACTCTACGTGTCCCCAGGCGGAGGCAGAAGGTGATGGGCCAGCTCCGCCTGCCGTGACAAACGCCACTGACCATCGGCCTGAACAGCAGGCACCTGTCTGTAGGGGCCGGGGGTCCGAGACATCGCTAGGTGCTGCCGGGGGAGACGGAGGCTCCAGGTGAACAGGGACAGGTTTCAGGGGCAGGCCAGTCCGTACCAGCCTCTGTGACTCCGGGGACAGGGCCCAGCCCCTGGTGGGGAAGGGGAACAGCCAGGATGAGGCCGCCTGCACAGACCGCCCGGTCGGGGGGGCGGGGGGGGGTTGAGCACAGACGGGAACACTCCAGAGGGGTTCCCTGTCTGAGGCCTGAAGGGGGCCTGCAGGAGCCCCAGCTGGAGACCCCAACACCACAAGGAGGCCACAGCCACCCCAGAACCACAGCAGCCACGGGCGTTTCTGAGCAACGCCATGGCCACCTCCTGTGGACCCAGGAGGCTCCCCTTCCCGGAAGGGACTGAGCTGGGCCCAGCTGCATCCAGCTCAGGCCCCAGAGGAGGACCCCAGTCAGGGTGGCAGGGCCTGACCCCCAGCCCAGGGCCCTGGCACCCTTGCACAGAGCAGCCAGCAGGGGGCGCAGGGACGGCACCGGCACAGCCAGCTGCCTGGCAGCCGGGAGCAGAGCCTGCAGCCAAGGGCAGCCCTGGCAGCCGGTGCCAACCCAGCCCCGGGCAGCAGGCAGCACTGACCCCTGGGGGCGCCCAGGGACTGAGGACACTCGGGCGCCCTTGCCCACCCAGGGGCCTGGGTGGCCAGCTGCAGGCGGGGCTCCACTGGCGGCCGGGGCGGGGCTGAGCCCACCAGCCTGGGTGCTACTGGGCTGGGCGGCCCCAGGGGAGGGAGAGCCGGGGCCCACCTGGGCCGGGCCATCCTCTCCACAGAGCTGGGGTTGGCCCACCTCGCCCCCTGAACCTGGGCCTTCACCCTGAAACCCTCAGCGGGGGCGACGCCCCTAGACCTGGGCCCAGAAGCCCCAGGCCCCCCCTGCCCGGCCAGGAGCCGGGACCTCTCGGCCGAAGGCAGCTGCTGCACTGCCCAGTCTGTCCTGTGAGGACAGGGGCTCCCTCTCCAGCCAGGGCCAGGGGGTCAGGGGGTCATGACACTCACGTCCCCTCTGACCCAGCACAGTCTGACCCCATCGGCGTGGCTGCCCCCGGGCTCACCGGCCCCCCTGTCCCCAGGTCAGACAGGAAGGGTCCTCAGCCTTCCCGTCCCACTGCAGGAGGGAGACGCTGCTGGCATCGGCCACTCTGAGCAAAACCCAGCAACCAACCACCCAGGGGACCTCACAGCCAAACAAGGGCAGGGAGTGGGGGCCACCCGCCACACGCAGGGACAGAGTTGGCTGCTACATGTTTCCGGGGGGCTGCACCATGCCGGAAGCACCCAAGCCAACACGAAGTGTTCCCCACGATTCTGAGGGTGCTGACCCGCATCACTGAGGAGGGAGGAAGGAGAGGAGAGACGGGCAGGACACAGGGCCGAGCCGCCCGGGTCACAGCGTGGCGGCCTGGCGGACGTGACCAGAGCCGTGTGAGCCGGGCGCAGCGGCCGGCCGGGCGCGGCAGGGACGTGGGAACTCCCGGGGAGCGGCCCGCCAGCGCGCCCAGGGCCCCAGCTGTCCCTGGGCCTGACGCACAGTTTCCTGGGCCCCTCATCTGCACAGACACCCAGAGGCCGCTCTCAGGGTGGGGGGGTGCTGGTGACAGGTTCCCACCGCTCTGCAGAGAGGAGCGGCCGCCCTTGGAATGCGAGCGAGCCCGAGCCCCGGGCGCGGGGAGGCTGATGCCGTGGGAAAGGCCCGGGCCGCCTGCACCCTTGGCAGGGGCGCCGCTCCGCGGCGGCCGGGGCAGGCCGGGCGCAGGAAGCACCGCGGGGCCGTGGGAGAGCCAGCGGGGCGCCCGGCTCAGGGTTGGGGTCCACGGTAGCCGGCGGTTGTCTGCCGTGAACGCCAGTGGAAGTGTTCAAACCTAGCCATTGTCTCTGAAAGGGAGTCACCCCACAGAACCCCCCAGAACAGGGGCTTCCAGCAGGCAGAGCAGCAGTTTTCCGAGACACCGTTGGAGAGCCCACACCCACAGTGCGTGGGGTGGTGTCAGAGGGGCCCCAACACACAGCCCAGCTTCCCCCCGCCCCCTGCCCCTTCTGCTCCACGACCCGGGCACCAGGAGTGAGCCCTTCAGGGTTGCACGGGGCTGCTGGAGCCCCTGCCATTGCATCGACACTCCCTCCAGAGGGCAGGGAGGGGCCCGAACAGCCTGCAGTGGGGTCTGCACAGTGAGAGACTTAGGCACAGATTTGCCATGGGATCTGGCACCCCCAAGAGAGGTGTCACCCCAGATGGGGGACACAGAGGTTCCCATGGATACATGCTTGCCCGTGTCCACAGCAGCCGGAAGGGGGCAGCCACCCGAGGGTCCCTTCCCAGGTGGATGGAAGCGCCAAAGGGGCTCCCCCACCCCCTGGGACGTGACTCAGCCTCACAAGGGGACAGTCGGGCACTGCCCCCCGAGAGGAGCCTCCAGGACACCCAAAGTGGGGAAGGCAGTGGGAGGGAGGGAGGGCTGGTCGGCCCCCCAGGGCGTCAGACACGGGGAGCGGGTCCTATCTCTGTGGCCAGAGGGCAGGCGAGGCCTGGGCTGGGGGACCAGGCCAGAGCCGGCTCCGTGTCCCGTCTGAGGGGAGGAAGGGGATGTGCCCCACACCTTGAGATGTGGGCAGCCCACTCAGCAGCGAGCAGAGCGGGGTGCGAGGCGGCCCCAGGGCCCTGTGTCTGAGGAGCCAGGGGCCTGGGCACAGAGGGGCTGGGTTTCTCCCGGGAAGCTCTGTCCAGCGACTGGGAAGACCCCCGGGAGGCTGAGGCTGGTCCTTGCAAACCTGCAGCCCTGGGGGATGGGCGGGGGGCAGCTCCGGCCCAGCAACAGCCAGACTCCCTGCTGACCACGGTCTCTCCCAGAGGCCTTCACCGGCCTCAGCCACTCGGGGGTCCTGTGGGTTGGGGTCAGACAAGCTCTGTGTGGCCTGTGGGGACACTGGTCCCACAACTCGTGGTGCCGTCACCACAGAGCAGGGGACAGAGACCCACGGATGCCACCTGTGTCCATGTGGCTCTGGGGGCCTGACAGGACGAGGAGGAGTCTGGGTGGACACGGGGAGCATTCCCAGAGCCCCCACCCCTGGGTCAGGAGCCCACGCCCCCCAGCTGCTGCAGCTCTGGCCCTCTCCTTTGGGGCTGGCCCTGGTCCCCACCAGGCTCCTGCCCGGTCCGGGCTGACCACGGGTCTCTCCCTGAGGCCTCCCCTGTACCCAGCCGAGGGAGCTTCTCAGCGTCTCTGGACAGGCACAGACCCTGGAGCCCACTCTTGGCCCCAGCTCCCAGAACACAGCAGGGGTCGCGGCCTCCTGCCTGCCAGATGGGTTTGGGGGATGGAGCCAGGCCCCTGCCCTGCTGCTAAGGCGGTTCCTGCAGGCTGCCGGCCCCTCCGCCCTCACTCAGCACCCCACGACCCTCTCCCCACACTGCCAGCCCCGCTCAGGCCCCCTGGACCCCCGACAAGGCCGTCAGGGACGGCCCGGCTAGCCCGCAGTGGCCGAGGGTCCCGGGGCCGGGCGGGCGCCCTGCACAGTGTCAGCACAACATGAAAGGGGGTGGGGGAGCAACGGTGTCCTGTAAACAGGATGATTTCCCAACGCGAAGCAGATTCCAGCCCGGACAGCAGATACAAGCATGCGTCAGCGGCCCCTCCCCGGGGGCCCGGGTCTGCAGCGCCTGCTCTGGGGCCTGTCACGGTGGCCGCTGACACGTCTCAGGCCCGGGCGGGCCGCTCGCGCATTCCTTCCCTAAATCCCCCAGATCTCCGCGCTCTCGGGTCTTCTCAAACGCGCAAACATTGGGCAACCCCGGGGCCATGTGAGAGAGGCACGGGATGTTTTCTCGCCTGGAAAACGCCAGCTAAGGAAGTCGACCCGGGTGTCCGCCCACCTTGGGCCCCGCCGGCCCCTTATCTCTCTGGGAGGAATGTGCTGAGGCCAGGGCCCGGGCGGAGGGCCGGGCGGCACCCCCACCCCGGCTGCTTCAGGGAGCCTTGGAGCTGGGCCTGGGGAAGGGGCCAGCGCCCGTCACTGTGGGACACGGGGGTCTGGGTGCCGTGGGCCCCGATGCTGCCTGCGGCCGTGTGGCAGCACCAAGGACAGTGGCCTGGGCTGCAGTGTCAGGAGAGTCCGGCCTCCCTGCCGGCTGGCTGTGTCCGTCCCCTCCGCTGTCCCTCCCTGGGGTGTGGGGCTGGGCCCTGTGAGTGGGCAGCTAGCTGCCCCCTGTCCAGAAGGAGCCGGGACCCTCATTCCCAGAGAGGGCTCCTGCATTGCTGGGTCGGTTCCCTGTGAGCTGCCCCCCTGTTAAACCTCGTGCTGGTGACCGGGGCCAGCCCTGTGGGCTCCGGCCGGGGGCCTGTGTCGTCCCCTGACCCCGAGGCCTGCTTCCCTCACGGCTGGTTTACGTTTCCTGGGGCTTTGTTTGTGTGAGCGACACTCCCCCCCCCTTACGTGGTCTGCTCGCACAAAAGGTAACTCGGGAGCGAGTTCTTGCGGAAAGCTCGTCAGGGCTTTTGAAAGCAAACTTTTATGGGAAACAGTTTTAGATTCCCAGGAAGCTGTAAAAATAGTTCAGAGTTTTCCCACGTCGCCTGCCCCCTCCCCCGCCGGGTGCTCCGGCCGTGAGCACTGTGGTCCCGGTGGCAGGCCCGCAGGCCCGGGCCCCTCTCCCACGAGGCGAGCACTCAGCCCTGGCCGGGCCACCTTCTCTGGCCGTCCCGGCGTCCCCACGTCCTCTCCGGACCCGGTTCAGAGACTAAATCACACGGCACGGGGCCCTGGAGGCCCTTTCTCCCCCTGCATGGAGCCTGGGCGCCCACTCGGCACACCTCCCCCGGTCTCCTTCGGGTGGGGGCGCCCCGGGGTGCCCACGGACCGCTGCAGCCGGGCTGCTCGCCCGGGGAGGACACTGCGGTGGGTGGCAGCTGCCCTGCCCAGGGCGTGCATTTCCCCGCGTGGGCGCAGGCCCCCTTCCTGGCGGGGGTCAGTCCTCGGGGCCGCCCTTTGCCCGACCCGGAAGGGTGCGTGTGCGTTTTTAAGAAACCGTCGAACTCCTTTCCAGAGGGGTCCCACATCTCCCGCCCTGCAGCCCCGCCCGCCCTGCCTCCTGCCTCCGGTGCCGGCCGGGGGCTCCGCCGTGTTTCCGTGGGGGCTGCTCTCGGGGGCGTCTCTGTGCGGCCCGGTTGGTGGGTCACGCTGGACATTCTCCAGGCGCTCGGCGGCCACCTGCGCGTCCCCTGGGACTCGGCCCCCCGTGGGTCTGCTGTGGGGGGTGTGCTGTGGCCCTGCCCGTGACGGCCCCACCTCGAGGTTCCCGGGCCCCATGGGCCAGCCTGGGCCTGTCCTGGCCTTGCAGCGCGGGGCTGTCCTGGGGGGCCCAGACGGTCCTCCTGAGGGGGTCCTGTCCTCCTTGCCGGTCTAGAAACCGGTGGGTCACAGTTTCAACGCTGCGTTTCAGGCGCCCGGAAGATGGCGCCCTGTTTTCTCCTAAACGTGGCACACTGCACGTTTAAACCCGTGGTCCGCTTGGGGTTCAACTTTTCATCAGGGGGTGTGGGGGTCGGGCCAGGGGTCCCCCCGGGACGCTGTCAGCTCCAGCCCCGTGGGTGGAAGGGACCAGCCTCCCCCCGGGGACCTTCATGGGCTCTCCCGCAGGGGAGCCCCGAGTGGAGCCTCACATGGGGTCCCTCCTGTCCCGTCTGCCTGTGCCCTCCCCGGCGTCACGCTCCCGGCCACTGCGGTTTGTAGGCCTGAACCCTGAGGGCCTGGTCCCTCGGGCCTGACTCTGGTTTGCACGTTTGAAGGTCAGCTGACCAGGGGTCCCGCTCCCCTGGGGCCGGGGCTGCCTGCGTCTCCCAAGGGTGCTCCCTGGGGCCGGGGCAGGCGTTACATCTAAACGGGCAGGTCTCAGAGAGGTTGCTGAGAACACAACCGTGACCGACATCACTCCCTGCGTGAACACACTCAGACACGGAGCTGACCCTGAGCCCCCCCCACCGCGCCCCCCGAGTCCCCATCCCCGCGCCCGGGCCGGCCCCCAGTCGGGGCTGGTCTTCTGCCCGCTGACCGGTGCCCGCGGCCCGCACAGCCCTGCACCGACGGCCGTGTGCGGTACGAGGGCATCCCCGCCCGCTGCAGCCCCTCGTCTCCTGGGGACGTCCCCCCGCCCCCGGGGTGCTGCTTGGGGTGCAGGGAGTCTCCGAGACCCTTCGGTCATCGCTTCGGAATTCTGGGCGCGGCCGGAGCCGGCCCTGGGCGACGGCGGGTCCTGCACGTCACCTCAGAACGGCCGCCCTCCGGCCTTCCTGTCCGGCTGCTGACCGCTCCGGAGTTTACTTTCGTGTCCAAGTGAAGAGCTGTTTTGCTCCAGGCGGGCACGCGAGGGGGGCGCCAGCCTGGGGGCTGCGTCCCCCCCTTTCCTGTTGACTGCAGACACAGGTCCGTCCGTCCGGGCTCCACGGGCGTGTCCGGACCCCATTGTCCCCGGGCCCCGCCGTCTGCTGTCTGCGTTAGCGCTCGCCAACTGCCTGGGAAATCTCGATGGGAAATCTCGACGGCGGCCTCTGTGGTTCGCTTTCAAAAGTTTACTAGCTGCTCCGCACACATGACCTTTGAGGCGAGCTTCCGAGGGCGCTCGGGCGGGTAAAAATAGCCCCTCGCCGCGCTGCCCCCGGGGCCCGTGACGTCCGTGGGCCCCCCGAGTGCGTGCGACCGGCCGGGGGGCACCGGGCGGCCCGGCGCCTTCCTCTGCCTGCGCGAACCCTGCCTTTGGGCGGGGAGTGGGCTCCAAGGGGGTGCTTTGTTTTAGACTAAACTGTCTCCGTGTGAGTTTTTCTCCCAGGAGCTCCCCGTGGGAGTGTGTGGTGTTTCGGCTCTGAGCGGGCATGGCTGTCGGCGGCTGTTTCCACGAACAGAAACCTCGGGGTCTCGGGGGCTCCGACCTCCCGCCGAGCTCCTGGGGGTGCCGGCAGGTCACCCCCCTTTTGGGTGTTCTCAGCCCTCCCCACGCTCCCACGCCAGCGCCCACGGCGGTGTGGACACAGAGGCCTGGCAGCTGCCATCTTGTCTGGCCCTCTCCTGAAGTCTCCTTTCGGAGGTTGGAGATGTGGCTGGCTAGCTCTCTGAGTGCCCCCCGCCCCCCCGTCCTCCGCAGCAGCTGGGGCACCCGTGCAGCCTCTCCCGCCGTGGCCACCGCTCCCGCCACGTGTGGGGTCGGGGTCCTGTGACCACGTCGCCTGCCGAGTCTCCCTGGAATAGTCCCCCCTCCGTGTTCCATCCGGCACGTGGTCGGTGCCCGGTGGATTTTTGCCACTGAGGCGAGTGCTGGGGGTGGAGGCGTTGGATGGACAGAGCCCCACGGGGGTGGGGGGAGCAGGGCCTGCTGAGCTGGGGAGAAGGGCGCGCTGAGGACCCCCAACCCAGGCCCACGCTTTCCGTACAGGGTCCCCCTGGGCGGCAGAGGAGGGGCCGCGGACACAGCAGTGGCAGGGGCCGTCCCCGAACCGTCGTGCGGAGTGACACAGCCAGGCCCCAGAGACGCCCGAAGCCTACGCACATGGAGGGGCGACCTGGGCGGGAAGTGTTGCTCAGAGGCAGAGCCGGGCGTGGGGGGGACGGGCGTGGGCTGTCACCAGGCCGGGAGGGGCTGTGCTCCGAGCCTTGCTGGAGCCCCCGGGACCCCTGGGCTTCTCCTGCTCCCGGGGAGGGGGCTGTTTTGGCCGCGAGAGAAGGGTGCAGGGTTCAGACTGTCTCCTGACTCCCACACACAACATCTGAGGACGCTGAGACCCTTCGGGGTCCAGGCCCTGGCTCGGACCCCCCACCCGCGTGAGACCTTGTGAACCAACCACTCTGTCCCTCTGAGCTGCAGCCTCCTCCGGGGTGACCTGGAGGAGGGGTCGCAGCCCAGCCTCCCAGCGCTGCCCTGGGCTGCCGGGCACCCCCAGGGGATGGGGGTCCCTGCTCGCCCCTCGCCCGGGCCAGCGCGGGCCAGGGCCGGCCCAGGGCCAGCAGGGACGTGGCAGCCACAGAACAAACACCAGCTTGAACCAGGCAGGGCCTGACCTCGGGCCACGAGGTCACAGGGCCCCAGGGAGGGGAGGAGGCGGCCTTGATCCCTGCGGCTCCAGGTGGTGCCTGCTGGCGCCCCCAGGCCCCAGGGAGCTCAAGCCCAGGCTTAGGTGCCTTATCAGGAGAGGCCTGAGATCGCTGTGCTGGCCAGAAACGGTAAACAAGGCCCCTCTGGCCTCCTGGCGCTGAGATTCCTGGGAAACAGCTCTCCCTTGGCCCCTCGGACCAGCGGCCGGGCCTGTCCGAGTGACCCCCCCCCCCCCAAGGTCCCCTCAAAGCCCCCTTCTCTGTGGCTCTCCAACACCCCAGATGCTGAGACCAAACTGGGGGGTGGGGCTCATTCCCTTCCCTCAGAGGGGTCCCCCTGCACCCCATTTCCGGCCCCGTGACAGCCGGCCACGGGTCACCGGCGGGCTTTGGGCCTGCCCAGGTCCAGGCATGTCAGCTGTGGGTGCAGCAGGACCCCTGCCGGCCCCGCAGCGAGGCCCTCAGGACCAAACAGCAGACCCCCTACTCCTGCCTGTGGTCGGCCACCCAGGCCTCGGGAACACAGGGTGCCGTGGGCCACAGAGGCCACCACATGGCACCTCGGGGTCACCGTGGACTGACCGGGACACCCTCAGGGGCAGGGCCATGACGCAGTCACCTCGGTCCCCTCGTCTGAGAGCCACTGCAAGCCAGTGTTCCAGGAATACAACTATAGGGACCGACTAGACTTCCCGGGGACCCCAGGACAGCGAGCAGCACCGACTCCTGGGGTGCAGGGGCCTCTCCCTGGGGGCCCCTCTGACTCAGCCCCACTGACCGGGCCGTGGCAGCCAGAGGAGAGGGACACTGGGGAGGGCACCATGCTGTGCGGGACCCCGAGGCCCCGGTGCCAGCGTGGGTCAGGGCTGCGCAGAATCTGGCCCAGACCCCCCGGGGCCCACGGCCGCCTCGGCCACAGCCCGGCTGTGCCGCCCGTAAACAGGGGTGGGAGCGGCAGCCAGGCCCCGGAGAGCAGCACCCACGGGCGCTCAGGTGCAAACTTCCCACACGTCCAAAGCGTCACAGAGCATGACTCCTGCCTTCATTCAACCACGGGGCCTGTGAACACCTCGGCCTCCTGGCTGCAGGGAAGGGCCGGGACCAACAGGGTCTCCAGCCCAGGCCTGGAGGTCAGGGTCACACAGGCAGGGGTTCACCAGGCAGAGGTGTGGGGTGGACCCAGGGCTCTGAGGGTGCCAGGGGGGAGTAGACACTGCCCCGACAGCCCCCCACCATGAACTCCAAGCCAGACGCCCCACAGGCCGGGGGCTGACTGGGAGCAGGAGGGGGGCTCCCCAGAGAGTGGGACCAGCACCACGCCCGGGTAGGGACTGTGGTGGGGACCTAGACCAGAGGTGAGGGACACGGGCTGTGCAGCCAGGGGACGACACAGGCCCCCGGCCGGAGCCCACAGGGCTGGCCCCGGTCACCAGCACGAGGTTTAACAGGGGGGCAGCTCACAGGGAACCAGCCTAGCAATGCAGGAGCCCTCTCTGGGAATGAGGGTCCCGGCTCCTTCTGGACAGGGGGCAGCTAGCTGCCCACTCACAGGGCCCAGCCCCACACCCCAGGGAGGGACAGCAGAGGGGACACAGCCAGCCGGCAGGGAGGCCGGACTCTTTCCTGACACTGCAGCCCAGGCCACTGTCCTTGGTGCTGCCACACGGCCGCAGGCAGCATCGGGGCCCACGGCACCCAGACCCCCGTGTCCCACAGTGACGGGCGCTGGCCCCTTCCCCAGGCCCAGCTCCAAGGCTCCCTGAAGCAGCCGGGGTGGGGGTGCCGCCCGGCCCTCCGCCCGGGCCCTGGCCTCAGCACATTCCTCCCAGAGAGATAAGGGGCCGGCGGGGCCCAAGGTGGGCGGACACCCGGGTCGACTTCCTTAGCTGGCGTTTTCCAGGCGAGAAAACATCCCGTGCCTCTCTCACATGGCCCCGGGGTTGCCCAATGTTTGCGCGTTTGAGAAGACCCGAGAGCGCGGAGATCTGGGGGATTTAGGGAAGGAATGCGCGAGCGGCCCGCCCGGGCCTGAGACGTGTCAGCGGCCACCGTGACAGGCCCCAGAGCAGGCGCTGCAGACCCGGGCCCCCGGGGAGGGGCCGCTGACGCATGCTTGTATCTGCTGTCCGGGCTGGAATCTGCTTCGCGTTGGGAAATCATCCTGTTTACAGGACACCGTTGCTCCCCCACCCCCTTTCATGTTGTGCTGACACTGTGCAGGGCGCCCGCCCGGCCCCGGGACCCTCGGCCACTGCGGGCTAGCCGGGCCGTCCCTGACGGCCTTGTCGGGGGTCCAGGGGTCCTGAGCGGGGCTGGCAGTGTGGGGAGAGGGTCGTGGGGTGCTGAGTGAGGGCGGAGGG
The DNA here is from genome assembly GCF_004126475.2 of Phyllostomus discolor. Lineage (NCBI taxonomy): Eukaryota > Metazoa > Chordata > Mammalia > Chiroptera > Phyllostomidae > Phyllostomus > Phyllostomus discolor. The sequence goes on from NC_040908.2 coordinate 170,638,174, forward strand.
GCCGGCAGCCTGCAGGAGCCGCCTTAGCAGCAGGGCAGGGGCCTGGCTCCATCCCCCAAACCTGTCTGGCAGGCAGGGGGCCGCGACCCCTGCTGTGTTCTGGGAGCCGGGGCCAAGAGTGGGCTCCGGGGTCTGTGCCTGTCCAGAGACGCTGAGAAGCCCCCTCGGCTGGGTACAGGGGAGGCCTCAGGGAGAGATCCGTGGTCACCCCCGGCCGGGCAGGAGCCTGGTGGGGACCAGGGCCAGCCCCAAAGGAGAGGGCAGAGCTGCAGCAGCCGGGGGGAGTGGGCTCCTGACCCAGGGGTGCAGGCCCCACCCTGCCCCACGGCCCTGTCCTGGACCCTAGTCCCCTCAGCCACCAGGGGCTGCACGGAGGCTCCGGGCTGTGGCTCCAGCAGTGGGGGCTCCAGCAGAGGCAGACCACATGGCGCCCAGGCCCCTGGCTCCTAGGACACAGGGCCCTGGGGCCGCCTCGCACCCCACTCTGCTCGCTGCTGAGTGGGCTGCCCACATCTCAAGGTGTGGGGCACATCCCCTTCCTCCCCTCAGACGGGACACGGAGCCGGCTCTGGCCTGGTCCCCCCGCCCGGGCCCCGCCTGCTCTCCGGCCACAGAGACAGGACCCGCTCCCCCTGTCTGACTCCCTGGGGGGCCGGCCGGCCCTCCCTCCCACTGCCTTCCCCACGTTGGGTGTCCTGGAGGCTCCTCTTGTGGGGCAGTTCCCGACTGTCCTTCCCTTGTGAGGCTGAGTCACGTCCCAGGGGGTCGGGGAGCCCCTTTGGCGCTTCCATCCACCTGGGAAGGGACCCTCGGGTGGCTGCCCCCTTCCGGCTGCTGTGGACACGGGCAAGCATGTATCCATGGGAGCCTCTGTGCCCCCCATCTGGGGTGACACCTCTCTTGAGGGTGCCGGGTCCCATGGCAAATCTGTGCCTAAGTCTCTCACTGTGCAGACCCCACTGCAGGCTGGTCGGGCCCCTCTCTGCCCTCTGGAGGGAGCGTCGATGCAATGGCAGGGGCTCCAGCAGCCCCGTGCAACCCTGAAGGGCTCACTCCTGGTGCCCAGGTCGTGGAGCAGAAGGGGCAGGGGGCGGGGGGAAGCCGGGCTGTGTGTTGGGGCCCCTCTGACACCACCCCACCCACTGTGGGTGTGGACTCTCCAACGGTGTCCCGGAGAACTGCTGCTCTGCCTGCTGGAAGCCCCTGTTCCGGGGGGTTCTGTGGGGTGACTCCCTTTCAGAGACAATGGCTAGGTTTGAACACTTTGGCGTTCACGGCAGACAACCGCTGGCTACCGTGGACCCCAACCCTGAGCCGGGCGCCCCGCTGGCTCTCCCACGGCCCCGCGGTGCTTCCTGCGCCCGGCCTGCCCCGGCCGCCGCGGAGCGGCGCCCCTGCCAAGGGTGCAGGCGGCCCGGGCCTTTCCCACGGCATCAGCCTCCCCGCGCCCGGGGCTCGGGCTCGCTCGCATTCCAAGGGCGGCCGCTCCTCTCTGCAGAGCGGTGGGAACCTGTCACCAGCACCCCCCCACCCTGAGAGCGGCCTCTGGGTGTCTGTGCAGATGAGGGGCCCAGGAAACTGTGCGTCAGGCCCAGGGACAGCTGGGGCCCTGGGCGCGCTGGCGGGCCGCTCCCCGGGAGTTCCCACGTCCCTGCCGCGCCCGGCCGGCCGCTGCGCCCGGCTCACACGGCTCTGGTCACGTCCGCCAGGCTGCCACGCTGTGACCCGGGCGGCTCAGCCCTGTGTCCTGCCCGTCTCTCCTCTCCTTCCTCCCTCCTCAGTGATGCGGGTCAGCACCCTCAGAATCGTGGGGGACACTTCGTGTTGGCTTGGGTGCTTCAGGCATGGTGCAGCCCCCAGAAACATGTAGCAGCCAACTCTGTCCCTGCGTGTGGCAGGTGGCCCCCACTCCCTGCCCTTGTTTGGCTGTGAGGTCCCCTGGGTGGTTGGTTGCTGGGGTTTGCTCAGAGTGGCCGATGCCAGCAGCGTGTCCCTCCTGCAGTGGGACGGGAAGGCTGAGGACCCTTCCTGTCTGACCTGGGGACGGGGGGCCGGTGAGCCTGGGGGCAGCCACACCGATGGGGTCAGACTGTGCTGGGTCAGAGGGGACGTGAGTGTCATGACCCCCTGACCCCTGGCCCTGGCTGGAGAGGGAGCCCTGTCCTCACAGGACGGACTGGGCAGTGCAGCAGCTGCCTTTGGCCGAGAGGTCCCAGCTCCTGGCCGGGCAAGGGGCGCCTGGGGCTTCTGGGCCCAGGTCTAGGGGCGTCGCCCCCGATGAGGGTTTCAGGGTGAAGGCCCAGGTTCAGGGGGCGAGGTGGGCCGACCCCCAGCTCTATGGGAGAGGACGGCCTGGCCCAGGTGGACACCGGCTCTCCCCCCACTGGGGCCACCCAGCCCAGCAGCACCCGGGCTGGTGGGCTCAGGCCAGCCCCGGCCCCCGATGGAGCCCCGCCTGCAGCTGGTCACCCAGGCCCCTGGGTGGGCAAGGGCGCCCGAGTGTCCTCAGTCCCTGGGCGCCCCCAGGGGTCAGTGCTGCCTGCTGCCCGGGGCTGGGCTGGCACCGGCTGCCAGGGCTGCCCTTGGCTGCAGGCTCTGCTCCCGGCTGCCAGGCAGCTGGCTGTGCCGGTGCCGTCCCTGCGCCCCCTGCTGGCTGCTCTGTGCAAGGGCGCCAGGGCCCTGGGCTGGGGGTCAGGCCCTGCCACCCTGACTGGGGTCCTCCTCTGGGGCCTGAGCTGGACGCAGCTGGGCCCAGCTCAGTCCATTCTGGAAAGGGGAGCGGTCTCGGCCCGCGTGCAGCCGGAGGACATGTGGTGCTGCGTGTGCTGTCTGCGTCCTTGACACAGTGACCGGCTGATGTGTCAGCCTGCAGGTCGGGGGGCTGTCCCCAGAGGGTCTTGGCCATGAGCCCCTTGGAGACGGCGGAGGTCACTCTCTCTGCCTGTGTCCTCAGTGCCCACAGGCCTGCCCGCTGCCCTCCACCTCCGGGGGGCACCCCCGTGGCCTGGACTGGCCCGGCCTCCCACCCCCTGAGTGTGTCTCTGTCCCTGGGACCCCGGCTCCCTCGGGTCTCCCCCTCCTCCTCCCCCTTCTCCCCCTCCTTCTCCTCCCCGCCCGCCCCCCCTCCCCTCCAGGTCTGTCTGCTCTCCGAGTCTATCTCCGTCTGCATCTCTGTCTTCCTCCGTCACACCGCCCCCTCCCCGGCACGTCCCCGAGTGAGGCATTGTGCAGCGTGCCCTCGGGCCACTCTCCTGTCCCCGAGCACGTACTGGACGGGTCTGCGCCGCCCGGGCTCCTGCCCGTCCGCACGTCCACAGCGGGGACTGAGGGCGACCTGCCGTCCCCCTCCCCACTGGAGCTCACGTCTGCCTCCCCCTGAGTGGGGAGGGGGGGTGGAGAAGAGCCCCCGTCCCCCCACTCGCCAGTCCAGTCCCGGCCGCTCTGAGGCCTGCCCTGCGTCCGTCCTCACTGCCACTGTGGCTCCTGAGTGAGGCTGTCTTCTTCCACCCGTGTCCCCAGCACAGCGCGGTGACGGGGGTCCCGGACACACACCCCCTCCCCGTTCCCGCCCTCACGGGGCCTCGGGCACTTCCTGCTGTGCTCCCGCCGGTCTGACCGGGGGCCAGGGGTCTTCCCCTGGGGGCCGCGTGAACCCACGCGGGAGAGTGCGGGGGCCGGCTCTGCGGGACGCGCTAGCCTGGGCCCCTGCCCCCGTCACCGTGTCCGTGTGACACCCAGGTGACGCGACCGTGGGCCCGGCTGCTGCTTCTGTGTGTCCCTTCCTCCTGGCTGCTCCCCGCGTCAGCCATCACGTTGCCGGTCCGGTCAAGGGCGGCTCTGTGCCCGGGGTCCCCGGTGGCGGCCCCACCTGCCGCCCCCCACGAGCCAGGAGCTGGTCCACGGACATTCCAGGGCTGTGCCGGTGGGCACGGGCCCCCACCCGCCTCACCGAGGCCAGAGACCCACAGCTGGCCTTGGCTCTGTGAGGGTCTGGGCTTCGGTTCCCCTTTCGGTCCCTCTCCTCTGCGCTTTTATTTTCGTCAGTCACTGCTACAAGGGGCTTCAAGTTAGAGACAGAAGGGAAGGGTCTCCCTGTGCCCACTGTCCTCCTCCGGGCAGCAGGTGTCCCCTCGGTGGTCAAGTCCCTTCATCGCCGACCCCGGTCGGCAGGCACAGAGCAGGCGGCGGGCGGGGCAGGGGGGTGCCGCTCCGGCCCTGGAACGCGGGGTCAGCACATTCCCTCGGGGCCTCCGGGTGCCTGGTGCCGGGTGCACGTAGGTGCAGGGGCCGCCCTGCACTCCCCGACCCAGCAGGCCTGTGTGGGGCGTGTGACTCATCCTCCCCCCGAGGCCGCCCCGGGCCCGGAATGTTCTCCAGGATGTTCTCTCCCCGTCATCCGCTGCGTTGCACAACTGCTGAGATGCACGTCCCTGTCCTCCCGGCCCCTTGTTCAGGGCCATCTGCTGTCACCCTGACGCCCTCTCGGGCCCGCGCCCCGCCTGCAGATGCCTCCGCGCTGACGCATCCCGGCCGGGACCGGGGGGCCCTGCGGGGCGAAGGGCGTTTGCAATTCTAGTCCAAACGGCGAAAACAGAAAGACTAACAGAGAAAAACAGGCAGAGAAAGCCGAGGGGGGCTCAGGGGACAAGAAACTCGGGGCCCAGGAACGGTCCCCACCAGGCAGGCAAGTGCCAGTGTGGCCCGGGGTCCCTGTGTGCCCAGGATGTCGTGTGCCCTGAATGCCCCACCTCCCGAGACCCCCCTCAGCCCTGCCGCCTGCAGCCCCCACGCCCCAGCCACTGTCCCCACTGTGCCCCACAACGGTGGTGACAAGGGGGACCCCCTGACTCAGTCCTCACTTTAGGGGCACTGCTTTGGGGTCTCATGTTTTACAAAGACACCCCCCCTGGCCTTTTGGAAAACAGTGTTTCCCCCATGCAAGCAGTTTCTGTCTCGGTCGGACGTGGGACTCTTGTCAAGGCCACGGAGGCTTATCTCCGGGGAAGAGGACAAGGACGCTGATGAGTCACGGAGTCCCTGCCTCAGGGCCGGCGGCCGGCGCGGGTCTGCGTCCACCCTGCGGCGAGCCCCGCTCACCAGCCCGGCCACGAGGAGCCCGGGGAGAGCCGTGCCCCATTTCCGGGCCCCAAGGTGACCCTCCCCCGGCCTCGGACCCTCCAGGCCGGACAGCACAGTGTCCCCCACTCAAGTGTCAAGGACGGCAGACAGCAGCCCCCGTCCCAGCACAGCCCTGCCCCTCCGTGGCCACAGCCGTCTCTGTCCACATGGGCTCCATGGGGGCGTCGGCCCGTCTGCGTGAGCACAGGGGCTCCTGGCTCTGCCGCTGGTCAGCAGGGACACTGCTCGTGTGGCAGCACAGGGCACCACGTCGGCCACCTGCTCACTCAAGTCACAGGCGGGTGGCACCGAGGACACAGTCAGGGCGTCTCCTCCAAACACAGGCTCCAGGCCTCGGCTCCTTGCTGCACGTGGGGGGCCCCTGGGGGCCGTTCCCTTGTACTCACATGGGGGAGAGGGGACATTGAGGGGACAGGGCAGAGAGGGGACAGGGGCAGAGAGAGAGACAGGGGCAGAGAGAGGGACAGGGGCAGAGAGAGGGACAGAGGGACAGAGAGAGGGACAAGGACAGACAGAGGGACAGAGAGAGGGACGGACAGAGAGGGGACAGGGACAGAAGGACAAGGACAGAGAGGGGGACAGGGACAGAGAGAGGGACAGAGGGACAGAGAGAGGGACAAGGACAGACAGAGGGACAGAGAGAGGGACAAGGACAGACAGAGGGACAGAGAGAGGGACGGACAGAGAGGGGACAGGGACAGAAGGACAAGGACAGAGAGGGGGACAGGGACAGAGAGAGGGGACAGGGACAGAGAGAGGGGACAGGGGCAGAAAGGGGGTAGGGACAGAGAGAGGGACAGGGACAGAGAGAGGAACAGAGGGACAGAGAGAGGGACAAGGACAGACAGAGGGACAGAGAGAGGGACAGACAGAGAGGGGACAGGGACAGAAGGACAAGGACAGAGAGAGGGACAGGGAGAGGGACAGGGACAGAGGGACAAGGACAGACAGAGGGACAGAGAGAGGGACGGACAGAGAGGGGACAGGGACAGAAGGACAAGGACAGAGAGAGGGACAGGGAGAGGGACAGGGACAGAGGGACAAGGACAGACAGAGGGACAGAGAGAGAGACAAGGACAGAGAGGGGGCCAGAGGGCCGGAGGACACAGAGGGTGCACACAGCGGGGCAGGTGGCCCGGAGGGGACCCTCGGGAGGGGACGGTGGTGAGCGGGGCGTGCACAGGGTGCCCCTGCACAGCAGAGCACAGCGGAGCAGAGCGGCTCCACAGGGCTGGAGCCCTGGCCGTCTGGGCCGCTGTTCACATGGCCCCATGCACGGGAGTGGGCACCGGGGCGGCAGGGAGCCAGCGCCCGGCCTGGAGCGGAGCAGCAGCCGGGCGCCACCCAGAGGCGGCGGGGCTCACTCTCCGGACAACGGCCGTGTCCCGTCCCATGAGTCTGGGCCCTGCCCCTCGGCAGTGCGGTGCCCGGGGAAGGTGCCGCAGGAGAGAGGGCAGTGGGGGGGGAGGGTGACGGTGGGAGGGGCTGCTGTCCTCAGAAGCTAAAACCCTCACCTGGCTGTTGGGGACCAGAGGCCGAGGGCCACACCGCCCGGCAGTGCCGGCGGCCACGCTAGGCCCTGTCAGAGAGGGGTCCCTGCGTCTGGTTTCTGGGCACTGCCACTCTCCCGAGTCACGGGAAAGGGCCCAACCCCCGGCCTGCGGGATTCTCTGGGGGGGATAGGGAAGCCCAGGTCCCAGCCATGTGATGCGGGGGCCCCACGTCCCCCCTGGGCTCCAGGACACCTGGCTCCAGACACAGCAGGGAGACGGGCTGAGGAAGGGCTGCCCCCCCCCAGCCCGGGGACACCTCGCCCGGATGCAGGTGATGGTCCAGGGCCACCCACCCAAGGCTGCCCGCCACCACAGCCATGGCCACGGTCCGGCTGGTACTGACCCCGCACCCAGCGTGGCCTGCCGGGGCTCAGAGGTCAAGCCCACAGCCATGGCCGCTGGCCGACCACCCACGCCTCCCGGCGGGAGGGGCAGGGGGACGTGGAACACCCGGCTGCAGGCGGGGGTGCTGTCCGGGGCAGGCGGGGGCGGGGCTGCCAGGTCCTGCACACAAGGTGCCCCCCAGGAACCCGCCAGAAGGCCTGGGTCCCCAGCCTCCCCCTCCTCCCCTGTCTCCCCAGACACAGAACCAGCAACACTTCGTCCCTCCAGGGGGGGCCCAGCAGCCTGTCCCCCAACTCCCCGCCCCGGTCCCCTGCAGCTGTCACTTCAGGCCAGGGCGAGGACCCACGGTCCCACAGGCGGGCACTCCCCAGGGTGGTCAGGGCACCAGCCTCGTGGGTCTGCCCTGGAAGGGTGTGCCCCATTCCTGGGGCAACACTGCCACCTGGTGGCCAGCTCTGCACTCTTCTCTCGGGGAAGAAATGTCAGAGCCAAGGCCCTGGACAAAGTGTCTGTGTGTTTCTTTGTTGTTTGTTGTTTGTTTAATCACTCAGCCAGATGCAAGCACCTACCTTGACTCAACAGCAGGGAATTAAAGCTCCTAAAGCAGGGGTGTCCCGCCCATGGCCTGAGGGCCGCACGCGGCCCAGGGTGGCTAGAATGTGGCCCTGCACAAAATCATAAATTTACTAAAAACACGACTTAGTTTTATTAGCAAGTTTAAGTTTTATTACTTAGATATGTACACATTCTGTATTCGTGATCAAAACCCTGGGACCTGCTCAGTTTTGAAAGATTATCGAGCCCTGGCTGGTGTGGCTCAGTGGATTGAGCACCAGCCAGCAAACCACAGGGTCACGGGTTCGATTCCCAGCCAGGGCACAGGCCTGAGTTGCAGGCCAGATCCTCAGGGGGGGGCGAGCAAGAGGCAACCACACTTTGATGTTTCTCTCCCTCTCTTCCCTTCTCTCTAAAAATGAATGAATCAAGTATTTTTTTAAAAAGATTGTTGAAAGGGCCGCTGCGTCATTCGGGCGATGATGTGAGGACGTCTTTGCTGGCCTGTGGTGGCCGACGTCACGGAAATTATGCACGGACCTCGGTTTTGCCCACAGGTGTGCGTCAGTGTTTGTGTCTTGAACGTGTGGCCCGAGACGCCACAAGGCTGGACGCCCCGTCCTGAAAGCACTGTCTGCAAAGCGGCTGGGCGTGTCCATGTTCACCCAGAACCTGTGCCCCTCTGTGCTGGGGGTGGCACGCCTTCAGACCCACGGGAAGGACGCTGGTGCACGGCGGGTCCCTGAGGCCACGCAGAGAATGGAGCCGTCCGGGTCCCCAGGTCAGGGACGCCGCACCCCAAGGCCAGCGGGAGTGCAGAGTGCTCCTTACTCCTGCTCACGGGACATCAGTCCCGTCTTCTTGACACCAGTGGAGGTCTCCACTTACGGGGCAAGGACACGGGGGTCCCACGGCCCGGTGTCCTGCCTGCGTTATCACGCACGAAGGACAGTCACCTCCGCTGAGGCCCCAGTCTGGGCACGCTGCAGCGACAGTGGCCCTGTGCGGCCCAGGCGCAGCCGGGGGCCAGGCAGTGCCGTCTCCTCGGTCTGGGGAGCCCACCCCCCGAGAGTGCTTCACGGAGGGGCTGCCAAGAGCCTGGGGGGGAAGCCAGAGTGCGGGAGAGCTGGGAGAAGGCCGGCTCGGGGCGTGCCCATGAGGAGCCGGAGTGCCGGTCAGGGGCCTCGGGGTGGGGGGGGCGGTCAGCTGCTCCGGCCGGGCCCTGAGTATCCATCCTGGGGCAGACGAACCCGGTGGGGGCAGACCTATCCCTGCCACCCAGATGCCTGTGGACGTCTGCTCCGGAACCTCGGACCGCTCCCCACTGTGGACGGCCGGCCCGTGTCCCGTGAGAGTGGCAGCCCTGTCCGGCCACCGCTGCCCCTGGTGACAGGGGCTCACACCACCGCGGGGACAGGGAAGACAGGCCTGGGCGTCGGAGGAGGAGGCTGTGGGGGACTCGGTGGCCTCTCGCCAGCGAGTTCTGGTGGCAGCTTGCGGGGCCCCTTGGCCGCGGCCCCCGACTGGTCGAGCGCCAGCCCGGATGCCCCTGAGGGGGCGTTTTCCAGTGGGACTCACACCGGTCGGTGGGCTGCGAGGCTTACCTGCACTGGGCGGGTGGGTGGGCCCCGTGGGTGGGTCCCTGGGAGCCCCAGAGACACCCTCCCCAGGGCCCTGAGCTGTTGCTAGTGACCCGTCTGTGGTCCCCCACAGGAGGGCCTTAGGATCCCTGCAGGACTAGACACAGGACGGGGACCCAGGCAGGCCACCCACCGGTTAGGGGAGGTCAGGGGTGGCCGGAGCAGGCCCACGCCCCTGAGAGCGGCTGAGCGTGGGCCTGCGGGGGGCGGGGGGCGGCAGGGACACGGGCTCCACTCCCCGCCCGCCTTCACCCCCGACTGCCCCCGACCCACTCTGCACCTCGCCCCTCCCTCCCTCCCTCCCTCCCTCCCTCCGGCTCTGTCCTCTGCTCCCCGGCCGCCCCTCGGGGCCTTCCCCGGGCCCCACCGGGCTCTACAGAGCAAAGGTAGGAACAGGTGGCGATAATGCCCAGCTCTGCTCTGTGTCCAAGGGCCAAGCTTCGTTCTTACTGTAGAGCCCCCGGCAGCCACGGAACCATCGGGTGCCCCGTGTGCCAGGCTGTCACCCCGCCACCCCGCCACCCCCCCCCCCCACCCCACCACCCAGGTCTGGGGCTCAGCCACGGTCCCTGCAATTGTCATCCCTTGGAGCTGCAGGGCCGAGTCTCAGTCACCGGCGCCCCCTGGTGGCCACACGTGCCAGGCCGGTTCTGCAGCCGCCAGCCCCTGCCCATTCCCCGTGTCCGGGACCTGCACCCCCAAGCTGCCACCAGCCCGTGGGCATCTCGGGGTGGTGGCGTCCCAGCTGGCCAGAGCAGCAGCCCCGAGATGGCCGGTCCCTGGACCACGGTCCCAGCAGGTGCGGGAGCCCAGGACGCTGAGTCAGCCTCCGAGGCCAGAGGACCCTGGGGGCCAGCGGACCCACGGGGGTCCTCCCACGGCCAGGGGGCATGGCCTCTAGGACTGGAGAAACGTAGTCGTTCCATCCTCAGCCCCTTTAAGCCCACGGTGCTCTGCTGCGTGTGCCTCTGCGGCCCCTGGCCACGCTCCACAGGCCCGGCAGCCTAAACCACAGAACACGGCCGTCCCCCCATCCCGGAGGCTGATGTCCCAGGCCGAGGGGCCACGGGGCTGAGAGGGGGAGTCCGGTCCAGGCCCCACGCCCGGCTCTGGGGGTTGCGGGCACTCTGCGGGGTCCCCGGGCTTGTAGACGCATCACCCGTCTCTGCCTCCTCGTCCACTCGGCATTCGCCCTGTGGGGGTCTGGGTCCCAAACTCCCTTCTGACGAGGACACAGCCACCCGCCCCCTGGCTCCAGGGCGACTCCTCTCAGCCGGTCCCTGGGCTTCGGGGCGGGTGGGGGGCGGCGGGGGCTCTGGCTTCAAATGGGGCCGGGACTGGGAACTGCTGGGAGACTCCAACACAGGCACCTCGGGGGGCATGGTGCACCCCTAACGCTGCTGTGGGCACTTAGCCGGGATGCAGAGAAGCGTGTGACCATCGCTGGGACGCCGCGTGGCCCTCCGCCACCCCTTGCGCAGGATGGCCCCGCCCACTGCCACCGCCTCCCCCTGGGCCACGGCCCCCCACCTCAGCCCACCCCCCAGCCGTGAGCCTGGCTTCACTCTGCTCTTGGTCCTCAAGGTGTGACTCCAGCAGGAAGCTAGAGATGCGGGTTTTCCAGCACAGAGGACACAGGCAAGGGGAGCCGTTGCTTTGGTCAGTTTATTTGGAGGGCCCGGGGTCAGGTCTGGACACACAGGGCAGCCTGAGGGGGTCCGACTCCTGAGCCAGGGGCAGCTCTGGGTCCAAGGGAAGGAGCTGCCCCACGGCCCCCGGGGGCCGGTGTGGGTGTCAAGTGAGGTCGGGAGCGGGAGGGGCAGTGGGGAGAAGAGGTGGGTGGTGGGCACGGAAGGTTCTCTGCCTCCGGGTGGTACGAGGATGGTCTCGGAAGGCCCAGCATGGACATGACCAAGTCAGAGAGTGGCCGCACAGAGCCCAGACTCTGGGCTGGGAGCCTGGGGCCCTGTGACCACAAAGGCCACCCGAGGCCCGAGGTCAGAACCTCAGATCTTGCACTGGCAGCAAACAGGGACGCAGCAGCTGGAGCCACAGCCCCCCTTGCAGCCCCCGCAGGAGCCGCAGCCGCCACAGCCGCCCTGGCAGCAGCTGGAGCAGGAGCAGATGGGCACACAGCAGGCGGGCACACAGCCCCCACAGGAACCACAGCCGCCACAGCCCCCTTTGCAGCCCCCACAGGATCCACAGCCTCCACAGCCACCTTTACAGCCCCCACAGGAGCCACAGCCCCCACAGCCACCTTTACAGCCTCCACAGGAGCCACAGCCCCCACAGGAGCCACAGCCACCCTTGCAGCCCCCACAGGAGCCACAGCCTCCACAGGAGCCACAGCCGCCCTTGCAGCCCCCACAGGAGCCACAGCCACCCTGGCAGCAGCTGGAGCAGGAGCAGGCGGGCACACAGCAGGCGGGCACACAGCAGCAGGCAGGCTTACAGCAGCAGACAGGCACACAGCAGCTGGGGCCACAGCCCCCACAGCCGGAGCCACAGCCCCCGGCGCATCCACAGCAGCCCATGGTTCTGGTGAGTGTGGGTGGGGTCGGTAGAGGAGCAGGTGCAGAGGGAGGTGGTCAGGTGTGGGGCCTCCTGGGCCGGGGGGGCTCTTTATACACCTGCCGGGACCCCGCGTCCCCAGCGCCCACTGCACGCGTGCGCACTTCCCGGACATGCTGCGTGTCGTGTTGGCCACGTGTCAGGCCAGCTCTTCCTTCCCTCCGCGGTCCCCGCCTGCAGCCACTTCCCGGTTGCCTCGGACCCCGTCATTATCCCGCCCCCTGCCTGCCTCCCCCACTGCCCTCGGGTGACAGGTGAGGGACGCGTTTCTGCAAGTCCCCGCCCCCGCCCCGGGCAAGCACCCCTCCACCTGGCCACGGGCTCTCAGACAAGATCAGTGCATGGCCTCTGACTCAGGCACAGGGCGCGTGTGCGAAGAAAAGCAAAAGAAGACGAAACCGAGGACTGAGAGGGGAGGTCACCACGACCCCACGAGAGGTCACGTGGAGGTCACGTGGACCCCAGCAGCCACGGCTGGAGTTCCTCTCCTTTCCAGGCGTGACCCGCGGGAGAGCCCAGCGGGAGGAACCGCGCCCCCGCCCGGCGCCCACCGGACGGCCTCCCCCACGCGCACGACCTCACACGGGTGTTACCGTGTGACCTCCGCAGCTGTGTGGCGTTCCCAGGTGATTCGGGGCATCTCATTTCCTGCTTTGGTTCCTTCCCAGTGAAGCCGGGTTTTTTGGTTTGTTTTTTTGCTTGTTTGTTTGTTTGTGTTGCTATAAGTTGTATTTCCTTCAAAGCCTCTCTCTGGCTTTGCACCGTGAGTCACAGCGCGAGGAAACAAACCCCGGCCCCCAGGCGAGGTGGTTTGCTTTGCGCGGGGGTTTGCGCGGGCGCTGAGCCGATCGCGCGGTGAAGACGCACGCTCGCTTCTCGGAACGGCCAGCTTTCGTTTTTTCGTGTTTGTGTTTTCCTGCTTGGCCCACGCAGTGGACGGTGAGAGAATGGGTGGGGGGGCGGCCTGGTCTTGTCTGGACAGGTGATCCCTGCTTGTGCAGGTGCTGACGGGGCGGGCTGGGGGGCGGGGCTGAGAGGAACGGGGAGCGGAAGAGACCCACGGGCTGCAAGTCACCTGCAGGTCCCCTCCAGCGCCTGGCAGGACTCACTGGCGACACCGTGTGGCAGCAGGAGGAACAGCCCTACCACGCCAGGTTCCCTTGAGACCTGCAGGTACTTGGCATCCGCTGTCCGTCTGTCTGCTCCACTGGGCGTCCCGAGTTCCGTCCACCGGCACTGCCGCCTGGGAGATGGGCCAAGTGGACGGGCCTGGCCCTCGAGGGCCCGGAGCAGCACCCTTGTTAGGACGGGGCACGCACCGAGTCCTGGGATGAGCACCCGACTCAGGGACCTCCGTTCACACTCAGGGTCCCCGGCGAGGTCTCCCGGGGAAGGGGCCTGCAGACCAGCAGGCTGACGCCCCAGGGCAGCGCCGGGCGCTCCCCGTGGACAGCGGGGACCAGGCCCAGGCTCCTCTGAAGCAGAGAGGGGGCTCCCGGGGCGGTGCTGCTCAGGAGCGAGCAGGGCCACGGGGTCCGGTCTCTGAGCCGGTATCCGTGCTCCTCCGCGGTGAGAGGGCCGCGCGCAGGGCGTGGGCTAAGCGGACCCAGGCTAGCGCTGCAGAGGGAAGCCCGGGAAACCGACAGGTCGTTCGGGAATGCAGCGGGTCCCTGGGGAACAGCACAAACAGGACCCCAAACAGGAAGTGACCATGTGCCCAGCATCTCACCTGGCCCGGCAGGTGTATAAAGGTCCCAGGCTCAGGAGGCCCCACACCTGACCACCTCCCTCTGCACCTGCTCCCCTGACCCACTCCACCCACACCACCAGAACCATGGGCTGCTGTGGCTGCGCCGGGGGCTGTGGCTCCGGCTGTGGGGGCTGCGGCCCCAGCTGCTGTGTGCCCGTCTGCTGCTGTAAGCCTGTCTGCTGCTGTGTGCCCGCCTGCTGTGTGCCCGCCTGCTCCTGCTCCAGCTGCTGCCAGGGCGGCTGTGGCTCCTGTGGGGGCTGCAAGGGGGGCTGTGGGGGCTGTGGCTCCTGTGGAGGCTGTGGCTCCTGTGGGGGCTGCAAGGGGGGCTGTGGCGCCAGCTGCTGTGTGCCCATGTGCTGCCAGTCCAGCTGCTGCAAACCCCGCTGCTGCCAGTCCAGCTGCTGCGGCCCCGTCTGCTGCCAGTGCAAGATCTGAGGCTCCGACCTGGAGCCTCAGGTGAGTCCTACTCACCCAGGTTTCCCCAGCCACGACCTGTCCTGCGTCCCTTGCTCCCCAATCCCACCTGGGCCCACCCTCCCGGCCCCCATAGAAGGAACCCAGAGGTGGCTAGGCAGAGGCCACTCCGATGTCCCTGACTCATCCCTCCCCTGGTCCCCTGACCTGTCCGTGGCCGGTGACAGGGAGCAGGTGTCCCGGGGCCCCGCCGCTGCCCCATTTCCCCGGAGGGGGGGGGGCGGCCAGAGCGTCCTTGTGCTGCTTGGGGCCAATGGCTGCAGGGGCTTCCTGGGCACTGCCCCGCACGTCACGCCCACTTTCCCTCCACCTGTCACAGTTCAGTAAAAACGCCGCACTGACAAACCGGAGCCGCCCCTTGGACTTCTCTGTATTGGCGTCACCACCACGGCGCTGGCCTGCGGTTTTCCAGGTGGCAGTTCAGACCTGGGTGGGGTGGGTGCAGGCGGGGGCGGAGATGCCGGCGGCAGGGGCTGAGGCCCCCCCATGGGGTGAGGCCAGCGCTCACCCTGGCCCACCGACTGCTCCCTCTCTTGGGACCCCCTTGTCCCCACGTCTTAGACGGGACTGTCCCTGGGGCCGGGCCAGCAGAGAGCCAGAGGCCTCTGTGAACTCTAGGGGTTCAGGCTGCCCCCTTTCCCCTTCCCAGGCCTCTGCCCTCGAGTGTCACTGGTGGGGGGCTGTTCTTTCCCTGCGGCGGGTGTCGGGGTGCGGTGGGGAGTCCCCACGTCCTAGTCAGCGTGCCTGCTGGCTGGGGACGAGGACAAGCCCGCCACCGTACCACATGGAAGGGGTGGGCTGTCTGCACCCCGCGTCCTGGGTGAGACAGGGGGTGCCCTCCCACTCGGCGGCCTTCAGAAGGGTGCCCGCCCCCCTGTCTCCGTGCCGGCCCTTCACCTGTTGGACACGACCCACGTGGCCCCTGAGGGATTATCACTAAAAAGCAACCCGGGAGCCGGGACTGTGGGGACACTCTGAGGCCCCTGAGGACGCCCCCTCGGACTCAGCGGGCAGGAGGCTGGAGAGAGAGAGGGGTTCTTCCCACTCGTTTGAAAACCCGCGTGCTCCCGGGATGTGCCGGGACCCAGAACACGGAACCCACTGACGCCGGGTTCCGGAGCGGTTTGTGGGGGGCAGGCGGGGGAGGGGGGGGGACAGGGGGCTGCGGGGAGGGCGCTCGAGGAGCAGGTGAAGGCGCTGGCACCAGCCGGGGTTCCCGGAGCGGGGGCGGCGGGGTCAGGAGAGAGCCCCGCGGTGCTGGTCAGGGTCACAGGTGCCTCCAGGACGCGGTGGCGTGGGTCAGCCACGGACCTGGAGACGGTCCCGCCCCGGGGCTGCGGGGGCCCCGGGCACCAACACACACGTCCTTTCCGTGTCTCCGAGTGGAAGCGGTTCCCTGCGAGGCGGGACCGGGAGACGCGGCCGCCCAGCCCAGGGGCCCCGAGGCCTCAGCCACGAGCAGACTCCAGCACCCACCGGGCCCGCGTGAACGCGGGGACTCCCGTGCACGGACCCCCTCCAGACACCCCCGGGAGGAAACCGGAGGCAGCTCGGGACAGGGTCTCGGCCGCGAGGGTGTGGCTCCGACGCCCGAAGCAAAGGAGTGGGCGGGGCTCCACTGGGGTAACGCCCCTGCCCAGCAGAGGGCCCGCCGGGGTGCCAGGCGCCCCCGGGCCGGGCCGGGTGGGGGCGACGACGCGGAACCACAGCGCCGACCAGCGAGGGCTGCCGTCCGAGACACGCGAGGCGCTCAGGCGAGTGGACGCCAGGAAACGACGGCAACAGCGAATGAGTGAAAAACGGGCCCGAGCCCTGAACGCACGTGCTCCCGAGACGACAGGCCCGGGAGGCCGTGCTCGGCCTCGCCGATCCCCGGGGAAACGCAGGCCGGAGCCGCCGCCGAGAGACGGGCCTCACGCCTGGCGGGGCGGCCGCAGTCCGCACACCCACCGGCAGCCCGCGGGGCGCGGATGTGGGGACTGGGGGCCCTGCTGCACTGTCGGTGGGGACGCAAGCGGGGGGCGGCCCCTGTGGGAAGCGGCGTGGAGGTGCCCCACGTAACTACGGATGGAAACGGCTCTCCGCCCGGCGACCCCACTGCTGGGGCCACCCCCAGAGGGAATGCAACGACGCCCTGAAGAGACCGCTGCACCCCATGCTCGCTGCAGCTTACCCACAGTGGGCGAGACGTGGGAACGGCCCGCGGGCCTGTCCCCCGGTGGGCGCGTTTATAAATGGGCTCTGGCCCTGGCTGGCGTGGCTCAGTGGATGGAGCGCAGGCTGCGAACCAAAGCGTCGCAGGTTCGATTCCCAGTCAGGGCACATGCCTGGGTTGCAGGCCACGGCCCCCAGCAACCGTACATGGATGTTTCTCTCTCTCTCTCTCTCTCTCTCTCTCTCTTTCTCCCTCCCTTCCCTCTCTAAAAATAAATAAACGAAATCTTAAAAAAAAAAAAAAGAATGAGACAATATTGAAAATAAATAAATGAATAAATAAATAAATAAAATCTTTTTAAAAAAATGGGCTCTGGGTCCACGGTGGGTGGGACAGGACACGACCCTTACACAGAGGGCAGACCAGCCATGTGACACAGGGCTGGACCGTGGGGGGCCCGGGGACGTCTAACAACATTACAGGAGACAGGAGACAGGAAACAGGCCTGACACCCACCGGCAAATGCCGCGGGGCCTCCTTCACGGCGGCACTGCACACGGTGGAACTCACGGTGACGAGGGCTGGAGAGGGGGCCGCCAGGGCGGGAGGGCGGGAGGAGGGGCGGAAAGCTGCCGCGACGAGACAAACTCGCTCCGGGGTCCCACCCGCAGCGCGGCACCTGCAGGGTGGCAGGGCCGTGACGAACGCACCCCTTTGTGGAGAGAATAAATCTTACGTTCCCCCCAAAAAGGGCAACTATGTGAAGCGATGGGTGAGTTGATTGATTTGACTGTTGCAATCATTTTTCATATATATATATATATATTGATTATGCTATTACAGTTGTCGCATTTTTCCCCTTTATTCCCCTCCGCCCTGCACCCCACCTCCCACCTGCATTCTGCCCCCCTTAGTTCATGTCCATGGGTCACACATGTAAGTTCTTTGGCTTCTCCATTTCCCACCCTCGTCTTAGCCTCCCCCTGTCTGTTTTGTACCTACCATCTGTGCTACTTATTCTCTGTACCTTTTCCCCCTCTCCCCCTCCCACTCCCCTGCTAATAACCCTCCAGGTGATCTCCATTTCTGTGGTTCTGTCCCTGTTCTGGCTGTTTGCTCAGTTTGTTTTTGTGTTTGTTTTTGGGGGGTTTGGTTGTTGATAGTTGTGAGTTTGCTGTCATTGTTCATATGTTTCATCATCTTCTTTTCCTTAGAGAAGTCCCTTTAACATTTCATATGATGAGGGCTTGGTGATGATGAACTCCTTCAACTTGACCTTATCTGGGAAGCACTTTATCTGCCCTCCCATTCTCAATGAGAGCTTTGCTGGGTAGAGTCATCTTGGATGTAGGTCCTTGCCTTTCATGACTTGGAATACTTTTATCCAGGCCCTTCTTGCCTGCAAGGTTTCTTTGGAGAAATCAGCTGACAGTCTTAGGGGAACTCCTTTGTAGGTAACTGTCTCCTTTCTCCTGCTGCTTTTAAGATTCTGTCTTTGTCTTCAACGCTTGACACTTTAATTATGATGTGTCTTAGTGTGGTCCTCTTTGGATCCACCTTGTTTGGGACTCTCTGTGCTTCCTGGACTTGTGTGTCTATTTCCTTCATCAAATTAGGGACATTTTCTTTCACTATTTTTTCTGATAGATTTCCAATATCTTGCTCTTCCTCTTCTCCTTCTGGCACCCCTATGGTGTGAATGTTGGACCTCTTGCAGTTTGTCCCAGAGGGTGCTTACACTATCCTCATTTTTTGGATTCTTGTTTGTTGTTGTTCTGATGGATTGTTTTTGCTTCCTAATGTTCCAACTCATTGGTTTGATTCTCCGCTTCATCCATTTGAAGGTTGGTTTTCTATAAATTGTCCTTTATTTCAATTAGTGAATCCTGTGTTTCTGACTGGATCATTTTTATGCTGCTGAGGCCCTCACTAAGTTCCTGGAGCAGATCTTATACCCAGTGTTTCCAACTCTGCACCTGACAGATTGCTTATCTCCATTCCACTTAGTTCTTTTTCTGGAGTGTTGATCTGTTCTTTCCTTCGGGCCGTGTTTCTTTGTCTCCTCGTTTTGGCAGCCTCCCTGTGTCTGTTTCTGTGTATTGGGCAGAGCTGCTGTGACTCCGTGTCTCGGTAGAGGGGCCTAATGCAGTAGGTGTCCTATAGGGTCGGTGGCACAGCCTCCACTACCACCCAGGTTGGGTGCTTCAGGTGTACCCTCCATGTGGGCTGAGTTCCCCCTCCTATTGCAGTTGAGCCCTGGTTGCTGTCAGCAGGTAAATGGGAGGGATTGACCCAGGCCAGTCAGCTGCAAGGACAGGCTTTGCACACTGACCACCCACCTCCGCCCTCTGTGGGGGATCAGCTGTGCAGGGGCAGGGTGCTGGTGCTCCAGCGAGGTCTGCAGCTGTCCCCTGGGTGTGTTCATCCTGGGGTTTCCTGGGTGGTGTAGGCCAAGGTCAACTCCTATCTGTGTTTTGCCTGGGGCCACCCTGCCTGAGCTAGAAAGCAATCTGAGATGGCTGCTCCTTGTGCTGGGCTTGGAGATTCCCAGGCAAAGCCAAGCTGTAACTCCAGGCTGGCTGCTGCTGGGGCCTGGCCTGGGGCTCCCTGAGGCCAACCGTGGCTTGTTTGAGAGGACTTAGGACGTCGTGAAGCAGCTTGGATGGGTCCATATGCTGGGTGGGGCAGAGTCGCTGGGGATCTCCAGGGCGAGTCAAACCGTGTTAGCCAGGTTGATGGAATCTCAGATACGACACCAGCCTTTTGGTACCACAGCTCTGTGGTGGGCAGGGGGTGGAGAGCTCTCAGAAAAGGGACAATGGCCTCTGCTTACCTGATGCTACACACCTGAGCCTCCTCCTGCACACCACTGGTGGCGGTAGAGCTGCTGCCCCAGCACTGGAGCCCAGAGGGAGTGAGTCTGAGTGGGTGAGTCCATGTGTGGGTTCTTTAAGAGGAACTGCTCGGGTGTCCGGCAGTTTCTTCCACTAAATCAATCCCCACGGGTTTCCACAGCCAGACATTGTGGAGATTTATTTTCCTGGGACTGGAACCCTGGGCTGGGGGGTCTGCTGTGGGGCTGGGCCTCTTGCTCCTGATAATTCCCTCCTGAATGTCTATCCACCACCTGTAGGTGTGGGTATGGGACCAGCCTGTTCCACATCGGTGCCCCTCCTACCAGTCTGGATGAATGTGGTTTCTTTAACTCTGTGGTTGTCAGACTTCCATTCAGCGTGACTTCTGACAGTTCTGAGTGATGGTTGTTCTATATTTCAGTTGTAATATTGATGTGTCAGGACTGTGTGACTGTATTGGACAATGCAGTCCCATCTCCCCGGAGGTCAGATGGTCAGCAGCCTCACATCCACTGGCCCCCTGACTTGCCTCAGCCCTGTCACCCCACAGAGTCACAGGTGGGGGGATTAGGACAGGAAGCCTTTGGGGAGGAGGCACCATTCTGCTGCCTCACTGCTGTCACCACAGTGGAGTGTCCAACAGAGAGCTGGGTGGTGTGAGAGTCACTGAAGAGGACAGAGAAGCTGACCTCCAGGCCAGCATGCCTTGGCAAGCATGGTGCCCACAGCCAGACCATGGGATGTTACCCAGATTACTCACAAAGGTCCTCAGTGCTTCTGCCTAATTTTGTTTTTCTGTGTCAGAAGAAAGCAGAGTGACTGAGCCCAATGGCATGAGGGGTCTTAGCTGCGAGGGAGTCCAGGAAATGTTTCCCAGCTCTGTGACATAGAGGGAAGGAGGATGGGAGGTCCGGACCCAATAGAGCAAGTGACTGCCCCAAAGGAAAGTCCCAGTGGTGGACAGTACCAGAGGGAGGACACACGCCCAGAGTCCTAACTTGGGTCCCTTTGGGACCTGGCACTCCAACCATTTCTCAGACCATCCCTCCCCAAACACAGTGGAGGACGCATGGCTGGGGGCAGTGGGGACACTGCAGGTCATGCCCAGGGAGCTGGCCAGGGCCCCAGGACCCCACTCACAGTGACGTTCCCACTTCACGCCCAGAGGTAGGGAGACTGCAGTGACAGAGTCACACAGTGGGTGGAACCGTTTGCCGACACACACACGACTGTATGGGTGGGAGATTTTATTGCAGTTAGACAGACAGATACAGAAGCTGTTGGGGAGAAGGAAGTTCGTGGGACCCTCTGTGTTGGGAGAAGGGGGGGGCTGGGATGTGACGGGGGTGCTCCTTTTCCTTGTGGAAGAGCAGGGCGTGGACCTTCCCGGCTGGTCACTGGTGGGTCCTCAGCACAGGGTCAGGGCCTGGGAGCAGAGGACAGTAGTGTTGAGAAGAGTCACAATCACCACCATGGCCGCCTGGTCCTGGAGCAGTATTGGCGTCCATTGGCACGAGCCTTTCCTCTGAGTAAGAACATCTCAGAAGGGCCGGGGGAGAGCCAGGGCCAGGGTGGAGAGTGGTGTTTCAGGGGTTGGACACAGGATGGCAATGGGGTGGGAGGGAGCAGGACGTGTGCAGGGCAGAGGTGAGGCCGGGAGCTTCACTGGCCAGAGCATCTGGAAGGAGGTGGTTGAATCCTGGAGTGGCCATTGCATCAGATCTTGCACTGGCAGCAGATGGGGCCGCAGCAGCTGGACTGGCAGCAGCTGGGTTTGCAGCAGCTGGACTGGCAGCAAACAGGGACGCAGCAGGTGGTCTGACAGCAGGGTTTGCAGCAGCTGGACTGACAGCACACGGGCACACAGCAGCTGGCGCCGCAGCCCCCCTTGCAGCCCCCACAGGAGCCACAGCCCCCGCAGCCACCCTTGCAGCCTCCACAGGAGCCACAGCCTCCACAGCCCCCCTTGCAGCCCCCACAGGAGCCACAGCCCCCGCAGCCACCCTTGCAGCCCCCACAGCCACCACAGCCCCCACAGCCCCCCTTGCAGCCCCCACAGGAGCCACAGCCCCCGCAGCCACCCTTGCAGCCCCCACAGGAGCCACAGCCCCCGCAGCCACCCTTGCAGCCTCCACAGGAGCCACAGCCCCCACAAGAGCCACAGCCCCCACAGGAGCCACAGCCCCCCTTGCAGCCACCACAGCCCCCACAGCCCCCCTTGCAGCCCCCACAGGAGCCACAGCCCCCCTTGCAGCCTCCACAAGAGCCACAGCCCCCACAGCCCCCCTTGCAGCCCCCGCAGGAGCCACAGCCACCCTGGCAGCAGCTGGAGCAGGAGCAGGCGGGCACACAGCAGCAGACAGGCACACAGCAGCTGGGGCCACAGCCCCCAGAGCAACCACAGCAGCTCATGGTTTCGGTGGGTGAGGGTGGGTCGGTAGAGATGCAGGTGAAGAGGAAGGTGGACAGGTGTGGGGCCTCCTGGGCTGGGGCCCTTTATATACCTGCTGGGTCAGGATTCATGGTCACAGGGCACTCAGTTACTTCCTGGTGTCCAGGCTCTTTCCCAGGGTCACGTGTGTGTGTTTCTGTTTATGTAGCTGTGTGTGTGTGTGTGTGTGTGTGTGTGTGTGTGTTGTCTTCTCCCTGGAGTTCTACTACCTGGTTGCACTCACAAGTTCTCTTAGGTTTCTAAATCTGGCCTCTTCCCCATCCTGCTGGTGTTCAGTCCTTTCCCCTAGGAGTCCCCAGCAGTGGGCCCCCTGCCCTCTGTGCTGACCACATGTGACTGGTGGGGACAGCATCGTGCCCAGGCTCGCTGACCTCTGCTCTGTTGCAAGAGGTGCGGACTGACAAAGTGTAGGACTCGGGACAGAGAGACCACCTGGGTGACCTGGGTGGTCCTGAATGTAGCCTCATGCATCCTGGTGAAGGGGAGGCAGAGGGACATGGGACCCCACAGAGAGCTAGGGACAGGAAGGTGGACAGAGGATGGTTTGAACCTCATAATGATGTGGCCGCCACCTGTGGAAACTGGGATGGCCAGGGATGGGTCCTTCCCAGCTCCTGGGTGGTAGGCAGCTGCACCCTTAGCTGGGTCTCAGCCCAAGGGGACTCAGGGGGCACTGCTGGCCCCCAGAGCTGGGTGGAACCTGGTTCTGATTGTTTTTGTTTTTTTAATAAGAAAGACTTTATATCCCTTTAGAGAGAGGGAAAGAAAAGGAAACATCATTGTGTGAGAGAGAAACAGTTGCCTCTTGCAGGCCCCCTACTGGAGACATGGCCCACAACCCAGGCATGTGCCCTGACTGGGAATCGAACCAGCAGCCTTTAGGTTCCCAGGCTAGTGCTCAACCTTCTGTGCCACACCAGCCAGGGCTGCTGCTGGTGTGTCAGTCACCACATGTGTGATCATCAGTTCCAGCTGCCACAAGACAATGGTGGGATTCTGACCTTGGGCAGTGGTGTGCTGTGAAAGGAAGGCTCTTAAAAAGGCGGGGGTGGCTTTGAACTTGGGTGTTGGGTGGCAGTGGGAGGCATTTGGAGGCCCAGGACAGAAGAAGCCTGCATCTCCCCAAACAAACTTCGGTAGGAGTGTGTGTGCTTCAGGCCCCGGGGGACAGCACGGTCTTCCGTCTGGGGGAAAAGGCAGCTGAATCCAGCTCCGGGTTTTGTGAGGAGAACAGACGTCCCCTCCCCAGTTTTACTGAGACATGATTAGATCCAGCATGCCAGAAGTTTCATTAAAGTGTATTTTATTGATCATGCTATTACAATTGCCCCAATGTTTCCCCCTTTTCCTTTCTCCGACGGGTTCTACCCTCCCTCCATCATTCCCCCACTTAGGTCATGCCCCTGGGTCGTCCATGTACGTCTTGGCTTCTCCATTTCTGTACTATTCTCAACCCCCCTCTCTGTCTATTTCCTACCTACCGTTTATTCTGCTTATTCCCTCTGCCTTTTCCCTGACTGTCTCCCTCACCCGCCCCACTGATTACCCTTCCTGTGATCTCCATTTCTGTGGTTCTGTTCCTGTTCTAGTTGTTTGCTTAGTTTGTTTTTGTTTTTGTTTTTGTTTTTTTAGGTTCAGTTGTTGATAGTTGTGAGTTTGTTGTCATTGTACTGGTTATAGTTGTTATGTTATTCTTTTCCTTAGATAAATCCCTTTAACATTTCATACAATAAGGGCTTGGTGATGATGAACTCCTTGAACTTGACGTTATCTGGGAAGCACTCTGTCTGCCCTCCCATTCTAAATGACAGCTTTGCTGGGTAGAGTCATCTTGGATGGAGGTCCTTGCCTTTCATGACTTGGAATACTTCTTTCCAGCTTCTTCTTGCCTGCAAGGTCTCTTTTGAGAAATGAGCTGACAGTCTTATGGGAGCTCCTTTGTAGGTAACTGTCCCCTTTCTCCTGCTGATTTTAAGATTCTCTCCTTCTCTTTAATCTTGTATAGTGTGTTTATGATGTGCCTTGGTGTGTGCTTCCTTGAATGCAACTTCTTAGGGACTCTCTGAGCTTCCAGCACTTCCTGGAAGGCTATTTCCTCTGGCAGATGGGAAAGTTCTATTATTTTTTCAAATAAGTCATCAACTTCTTGCTCTTCCTCTTCTCCTTCCAGCACCCGTGTGAGTCAGGTGTTGAAACATTGAAAGTTGTCCTGGAGGTTCCTGAGTCCCTCCTCATTGTTTTGAAATCTTGCTTCTTCATTCTGTTCTGGTTGAATGTTTATTTCCTCCTTCTACTCCAAATTGCTGATGTGAGTCCCGATTTCCTTCCCTTCACTGTTGGTTGCCTGTTCATTTTACTTTATTTCACTTTTCACAGCCTTCCTTTTTCCTCTATGATGCAACCATACTCAAGCAATTCTGTGAACAACCTGATGACCAGTGTTTGAACTCTGCATGTGATAGGTTGGCTGTGACTTCTTGGCTTAGTTCTATTTTTGGAGCTTTGATATGTTCTGTCATTTGGGCAATATTTCTTTGTCTTGCCACGTCTGTCAGGTTGTAAGGGGTGGGGCCTCAGGTGTTCACCAGGCAGGGCCACCCACTTTCCTGTGCTGTGGCACTCCCTGCCTGTGGGGGAGGGGTCCCAGAGGGCACAATGCCATTTCCTCGGGTCTGACTCCACTCTCAGTCACCTCCCCCACTACCCACAGGCAACCTGGGCCCTTGTGGTGCTGATTCCCAGGTGGGTGGGGTTGTGTACATTCTAGGACCCTGTGGTCTCTCCAAGGTCCTCTCCTGTGAGGCTGGGAGTTTCTCCCGCTGCCACAGCCCCCACAAGTTCTTACAGTCAGAGGACTTGAGGCTTTATTTCCCCGGGCTGCAACCCAGGGTTGTGTGGTCTGTCTCACCCCCAGGTGTCCTTCCTGGTCCGTGTGCACACAGATGTGGAATCGCCCGGGTCCTCCAGCCACCACCTTGCCCCGTGTCCTCTCCACCCCAGTTGCCCATCTCTGCCCCTCCTCCTGCTCTGGGTGCATGTTCTTCCTTGACTCCTTGGTTGTCCAACTTCCTTACAGCTTGACTTTCTGGCGGTTCTAGTCAGTGTTTGTTTTTAACTGTTTTGTTGTCCTTCTGTTGGTTGTGCCAGGAGGCACGGTGTGTCTACCTACGGCTCCCTCTTGACTGACGGTCCTCATGGTGGTTTTAGTTTAGTTTCTCTGATGATTAGTGATGTTGAGCATCTTCTCACATGTGTGTTGGCCATCAGTATGTCCTCCTTGGAGAGGTGTCTGTTTGGGCGCTTCCCCCACTTTTACATTAGATTGTCTGGGTTTTTTGGTGTTGCGTTGTGTATGTTCTTTACACGTTCTGGAGATGAGCCCCTTACAGGGTGTGTCACTGGTGGACATGCCCCCTGTTCAGTGGGTCGTCTTTTCACTTTGCTGATGGTTTCCTTGGCTTCACCAAAGCTTTGTAGAGTGAAGGTGTTAAAGTTCTAGAACATTCTCAGTATGAGATTGGTGTCCCTGCATGCCCTTTCCTCCCTCCTGCACTCTCTCCACCAAGCTGAGCACTTTGGGGTCCCATGGCTTCACATCCCAGATGCCCCCCCCCCCCCTTTACCACCACATGTGTCCCTGAGGCAGTCCAACCCACAGCCTGGGCAGCTGTCCCCCACCCCAGGATGCTTGTGCTCCCTCTACCTGCTGTTCCCAGGTTCACCCAACACCCCCATCCTCCAAGGTTGTGGAGCTCCACCCTCAGGCTCACCCCTTGTTCTGGCTTCCCACACCTGTTTGAATGCTGCTGCATCCGCCTCTGACCTCTGTCCAGTTTGCTGGCCTCCCCACCACACAGGAATGCCACCAGTCAGGCTAGCACCATCTCTCTCCTGGTCATCACGGGGTCACCTCTGCAGACTGTTCAATACAGCAGCAGAGTGAGCCCCTGTGACTCCAGGTCACCTGTGTCTTCTGTGGGGAACATCCTGGGATGTCCGGGCCCAACTATGGGGACACCCCAAGTCTTCCATAATCTCAAGTCCTGACCTCAGACCCGACAAGCTTCCACTGACCTTCTCATCCCTGCGTCTCTGCTGCCTCAGGGCCCTCGAGGTGCCTCCCACCTGCCAGCGTGTGTCCTCAGAGCTTCTGCTCTGTCTGTCCCCTGCCCACCCCAGGGCTACCTGGCCTCCACCAGCCTCTGCTCACATGACACCATTTAGACAAGGTCTTACCTGCCACCTTTTTGTGAATGCACCCACCTCCTCACCCCCACTCCCTGCTGTTTGGCCCCCTACGCTTCTGCCCCCTACCTTTCCTGTGGTCACTGTCACACCTGTCAAGATCGAGAGTCTGTTTGCTCCCTGTCTCCCTCTCCTGCCCCTCCTCCCACTGTGTGAGCACGGTAAAGGCACAGACCTTTCACTCACCTGTCTCCCTCTGCTCTAACTCACACCTGAGCCAGAACAGGGGTCCATCAGTGTGTTGGGTGGATTCATGTGTGTGCAGGTCAGTGTGAGGACAGAGGAGACAGGGTCATGTGTGGAGTCTGCTGTCACTTTTGCATGAACCTTGT
Organism: Phyllostomus discolor; assembly: GCF_004126475.2. Classification (NCBI taxonomy): domain Eukaryota; kingdom Metazoa; phylum Chordata; class Mammalia; order Chiroptera; family Phyllostomidae; genus Phyllostomus; species Phyllostomus discolor. The sequence continues at coordinate 170,664,243 of NC_040908.2, forward strand.
CTCCCAGGCATCAGTAACATGCCCACACGGCAGGTGTGCGGGGGAGACGTGGTTTAGGCAAGAGTGGCAGCAGACTCCACACATGTTCCTGTCTGCTCTGTCCTGAAAACACCTGAAATCACAGGAATCCACCCAATGAACTGATGGGGCTCCTGCTCCACTTCTGTGTGTGTGGGGTTCCCACCCGGGGCTGCTCTGAGCTGGAGCTCATCTGCTTGGAATTTTCAGTAGCATTCCACTGTTGGAGTCCTGTCCATCCACCCCTTGAGCTGGTGACACACGCCCGGGCCTGGTTTCTGGCTGTGGGGCCCAGTGCTGGTGTGAGCATCCTTGCCTTTGTGCTGAGAGACACATATCTTTACGCTTCTTTTGGGAGTTCCTTCCCAAATAGAGGCGATAGTTCACTCCCCAATAGACAGTAGCAAGTCCCTTTCCAAAATGACCCTATCAACTCACAGACCAACCAAGATGGTCTGAGGATTCCAGGGCTCACATTCTCACCCACATCTCACTGGAGTTCCATCTGGCAGTTGCTTTCTTCTGTCCAAAGAAAACCCTTCACTCTTTCCTCCAGGAGGCCCCAGTCACCCCTGCCCTGGCCTGCTTCAGGTCCTGGAGGCACCTGGGACCCTTGGGTCATGACCCCTGTCTCCCTCTTCCTTGTCACAATGGCCTGCTGGGTCCTTCTCATGCTGCTGTTTGTCTGCTGGTCAAACTTGTCCTTCCCTCTTCCCTGAGTCAGGACTGTGTGACTGTATTGGACAATCCAGCCCCATCTCCCTAAGGTCAGATGGTCAGCAGCCTCACATCCACTGGCCCCCTGACTTGCCTCAGCCCTGTCACCCCACAGAGTCACAGGTGCGGGGATTAGGACAGGAAGCCTTTGGGGAGGAGGCACCATTCTGCTGCCTCACTGCTGTCACCACAGTGGAGTGTCCAACAGAGAGCTGGGTGGTGTGAGGGTCACTGAAGGGGCCAGAGAAGCTGACCTCCAGGCCAGCATGCCTAGGCAAACATGGTGCCCACAGCCAGACCATGGGATGTTGTCCAGGTTACTCACAAAGGTCCTCAGAGCTTCTGCCTAATTTTGTTTTTCTGTGTCACAAGAAAGCAGAGTGACTGAGCCCAATGGCATGAGGGGCCTTAGCTTCAAGGGAGTCCAGGAAATGTTTCCCAGCTCAGGTACATAGAGGGAAGGAGGATGGGAGGGCCTGGCCCAATAGAGCAAGTGACTGCCCCAAAGGAAAGTCCCAGTGGTGGACCCTACCAGAGAGAGGATGCATTCCCTGCATCCTAACATGGGCCCCTTCAGGGCTGGGCACCCCTACACAGGGATTCTCAGACCATCCCTCCCCAAACACAGTGGAGGACGCATGGCTGGGGGCAGTGGGGACATTGCAGGTGGTGCCCAGGGAGCTGGCCAGGGCCCCACCCCACTCACAGTGACGTTCCCACTTCACGCCCAGTGGTAGGGAGACTGCAGTGACAGAGTCACACAGTGGATGAAAGTGTTTGCCGACACACACACACGACTGTATGGGTGGGAGATTTTATTGCAGTTAGACAGACAGATACAGAAGCTGTTGGGGAGAAGGAAGTTCGTGGGACCCTCTGTGTTGGGAGAAGGGGGGGCTGGGATGTGAGAGGGGTGCCCCTTTTCCTTGTGGAAGAGCAGGGAGTGGAGGTTCCCGGCTGGTCACTGGTGGGTCCTCAGCACAGGGTCAGGGCCTGGGAGCAGAGGACAGTGGTGCTGAGAAGAGTCCCAAACACCACCATGGCCACCTGGTCCTGGAGCAGTATTGGCGTCCATTGGCACGTTCCCTTCCTCTGAGTAAGAACATCTCAGAAGGGCAAGGGGAGAGCCAGGGCCAGGGTGGAGAGTGGTGTTTCAGGGGTTGGACACAGGATGGCAATGGGGTGGGAGGGAGCAGGACGTGTGCAGGGCAGAGCTGAGGCCAGAAGCTTCACTGGCCAGAGCATCGGGAAGGAGGTGGTTGAATCCTGGAGTGGCCATTGCATCAGATCTTGCACTGGCAGCAGATGGGGCCGCAGCAGCTGGACTGGCAGCAAACAGGGACGCAGCAGGTGGTCTGACAGCAGGGTTTGCAGCAGCTGGACTGACAGCACACGGGCACACAGCAGCTGGAGCCACAGCCCCCCTTGCAGCCCCCACAGGAGCCACAGCCTCCACAGCCCCCCTTGCAGCCCCCACAGGAGCCACAGCCCCCACAGGAACCACAGCCCCCACAGCCACCCTTGCAGCCCCCACAGGAGCCACAGCCCCCCTTGCAGCCCCCACAGGAGCCACAGCCCCCCTTGCAGCTCCCACAGCCGCCACAGCCGCCCTGGCAGCAGCTGGAGCAGGAGCAGGCGGGCACACAGCAGGTGGGCACACAGCAGCAGACAGGCTTACAGCAGCAGACAGGCACACAGCAGCTGGCGCCACAGCCCCCACAGCCGGAGCCACAGCCCCCAGAGCAACCACAGCAGCCCATGGTTTTGGTTGGTGTAGATGGGTCGGTAGAGGTGCAGGTGAAGAGGAAGGTGGACAGGTGTGGGGCCTCCTGGCCGGGGCCCTTTATATACCTGCTGGGTCAGGATACATGGTGACAGGGCGCTCAGTTACTTCCTGGTGTCCAGGCTCTTTCCCAGGGTCACGTGTGTGTGTTTCTGTTTATGTAGCTGTGTGTGTGTGTGTGTGTGTGTGTGTGTGTGTGTGTGTGTTGTCTTCTCCCTGGAGTTCTACTACCTGGTTGCACTCACAAGTTCTCTTAGGTTTCTAAATCTGGCCTCTTCCCCATCCTGCTGGTGTTCAGTCCTTTCCCCTAGGAGTCCCCAGCAGGGGGCCCCCTGCCCTCTGTGCTGACCACATGTGACTGGTGGGGACAGCATCGTGCCCAGGCTCGCTGACCTCTGCTCTGTTGCAAGAGGTGAGGACTGACGAAGTAGAGGACTTTGGACAGAGAGACCACCTGAGTGACCTGGGTGGTCCTGAATGTGCCACATGAGTCCTGGTGAAGGGGAGGCAGAGGGACATGGGTCCCCACAGAGAGCTAGGGACAGGAAGGTGGACAGAGGATGGTTTGAACCTCATAATGATGTGGCGGCCACCTGTAGAAACTGGGATGGCCAGGGATGGGTCCTTCCCAGCTCCCGGGTGGTAGGCAGCTGCACCCTTAGCTGGGGGTCAGCCTAAGGAGATTCAAGGGGCACTGCTGGCCTTCATAGATGGGTGGAACCTGGTTCTGCGTGTTTTTTTAATAAGGAAGATTTTATATACTTTTAGAGAGAGGGGTAGAAAAAGAAACATCATTGTGTAGAAGAGAAACAGTTGCCTCTTGCAGGCCCCCTGCTGGGGACATGGCCCACAACCCAGGCATGTGCCCTGACTGGGAATCGAACCAGCAGCCTTTAGGTTCCCAGGCTGGTGCTCAAGCTTCTGTGCCACACCAGCCAGGGCTGCTGCTGGTGTTTCAATTACTACATGTGTGATGATCAGTCCCAGCTGCCACAAGAAACTGGTGGGATTTTGACCTTGGGCAGTGGTGTGCTGTGAAAGGAAGGCTCTTAAAAAGGCGGGAGTGGCTTTGAACTTGGGTGTTGGGTGGCAGTGGGAGGCATTTGGAGGCATAGGACAGAAGAAGCCTGCATCTCCCCAAACAAACTTCGGTAGGAGTGTGTGTGCTTCAGGCCCCCGGGGACAGCACGGTCTTCCGTCCTGGGGGAAAAGGCAGCTGAATCCAGCTCCGGGTTTTGTGAGGAGAACAGACGTCCCTCCCCCAGTTTTACTGAGACGTGATTAGATCCAGCATGCCAGAAGTTTCATTAAAGTGTATTTTATTGATTATGGTATTACAATTGCCCCAATTTTCCCCCTTTTCCTTTCTCTGATGGGTTCTACCCTCCCTCCATCATCCCCCCTTAGGTCATGCCCCTGGGTTTTACTCATAAGTTATTTGGCTTCTCCATTTCTATACTATTCTTAACCACCACCCCTCTATTTCATGCCTGCCATTTATTCTGCTTATTTCCTTTACCTTTTCCCTGACTGTCTCCCTCACCTGCACCATTGCTAACCCTCCGTGTGATCTCCATTTCTCTGATTCTGTTCCTGTTCTAGTTGTTTGCTTAGTTTGTTTTTGGTTTTGTTTTAGGTTCAGTTGTTGATAGTTGTGAGTTTGTTGTCATTGTACTGGTTATAGTTGTTATGTTATTCTTTTCCTTAGATAAATCCCTTTAACATTTCATACAACAAGGGCTTGGTGATGATGAACTCCTTCAACTTGACCTTATCTGGGAAGCACTCTGTCTGCCCTTCCATTCTAAATGACAGCTTTGCTGGGTAGAGTCATCTTGGAAGTAGGTCCTTGCCTTTCATGACTTGGAATAGTTCTTTCCAGCTTCTTCTTGCCTGCAAGGTTTCTTTGGAGAAATCAGCTGACAGTCTGATGGGAACTCCTTTGTAGGTAACTATCCCCTTTCTCCTGCTGCTTTTAAGATTTTCTCCTTCTCTTTAATCTTGTATAATGTGTTTATGATGTGCCTTGGTGTGTGCTTCCTTGAGTGCAACTTCTTAGGGACTCTCTGAGCTTCCAATACTTCCTGGAAAGCTGTTTCCTCTGTCAGATAAGAAAGTTCTATTATTTTTTCAAATAAGTTGTCAACTTCCTGCTCTTCCTCTTCTCCTTCCAGCACCCGTGTGAGTCAGGTGTTGAAACATGGAAAGTTGTCCTGGAGGTTCCTAAGTCTCTGCTCACTATTTTGAAATCTTGCTTCTTCATTCTGTTCTCATTGAATGTTTATTTCTTCCTTCTGCCCCAAACCATTGATGTGAGTCCCTGTTCCTTCCCTTCACTGTTGGTTACCTGTTCATTTTCCCTAATTTCACTTTTCACAGCCTTCCCTTTTTCCTCTATGATGCAACCATACTCAAGCAATTCTGTGAACAACCTGATGACCAATGTTTGAACTCTGCATGTGATAGGTTGGCTGTGACTTCTTGGCTTAGTTCTATTTTTAGAGCTTTGATGTGTTCTGTCATTTGGGCCATATTTCTTTGTGTTGCCACATCTGTCAGGTTGTAAGGGGTGGGGCCTCAGGTGTTGACTAGGCAGGGCCACCCACTTGGCTGTGTTGTGGCACTCCCTGCCTGTGGGGGAGGGGTCCCAGAGGGCACAATGCCACTTCCTCGGGTCTGACTCCACTCTCAGTCACCTCCCCCACTGCCCACAGGCAACCTGGGCCCTTGTGGTGCTGATTCCCAGGTGGGTGGGGTTGTGTACATTCTGGGACCCTGTGGTCTCTCCAAGGTCCTCCTCTGTGAGGCTGGGAGTTTCTCCCACTACTGCCTCAACCCCCACAAGTTCTTACAGTCAGAGGACTTGAGGCTTTATTTCCCTGGGCTGGAACCCTGGGTTGTGTGGTCTGTCTCACCCCCAGGTGTCCTTCCTGGTCCGTGTGCACACAGATGTGGAATCGCCCGGGTCCTCCAGCCACCACCTTGCCCCGTGTCCTCTCCACCCCAGCTGCCCGTCTCTGCCCCTCCTCCTGCTCTGTGTGCACGTTCTTCCTTGACACCTTGGTTGTCCGACTTCCTTACACCTTGACTTTCTGGCAGTTCTAGTCAGTTTTTGTTTTTAAATGTTTTGTTGTCCTTCTGTTGGTTGTGCCAGAAGGCACGGTGTGTCTACCTACGGCTCCCTCTTGACTGACGGTCCTCATGGTGGTTTTAGTTTAGTTTCTCTGATGATTAGTGATGTTGAGCATCTTCTCACATGTTGTTGGCCATCAGTATGTCCTCCTTGGAGAGGTGTCTGTTTGGGCGCTTCCCCCACTTTTACATTAGGTTGTCTGGGTTATTTTTGGTGTTGGGTTGTGTATGTTCTTTACACGTTCTGGAGATGAGCCCCTCACAGGGTGTGTCACTGGTGGACATGCCTCCTGTTCAGTGGGTCGTCTTTTCACTTTGCTGATGGTTTCCTTGGCTTCACCAAAGTTTACTAGAGTGAAGGTGTCAAAGTTCTAGAACATTCTCAGTATGAGAGTGGTGTCCCTGCATGTCCTTTCCTCCCTCCTGCACTCTGTCCACCATGCTGAGCAATTTGGGGTTCCATGGCTTCACATCCCAGATGTCCCCCACCTTTGCCACCATGTGTGTACCTGGGCAGCTGTCCCCCACCCCCGGATGCTTGTGCTCCCTCTGACCTGCTGCTCCCAGGTTCACCCACAGCTCATCCTCCAAGGTTGTGGAGCTTGACCCTCAGGGTCACCCCTTGTTCTGGCTTCCTACACCTGTTTGAATACCTCTGCATCTGCCTCTGACCTCTGTCCTGTTTGCTGGCCTCCCCACCACACAGGAATGCCACCAGTCAGCCCAGGACCATCTCTCCTGGTCATCACGGGATCACCTCTCCAGACTGTTCAATACAGCAGCAAAGTGGCCCCCTGTGACTCCAGGTCACCTGAGTCTTTTGAGGGAACATCCTGGGATGTCCAGGCCCAACTATGGGGACACCCCAAGTCTTCCATAATCTCAAGCCCTGACCTCAGACCCTAGAAGCCTCCACTGACCTTCTCATCCCTGCGTCTCTGCTGCCTCAGGGCCCTCAAGGTGCCTCCCACCTGCCAGTGTGTGTGTTCAGAGCTTCTGCTCTCTCTGTCCCCTGCCCACCCCAGGGCTTCCTGGCCTCCACCAGCCTCTGCTCACATGACACCATTTAGGCAAGGTCTTACCTGTCACCTTTTTGTGAATGCACCCACCTCCTCACCCCCACTCCCTGCTGTTTGGCCCCCTACCCTTCTGTCCCCTACCTTTCCTGTGGTCATCGTCACACCTGTCAACATCGACAGTCTGTTTGCTCCCTGTCTCCCTCCCCTGCCCCTCCTCCCACTACGTGAGCACAGTAAAGGCACAGACCTTTCACTCACCTGTCTCCCTCTGCTCTAACTCACACCTGAGCCAGAACAGGGGTCCATCAGTGTGTTGGGTGGATTCATGTGTGTGCAGGTCAGTGTGAGGACAGAGGAGACAGGGTCATGTGTGGAGTCTGCTGTCACTTTTGCATGAACCTTGTCTCCCAGGCATCAGTAACATGCCCACATGGCAGGTGTGCGGGGGAGACGTGGTTTAGGCAAGAGTGGCAGCAGACTCCACACATGTTCCTGTCTGCTCTGTCCTGAAAACACCTGAAATCACAGGAATCCACCCAATGAACTGATGGGGGTCCTGCTCCATGTTCTGTGTGTGTGGGGTTCCCGCCCGGGGCTGCTCTGAGCTGGAGCTCATCTGCTTGGAATTTTCAGCAGCATCCCACTGTCAGAGTCCCGTCCATCCACCCCTTGTGCTGGTGACACACGCCCGGCCTGGTTTCTGGCTGTGGGGCACAGTGCTGGTGTGAGCATCCTTGCATTTGTGCCGAGAGACACATATCTCTACACTTCTTTTGGGAGTTCCTTCCCAAATAGAGGCGATGGGTCCCGCTCCATAGACAGTAACAGGTCCCTTTCCAAAATGACTGTATCCATTCATCACCCAGCTAAGAAGGTTAGAGTGTTCCAAGAGCTCCACATTCCCACTGACATCTCACTGGAGCTGCGTCTGGCAGTTGCTTCCTTCTGTCCAAAGAAAACCCTTCACTCTTTCCTCCAGGAGGCTCCAGTCACCCCTGCCCTGGCCTGCCTCAGGTCCTGGAGGCACCTGGGACCCTTGGGTCATGACCCCTGTCTCCATCTTCCTTGTCACAGTGGCCTGCTGGGTCCTTCTCATGCTGCTGTTTGTCTGCTGGTCAAACTGGTCCTTCCCTCTTCCCTGAGTCAGGACTGTGTGACTGTATTGGACCATCCAGTCCCATCTCCCCTGAGATCAGCTGGTCAGCAGCCTCACCTCCACTTGCTCCCTGACTTGCCTCAGCCCTGTCACCCCACAGAGTCACAGGTTGGGGGGGGATTAGGACAGGATGCCTTTGGGGAGGAGGCACCATTCTGCTGCCTCACTGCTGTCACCACAGTGGAGTGTCCAACAGAGAGCTGGGTGCTGTGAGGGTCACTGAAAGGGCCAGAGTGTTGGGCACCGCCCTGCCTGGTCTCAGGAAGCTGTAAGCCCCCGTGACTTAGGCTGAGTGAGAGACCTCCAGACCAGGAGCCACTAAGGAGACAAAAGTTATTTCCCTGGCATGGACGCTGCCTGATCTAATGCCTGGCTCCCTGGCATGATCAGCAGTCAAAGACGGGTAACAATTCTCTAAGAAACAGAATGAATATAAGACAGACGCGATCATGTGGGAATGCCCTAAGGGGAGAGACTCAGGGGGCTGTGGAAATGAAGGGGTGATGGACATCAACCCCTGCCCCCTCGGCTTTGTCAAAGCCTGAGTCCCTGTGAGAAATCCAAGTCTCCTGGCTGCCTCTGTCTCCTCTGTTAACTCAGGCCTGCAGGGGTGGTGCAGCCCAGACCAGAAACAGCTGACCCTGGGGGTAATCAGGCCTGGGACATAGAATATGCAAGTTCCTGTGAGTCTGTTTGCTGGAGGATGCTATTAGATTAGAATTTAAAGACACAGGCAGGAAACCTTTGGAACCTGTAGTCCTTTCTTATGTTAAACCTCCATTCTCTGCCCAGAATCACAGCGGGGGTTCTGCCTGCACCTTTGTAAGTCACCCACAGCTTTGGATCTGTTCTGCCAGACTGTGAATCCACAAACTAAGTCTGTTTTCTCTGTAAAAATCTGCTTGGAAATGGAGACGAGGCGCTCCCCACTAGAGACAGTGGCCGTTCTGTCCCCACTTCCCCACAGAAACTGCTTGTCTCTGTGTGTGTCTTTCTCGTGTTTCTGTGAGCCATCCCCAGTGTTCCCCGCTCCCTGCAGGCAGGTGGGCACATGACCCCAGACAAGCTGACCTCCAGGCCAGCATGCCTTGGCAAGCATGGTGCCCACAGCCAGACCATGAGATGTTGCCCAGGTCACTCACAAAGGTCCTCAGTGCTTCTGCCTAATTTTGTTTTTCTGTGTCAGAAGAAAGCAGAGTGACTGAGCCCAATGGCATGAGGGGTCTTAGCTGCAAGAGAGTCAAGGAAATGTTTCCCAGCTCAGTGACATAGAGGGAAGGAGGATGGGAGGGCCTGGCCCAATAGAGCAAGTGACTTCCCCAAAGGAAAGTCCCAGTGGTGGACAGTACCAGAGAGAGGACACATGCCCAGAGTCCTAACATGGGTCCCTTCAGGGCTGGGCACCCCTAGAGCATTCTCAGACCATCCCTCCCCAAACACAGTGGAGGACCCATGGCTGGAGGCAGTGGGGACACTGCAGGTCATGCCCAGGGAGCTGGCCAGGGCCCCAGGACCCCACTCACAGTGACGTTCCCACTTCACACCCAGAGGTAGGGAGACTGCAGTGACAGAGTCACACAGTGGATGAAAGTGTTTGCCGACACACACACACGATTGTATGGGTGGGAGATTTTATTGCAGTTAGACAGACAGATACAGAAGCTGTTGGGGAGAAGGAAGTTCCTGGGACCCTCTGTGTTGGGAGAAGGGGGGGCTGGGATGTGAGGGGGGTGCTCCTTTTCCTTGTGGAAGAGCAGGGTGTGGACCTTCCCGGCTGGTCACTGGTGGGTCCTCAGCACAGGGTCAGGGCCTGGGAGCAGAGGACAGTGGTGCTGAGAAGAGTCACAATCACCAACATGGCCACCTGGTCCTGGAGCCGTATCAGCGTCCGTTGGAACGTGCCCTTCCTCTGAGTAAGAACATCTCAGAAGGGCATGGGGAGAGCCAGGGCCAGGGTGGAGAGTGGTGTTTCAGGGGTTGGACACAGGATGGCAGTGAGGTGGGATGGAGCAGGACGTGTGCAGGGCAGAGCTGAGGCCAGGAGCTTCACTGGCCAGAGCATCGGGAAGGAGGTGGTTGAATCCTGGAGTGGCCATTGCATCAGATCTTGCACTGGCAGCAGATGGGGCCGCAGCAGCTGGACTGACAGCAGCTGGGTTTGCAGCAGCTGGACTGGCAGCAAACAGGAACGCAGCAGCTGGTCTGACAGCAGGGTTTGCAGCAGCTGGTCTGACAGCACACGGGCACACAGCAGCTGGCGCCGCAGCCCCCCTTGCAGCCCCCACAGCCCCCACAGCCCCCACAGGATCCGCAGCCCCCACAGGAGCCACAGCCCCCACAGCCCCCCTTGCAGCCCCCACAGGAGCCACAGCCACCCTGGCAGCAGCTGGAGCAGGAGCAGGCGGGCACACAGCAGGTGGGCACACAGCAGCAGACAGGCTTACAGCAGCAGACAGGCACACAGCAGCTGGGGCCACAGCCCCCACAGCCGGAGCCACAGCCCCCAGAACAACCACAGCAGCCCATGGTTCTGGTGGTGTAGATGGGTCGGTAGAGGTGCAGGTGAAGAGGAAGGTGGACAGGTGTGGGGCCTCCTGGGCTGGGGCCCTTTATATACCTGCTGGGTCAGGATTCATGGTGACAGGGCACTCAGTTACTTCCTGGTGTCCAGGCTCTTTCCCAGGGTCACGTGTGTGTGTGTTTCTGTTTATGTAGCTGTGTGTGTGTGTGTGTGTGTGTGTGTGTGTGTTGACTTTCCCCTCTGGAGTTCTACTACCTGGTTGCACTAACAAGTTCTCTTAGGTTTCTAAATCTGGCCTCTTCCCCATCCTGCTGGTGTTCAGTCCTTTCCCCTAGGAGTCCCCAGCAGTGGGCCCCCTGCCCTCTGTGCTGACCACATGTGACTGGTGGGGACAGCATCGTACCCAGGCTCACTGACATCTGCTCTGTTGCAAGAGGTGCGGACTGACGAAGTGGAGGACTCGGGACAGACAGACCACCTGGGTGACCTGGGTGGTCCTGCATGTAGCCTCATGCGTCCTGGTGAAGGGGAGGCAGAGGGACATGGGACCCCACAGAGAGCTAGGGACAGGAAGGTGGACAGAGCATGGTTTGAACCTCATAATGATGTGGCCGCCACCTGTGGAAACTGGGATGGCCAGGGATGGGTCCTTCCCAGCTCCTGGGTGGGGGCAGCTGCACCCTTAGCTGGGTGTCAGCCCAAGGAGACTCAGGGGGCACTGCTGGCCCCAGAGTTGGGTGGGACCTGGTTCTGTTTTTTTCTTTTTTAATAAGGAAGATTTTATGTCCTTTTAGAGAGAGGGAAAGAAAAGGAAACATCATTGTGTGAGAGAGAAAGAGTTGCCTCTTGCAGGCCCCCTGCTGGGGACATGGCCCACAACCCAGGCATGTGCCCTGACTGGGAACCGAACCAGTAACCTTTAGGTTCCCAGGCTGGTGCTCAAGCTTCTGTGCCACACCAGCCAGGGCTGCTGCTGGTGTTTCAGTCACCACGTGTGTGATCATCAGCTCCATCTGCCACAAGAAAATGGTGAGATTTTGACCTTGGGCAGTGGTGTGCTGTGAAAGGAAGGCTCTTAAAAAGGCGGGAGTGGCTTTGAACTTGGGTGTTGGGTGGCAGTGAGAGGCATTTGGAGGCACAGGACAGAAGAAGCCTGCATCTCCCCAAACAAACTTCGGTAGGAGTGTGTGTGCTTCAGGCCCCGGGGGACAGCACGGTCTTCCGTCCTGGGGGTAAAGGCAGCTGAATCCAGCTCCGGGTTTTGTGAGGAGAACAGACGTCCCTCCCCCAGTTTTACTGAGACATGATTAGATCCAGCATGCCAGAAGTTTCATTAAAGTATATTTTATTGATTATGCTATTATAGTTTTCCCAATTTCCCCCCCTTTGCCTCCCTCTGACCGGTTCCCCCTTTCCCTCCATCATTCCCCCCTTAGTTCATGCCCCTGGGCCATACATGTGAGTCTTTGGCTTCTCCATTTCTATACTATTCTTAACCACCACCCCTCTATTTCATGCCTGCCATTTATTCTGCTTATTCCCTCTACCTTTTCCCTGACTGTCTCCCTCACCTGCACCATTGCTAACCCTCCGTGTGATCTCCCTTCCTCTGATTCTGTTCCTGTTCTAGGTGTTTGCTTAGTTTGTTTCTGTTTTTTTTTGTTTGTTTGTTTTTGGTTTTTTTTTAGGTTCAGTTGTTGATAGTTGTGAGTTTGTTGTCATTGTACTGGTTATAGTTGTTATGTTATTCTTTTCCTTAGGTAAGTCCCTTTAACATTTCATACAACAAGGGCTTGGTGATGATGAACTCCTTCAACTTGACCTTATCTGAGAAGCACTTTATCTGCCCTCCCATTCTAATGGTAGCTTTGCTGGATAGAGTCATCTTCGATGGAGGTCCTCACCTTTCATGACTTGGAATACTTCTTTCCAGCCCCTTCTTGCCTGCCAGGTCTCTTTTGAGAAACCAGCCGACAGTCTGATGGGAACTCCTTTGTAGGTAACTGTCCCCTTTCTCCTGCTGCTTGTAAGATTCTCTCCTTCTCTTTAATCTTGTATAATGTGTTTATGATGTGCCTTGGTGTGTGCTTCCTTGAGTGCAACTTCTTAGGGACTCCCTGAGCTTCCAGCACTTCCTGGAAGGCTATTTCCTCTGTCAGATGGGGAAGTTCTGTTATTTTTTCAAATAAGTCGTCAACTTCCTGCTCTTCCTCTTCTCCTTCCAGCACCACTGTGATTCAGATGTTCAAACATGGAAAGTTGTCCTGGACATTTCTAAGCCTCTCATCATTATTTTCAAATCTTGCTTCTTCATTCTGTTCTGGTTGAATGTTTATTTCCTCCTTCTGCTCCAAATTGCTGATGTGAGTCCTGATTTCCTTCCCTTCACTGTTGGTTGCCTGTTCATCTTCCTTTATTTCACTTTTCACAGCCTTCCCTTTTTGCTCTATGATGCGACCATACTCAAGCAATTCTGTGAACAACCTGATGACCAATGTTTGAACTCTGCATGTGATAGGTTGGCTGTGACTTCTTGGCTTAGTTCTATTTTTAGAGCTTTGATGTGTTCTGTCATTTGGGCCATATTTCTTTGTGTTGCCACATCTGTCAGGTTGTAAGGGGTGGGGCCTCAGGTGTTGACTAGGCAGGGCCACCCACTTGGCTGTGTTGTGGCACTCCCTGCCTGTGGGGGAGGGGTCCCAGAGGGCACAATGCCACTTCCTTGGGTCTGACTCCACTCTCAGTCACCTCCCCCACTATCCACAGGCAACCTGGGCCCTTGTGGTGCTGATTCCCAGGTGAGTGGGGTTGTGTACATTCTGGGACCCTGTGGTCTCTCCAAGGTCCTCCTCTGTGAGGCTGGGAGTTTCTCCCACTACTGCCTCAACCCCCACAAGTTCTTACAGTCAGAGGACTTGAGGCTTTATTTCCCTGGGCTGGAACCCTGGGTTGTGTGGTCTGTCTCACCCCCAGGTGTCCTTCCTGGTCCGTGTGCACACAGATGTGGAATCGCCCGGGTCCTCCAGCCACCACCTTGCCCCGTGTCCTCTCCACCCCAGCTGCCCATCTCTGCCCCTCCTCCTGCTCTGGGTCCATGTTCTTCCTTGACTCCTTGGTTGTCCAACTTCCTTACAGCTTGATTTTCTGGCGGTTCTAGTCAGTGTTTGTTTTTAACTGTTTTGTTGTCCTTCTGTTGGTTGTGCCAGAAGGCACGGTGTGTCTACCTACGGCTCCCTCTTGACCGAAGGTCCTCATGGTGGTTTTAGTTTAGTTTCTCTGATGATTAGTGACATCGAGCATCTTCTCACATGTGTGTTGGCCATCAGTATGTCCTCCTTGGAGAGGTGTCTGTTTGGGCGCTTCCCCCACTGTTACATTAGATTGTTTGGGGGTTTTTTGGTGTTGCGTTGTGTATGTTCTTTACACGTTCTGGAGATGAGCCCCTCACAGGATGTGTCACTGGTGGACATGCCTCCTGTTCAGTGGGTCGTCTTTTCCCTTTGCTGATGGTTTCCTTGGCTTCACCAAAGCTTTGTAGAGTGAAGGTGTTAAAGTTCTAGAACATTCTCATTATGAGAGTGGAGTCCCTGCATGTCCTTTCCTCCCTCCTGCACTCTGTCCACCATGCTGAGCACTTTGGAGTCCCGTGGCTTCACATCCCATATGCCCCCCACCTTTGCCACCACGTGTGTCCCTGGGGTAGTCCAACCCACAGCCTGGGCAGCTGTCCCCCACCCTGGGGATGCTTGTGCTCCCTCTATCTGCTGCTCCCAGGTTCACCCACACCTCATCCTCCAAGGTTGTAGAGCTCGACCCTCAGGGTCATCCCACGTTCTGGCTTCTCACACTTGTTTGAATGCTGCTGTATCCGCCTCAACCTCTGTCCAGTTTGCTGGTCTCCCCACCACACAGGAATGCCACCGGTCAGCCCAGCACCATCTCTCCTGGTCTTCACAGGATGACCTCTCCAGACTGTTCAATACAGCAGCAAAGTGACCCCCTGTGACTCCAGGTCACCTCTGTCTTCTGAGGGGAACATCCTGGGATGTCCAGGCCCAACTGGGGGACACCCCAAGTCTTCCATAATCTCAGGTCCTGACCTCAGACCCGACAAGCCTCCACTGACCTTCTTGTCCCTGCATCTCTGCTGCCTCAGGGCCCTCGAGGTGCCTCCCACCTGCCAGCGTGTATCCTCAGAGCTTCTGCTCTGTCTGTCCCCTGCCCACCCCAGAGCTACCTGGCCTTCACCAGCCTCTGCCCACATGACACCATTTAGACAAGGTCTTACCTGCCACCTTTTTGTAAATGCACCCACCTCCTCACCCCGATTCCCTCCTATTTTGCCCCCTACCCTTCTGCCCCCTACCTTTCCTGTGGTCGTCGTCATACCTATCCACACCAACAGTCTGTTCCCTGTCTCCCTCCCCTGCTGGTGACAGTGGCAGCGGGTGGACAGGGCACCCCCCTTCACACCTGGTGGATAAATCTCAGGGAGACTCCTCGTGAGTGGATGAGCCCAGCCCCACCCAAGGCCAGACCACCTAGCCTGCAGCTCCAGCACCAGGGAAAAGAAGGTCTGGTGACCCCTGACTGTAAACCCAGCAGGGCTTGGGGCGGCGGGAGAAGCTGCTGGGGAGCCCAGAACAAACGCAAACCCACCCATCCTGAGAGTCACCACCAGGACGGCAGCTGACGGGGCACCAGTCACACACGGGAAGTGGGTGAAGGAGCTAGAAAGGGAGTGAGGACCAGGCAAGCCCCAGAAGTCGGCCAACTACCCAGCATGGTCCCCTCTTCGACCCTTCGCCCCACCACAGAACCCGGGTTCCTTTCTTTGGTGGATACCCCAGGCTCCGCCCCACATGACGTCACAGGCGCACTAAAACAGCATCAAGGTGGTTCTGCCTCGCACACAGACCCAGACAGGGTGCCAGGATCAGCAGACAAGGAAATGTGGCCCAAATGAAGGAACATGAAAGAATCCCAGAAAAGAACTAAGCAATCTGGAGACAGCCAACCTGTGAGATGCACAGTTCCAGACACTGCTGGTCAGAACGCTCACGCATTTCACAGAGTACAGCGAAAGTGTAAGGGAAGAAAAGAAGACTCTGCTCAGGGAGATGAACAAAAATCCACAGGAAACCAGCAGTGAAGGAAAGGAAGCCAGGGTTCAAACCAATGATTTGCAACAAAAGGGAGAAATAAACATTCATGCAGGATAAACTGAAGAAACAAGAATTCAAAAAAAAAATTACAAGACTTCAAGAAGAATCTAGGACATCTCCAAATGTTCCAACACCCAAATTATAGCGGTGCCATAAAGGGAAAGGGGAAGGCAAGAAATTGAAAAATTATTTCAAAAAAAAAAAAAGAAAGAAAACTTCCCCAATCTAGTGAAGGAAATAGACATACAAGTCCAGGAAGCTCAGAGAGTCCCAAACAAGTTGGACCCAAGGAAGCACACACCAAGGCACATCAAAATCACATTACCCAAGAGTAAAGAGAAGGAGAGAATCTTAGAAGCAGCAAGAGAAAAGGAGACAGTGACCTACCAAGGAGTTCCCATGAAACTGTTAGCTGATTTTTTCCAAAGAAACCTTGCAGGCTAGAAGGGACTGGCAAGAAGTATTGGAAGAGATGAAAAGCAAGGACCTACATCCAAAATGACTCTATCCAGCAAAGCTTTCATTTAGAATGTTAGGGCAGATAAAGTGCTTCCCAGATAAGGTCAAGTTAAAGGAGTTCATCATCACCCAGCCCTTATTACATGAAATGTTAAAGGGATTTATCTTCTAAGGAAAAGAAGAAGATAAAAATTATGAACACTAAAAGGCCCACAAACTCACAACTATCAACACTAACTAAAACAACAAAAACAAATTAAGCAAACAAGTAGAACAGGAACAGAATCAGAGAAATGGAGATCACATGGAGGGTTATCTGTGGGGAGGGTGAGGGAGAGAGTTGGAGAAAAGGTACAGGGAACAAGGAGCATAACTGGAAGGTAGAACAGACAGGGGGAGGTTAGAGTAGTGTGGAAATGGAGAAGCCACAGAACTCACATGTACGACCCAGGGGCATGACCTAAGTGGGGGAATGATGGAGGGAGGGGGGGAACAGGTCAGAGGAAGGTAAAGGAGGAAAATTGGGACAATTGTAATAGCATAATAAAATATACTTTAATGAAACTTATGTGATGCTGGATCTAATCACGTCTCAGTAAAACTGGGGAGGGGACATCTGTTCTCCTCACAAAACCCGGAGCTGGATTCAGCTGCCTTTTCCCCCAGGACGGAAGACCGTGCTGTCCCCCGGGGCCTGAAGCACACACACTCCTACCGAAGTTTGTTTGGGGAGATGCAGGCTTCTTCTGTCCTGGGCCTCCAAATGCCTCCCACTGCCACCCAACACCCAAGTTCAAAGCCACTCCCGCCTTTTTATGAGCCTTCCTTTCACAGCACACCACTGCCCAAGGCCAGTATCCTACTATTTTCTTAGGGCAGCTGGAACTGATGATGACACATGGATGATTAAAACAACAGCAGGGACCCTGGCTGGTGTGGCACAGTGGTTTGAGCACTAGTCTGCAAATCTGAAGGTAGCTGGTTCAGTTCCCTGTCAGGGCACATACCTGCATTGTGGGCTATGTCTCCAGTAGGGTGCGTGCAAGAGGCAACTGTTTCTCTCTCACACAATGATTGCTTCATTTTCTTCCCCGCTCTCTAACAGGATATAAAATCTTTCTTATAAAATAAAAATGAAACAGCACAAGGAGGTTCCACCCAGCTCTGGGGGCCAGCAGTGCCCCCTGAGTCTCCTTGGGCTGAGACCCAACTATGGGGGCAGCTGCCCCCACACGGGAGCTGGGAAGGACCCATCCCTGGCCATCCCGGTTTCCATAGGTGGCCGCCACATCATTATGAGGTTCAAACCATCCTCTGTCCACCTTCCTGTCCCTAGCTCTCTGTGGGGACCCATGTCCCTCTGCCTCCCCTTCACCAGGACGCATGTGGCTACATTCAGGACCACCCAGGTGGTCCACCCAGGACCACCTCGGGACCCAGGTGGTCTCTCTGTCCCAGGTCCTCCACTTCGTCACTCGGCACGTCTTCCAACAGAGCAGATGTCAGTGAGCCTGGGCACGATGCTGTCCCCACCAGTCACAGGTGGTCAGCACAGAAGGCAGGGGGCCCACTGCTGGGGACTCCTAGGGGAAAGGACTGAACAACAGCAGATGAGGAAGAGGCCAGATTTAGAAACCTAAGAGAACTTGTGAGTGCAACCAGGTAGTAGAACTCACAGGGAAAAGACAACACACACACACACACACACACACACACAGCTACATAAACAGAAACACACACACGTGACCCTGGGAAAGAGCCTGGACACCAGGAAGTAACTGAGTGCCCTGTGACCATGAATCCTGACCCAGCAGGTATATAAAGGGCCCCGGCCCAGGAGGCCCCACACCTGTCCACCTTCCTCTTCACCTGCATCTCTACCGACCCATCCACACCACCGAAACCATGAGCTGCTGTGGTTGCTCTGGGGGCTGTGGCCCCAGCTGCTGTGTGCCTGTCTGCTGTGTGCCCGCCTGCTCCTGCTCCAGCTGCTGCCAGGGTGGCTGTGGCTCCTGCGGGGGCTGCAAGGGGGGCTGTGGCTCCTGTGGGGGCTGCAAGGGGGGCTGTGGCTCCTGTGGGGGCTGCAAGGGTGGCTGCGGGGGCTGTGGCTCCTGCGGGGGCTGCAAGGGGGGCTGTGGCTCCTGTGGGGGCTGCAAGGGGGGCTGTGGCTCCTGTGGGGGCTGCAAGGGTGGTTGCGGGGGCTGTGGCTCCTGTGGGGGCTGCAAGGGGGGCTGTGGGGGCTGTGGCTCCTGTGGGGGCTGTGGCTCCTGTGGAGGCTGCAAGGGTGGCTGCGGGGGCTGTGGCTCCTGTGGGGGCTGCAAGGGTGGCTGTGGGGGCTGTGGCTCTTGTGGAGGCTGTGGCTCCTGTGGGGGCTGCAAAGGGGGCTGTGGCTCCAGCTGCTGTGTGCCCGTGTGCTGCCAGTCCACCTGCTGCAAACCCTGCTGTCAGACCACCTGCTGCATCCCTGTTTGCTGCCAGACCAGCTGCTGTGTCCCTGTTTGCTGCCAGTCCAGCTGTTGCAAACCCAGCTGCTGTCAGTCCAGCTGCTGCGGCCCCATCTGCTGCCAGTGCAAGATCTGATGCAATGGCCACTCCAGGATTCAACCACCTCCTTCCCAATGCTCTGGCCAGTGAAGCTCCTGGCCTCAGCTCTGCCCTGCACACGTCCTGCTCCCTCCCATCCCATTGCCATCCTGTGTCCAACCCTGAAACACCACTCTCCACCCTGGCCCTGGCTCTTCCTCTTGCCCTTCTGAGATGTTCTAACTCAGAGGAAGGGCTCGTGCCATGGACGCCGATACTGCTCCAGGACCAGGCGGCCATGGTGGTGATTGGGACTCTTCTCAGCACCACCGTCCTCTGGTCCCAGGCCCTGACCCTGTGCTGAGGACCCACCAGTGACCAGCCGGGAAGGTCCACACCCTGCTCTTCCACAAGGAAAAGGAGCACCCCCCTCACATCCCAGCCCCCCCTTCTCCCAACACAGAGGGTCCCACGAACTTCCTTCTCCCCAACAGCTTCTGTATCTGTCTGTCTAACTGCAATAAAATCTCCCACCCATACAGTCGTGTGTGTGTCGGCAAATGGTTCCATCCACTGTGTGACTCTGTCACTGCAGTCTCCGTACCTCTGGGCGTGAAGTGGGAACGTCACTGTGAGTGGGGTCCTGGGGCCCTGGCCAGCTCCCTGGGCACCACTTGCAGTGTCCCCACTGCCTCCAGCCATGGGTCCTCCACTGTGTTTGGGGAGGGATGGTCTGAGAATGCTCTAGGGGTGCCCAGCCCTGAAGGGACCCATGTTAGGACTCTGGGCATGTGTCCTCTCTGTGTTACTGTTCACCACTGGGACTTTGGTTTGGGGCAGTGACTTGCTCTTTGGGCCAGGAACCCCCATCCTCCTTCCCTCTATGTCACAGAGCTGGGAAACATTTCCTTGACTCCCTTGCAGCTAAGACCCCTCATGTCATTGGGCTCAGTCACTCTGCTTTCTTCTGACACAGAAAAACAAAATTAGGCAGAACTTTGAGTACCTTTGTGAGTAACCTGGGCAACATTTCATAGTCTGGCTTGGCCATCATGCTTGCCAAGGCTTGCTGGCCTGGAGGTCAGCTTCTCTGGGGTCCCGTGCTCACCTGCCGGCAGGGAGCGGGGAACACTGGGGATGGCTCGTAGAAGCACGAGAAAGACACACACAGAGACAAGCAGTTTCTGTGGGGAGTAGGGACGGAACAGCCACTCTCTGTCTAGTGGGGAGAGCGCCCCGTCTCCATTCCCAAGCAGAGTTTTACTGAGAAAACAGACTTAGTTTGGGATTCACAGTCTGGCAGAAAAGATCCAAAGCAGTAGGTGACTTACAAAGGTGCAGACAGACCCCCCGCTGTGATTCTGGGCAGAGATTGGCGGTTTAACATATGGCTCAAAGGGCTAGTTTTGGTTTCCCGCTCGTACCTTCATATTCTAATGTAATAACATCCTCCAGCAAGCAGATCTCACAGGATCTTGCATATTCTATGTCCCAGGCCTGATTACCCCCAGGGTCTTCCATTTCTGGTCTGGGCTGCACCACCCCTGCAGGCCTGAGTTAACAGAGAAGACAGAGGCAGCCAGGAGACTTGGATTTCTCACAGGGACTCAGGCTTTGACAAAGCTGAGGGGGCAGGGGTTGATGTCCATCACCCCTTCATTTCCACAGCCCTCTGAGTCTCTCCCCTTAGGGCATTCCCACATGATCCCGTCTGTCTTAGATTCATTCTGTTTCTTAGAGAATTGTTACCCGTCATTGACTGCCGACCATGCCAGGGAAATAAGTTTTGTCCCCTTAGTGGCTCCTGGTCTGGAGGTCTTTCACTCAGCCTAAGTCACGGGGGCTTACAGCTTCCTGAGACCAGGCAGGGTGGTGCCCAACACTCTGGCCCTTTCAGTGACCCTCACAGCACCCAGCTCTCTGTTGGACACTCCACTGTGGTGACAGCAGTGAGGCAGCAGGATGGTGCCTCCTCCCCAAAGGCATCCTGTCCTAATCCCCCCCCAACCTGTGACTCTGTGGGGTGACATGGCTGAGGCAAGGCAGGTGGCAAGTGGGTGTGAGGCTACTGACCAGCTGACCTCAGGGGTGATGGGACTGGATTGTCCAATGCAGTCACACAGTCCTTACTCAGGGAAGAGGGAAGGACAAGTTTGACCAGCAGAAAAACAGCAGCATGAGAAGGACCCAGTGGGCCATTGTGACAAGGAAGAGAGAGACGGGGTCATGACCCAAGGGTCCCAGGAGCCTCTAGGACCTGAGGTAGGCCAGGGCAGGGGTGACTGGAGCCTCCTGGAGGAAAGAGTGAAGGGTTTTCTTTGGACAGAAGAAAGCAACTGCCAGACACAGCTCCAGTGAGATGTTGGTGGGAATGTGGAGCTCTTGGAACACTCAAATGTTCATAGCTGGGTGATGGATGGATACAGTCATTTTGGAAAGTGACCTGTTACTGTCTATGGAGCGGGAACCATCGCCTCTATTTGGGAAGGAACTCCCAAAAGAAGTGTAGAGATATGCGTCTCTCGGCACAAATGCAAGGATGCTCACACCAGCACTGTGCCCCACAGCCAGAAACCAGGCCCGGGTGTGTGTCACCAGCAAAAGGGGCGGATGGATGGGACTCTGACAGTGGGATGCTACTGAAAATTCCAAGCAGATGAGCTCCAGCTCAGAGCAGCCCCGGGCGGGAACCCCACACACACAGAACATGGAGCAGGGGCCCCATCAGTTTGTTGGGTGGATTCCTGTGATTTCAGGTGTTTTCAGGACAGAGCAGACAGGAACATGTGTGGAGTCTGCTGCCACTCTTGCCTAAACCACGCCTCCCCCGCACACCTGCCATGTGGGCATGGTACTGATGCCTGGGAGACGAGGTTCATGCAAAAGTGACAGCAGACTCCACACATGTCCCTGTCTCCTCTGTCCTCACACTGACCTGCAAACACATGAATCCACCCAACACACTGATGGACCCCTGTTCTGGCTCAGGTGTGAGTTAGAGCAGAGGGAGACAGGTGAGTGAAAGGTCTGTGCCTTTACCGTGCTCACACAGTGGACGGAGGGGCAGGGGAGGGACACAGGGAGCAAACAGACTCTCGATGTTGACAGGTGTGACGATGACCACAGGAAAGGTAGGGGGCAGAGGCGTAGGGGGCCAAACAGCAGGGAGTGGGGGTGAGGAGGTGGGTGCATTCACAAAAAGGTGACAGGTAAGACCTTGCCTAAATGGTGTCATGTGAGCAGAGGCTGGTGGAGGCCAGGTAGCCCTGGGGTGGGCAGGGGACAGACAGAGCAGAAGCTCTGAGGACACACACTGGCAGGTGGGAGGCAACTCAAGGGCCCTGAGGCAGCAGAGACGCAGGGATGAGAAGGTCAGTGGAAGCTTGTCGGGTCTGAGGTCAGGGCTTGAGATTATGGAAGACTTGGGGTGTCCCCATAGTTGGGCCCGGATATCCCAGGATGTTCCCCACAGAAGACACAGGTGACCTGGAGTCACAGGGGCTCACTCTGCTGCTGTATTGAACAGTCTGCAGAGGTGACCCCGTGATGACCAGGAGAGAGATGGTGCTGGCCTGACCGGTGGCATTCCTGTGTGGTGGGGAGGCCTGCAAACTGGACAGAGGTCAGAGGCGGATGCAGCAGCATTCAAATAGGTGTGAGAAGCCAGAACATGGGATGAGCCTGAGGGTGGAGCTCCACAACCTTGGAGGATGGGGGTGTTGGGTGAACCTGGGAACAGCAGGTCAGAGGGAACACAAGCGGCCCGGGGTGGGGACAGCTGCCCAGGCTGTGGGTTGGACTGCCTCAGGGACACATGTGGTGGTAAAGGTGGGGGGGGGGGCATCTGGGCTGTGAAGCCACGGGACCCAAAGTGCTCAGCTTGGTGGAGAGAGTGCAGGAGGGAGGAAAGGACATGCAGGGACTCCACTCTCATAATGAGAATGTTCTAGAACCTTAACACCTTCACTCTACAAAGCTATGGTGAAGCCAAGGGAACCACCAGCAAAGTGAAAAGACGACCCACTGAACAGGAGGCATGTCCACCAGTGACACATCCTGTGAGGGGCTCATCTCCAGAACATGTAAAGAACATACACAACGCAACACCAAAAAACCCCCAAACAATCTAATGTAACAGTGGGGGAAGCGCCCAAACAGACACCTCTCCAAGGAGGACATACTGAGGGACATACTAAGAAGATGCTCAATGTCACTAATCATCAGAGAAACTAAACTAAAACCACCATGTGGACCTCCGTTCATGATGGCGGGGTAGGTAGACACACCGTGCCTCCTGGCACAGCCAAAAGAAGGACAACAAAACAGTTAAAAGCAAACACTGACTAGAACCGCCAGAAAGTCAAGCTGTAAGGAAGTCGGACAACCAAGGAGTTAAGGAAGAACATGCACCCAAAGCAGGAGGAGGGGCAGAGATGGGCAACTGGGGTGGAGAGGACACGGGGCAAGGTGGTGGCTGGAGGACCCGGGCGATTCCACATCTGTGTGCACACGAACCAGGAAGGACACCTGGGGGTGAGACAGACCACACAACCCCGGGTTCCAGCCCAGGGAAATAAAGGCTCAAGACCCCTGTCTGTAAGAACTTGTGGGGGCTGTGGCAGCAGGAGATACTCCCAGCCTCACAGAGGAGGACCTTGGAGAGACCACAGGGTCCCAGAATGTACACAACCCCACCCACCTGGGAATCAGCACCACAAGGGCCCAGGTTGCCTGTGGGTAGTGGGGGAGGTGACTGAGAGTGGAGTCAGACCTGAGGAAGTGACATTGTGCCCTCTGGGACCCCTCCCCGACAGGCAGTGCCTGCCACCACACAGCAAAGTGGGTTGCCCTGCCTGGTGAACATGTAAGGCCCCACCCCTTACAACCTGACAGATGTGGCAACACAAAGAAATATGGCCCAAATGACAGAACACATCAAAGGTCCAAAAATAGAACTAAGCCGTGAAGTCACAGCCAACCTATCACATGCAGAGTTCAAACACTGGTTTCAGGATGCTCACAGCATTGCTTGAGTATGGTTGCATCATAGAGGAAAAAGGAAGGCTGTGAAAAGTGAAATAAAGGAAAATGAACAGGTAACCAACAGTGAAGGGAAGGAAATCGGGACTCACATCAGCAATTTGGGGCAGAAGAAAGAAAGAAACATTCAACCAGAACAGAATGAAGAAGCAAGAATTCAAAACAGTGAGCAGAGATTCAGGAACCTTCAGAACAACTTCAAACATTCCTATATCTGAATCACACGGGTGCTGGAAGGAGAAGAGGAAGAGCAGGAAGTTGACGACTTATTTGAAAAAATAATAGAACTTCCCCAATCTGACAGAGGAAACAGACTTCCAGGAAGTGCTGGAAGCTCAGGGAGTCCCTAAGAAGTTGCACTCAAGGAAGCACACACCAAGGCACATCATAAACACATTATACAAGATTAAAGAGAAGGAGAGAATCTTACAAGCAGCAGGAGAAAGGGGACAGTGACCTACAAAGGAGCTCCCATCAGACTGTCGGCTGGTTTCTCCAAAGAAACCTTGCAGGCAAGAAGAAGCTGGAAAGAACTATTCCAAGTCATGAAAGGCAAGGACCTACATCCAAGATGACTCTACCCAGCAAAGCTGTCATTTAGAATGGAAGGGCAGACAGAGTGCTTCCCAGATAAGGTCAAGTTGAAGGAGTTCATCATCACCAAGCCCTTGTTGTATGAAATGTTAAAGGGATTTATCTAAGGAAAAGAATAACATAACAACTATAACCAGTACAATGACAACAAACTCACAACTATCAACAACTGAACCTAAAACAAAACCAAAAACAAACTAAGCAAACAACTAGAACAGGAACAGAATCAGAGAAATGGAGATCACACGGAGGGTTAGCAATGGTGCAGGTGAGGGAGACAGTCAGGGAAAAGGTAAAGGAAATAAGCAGAATAAATGGCAGGCATGAAATAGAGGGGTGGTGGTTAAGAATAGTATAGAAATGGAGAAGCCAAATAACTTATGAGTAAAACCCAGGGGCATGACCTAAGGGGGGATGATGGAGGGAGGGTAGAACCATCAGAGAAAGGAAAAGGGGGGAAAATTGGGGCAATTGTAATACCATAATGAATAAAATACACTTTAATGAAACTTCTGGCATGCTGGATCTAATCACGTCTCAGTAAAACTGGGGGAGGGACGTCTGTTCTCCTCACAAAACCCGGAGCTGGAT
The DNA here is from genome assembly GCF_004126475.2 of Phyllostomus discolor. NCBI lineage: Eukaryota > Metazoa > Chordata > Mammalia > Chiroptera > Phyllostomidae > Phyllostomus > Phyllostomus discolor. The sequence goes on from NC_040908.2 coordinate 170,688,961, forward strand.
TCAGCTGCCTTTTCCCCCAGGACGGAAGACCGTGCTGTCCCCGGGGGCCTGAAGCACACACACTCCTACCGAAGTTTGTTTGGGGAGATGCAGGCTTCTTCTGTCCTGGGCCTCCAAATGCCTCCCACTGCCACCCAACACCCAAGTTCAAAGCCACTCCCACCTTTTTAAGAGCCTTCTTTTCACAGCACACCACTGCCCAAGGTCAAAATCCCACCAGTTTCTTGTGGCAGCTGGGACTGATCATCACACATGTAGTAATTGAAACACCAGCAGAAGCCCTGGCTGGTGTGGCACAGAAGGTTGAGCACTAGCCTGGGAACCTAAAGGTTGCTGGTTCGATTCCCAGTCAGGGCACATGCCTGGGTTGTGGGCCATGTCCCCAGCAGGGGGCCTGCAAGAGGAAACCGTTTCTCTCTCACACAATGATGTTTCCTTATCTTCCCCCCTCTCTAAAGGAATATAAAGTCTTTCTTATAAAAAAAAAACAAAACAGATCCAAGTTACACCCAGCCCTGGGGGCCAGCAGTGCCCTCTGAGTCCCCTTGGGCTGAGACCCAGCTATGGGTGCTGCTGCCCACCACCCGGGAGCTGGGAAGGACCCATCCCTGGCCATCCCAGTTTCTACAGGTGGCGGCCACATCATTATGAGGTTCAAACCATCCTCTGTCCACCTTCCTGTCCCTAGCTCTCTGTGGGTCCCATGTCCCTCTGCCTCCCCTTCACCAGGACGCATGAGGCTACAATCAGGACCACCCAGGTCACCCAATGGTCTCTCTGTCCCGAATCCTCCACTTCGTCACTCGGCACGTCTTCCAACAGAGCAGATGTCAGCGAGCCTGGGCACGATGCTGTCCCCACCAGTCACATGTGGTTAGCACAGAGGGCAGGGGGCCCACTGCTGGGGACTCCTAGGGGAAAGGACTGAACACCAGCAGGATGGGGAAGAGGCCAAATTTAGAAACCTAAGAGAACTTGTGAGTGCAACCAGGTAGTAGAACTCCAGGGAGAAGACAACACACACACACACACACACACACACACACAGCTACATAAACAGAAACACACACACACGTGACCCTGGGAAAGAGCCTGGACACCAGGAAGTAACTGAGTGCCCTGTCACCATGAATCCTGACCCAGCAGGTATATAAAGGGCCCCGGCCCAGGAGGCCCCACACCTGTCCACCTTCCTCTTCACCTGCACCTCTACCGACCCCACCCACACCCACCAGAACCATGGGCTGCTGTGGATGCGCCGGGGGCTGTGGCTCCGGCTGTGGGGGCTGTGGCCCCAGCTGCTGTGTGCCTGTCTGCTGCTGTAAGCCTGCCTGCTGCTGTGTGCCCACCTGCTGTGTGCCCGCCTGCTCCTGCTCCAGCTGCTGCCAGGGTGGCTGTGGCTCCTGTGGGGGCTGCAAGGGGGGCTGTGGCTCCTGTGGGGGCTGCAAGGGTGGCTGTGGGGGCTGTGGTTCCTGTGGGGGCTGTGGCTCCTGTGGAGGCTGTAAGGGGGGCTGTGGAGGCTGTGGCTCCTGTGGGGGCTGTAAAGGTGGCTGTGGCTCCTGTGGGGGATGCAAGGGGGGATGTGGGGGCTGTGGCTCCTGTGGGGGCTGCAAGGGGGGCTGTGGGGGCTGTGGCTCTTGCGGGGGCTGTGGCTCTTGTGGAGGCTGTGGCTCCTGTGGGGGCTGCAAGGGGGGCTGTGGCTCCAGCTGCTGTGTGCCCGTGTGCTGTCAGTCCAGCTGCTGCAAACCCTGCTGTCAGACCACCTGCTGTGTCCCTGTTTGCTGCCAGTCCAGCTGTTGCAAACCCAGCTGCTGTCAGTCCAGCTGCTGCGGCCCCATCTGCTGCCAGTGCAAGATCTGATGCAATGGCCACTCCAGGATTCAACCACCTCCTTCCCAATGCTCTGGCCAGTGAAGCTCCTGGCCTCAGCTCTGCCCTGCACACGTCCTGCTCCCTCCCACCTCACTGCCATCCTGTGTCCAACCCCTGAAACACCACTCTCCACCCTGGCCCTGGCTCTCCCCCTGCCCTTCTGAGATGTTCTTACTCAGAGGAAAGGCTCGTGCCAATGGATGCCGATACTGCTCCAGGACCAGGCGGCCCTGGTGGTGATTGTGACTCTTCTCAGCTCACTGTCCTCTGCTCCCAGGCCCTGACCCTGTGCTGAGGACCCACCAGTGACCAGCCGGGAAGGTCCACACCCTGCTCTTCCACAAGGAAAAGGAGCACCCCCGTCACATCCCAGCCCCCCCTTCTCCCAACACAGAGGGTCCCACGAACTTCCTTCTCCCCAACAGCTTCTGTATCTGTCTGTCTAACTGCAATAAAATCTCCCACCCATACAACTGTGTGTGTGTCGGCAAACGGTTCCATCCACTGTGTGACTCTGTCACTGCAGTCTCCCTGCCTCTGGGTGTGAAGTGGGAACGTCACTGTGAGTGGGGTGGGGCCCTGGCCAGCTCCATGGACATGACCTGCAGTGTCCCCACTGCCCCCAGCCATGCGTCCTCCACTGTGTTTGGGGAGGGATGGTCTGAGAAATGGTTGGAGTGCCAGGTCCCAAAGGGACCCAAGTTAGGACTCTGGGCGTGTGTCCTCCCTCTGGTACTGTCCACCACTGGGACTTTCCTTTGGGGCAGTCACTTGCTCTATTGGGTCCGGACCTCCCATCCTCCTTCCCTCTATGTCACAGAGCTGGGAAACATTTCCTGGACTCCCTTGCAGCTAAGGCCCCTCATGCAATTGGGCTCAGTCACTCTGCTTTCTTCTGACACAGAAAAACAAAATTAGGCAGAAGCTCTGAGGACCTTTGTGAGTAACCTGGACAACATCCCATGGTCTGGCTGTCGGCACCATGCTTGCCAAGGCATGCTGGCCTGGAGGTCAGCTTCTCTGTCCTCTTCAGTGACTCTCACAGCACCCAGCTCTCTGTTGGACACTCCACTGTGGTGACAGCAGTGAGGCAGCAGAATGGTGCCTCCTCACCAAAGGCTTCCTGTCCTAATCCCCCCACCTGTGACTCTGTGGGGTGACAGGGCTGAGGCAAGTCAGGGGGCCAGTGGATGTGAGGCTGCTGACCATCTGACCTCCGGGGAGATGGGACTGGATTGTCCAATACAGTCACACAGCCCTGACACATCAATATTACAACTGAAATATAGAACAACCATCACTCAGAACTGTCAGAAGTCACGCTGAATGGAAGTCTGACAACCACAGAGTTAAAGAAACCACATTCATCCAGACTGGTAGGAGGGGCACAGACATGGAACAGGCTGGTCCCATACCCACACCTACAGGTGGTGGATAGACATTCAGGAGGGAATATCAGGAGCAAGAGGCCCAGCCCCACAGCAGGCCCCCCAGCCCAGGGTTCCCGTGCCAGGAAAATAAATCCCCACAATGTCTGGCTGTGGAAACCCGTGGGGATTGAGTTGGTGGAAGAAACTGCCAGACACCCGAGCAGTTCCTCTTAAAGAACCCACACATGGACTCACCCACTCAGACTCACTCCCTCTGGGCTCCAGTGCCGGGGCAGCAGCTTTACCGCCACCAGTGACATGCAGGAGGAGGCTGAGGTGTCTGGCGTCAGGTAAGCAGAGGCCATTGTCCCTTTTCTGAGAGCTCTCCACCCCCTGCCCACCACACAGCTGTGGCGCCAACAGGCTGGTGCCATATCTGAGATTCCATCAACCTGGCTAACATGGTTCGACTCGCCTTGGAGATCCCCAGGGACTCTGCCCCACCCAACTTACGGGCCCATCCAAGCTGCTTCACGACGTCCTAAGTCCTCTTAGGAAGTCCTCACAGTTGGCCTCAGGGAGCCCCAGGCCAGGCCCCAGCAGCAGCCAGCCTGGAGTCACAGCCTGGCTTTGCCTGGGAATCTCCAAGCCCACCATGAGCAGCAGCCATCTCAGATTGCTTTCTAGCTCAGGCAGGGTGGCCCCAGGCAAAACACAGATAGGGGCTGACCTTGGCCTATGCCACCCGGGAAACCCCAGGATGAACACACCCAGGAGACAGCTGCAGACCTCGCTGGAGCACCACCACCTGCCCCTGCACAGCTGATCCCCCACAGAGGGCGGAGGTGGGTGGTCAGGGAGCAAAGCCTGTCCTTGCAGCTGACTGGCCTGGGTCAGTCCCTCCCATTGACCTGCCAATAGCAACCAAGGCTCAACTGCAAGAGGAGGGTGAACTCAGCCCACATGGAGGGCACACCTGGAGCACCCAACCTGGGTGGTAGGGGAGGCTGTGCCACCGACCCTACAGGACACCTACTGCATTAGGCCCCTCTACCGAGACACGGAGTCACAGCAGCTCTACCTAATGCACAGAAACAGACACAGGGAGGCTGCCAAGATGAGGAGACAAAGAAACACGGCCCGAAGGAAAGAACAGATCAACACTCCAGAAAAAGAACTAAGTGGAAAGGAGATAAGCAATCTGTCAGGTGCAGAGTTGGAAACACTGGGTATAAGATCTGCTCCAGGAACTTAGTGAGGACCTCAGCAGCATAAAAATGATCCTGTCAGAAACATAGGATTCACTAATTGAAATAAAGGACAATTTATAGAAAACCAACCTTCAAATGGATGAAGCGGAGAATCAAACCAATGATTTGGAACATAAGGAAGCAAAAACAATCCATCAGAACAACAACAAACAAGAATCCAAAAAATGAGGCTAGTGTAAGCACCCTCTGGGACAAACTGCAAGAGGTCCAACATTCACACCATAGGGGTGCCAGAAGGAGAAGAGGAAGAGCAAGATATTGGAAATCTATCAGAAAAAATAGTGAAAGAAAATTTTCCTAATTTGATGAAGGAAATAGACACACAAGTCCAGGAAGCACAGAGAGTCCCAAACAAGGTGGATCCAAAGAGGACCACACTAAGACACATCATAATTAAAGTGTCAAACGTTGAAGACAAAGACAGAATCTTAAAAGCAGCAAGAGGAAAGGAGACAGTTACCTACAAAGGAGTTCCCCTAAGACTGTCAGCTGATTTCTCCAAAGAAACCTTGCAGGCAAGAAGGGGCTGGAAAGAAGTATTCCAGGTCATGAAAGGCAAGGACCTCCATCCAACATTAATCTACCCAGCAAAGCTATCATTTATAATGGAGTGGCAGATAGCGTGCTTCCCAGATAAGGTCAAGTTCAAGGAGTTCATCATCACCAAGCCCTGATTATATGAAATGTTAAAGGGACTTCTCTAAGAGAAAGAAGATGATCAAACATATGAACAATGACAACAAACTCACAACTATCAACAACCAAACCCAAAAAAAACAAACACAAAAACAAACTAAGCCAACAGCCACAACAGGAACAGAATCACAGAAATGGAGATCACATGGAGGGTTATCAGTGGGGAGGGGGAAGGAGGAAGATGGGGGGAAAGGTCCAGGGATTAAGAAGCATAATTGGTAGGAACACACAATAGACAGGGGGGACTACGAATGGCACAGGACACGGAGAAGCCAGGGAACTCAGAGGCAGGACCCCTGGACATGAACTCAGGTCGGGGGACTGCTCTAAGAAAGGGAAGTACCTGGTGGAGGGCAGCAAAGTGGAAAACCTGGGACGACTGTAATGGCATAATCAATAAAATATACTTTTTAAACAATCACAGGATGTCCAGTGTCCGTGGACTGAAATTCAGTATGGAAAAGGTCCGCCGCTGCCGGCGCCGCCACCTGTCCGGTGTGGCCTCCGCACCCGCCGCGGGAGAACTGCATCCGCGAGGCCCGAGCACAGGGTGCAGGGGGTCGCTGCGCCGGGCGGACTGGGACGGCCGGCGGGGAAAACAGCGCGTCCGGGAGCCGCCCTGGGGCTCTCACTCCGCAGGGGCAGCGAGGGCAGCGGGCGGCCTCAGCTCCGCAAGCCCCGGGGTCGCAGAGGGCGTCGGGGAGACGGGCCAGGCAGGCGCGACGGACCAGCGAGGCTGCTGCCAGGAGACCGGCACTCAGAAAAGGCGGGTCTGGGCGCCGCCGCCCCCACACCGGCCGCCGCTCCCCGGTGTCGTGGGTCCGAGCAGCGAAGGCAGTGAGCAGGGTGTCCCAGAAGCCGCCCCAGAGAACGGTGTCCTTCCTCAGGCCCCGGGAGCACGGCCCGCGGGGGAGAGAGGGTCGGGGCGCCGTGTGCGAACTGCCCGTGGCATCCACGCGGAGGCTCGGGCGGATGGAGGAGGCGACACGGGCCCGCCTGTGCGCTCTTGCCCAGGGGAATGAAGGTGGGGTGCGGGTCAGCGAGGCGGTGAGGACGCCCCGGAGACAGGGGCCAGGGGCTGAACCTGGCTCCGGCGCACGCACCAGGGGTCGGCGGACGTAGGGAAGGCGCCGGGCCTCGTCACCACCCCAGGTCAGCGGAAATGCATAAAATGGGTAAAACTGTTTTCTTTTTTTTTTTTTTTAAAGATTTTATTTATTTATTCTCAGAGAGGGAAGGGAGGGAGAAAGAGAGAGAGAGAGAAACATCCATGTGCGGTTGCTGGGGGCCGTGGCTTGCAACCCTGGCATGTACCTTGACTGGGAATCGAACCTGCGACACTTTGGTTCGCAGCCCGCAGATAAAACTGTTTTCAAAAACGAAACAAAAAGCGCTGGCAGGACCACGTGGGGGTGCAGCCAGGGGAACTCCCAGACCCCCTGGTGGGCACCGTCGTGAACCCGCCACGGCCAAGACCCGTGTCCGCTCAGCAGGACACTGTGGCCGGGCCCGGCCGCCCTGCGTGCGCCCAGGAAGGCGCCGGCCCTGACAGCGCGACTGACGTCAGCGCAGCTGCCACCAGACGCCAAAGTGGCAACTGTCCCCACATCCGCCGAGGGTAGACCGGAGAAGTAAACCCTGGTGCGGGCGTGGGGCGGACACCACGTGGGAATGAGAGGCCCTGAACTGAAGGCACCGGGAGGAGTGAGGGTGAGGACGTCGCAGATGGTCGTTAAACGGAGGCAGGACTCACACTCGCACAGGCACCGCCCACTCCGGGGGGGGGGGGGGGGCGCCCAGGGGCCTGGGCGGCAGGCCCGTAACTGGAGACAGACAGCCGGGCGGCGAGAGTGGGGCCATGCCAGGGCGCCTGCAGTGGCTGAGGGTCGGGCTGCACGTGGGGCCCAGTGGGGGGGGGGGGTACAGCGCCCACCTGAGAATGCAGGTGTCCCCTCCCAAACACTCAGGATTCCAGAAATGACTTCCTGTGAATAGCGACCAAACACTGCGGGAACAGGTCAAGTTTAGAAACACGAGACGCGGGACAGGAGACAGAGCCGATGGGAGGCCAGGGCGGGGGAGCACGTGCGTACTCACACTCACACTCACACTCACACCCACTCGCACTCATGCAACGTGCCCGGGAGAAATGGCACAAACAGGAAGGAGGAAGTCAGTCCTGATCAGCCTGGCCCGGCAGGTGTATAAAGGGCCCCGGCCCAGGAGGCCCCACACCTGACCACCTCCCTCTGCACCTGCTCCTCTACCGACCCCACCCACACCCACCAGAACCATGGGCTGCTGTGGATGCGCCGGGGGCTGTGGCTCCGGCTGTGGGGGCTGCGGCCCCAGCTGCTGTGTGCCCGTCTGCTGCTGTAAGCCTGCCTGCTGCTGTGTGCCCGCCTGCTGTGTGCCCGCCTGCTCCTGCTCCAGCTGCTGCCAGGGCGGCTGTGGCGGCTGTGGGGGCTACAAGGGGGGCTGTGGCTCCTGTGGGGGCTGTGGTGGCTGTGGGAGCTGCGGCTCCTGTGGGGGCTGCAAGGGGGGCTGTGGAGGCTGTGGCTCCTGTGGAGGCTGCAAGGCTGGCTGTGGGGGCTGTGGCTCCTGTGGGGGCTGTGGCTCCTGTGGAGGCTGTGGCTCCTGTGGGGGCTGCAAGGGGGGCTGTGGGGGCTGTGGGGGCTGCAAGGGGGGCTGTGGCTCCAGCTGCTGTGTGCCCGTGTGCTGTCAGTCCAGCTGCTGCAAACCCTGCTGTCAGACCACCTGCTGCGTCCCCGTTTGCTGCCAGTCCAGCTGCTGCGGCCCCATCTGCTGCCAGTGCAAGATCTGAGGCTCTATAAACCCAGGCCGTCAGTCTCCGTGCCTGGGGATCCTGGGTCAGGTCTCTCCACACGCCCTCCCTGAGGGACCACCACCCCTTTGTCCTCATCACTCATCCCCGGCCCTCCCCCCCCACAGCTCAACTCGGTGGCCCACCTCTGTCCCCCTCACTCAGGGGCCGTGTGATGCCTGGTCACCGGGGATGCCTCTGTCTCCCTCCCTCTGCCTGGAGGACGATGCCAGCCGACAGGCGCCAGGGCCCCTCCCGACTCGCAAGTGGGCTGCTCTCTGCCCCTCCCGGGCCGGCTGAGGGGCGCGGGCGGGCCCGGAGGGGCCAGGGCTTGGTGTGTAAGCGGCAGCCCGGCCGGGGGCTGCAGTGACCCGGCTTCGCTGTCACCCCCACTCCAGCCACGTCCTCCGCCGCCCCTCGACTCACCTCTGCTATGAGCTCCTTTCTTCCTCTACGTCCAACCCTCCCGTTTAAACAAATAACCGAATTTCCCTTGAATAAAACTTCCCCTGTCCCTGGAAGCCCGCTGTCTACTTGGTGTGACTCTTTCCCATGTGGTGACAGGCCCCCGCCCTCCCCATAAATGGGACCCGGGATCCATCACCGCTGCCTGGCGCGGCCAGGGAGCACCACCCACAACGTCCGTCCTCTTCCAGGACGGGCTCCCCGCCAGCCGGGAGCCGTGGGCGCTGGGCGCCACCCCTGGAGGTGCTGCCGGGCAGGCAGACGCCACCGAGCAAGGACATGGCCGGAGGGCCCAGCTGAGGAGGGTCGTCCCCCCCCTTCCCTCCCGGGGTGGGGGGCGGTTCAGGAAGGCCCGACCCAGGAAGACCCGAGGACGAGGACACGGCCCCCCCACAGGGGCCACCGTCCGCCTTGGGTTCAAAGGCAACATGAGAGTTTTAGGGGCGAAAGTGGAGTTCTCCCAAGAGCTGCAGCGCGGCCCACAGTGTCCCACCTGGGAAAACGAGGTGCATGGGCACCTGTGGGGGGGGGGACCCTGGGGGGAGGGAGGCGGTCCCTCGCGGACACGCCACGCGGCAGCGATGCTGTGGGAGCAGGTCGCCCAGGCGAGGCTGCAGAAGTGACACCGTCTCTGGGGAGCAGGGGACCGCGGTTACGTGAGGAAGCTCTCCAGCCAAACGGGCACCGAATACGACAGAGAAACGTGTGAACCCGGGGAACACGGGTGAGGGGAGCAGGCCAGGGGAACCACAGGGAGCCCCGAGGAGCTGGGGACCTCGGCGAGGTGGGGCCAGCGGGCCGCTGGGGGAGGAGCCCCGAGAGAACAGGTGGGGTGCAAGGGCGGGGCACGAGACAATCCGGGAGTAAAACTTTAGATTTTCTTTACTCCATTCAGGAGAGGAAAGAGCGTGTCAAACCTCTTGGGGTGAGAGCTCATCTCACCAGGGGACGTGGGATTGTTCGTTTGACCGTGTTGAAAGAAAACACGGTTTAAGATATTTTGATCAGCCCTGGCTGGCGTGGCTCAGTGGATTGAGCGCGGGCTGCGAACCAAAGCATCGCAGGTTCGATTCCCAGTCAGGGCACATGCCTGGGTTGCAAGCCACGGCCCCCAGCAACCGCACATGGATGTTTCTCTCTCTTCTCTCTTCCCTCTCTAAAAAAATAAATAAATAATCTTTCAAAAAATTTTTTTAAAGATATTTTGATCAAAAATCCCAACAGAGGGTTCTAGAGGGTCGCGTGGGCGGAAGTGGCTCCTGTGTGTTTATTTCTGCGTCCGCACGTGAAAGCGGACGACGCCACCAGCTAGGAACCAGAAGTCACGGCTGACGTTGGCAGCAGAGCCAGGGGAGCGCCTGGCCTGGTGCCGGCATCTGCGCAGGAGAAACCGGAGTGACAGCGGACCCGCCTGAGGCCGGGGGCCTCCACATGGCCACCAGGGGGCGCTGCAAATACACAGCACACGTGTTGAGCGCCTGAAAGGGGGTGGGGGGCTCCTCCCTCCGGAAGGGGGGCACCACTGAAAGACCGGCCCTAACCCTGGCTGGCGTAGCCCAGTGGATTGAGCGCGGGCTGCGTACCAAGTGTCGCAGGTTCGATTCCCAGTCAGGGCACATGCCTGGGCTGCAGGCCAGGTCCCCAGTTGGGGGCGTGTGAGAGGCAACTGATCACTGTTTCTCTTGCGCATCGATGTTTCTCTCCCTCTCTCCTTCTTTCCCCCTCTCTCCAAGAATAAATAAATAAAACACTTTTTGAAAAATAAAGGATGCAATAGACATACCACGCAAAGAACGCTACATTCATAGTGGGCAAAGCAGAAATAAAGACCAAAAAAATTACTGGAGTATCACTTCAGGAAACTAACAGTTCGAGCCATTCAAAACCAGCTGATACGTCATGAGATAACCTTTTGTAAAAAGTGAAGCACCATTTGACAAACTACAGGGGAAGGACCAAAACCGTGAGCAGAGCGGAAACGTTGAACACCCCTGCCTGCGCGCTCTGTACCCAAGCAGACGAAAACCATCAGGGCAGACCCAGAGCGTCTGAACCCCGAAACCCACCAACCGACCGACCTCCAGGGCCCCGCGGGGAGCGCGGCCCCGCCTCCCGCCGGACGCACGCTGTCTCCGCGCCCCGGGCGCGCCGCGGAAGCTGCCCAGGGCTGGCGGCGGCGAGCCGGCCAAACCGCGAAGGGCCAGAGCCACCCCGAGCAGTCTCCGCGGTGGAAACGAGCTTAGAACCCGGCACCAGAAAGGCAGTCAGAAATTGCCTGAGTGGTTAGAAACGAAGAAACAAAAGCGCTTTGGCTGATACGGCCTCTTACTGAGGCCCAGCCCTTCAGGATGGGGTAAGCGGGTCGGGAGAGAGCGGGCCGTCCCCTCGTGGGGGGGTGGGGGGGGGATTCTGTGACGGCTGATAGGGGTCGCCTCGCTCCGCCCGCGCAGGCGAGGAGGGGCGAGCAGGGCTTTCTCCCCGCGATATCGCCCCTTGCCGAGCGCACGGTCCACCTCTGCGGTGGAATGGGATGCGTGTGGTTTTCGCCCCGCCCAGTGATCGCACGCGCCTTCCAGCATGTCCGAGCGCTCACCCGGCTACGCCCCGCGTGTGCTGGTCGTGCGCGTTGCTCTGGTCGGTGAGTGCGCCCCGGTCTCGTCCGGTCAGCGTCCGCCTGCGCCACCCCCTGCCCCGCCCCCCATCCTCCCCACCCAGGGCACCCGCTCGTGGGCCTTTGCCATCCCTCTCCCGTCAGATTACGGGCACGCCCGCGCGTGCTGGCGTGACAGACGTGGGGTAATTTTCGGTGTGCGTGTTTGTTCACCTTTGTGATGGTTACGAAACGCGTGTTCTCTTTGTCGCGTTCTCGGCAAACCTGACGTTTCAGAGATTTATCCGCCTCGCTCCAGGACGCGGCCAGGAACCAGGGTGTGACGGTCTCCAGTGCCCATCGCGGCCAGCGCCGCCCCTCAGGGAGCGCTCCGCTGCCCACGCGACACCTGGACCTATGTCCTCCTTCCCCGGATCTGTGTGAGTGCTTCCCCGCGGGAAGTGTCTTGCGGGGGTCCCCATGTGGCAGGGCACGCACAGGCAACACTGAACCCCACCGGGCCGTTCCTCAGCAGAACCTTGGGACTTGTCCCCTGGCAACTGCCGGGGGGGCTCCTTTTCCTTTGCTTCCAGTCAGGGTGACGCTCCATTGGTGTCCTCGCCAGCCCCGCCCCCCCCCCCTCCAGAGGTCCCCTGCCCTGTTCCCTGGCCCTTCCTCCCTGGGGCTCCGCGCTGCTCTCCCGCTCACGTGCACGACTTTCGGGTGTAACCTAGGCACCAGCCCTCCAGGGGTTATACACGTGGCAAAAATCTCCTCCCAAACACCCGCCTGCCTCCGATGCTGCTCTGAAGTGCCCCCCACTCACCCGAGGCGGCGTGATTCCGCGACTGTGACCCGGTCAAGGCCGGCGTTTCCCTCGCTGTTACTTACAGTCTGGGGATCAGGCGGAAGAGTTCCCTCCCTGCCCTGGCAATAGCAAACCTAACCCCCAGCACTGTGTCCTACGCTTCTCCCGTTCTTCCTTTCACCACAACACGCGCTTTTAGGTCATAAATCCATCTGGGCCTTAGCGGGGATGAGGTAGGCACCCAATTTTAAGCTTCAGTGGTGTGAAGGGGGCCGTCTCCCCTGTTCAGTTCCTTAAAAATCACACTTCCGGCCCTGGCTGGCGTGGCTCAGTGGATTGAGCAACAGGCTGCGAACCAAAGTGTCTTAGGTTCGATTCCCAGTCAGGGCACATGCCTGGGTTGCAGGCCACGGCCCCCAGCAACTGCACATTGATGTCTCTCTCTCTCTCTCTCTCTCTCTCTCCCTCCCTTCCCTCTCTAAAAATAAATAAATAAAATCTTTTTAAAAAATCACCCTTCCGGAGCCCTCGGCTCTCCTCTGGGCTCCTGTTCCGCCCCTTCCTCTCTTTACCCGTCCCGGGGCCAACGGCACACTTTTCACAACTGAGCCTGCGACACACCTGACCTCAGCCCACGGGCCCCTTTGCTGATCGCTCGTAAGTGTCTCAGTTACTCGTGGGCTTTCCGCATTGACTGTAGCCCCTGGGGGGAAACCCCAAAACCCAAGCCTCCTGGGATGGCACCCGGAACTGCGCCGAAGCTACAGGTTAGTTCGGGGAGACCCACCGCCCTCCAAGGTCAGGCCTTTGCACCCACGAACGTGGTGCATTTCTCCTTTCATCCACGTCTTCTTTGGGGCGCTTTCTTTCTTTTTTTGAAGATTTTTACGTTTTCCTCATAGAGGTCGCAGGCATTCCTTATGGATTCATTGTGCATATAGCCTTTGTCGCTGTTTTAAATGACGCCTTGCGTTCCGCTAGAATTTCCAATTGTCCGCGGTGAAGAAGGAAGGGGAAGGCTGCATTTTCGCTTGTGGACCTGGAAACCGTGGGAACGCGCACTGTTACCCGACGATCGTCTGAGGTTCTCCGGGCGGAGGCTCGCGCTCTCTGAAGGGCCGGGCGGTTTTCTCCGCCCACGTCCTGGGTCGCTGGGAGCCGCGCACCCTGCTGCCCACCCCCCCAGGCGGATTTCTGCGTCTTCCCACGGGGCTGTGTGGGCTGCAGGCCTTCCCTGCGGGGGACCAGGGGCTTCTGCATCTTTCTTTTCTGACCTTCCAGCCTCAAGGGGACCAGGATCGCCTTAAGGGCCTGGGCCACCGGGCCGCCGAGCCCTGGTCCAGGCCTGCCAGGCGGCCGGGCGTCTTCCCCATTCCTCCCCTTTCCCTGGTTCCGGAAGAATCCAGACCCCGGCTCTGTGCACAACCTGGTCTGAGCCGCGGCTCCCCCTGCCGGCTCCTCTGAGACGTCCTCCAGCCACCACGAGCCTCCAGATGGGTCGTGAGTGGCCTCGGGCTGTCCCAGCAGAGCCGCGTGGAAGGCCCAGGCCCCAGCCACAGCTCCGCCCCCCTCGGCCTCCAGCGCCTCCCGGCGCCCAGCTCTGCCCCTGCAGCGCCCAGCGCCCCCCGCTGCTTGGCTGAGCTGCCCCCACTCAGCCGCCCGGCTGAGCACTGGGTTCTAGCCTCCGGCAGGAGAACGTCAGAGTGGTTTCCGAGGTCAACATCACAGGGGCAGCTGCAGGGCTGAGCGGCGAGCGCCCGCGGAAGCTTCTGCTAACAGCGCGCGGGGCTGGACCCCGGCCAGGCTCAGAGGCGCGTCCCAGACTCGGCGCGCGTGGGTGCTGAAGCACGCGCTGGCTGTGTAAACAAATAACCAGCAAGAGGGAAGAGGCAGACGAGACGGGCTGAGGGGCCGACGGACCCGTGACGTGGAAGGGGGCGCGCAGGCTGCCGTCCGCCGGGTTCCCGCACAGTCGGGTTGGGGCCCGGAAAGGTGTCTTTGCATTTAGACTGTGTTTTGTTTGAAACGAGCATGAAGTGTATGGGGTTCGTGTCTTCTAAATCTGTGGAAGCACTGGATTCAGCTCGCTGGTCAGGGACAGAAGCCCCGCCTCCCGCCCCCCCAACACCCCCCCCCCCCCCCGCGGGCATTTGTGCAGCGGATCCTCTGAAGTCACGAGAAGTCGCCCCTAAAATGGAAGCGCGACTGAACGCCCGTCCGGCTGCCTGCCGCTCGCAGAGCCAAACCTCAAAAAGGTCCCCTCCCCTGCCCAGCGGCAGGGCAGGACAGTGACCCTAACAAATGCAAGATCTTTTTTTTTAAGATTTAATTAATTTTTAGAGAGGGGAAGGGAGGGAGAAAGAGAGAGAGAGAAACATCAGTGTGTGGTTGCCTCTCACGTGACCCCCACTGGGGATGTAGCCTGCAACCCAGGCATATGCCCTGACTGGGAATCAAACCTGCGATGCTTTGGTTCACAGCCTGTGCTCAATCCACTGAGCTACGCCAGCCAGGGCAAATGCAAGATCTTTATGGAGCGAAAAGCACTTGAACTTTACCCTAAGATCTTCCAAGGCCTTCTAGATGAACTGAGAAACATTTGACATTCGTGGATAAGAATAATCAAATCTTTAAACCGCCCATTCTCCCAGAAACGGTTCAGAGTGGGTACCCCCAAAATAACACGGTTACTGCATGGAACTGCACAGCTGATCTGCGGAAACTGGGGGTGGGGGGCCACGCCAGGGTCACTACCAGCTGGGACACTTAGGGAGCCGGATGTTCCGACATGGCCCTGGAGGGTCTCGGGGCTGAGGGGGGGGGGGCCAGGAAGGGGTCAGGGCCGCACACGCAGACCCCAGGAGACGGCCACCGCAGGCAGGTCCATCACTCACTTGGGAGAGAATTGAGTACCTGGAATCCCTTGTTGGGCACCGCCCTGCCTGGTCTCAGGAAGCTGTAACCCCCCGTGACTTAGGCTGAGTGAGAGACCTCCGGACCAGGAGCCACTAAGGGGACAAAACTTATTTCCCTGGCATGAACTCTGCCTGTTCTATGTCTGACCTCCTAAGCTTGATCAGTTAGCCAATGACGGGTAAGGTTTCCCACGGGGGGAATCATCTAAGACAGGCATGATCACAAGGAGGCCTCAGGAAAGAGACTCAGGGGGCTGTGGAAGTGAAGGGGTGACGGACATCAACCCCTGCCCCCTCGGCTTTGTCAAAGCCTGAGTCTTTGTTCTTAGTTGTGAGAAACCCAAGTCTCCTCTGGCTGCCTTTGTCTCCTCTGCCCGACTCAGGCCTGCGGAAATAACAGGGGCAGTGCAGTCCAGACCAGAGTCGGGAGACCCCCAGGGTCATCAGGCCTGGGACATAGAATATGCAGGATCCTGTGAGATCTGCTTGCTGGAGGATGCTATTAACTTGGAAATTAAAGGCACAGGCAGGAAACCTTTGGAACCCATACTCCTTTCACATGTTAAACCTCCATTCTCTGCCCAGAATCACAGCGGGGGTTCTGTCTGCACCTTTGTAAGTCACCTACTGCTTTGGATCTGTTCTGCCAGACTGTGAATCCACAAACTAAAGTCTGTATTGTCAATAAAAATCTGCTTGGAAATGGAGACGGGGCGCTCTCCCCACTAGAGAGAGTGGCCGTTCGGTTCCTACTTCCCCACAGAACCTGGTTGTCTCTGTGTGTGTCTTTCTCGTGTTTCAACGAGCCATCCCCAGTGTTCCCCGCTCCCTGCAGGCCGGAGAGCATGGGTCAATCCCTACTTCAGAAAACACACAAAATTAAATTACTTTTAACTCCCACCCTTCAACCTTAAAAAAAAAAAAGAAAAGAAAACATTTAGGGGATTATATCAGATTAAGGGTCTTGAGGAAGGGTAGGATTTTCCAACTAAAAACAAAAATATAAACTCTAAAGCAAAAGGTGAATACATTTTTCTACATTCAGATTTTAAAACCTGGGACCCCAGAAATCACCGCGCGGGGGCGGGGAAGCACTAAAAAAAGAAAAATCCGCAGGCTGAGGAAAGAGCGTTACAACGCACGTCGCTGACCAGAGCCCAGAAAACCCAGAGAACTTGGGAAGCGCGTGAGAGAAGCAGCGGCCCAGTTTGGGGAAGTGGGCGGAGGGTACGGAGAGGAAGTTAACACGATTCCAAGGACGAAGGAATGGCAGGAGGCGCGGGCGCGCCTGGGACTGGGAGATGCCAGATTAAACCTGACCGCACCACGTGGGCAGGCATTGATGCTGACAAGGACAACAGCCGGCCCGGACGCCAGGAGGCACAAGGGCTCTGGAGGACCGGTGCCCGCGCAGGACTCCGGGCGGAGGACCACGCCCAGCGGCCAGCCCCGCCCACAGGTCCCCCGGGGGGGGCTCCCAAGAACCAGGACAAGTTGAAATAGCAACCAAACGGAAGCGCATCCTCCACCAACAGGAGAAGGGACACGCGGCGGAGGTCGCGTCTTCAGCGATTAGAGAAAACAGCCCGCCAGCGTCCCAGCGACCTCCCACGCAGCTCCCCAGCCCTGAGGTTTTCCAAGGCAGTTTTCAGAGGGAGCAAGCTAGCCCCTTACCAATTCCACCAAGTTCGGAGCATGCGCAATATGTATGTCTACAGAGCATGCACATTCCAGCCCTGGCTGGTGTGGCTCAGTGGACTGAGCGCTGGTCTGAGAACCAAAGGGTCGCCGGTTTGATTCCTTGTCAGGGCACATGCCTGAGTGGCGGGCCAAGTCCCCAATAGGGGGCGTGGAAGAGGCAACCACACATTGATCTTCTCTCCCTCCCATCCCCTCTCTCTAAAAATAAGTAAATAAAATCTTTTTTAAAAATAAAGAACATACGTACTTTGTAGAATGTAAAGACGTCATGAGAGCGATAAACTCCAAACTCAGAAATTTACCATGGGGGGGAGGGTGGTGCAGGCAACATGGACAGGTGCATGAAGGAGGCTTCATCCAGCGGTGCCGTTTTTCACAATGTTTTGTGCGTGCTTATCTGACACACTGTCTATACCCTTTCCACAGCTAAACTGCCGCGTGTTTTAACATCAAAGGAGACTCTGTAGTTAACAAAGTGTGCTGGACCCTCGGGTTGGGGGCGCGGGCTCCCTCAGGTCCGAACGTGGGTTCAGCACCGGGATTGGGCCCCGACGAGCAACCGGGAGCAGGTGATGGTGCACGGACCTGACATCCAGGAAGACAAGATGAGAGAGTTCCTAAATGTGGCCCAAACAGGAACCAGGAAGTGACCACGGGCCCAGCATCTCACCTGACCCGGCAGGTGTATAAAGGGCCCCGGCCCAGGAGGCCCCACACCTGACCACCTCCCTCTGCACCTGCTCCTCTACCGACCCCACCCACACCCACCAGAACCATGGGCTGCTGTGGATGCGCGGGGGGCTGTGGCTCCGGCTGTGGGGGCTGCGGCCCCAGCTGCTGTGTGCCCGTCTGCTGCTGTAAGCCTGCCTGCTGCTGTGTGCCCGCCTGCTGTGTGCCCGCCTGCTCCTGCTCCAGCTGCTGCCAGGGCGGCTGTGGCTCCTGTGGGGGCTGCAAGGGGGGCTGTGGGGGCTGTGGGGGCTGCAAGGGCGGCTGTGGGGGCTGTGGCTCCTGTGGGGGCTGCAAAGGGGGCTGTGGCTCCTGTGGCTCCTGTGGGGGCTGTGGCTCCTGTGGGGGCTGTGGCTCCTGTGGGGGCTGTGGCTCCTGTGGAGGCTGTAAGGGGGGCTGCGGGGGCTGTGGCTCCTGTGGGGGTTGTGGCTCCTGTGGAGGCTGTAAGAGGGGCTGCGGGGGCTGTGGCTCCTGTGGGGGCTGTGGGGGCTGCAAGGGGGGCTGCGGCTCCAGCTGCTGTGTGCCCGTGTGCTGTCAGTCCAGCTGCTGCAAACCCTGCTGTCAGACCAGCTGCTGTGTCCCTGTTTGTTGCCAGTCCAGCTGCTGCGGCCCCGTCTGCTGCCAGTGCAAGATCTGATTTCAGGGTTTTGCTGGGACTCCTCCCAAAGCTGGTGCCGCCGGGAGTCAGGAGTCACAGGTTCTAGCCCAGCTGTCCTCTGCCTTTCCCAGCACCCCCTGAACGAGACCCTCCCTCTCCACCCCAGAGCCCTATTTCCCGTCCCCTCCCTTACCACATGTGAATGTTTCTCTTTGAACTGTTGCAAGAAATGCTGTCGGCATTTACGTCCGAGAATGACTTCCAGAGCCCCCCCCCCCCCTCCAGCCGCTGGAGACCCTCCCACCACCCGCGGGGAAGGCCTGTCCTCAAGCCCTGCCCACCTGGCCCCTTCTCCGATGAGGACACCTGAGTGAGGACTGCACAGGCTTTTCTGCTTATTCTTCGGCCACTAGTGGTCTCTCCCGCCCTTTAAGCATCTAATAAAGCCGCTCGCCCCGCTGCTGTGCTGTGCTGTGTTTACCTGCTTCTATTCCTCCAGGGGGTGGGGGTGTGCGTTGGAATAGCACCAGCCGCCAAGCTCGGTTCCGGGGCCCGCCCGAGCCCCACAGCGCCCTCTGCCGACGCTGCTCTGTTCTTCGCCTCCCGAACCCCGCGCGCCTGTTCCGAACGGTGACGAGGGGAGCAGCCTAGCAAACCCTTTTCCTCCCCGGACCACACGTGCGGAGTGGGCTGCCATCGGACCTCCCTCCCAGGAGAGGTTCGGCGGTGGGAAAGCAGCCCCGCGAGCCGGGCTCGGCCCAGCGAGCGCTCGCGCGTGCGCGCGTCTGGCGCCCCCGCGCTCCTGGCTCAGGACTCCGCTGAGGCCGGGGCGGCCCTGTCGTCCTCACTGAAGCCGCCAAACGGAGAGGACGCCGCCTCTCGGCGCTCCTGCTGTGGGCCTGGCGCTCGCCGAGCCCCTCGACGGCCGCTCGCCGCAGGACCGGAGCACCCAGCATGTGCGCCGCAGCGCGAACCTGCCTCCGTCTTCCTCGGACCGCTGACAGCTTCAGGGGCCCCCCCACCCCCTCTACGCTCTGGGCAGGTTGATGAGAAAGCCCATGGCCGCCGGCGGGGAAATCCGAACCGCTCAATCCCCAGCCTGCGTGGGCACCCCAAGCCCAAACCCATCCCCTCCCCAGCACAAAAACCCAAGCGCGTCCCCTCGCCGTGCTCAAGGCTGGGTACCCGCCCCGCGCACCCAGGACCTCCCTCGGTGACTGGAAAACCCCGCTCTACCCCCTGCGGGGACGTGCAGTGTCCCCAACCTCGATATCGGAGCCACCGGAGGTCAGGCCACCGACAGCCCCGAAACAGAAGCGCTTCGTCTCTGGCCCGCTGCGGACCACGCAGCCCGGCCCTGGACCCAGGCCTAACCTCCACACCGCGAAGGTGCGCGCGACACTCTCCTCCTGGAAAAGCCCGGCGCCGAGCTCCGCTTCGGGAGGGGACGCGATGCGGCGGGAGGCCAGAGATCCCACCGCAGCAATTAGTACCGGCCAAACGCACAGCAAAACCCGCAGGTTGAACGGCGTCAGTACATGTTTGGTTTTCAACAGTGAGACGCAGGCCTGACCTGCGTGGCTCCGTGGGCCGAGGGCCGTCCAGCAAAGAGGAAGGTCGCCAGTTCAATTCCCGGTCAGGGCATGTGCCTGGGTTGTGGGCTGGCCCGGTTACAACCCCGAGGCCAGTGGGTGTTTCTCTCCGGCACATGGACATTTCTCTCCCTCTCTTCCTCCCTCCTGACCCTCCCCGCCCTCTAAAAATAAATAAGATCTTAAAAAAGAAAAACACGTGAAATACATGTATACAGGACGACGGAGAACGGGAGAAGCAAGCCGGGCCAGGCGGGAAAGACCCAGCGAGGAGGCAGAGCTGCCCTGAGGGGGACCCAGCGCCCAGCGCTGCGTGGTCTCCCTGGGGGGGGTTCGCCGTGGTCGCTGGGTGTGGGCCCATCACCAGGCTCAACCCGGGGGGGGGGTGCACTCTGCGGAGAGAAAGGGACAGCCTCGAGCCGCCCGCACTCACAGGGGCTGGTGTCGCAAACCGGGACAACCGTGGACATCCCGGCCCTGAGCGAGCCCATGGAGGGTGGCCGGACTCTGGCGCGGCCTGGTGGCACGGAGCCCTCGATGTCCTTCTGCAGAGAAGTCTCTGCCTCAGACCCGTGCATATTAGCCCCTTGAGACTTTCTCTGAACGCAGAGGCTGCCCGAAGAGAACACTAAGGAGCTAAGCTGAAGACGCTGGGGGAGAAGAACTGAATTTCCATAGCCTTGCAGTGCCAAGGAGGCAGCGACCAGCCGGGCTACTACCCAAAGGCAACTCCGGGAGAACCGCGCCCAAAAGGGCCCCCCAAGGGCGATGAGCCAACCCCCGCCCAGGCTCTCCCTGGATTAAGGTGTTCAGCTTCTCGTCTGCCCTGCACAGGGAAGGTGGCCAGGCGCACCTGCTGGCAGACACCGACTGGACCGCCCTCGCCCTTTTGTACAAAGATGCACACATCTGGTGGCGGACTCTTGAATGGCAATGACAGAAGCCAGCAGGCGATAGAATGACACTTTACAGCCCCGGAAGCAAAACACCAGCCAGCTTGGGCTTTTATGCCGAATGGAGACAACCTTCAGCCCTGGCTGCTGTGGCCCAGAGGACTGAGCACTGGCCTGAGAACCAAAGTGTCGCAGGTTCGATTCCCAGTCAGGGCACATGCCTGGGTTGCAGGCTGTGACTGCCAGCAACCGCACATTGATGTTTCTCTCTCTCTCTCTCTCTCTCCCCCTCCCTTCCCTCTCTAAAAATAAATAAATAAAATCTTAAAAAAAAAAAAAAAAAAGAGGGTCGCTGGTGCGACTCCCAGTCAGGGTGCACTCCTGGGTTGCAGGGCCAGGTCCCCAGTAGGGGGCGTGCAAGAGGCAAGCACACATGGATGTTTCTCTCCCTCTCTTTCTCCCTCCCTTCCCCTCTCTCTAAAAATAAATAAATAAAATCCTTTTTTTTAAAGAAAGAAAACAACCTTCGAACATGAGCCGAGTCCAGCTGTTTTCAGGTGAGAATCGTTGGCACCACTGGAAACACCAAAGGGCGTCCTTCCTGCCGGAGGAGCAGAATCGCACGCGGAAGCAGGACTTTCGAGAATGAGCACCAAGCATGGTGTTGGGGGCGGGGGGTGCTGGTCAGTAAAGGAGAAAATCGACTGCTTAGAACAACGCGTTAGCATCCTGTAAGACTGTCCCGGGTGTGCAGGTAACACACGGGAGGACGAACGGGACTCCACAGTCCCCAGGTGCTTGCCTTGCTCAGAAAGCCATGGGGCTGAGCGCGTGTTGTGACGTCTGCGGGATGTAAACTGGCCTCTCCAGCAGAACCATTAAAGAAAGACACGCGAATGGGGTAACGCAGAAGCGAACGCGAGGGAGAAACGGAGTCAAAGGAAGGGCGGAGAGTAGAAAAATCGTAGCAGCGAGATGCAGGCGAGCCCCGCGGTATGGGCGCCCCCTGCCGGTCGTTACGATAAACTGCAAGCAGTCTCGACGCTCCGTCGGAGGGAGGCCAAGGCCAGGCTGGAAATGGAAAGAAAAGTCGAGGGCGGGCTGCGCACAAAAGACACACTTGAAACGCGCGGCCCCGGGGAGGTGGGAAGCAGAAGGTGCGTCGGGCAAACACCGCCGAGTCAAGACCCGTGTCGCTGTCTCGCCGTCAGAGACGCGGACTCGGAGGCCGCTCTGTGAGCGGGGAAACCAGAGCTTGCTCTCCCGACGCCGAGAGGGTCCATGCCACCAAGGAGGGCAGGACCCCGCGTTTCTATGCGACCAATAGCTGAGCTTCAAATACATAAAGCAAGTGCTGCCCTGGCTGGCGTGGGTCAGTGGACTGAGCACGGGTTCAAAAGGTCGCCGGTGGGTTTCCCGGTCAGGGCACACGCCTGGGTTCTGGGCCAGGTCCCCAGTAGGGGGCGCGCAAGAGGCAACCGCACACTGATGTTTCTCCCCCCTCTTTCTCCCTCCCTTCCCCTCTCTAAAATCTTTTTTTAAGCACACACATACACACAGACACACACACACACACACACAGGGGGATACTCGCTGCCGTCCATGGGACGCACACACACATGCAGTGACTCACAAGGACGGGACTGGGAAGACGCCCGGCAGGGGAGCGGGGTCGCGCCTGGGTCCCAGCTGCCTCTCCTCTGACGCAGAAGCGGAACGATGCCACCCTGTGGGGTGTAGGAGCTAGGGGTGCGTTGGGGTTTGTTAGAGCGTCCTCTCGGGGCTCGCTTGTAAGTGTTTAAATATCATAATAAAACACAGGAAATGAAATCCACCGTGATGTGTTAGTAAAAGCACACAGAGCCCTGGCCAGGTGGCTCGGTGGGTTGGAGCGTTGTCCTGGGCACCACGAGGTCACGGTGCGGTCCCTGGCCAGGGCACACACCCTACCTAGCCGGTTCAGTCTCTAGTCGGGGCGCATATGGGAAACAGCGGGTCGATGTTTCTCTCTCTCTCTCACACACCCCTCCCCTTCCTCTCTCTTAAATCAATAAACGTATCCTCTGGTGAGGATTTTTTCCTAAGCATACAGAATGATACTGCTCATTGCACTGTTCTTTTTTTTTTTAATATTTTATTTATTTAGTCCTGGCTGGCGTAGCTCAGTGGATTGAGCACGGGCTGTGAACTAGGCATCGCAGGTTCGATTCCCAGTCAGGGCACATGCCTAGGTTGCAGGCCATGGCCCCCAGCAACCGCACATTGATGTTTCTCTCTCTCTCTTTCCCTCTCTCTCTCTCCCCTTCTCCCTCCCTTCCCTCTCTAAAAATAAAGTCTAAAAAAAAACTTTAAAAAATATTTTATTTATTTATTTTTTAGAGAGGGAAGGGAGGGAGATAGAGATAGATAGAGAGAGAGAGACATCAATGTGCGGTTGCTGGGGGTTATGGCCTGCAACCCAGGAATGTACCCTGGCTGGGAATCAAACCTGTGACACTTTGGTTCCCAGCCCGCGCTCAATCCACTGAGCTACGCCAGCCAGGGCTGCACTGTTCTTAATAGCGGAAACACGGGGAAAACGTAACAAAACAGAGCTGGTGTGAGCACCACCACACACCTATAAAATACAAAACCCTGTTCAGAGACTGGCCATGGCGTGTCAGGAGTCTCAAAAGCAGTTCTTGAGTGAAAAAAAAAAAAAAAAAGCCAAACGAAAAAGAATGCACACTGCGAGTCGCCATTTCTATGAAGTTCAAGAACAGGCGACACCACCCCATGGTGACAGGTCAGAAGGTGAGGGGACAATGGCCCGGAAAGAGGCGCGGGGGAGCATGCTGAGCTGACACAAATGCTTTGGTAAGGCGGGCGCGTACAGCTTTCACAACCACCTCTCTCCTCGTTCAGCTGAGTTGCGCATTGTATCCAGGCCTTGACTTTGAAAAAGTCAGGTAGTGCCAACTGCACAGGGTGGATAAACGGTTCCTGGATACCTACTGGGTTGCAAATCATCGAGAAAGAGCGAACCCGCTCCGCTTTTGCGCACAGGGGACGCTGTCAGAAACGCCCGCCCTGGGCGTCCGCCCCGAGCGCGGCGCGCAAGTCGGCGGCAGAGGGCGCGCGCGGACTGCGGAGACGGCTGCGCTCCGACCTGCGGCACCGCGGGACCAGTCCCCGGTCGCGACCTCCATGCCTCCCTGGCCCTGCGCACGGTCTGCACGCACAGACTAGCGTGGCCGCGATTACTTTGCGGGGAACCAGGGCGCCCCCGGACGTTGCCTCACCTGGCACGGCGGCCACTGCGGCAACAAGCCAGGCCCCACCGGGAGCTGTAAACCCCGCGAGGTGTTCCCTTTCACGCCCGGCCCACCGCTCAGACCCCTCGCAGCCCGCTCCCCAGGGCGCCCCCACCGCTCCACACCTGTGCCGGGAGGAGATGTGGGCTGCCCAGCAAAGCTGAGACCGACTGGGGGCCTGACGCTCAGGCCCGCGGGTCAGGCGCCAGCCCTCTGCTTGGGGGCGAGGGAGCGCCCCAAGGGGATCCGATACAGCGCCTGCGCTGGAAAGAACCTAGGGCCGGAGCCAGTGGCCCTGCAAAGGCACTGCTCCCTCCAGAGAGGGTGCCTCCCCCGCCCATCTGCCCAGAACACCCCGGGTCGCCTGGTGCTAAGGGCCCCTTTGCAGGAGAAACAGCCCTCAGGGTTACACAGCGCTCACGGCCTAACCACGCGCCCCTGGCCAGGCACAGCTGCGGGGGGGGGGGGGGGGGGCTGTGTGCCGCCCCCACACACTCGCAGTCCCCAGAAGGGGCCACGAGGGCGTCACCACCAGCCCCTCCATTTACTGCCACCTGCTCAGGCCTAGCTAGGCGCCACCCAGAGCGCAGCTGGAGTTCTTAGGGGCCAGAGGCACCCCCCCCCCACCACCACCACATGCAGGCACTGATGGAACCCCGGCTGGGAGCCTGCTTGGACACCCCCGCATCCCCTTCCCCCTCCCTACTGGGCTTGCTGGGATCTGGCCAGGGGAGCAAGCTGGGTTGGGTGACCCCCACCCCTCAGGTGACAGTTCCCCCAGAAAGATGGGGGACAGCCTCACCCCTGCGGGTTCCAGGCCCGCCAGGTCTGTCGGGGCTTCCAGAGGCCCTCGGCTGCCCCCTCCCGAGGGCCAGCCTCCCCCTCCTCTCAGACACGGAGAGAGCTCAGCGCAGCCAGGCTCCACCACACTGCCTCCCCCCACAATCGCTGACCTGGCCCTGCATCCTTGCTGGGCCTCTCCCTGGCTGAGCTTGGCGCCCACCTCTGGCCAGGACCTCTCCTGCTAGCAGGGTCCTCCCCCCACTGCGCCCCAACCTGGCCCAGGGAAGGAGGGAAACTTTGAGCTGAGTAACCCGGGACTCTCAGGGCTTTGCCCCCCGGGCCCCCAAGATGTTAGTTTGTTTCCCCTGCCAGCCGGCTCTCAGCCAGCGCCACCCCCCCCCCCCCCACACACACACACACAGGAGTTGGCCTGGATGCCGCTCAGGCCAGCGAGGGAGCAGGCCCCACAAGCTCATTAGACTCCTACTGTGTGCTGGGCTCTGAGACAGCACAGTCTGGTTGGGAGAACTGAGTATGGGACCGGGAAGGGGAGGGTCCTCCTAATCCCTGGCCAGCACCCACCCGCTGCCCGCTGCCCTCCCCATCCCCATTCCCACTCAGAGTTCTGGGGTCCTGGGTGCCCACCCTGGCCCTGAGGGGACAGGACAGTCTTGCCCGCTTCATTTTTTGTGCCCCCCCTTTCAACCAGCGACGGCTGAAGGCCACCCCCAGCTCCCCGTCTCCATGGGAAGGGGTTGCGCACCCTGGGGGCCAAAGCCCCACTCCCGGAGACCTGTGCTGGCTGGAGCTCCAGGCTGGAGAAGTGATCACCTACACTCTCCATTGGGCAGCCCCGGGGAAGGGGTTAGAAAGGTTGGGGGCTGTCTAGTCACACCTCCTCCCAAAATAATTACCTTCCAGGCCCCCGGGGCTTGTCAGCTCCTGGGGCAGGGCTCCCGGTTCTCAGAGATAAGTCCCAGCTCGAGGCCCGGGGCCTGGACCCGAGAGGGCGCTCGGCAAATATCGGAGGAATCAATAGGTGTGCAGCCGCTTGTCCCCTCTGCCTGCAGCAGCCTGGCCTCCTCCTGGAAGGGGGACAAGGTCCTCTCCTGCCCCCGGACGGCGCCAGCTGCACCACAGGCCGCCTCTGCGGCCAGCCACTGTTTGCAGGCCACCTCCCGGGGTGGCCTCCGGGACACCCACCTGCTCCAGTGTGTCGCTGGCCCCATTTGTTTCCGCCCCAACACTTGCCCAAGGTGTAATTACCTACGTTTGTTCCCGCTCTGGACGCCCAGCGTCCAAGAGGTAGGCTGGTAGTGTTCCCACAGTGACCGGCTGGGGGCGGGCGGGCCCTCCCTCCCAGCCTTTATTGGGAAAGGGGCTGTGGGGGAGGGGGCGAGGGCGCACACTGTCGGGGTGGGCCCCTGTGAGCGCCGTTTAGGGGCGGTTTTTCACTGGAAGTGTCAAGGGCTGGAGGTCGTGGTGGGACTTGGGGGGAACAGCGCTGCACTGCCCCTGCCACACACACACGCGCGCGCGCGCGCACACCGGAGTTCACGAGACGTGTGGCCGAGGCAAACCACCTCGCCTCTGAGCAGCGTCCAGCCTCCTCCCAGGTGAACTGAAGGCCGGGGTTCCCGCCTCCGGGAGCCGTGGAGAGGGGTGAGCGCAGACGCTGCAAGGAGCGCGCTCCGCGGGGCCGGGCTCACGGTGCGCACTCCCGGGCCAGGCCCCGGGCAAACGAAGGCTCTCCTGGAGGCAGGCCCCGCACGAACAAAGGCTGCGGGGGGCGGGGGGGGGGGACTCGGGAGGCGGGGGCCCGGCTCCAGCTCTGGCCTGTCCGGCGGGGAGAGGATCCCCGTGCGGGACCCGGTCAGCCGGACTCTCCGAGAGTCTATGTGTGGTGAGTCTTGGGTTCTCGGTGCCGGGGCTGGGAGGGCTTCCTGGAGGTGGGGGTCCTAAGCCTCGCATCGGGACACCGCGCGGCCCCTTTAAAAAGCAGTGCCCGGGTGCCGGGTGAGGGCAGAGGGCGGAGGGCGGCAGCCGCGAGCCCGGCCCCCGCCCCCTGTGGCCGCTGCGACTCATCTGCACCCAAAGCCGGGCTCCGGCTGACGTCACCTGCCCCGGAGCCGCGCGCGCTGATTGGCTGCAGGTGACGTCAGGGGCTTTTTTCGCTCGGCATGACCTCATCCCCGCCGGCGGCCCCGCCCTCCGCCCCGGGCCTGTCACTCGCGGCGGAGCCGGCTCCGCGCCCCCAGCCCGGACGCCGGAGCCCGAGCCCAGCCGGAGCCGGAGCAGCACCGGCCGCGCCCGCGGAGCCGCGGGGTGGGATGCGCGCCGCGAGTGCGCGTGCCCGCCCGCAGTGCGCGCGCCCCGGCCCGAACGAGCGCTCCCCGCGTCGGCCGCGGCGGCGACGGCGGCGACGGCGACGCGGCCCGTACGCTCCCCCGGCCCCTGCCCCGGCTGCGCGGGCCCCCGCCGGGCCCATGGGCGGCGCAGCCGACCCGGCGCGCTGAGCGCAGCGCGGTGCCCCGGTGCGCCCCGGAGGCGAGTGTGAGCGAGGTGAGCGGGGTCGCCGGGCGGGGGTCGCTGGCGGAGAGGAGGTTCACCGGCACGGAGCCGGTGCGCCCAGCCCGGTTCAGGAGGGGGGGCGCCACATCGGGAGCGTTGGGGTCTGCGCCCGCCCGGCGCCCGAGAGGAGCAGGCGGCGGGGAGGTGAAGAGTCCCGGCTCGCGGGGTGGCGGCCCCAAACCCAGCTCTCAGGGGTGCCATGGACTAGACAGGGAAGACCTTGACCCGCTTCTCGCAGCGCCCGGAGGACCCCGGCTCGGCCCACGCCCTGCCACCGATTAGCCGCCTTTCTCCCTTCGATTGCTTCTTATCTTGGTGGGGGGAGGGGCTATGAATTAAGGACCCAGGAGGGTCATTTCTGATCCAGCAGGGATCTGTTCCTACCACCGCGCGAGGCCGTGATGCCCCCCACCCCTCGGACGCCCCCCCCCCTCACGGTGGGGCCCAGAATTGGAGAAGGTCTTCCGTGACGCGCGCTTGCCCGGGATGCGGAGGCTTTGGCCATAGGGGCGGGAGGGCCTTTGGCCTTTGGGAGGCTCAGGAAAGGGCTAATTCCACCTGGGGTGGGGGCCGGGGGCTGCAGATCCACCTCCCCTGTGGTGTGCCCAGGCCGCCCCAGGCACCCCCACCTCGGGGTGCTCGGCGGGCCTCTGCGGAATAAAAGACCTCGGCCAGGCTGCAGTGGAGGCAGCCGGAGCGCTGGGGGAGGGGCTGGCACTGCCAGGCTGGGTGCAGCCCGCCTCCTTCCGCCTGTCGCCCCACCTGGGGGGGGGGAGGGCATGTCACAGTCCGGCCTGGAGGGGCAGGGACACCAGGGCCCAGCCCACACCAGGTCTCCACGCTCCGGGAGAATTTGCCTTCTGGCTTCTCCTGGGGGGAGGGGGGGGCAGGAGCTGCTGCAGCGCAGCGGCCGGGAGTGGAGGGGGGAGCTGGGGGCTGGAGGAGCGCGGTGTGCGCAGTGCTCTTGTGCAGCTGGGGGCTGGGCTGCAGGCCAGGGGAGCAGTGCTCTTCCTGGCCCCGGGCCTTCTTGCCCCAAGGGCAGCGCTGGACACTGAGCAGCACCCAGCGCCCCCACCCTGCTGGGGAAGACAGATGTCTCCCACATCACACCCACCAAGGACGGGGCTGCACCCTGAGGTCCGCTGCAGCCGGCCTGGGCTGGGAGCGCTGCCGGAGTGCTCTGGTCCCCCCCTCCCGCCCTCGGCCCTTGGGAGGCTCCTGGGCCCCGGAGGCCGCCTCCCGGAAGATGCTGGAGAGCACCCTGTGCTCCGGGGTCCATCCCCGCGTCACCTCCCCTCCCAGGCCTGGCTGCCCTCGGGGCCAGGGGTCTCAACGGCACAGAGGGCTGGCTGCAGGGGCCGGGGGCCGCGGCCGAGGGGAGCCAGAGGGTGTCCCCATTACATGTCTGAGCTGTGCACGCAGCTCCTCAGGGACGGAGAGGAGGGGCCACCCCGAAGCCGGCTGAGTGGGCCCTTCGTGAGCCGAGGCCTCCTCTCCCGGGCAGCTCTGCCTGGGCAGCCGGCCCACACGCGAAACACGGTGGACGGTGGCCGGCAGACCCTGGCCTGGGCGTGGGACCTTGGGGACAGGCCCTGCAAATCAGCGAGGCTGGGACGAACCCGGCAGGGGTAGAGGAAACCCAGAGGTGGTGGTGTCCTGCACCTGCCTGTCAAGCACCCACCTGCCAAGCCCCCTCCCACCCCGGGCTCAGCCCGGACCCCTGGGAACCGAGGGCAAAAGGCCCCTACCCACTGCCTGCCCTACCCACTGCCTGCCAAGGCCGTACATAGCCTCCCCTGGCTGGGTGGGGGCGAGAGGGCCAGCGTGGGGCCCGTGCTGCTCACCCCCAGGAGCCCAGAGGGGAGCGACGGTGTGAGCTTTGGGGTCCCCGACGAGCATGGGGTGGATACTGTGAGCCGAGCCAGCATGCATCCTCGGGCCCCAGCTCCGGAGGGCTCCGGAGGGCTCCGTGCAGCCACTGCTGCCGCTCCTCGGCCCGCTGCTCCCGAGAAGCCGCCGGCATGCACCAAGCGCCACTCCTGAGTGAGGGCCACAGTCCCCGTCCTCCCAGGCCTGGCAGCCACCTCAGGGGGTGGTGAGCTCCCCGACACCCAACGCCGAGCGGCAGTGGGCAGTGCCCTGCTGAGGCTGCCGTCCGTTGGGAGTTCCCTGGTCACACGTGCGCTCGGGGACCTGGACGAGCCTCGGGGAGGGAGGCCCCGGGAGCCGAGGGTGTGAGGCCGTGGAGCGGGCCCCGGGGGTGGGGCGTCCTGGGATTTGGGGGTGTCTGGCGGGCAGAGGGTGAGGATGCATGCGGCCAGTGACCACGGGTGTGGGCACACACATTGGCGTGTGACTGCACACGGCAGGGGTGCGGCGAGGTGGGTTGTGGGGCAGGGGTGAACACAGGCCCGCGTGCAGTCAGTGTGCAAAGAGGCATGTCCCAGCAGGCTCAGCGGCGTGCGTGCAGCGCCAGAGCGGGCAGCATCCAGGTGGGACGGGGCGGGCTCTCCTGCCTCTGGACTGGGAACGGCCTTGATCCCGGGGCAGGGGCTGTTCCGCCCTCACTTGCACCCCTCCCCCCGCCCCACTGCCCTACCACCCCCCACCCAGGCTCTGGAACAGGGGGTGACTGGTGCTCACCCCCCCAGTAGTTCCCAGAAGTGGGGTCTGGTCTGCGCCTGGGGTGCGTCCTTGAAAGCGGGGAGGCCCACGACCCCGTAGTGCCTGCGGCCTCTGTGCCCACCTGGCCTGTTCCGGCCGCTGTCGTCTGCCCGGGGCTGCCCTTAGCTTCTCCACCCCGACCCCACTGTGTGCCCAGCCCCGGGTCCTGGTCCGCAGCATCCACCTTCGGCCGAGGGAGGTCTTCTCTAGATCCGAGGAGGCCCTGCGGGCGGCAGTGCGCTCCCAGGAGGCCGGCTCGGTGCGGGAGGGGCTTGGGCCAGAGTGTGGCTGTTCAGAGAAGTCTTCCAAGGGTGTGGGGGGGGGCAGTCTGCAGGCTGGGTGCCAGACCCTGAGGACGGTGAGGGTCAAGGGGCGCAGAAAGGAGAGGGGCCGCACGGGGCCTGGCGGGGGTGGTCCCAGGGCCCAGCGACGGGGCACCTGCAGGGGCGGGAAGAGGGGTTACGAGCGAGGAAGGGGACCTGCGTCGCCCGTCGCCCGAGAGCCAGCCTTGCTCAGCGGCTGCTGCTGCTGCTGCTGCTGCTGCAGGAGGAGCGGTTGCCTGGCACCTCTGCTGTTGCCATGGCAACAACGGAGGTGCTAACTGGCTAATGAGTCCCCCTTGGCTGCAAATAACAATACCGTAGTGGTTAATAGGGCCACGCTGGAGGATCCCGGGGGTTGGGGGGGGCGGGTACCAGGTACAGACCTGGGCAGGCTGCCCACACCCCCTCCAGCCCCAGCCCAGCCTGGCCCCCTGGGCCCGGCCCTGCCCTCCTGCAGACCGTGTTCCCGGCTGCGGCGTGGACACCTCCACACGCTGGGCAGGGACACCCAGGCTCTCCCAGCCCCTTCCCTCCTCCCTACGCTGAGGCCCACGGCGGCGGGCGGCGGCAGTGTTGGGTGGGAGGCGACTGCTCCCCGCTGCCTACGGGGCAAGCGGAGGGAGGGCCGCCCTCCCCCACAGTGTCCCGCTCAGGGTCCTGGGCCTCTGAGCTGGGCTCTCAGTTCCATGGCCAAGGGCAGGAGGCTCTGCCCAGACCTGCAGGAGAGGCACGTGGGGGGGGACCCGGGGGCTGTGGCCTGTCACAGCCGTGAGGACGTTCAGGTTACAGCTTCCCAAAACTGCCCGTAAAGGAATCAGATCGGGGCCCCACAGCAGGCAGGACCCCCTCAAGAGGGGCAGCAGCTGCACCCCCACAGCGGAGGAGCCTGGGAAGCAGGTGTCTGTGGGCGGACCCCCATGCCCCGCCCACTGACCAGGGCCGTCCGGGGCACTTCCCCGGGCACCAGCTGGGTGGTCAGCCTTTGCTGCCACGCAGGTGGACCCCGCCCACACCTGTCTTGTGCCTGCCTCTCTGTGGACTCTGGTGTCACTGCGGCCAGCCTGGGGGCTCACCCGAGGGGTGGCTCCCAAATAGTGGCTGCTGCCACTGTTGCTTCCAGTGTCGCCTGTCACCACCGTCTGAGGTCTGACCAGTGTTCTCAGGGCGTGTCACCCCAATGCTGCAGGCTGGGGGCTTGCTGAAGGGGTCCTCTCTCTGTGGGCCCCAGGGGACACCTGTCTCCCAGCTGCCCGTCACCCCCAAGCTGGGTGCCAGTGTGGTGGAGGAAAGAACTGATAGAATGAGGCCTGGGGTTTGTCCAGTCTCCTTGGTGCGACCTTGGGCTGGTCCCGCCCCTTCCCTGAGCCTCAGTCTACCTGTCTTTGAAGTAAATTTGTCGCCCCGATACAGCATATCTCCTGGGCACCTGTGAGGCTTAGGTGGGCTCAGAGAAAGGCTGGTTCTGAGCAGAGACAGGCCAGGTGGGGCCTGGCAGGTGGGGCAGGGTTGGCAGGGGCTTGGCATGGACTCCCCGGGAGGGGGCTTCCATCCGGGGCTCGGCAGTCCCCTTCACCTCCTCCCCTCGCTGTGCTCCCCTCAGCCCCAGGGCCCCAGACACTGGTCACCGTGCTGACCTTTGTTCTTGGTTGCTTCCCACCCCCCCATTCTGGGACCGACCAGCCCCTAGATGGTGCCTCCAGACCCCAGGCCCCCACTGTGCCCGGAGCAGCCGGCTGGCACCTCCCCCTTCTGTGGGCGTGGCATGCAGCGAGCGGGAGGTGTGTGGTGGGCACACAGCCCGCTCCAGGCCGTGGCCCGCAGAGCTGGAGTACCTGTGGCAGCAGAGGGCCCCACAGCACAGAGCCCTCAGCCCTCTCTGGCACCTGCTGGGCCCCACCCCCAGAGCCCATCAGCCTGTGGAGGCAGCCCTGACACCCCCACGTACCCGTCCAGATTATCAGCTTATAGAGCGCCCGGGCTATTCGGGATCAGAGATGGAGGGTGTGCCGTGGAGGGGGGGTGCTGGGCAGAGAGGGGTCCCGGGGGATGGGAAGGAGCGGGGGCCAGAGAGGGGAGGGGGTGGCAGAAGCTGCAGGGACAGAATGAAGGGGGGTCTACGGACCCGAGGGCCCAGGGGCAGGATGCTCAGGGCTTGTCCTGCACCTCCGTGTCCCGGCCCAAGCCCGGAGCCCCTTCCCGCTGGTCCCCCACTTTCCCTGTGCTGTGCTGCTGAGGCCAGCACCGTGACCCGAAGCTGCAGGCTGGCGGGCCCCCTCCCGAGTTCCCAGAACATCACAGCTCCGTGTGTCACAGGTCCCAGCGCTCTCTCACAGAAGAGCCGGAGGGGCGCGGGCGCACCCCGAGGGGGGAGGCGACCATGGGCGCGAGGCGGGACCAGGCGCACTGTGCCCTGGGACCGCACACCGGCCCCTCTGCAGCCCGTGCTGACCGGCTGCCTCTCCCCACAGGGCTGGCGCCATGCCCGGCCACCCCGCCTTCTAGGCCACGCCCGGGCCGTCGGAGCAGCCCCTGCTCACTTCAGGGGGCGCCGCCTGCCCACCGCCCACTGCGCACCATGGCCGGGGACCGGCTCCCCAGGAAGGTGATGGATGCCAAGAAACTGGCCAGCCTGCTGCGGGGCGGGCCCGGGGGCCCCCTGGTCATCGACAGCCGCTCCTTCGTGGAGTACAACCGCTGGCACGTGCTCAGCTCCGTCAACATCTGCGGCTCCAAGCTGGTGAAGCGGCGGCTGCAGCAGGGCAAGGTCACCATCGCGGAGCTCATCCAGCCGGCCGTGCGCAGCCAGGTACTGGCCCCGCCCAGCGCCCCGCCCCTCGCTCCTGGCGCCCCTCCCTGCTCGTGCTCCCGTCCGCCCCAGGCCCCAGGGCTGAGCTCCTCCGCCCTGGAACCCCGACCGGGCTCCTCGGGACCAGAAGGTTTGCAGCCAGCCCCCGCTGCTGACCGTAGCAGGGCGGCCCCACCTGCCCCAGGGAGGGCCTCCCTGACACCCATCCCCCGCTCCCCGCCCTCCCGGAGTCTTCCGGCCCATCTGGGTCCTCGCTCAGCCCCCAGGCCCCCACGGAGCTGTCCAGACAAAGCCATGTCCTGGCCCGGAGGGGGTGCTGAGCGGTTGAGCCAGACAGAACCGAGCACCGGGCGCAGGGCAGCGTGCTGGGGGCCAGGATCCCGGGGCAGTGCGCCCGGATGGCGGCCGGGTCAGGCACACTCTTCCGGGGGGCTGTGAGGGCTCAGAAGAGGACGGGAGGGGCCCGAGAGGCTTACGAGGAGCAGTCCCTGTCCCCAGCACCCCGGTTCATTCCCCTCTGGAGTCTTGAGTGGCCCAGAGTTCTCTCTGTAACCCCCACAAGTGTCGCGGGTCCCCTGCAGTGGACAATGCCGTCTCTTCCCAGCAGCACCGGGTCTAGCCGGGGAGGGACGGCTGGGCCAGGACCTGGGGAGGCAGTGGCAATGGGGGCCGTGGGGGGTCCCAGTCACAGAGCACAGAGGGCAGAGCTGGCTGTGAGAGGGCCACAGGTGAGGTGGCCGGCTGTCGGGAGCCCCCCACACCGGGCGGACTGCTCCCCGAGGCCTCAGCGAGGGGAATCCGGTCATCAATCACCCCCAGCAAGGACTCCCTGCCAGAGCGCAATCCCATTGGCTGTTGGTGACATCATCTGGCCGGGTTGGGGGCTCAGCTGGCTTAAGGGCTGAGTGTGCCTGGGGGGCGGGGGCATCAGCCGCTCTCTGAGCAAAAGCTGCTGAACATCTGGCCCGGGCCAGGTATTCGGAGAAAGAGGAGGGCAGGTGGAACCCCAGCCTCTAGCTGCTGCCTCCTGGAGTTGGGGGGCTCTTGCTGTGGCCCTCAGTTTCCACACAGCCGACTGGCTGGGGGTGTGGGGAGGGGAGAGCCGGGCCCAAAGGTACCCTGTATCCACAAATCCCGGAAAGGTGCTTGGCCCACGTGGGAGCCAGCTCAGGCCGTGGCTGTGCGATCCTGTCTCCGTGGGCCCCAGCTGGGCCCGCTGGGGACCTGTCACATTCACCTGTGTCTCGTCCACGTGGGCCTGGCCCGCAGTGGGAGCCCCAAGTGTCCGTTCCCTTGTGTCATGTGAGTGTGTGTGAGGAGAGGCTGCATCGGGCAGCACTGCCCCCTGCCCCGACCCACCCCCACCCCCATCCTGGTCTCAGCCTGCACTGATGGGCCAGCCTATAAGCCCGTGGGCACTACACCTGACCGGGTGCAGGATGGGCATCTGGGGAGTCTGCCCTCCCGGGTGGCAGCAGCCCTTCCCCCCGTCCCCTGAGCCCCCACCTGGTGGTACCTTGACCTCTGCCCTCCCGGCCCCCAGGTGGAGGCCGAGGAGCCGCCGCAGGATGTGGTGGTGTACGACCAGAGCACCCGGGACGCCAGCGTTCTGGCCGCCGACAGCTTCCTCTCCATCCTGCTCAGCAAGCTGGACGGCTGCTTCGACAGCGTGGCCATCCTCACAGGTGAGCCCAGCGGCTGGGGGGACGCCGGACGCCTCTCCTCGCCACCTCTCTCCCCCACTGTCTGCTCGGCTGGGGGTCGGGTACCCCGTTCTCTCTAAGTGTCCGTTGGGCTGGTGGGGGACCTCGGTAGCTCTGGAGTTCTCAGGGCTCCACCACCCCGCCCCTGGACCCCCATGCATCAGGACCCCCTCCACTAGCAGGTGCAGAGGTGAATGGAAGGAGACCCACAATACCTCCGTGGTGGGGGTGGGGGAGGCGTCCAGGCAAAGATGTGGCTCTGCTGAGCACTGTCCCTGACCAGCTGTCCCAAGGAGAAGGCATAGGCCCCAGTGTCTGGACAGCCCAGTCTGGCCCAAGATGGTCCCCACCTTCCTGGGGACCCCCAGAGCCCCCAGGGCTCCCTCCCAGCCAGGATGCTCATGACCTCGGCCTGGAGGCTCTCAGGGGTCCCCCCAGGGCTTCCTGTTCCCCAGAGTAGCCAGGCCAACCCCCCCACACACATTCACACACCAGCTCCTGGGGTCCCGCTGGCTCCCAAGTCAGCCTGCAGACCGCCGTAGCCACGCTGCTCAGGGCAGACCCCTTGGAGGAGGTGCTGGGGGAGCCCGGCATGGCGAGTCGGGGGGGGGGGGGCGGGGCACAGGCAGGCGTGCCGCCCTCCACACGTGTGTCTGGCCCAGCCCAAGGCTCGCACGGCTGGGCCTGTGTGGTCGGAGGGGTCAGCGCCCGTGGGTGGCGCTGGGACACCGGCGGCCAGCACCCGCCAGCCTGTGTGTCCCACCCAGGCTGCCTGCAGGACGGGTCCCTGAGGGGCCAGAGCCTGGGAAGAGCCCACCCTGAGTGCACCCCCACCCCCGGTCCATGGGGGGGTGCTGAGCAGGTGGGGAGTAGAGGGGACGAGGGCAGCAGTCTGGGCTCTCACAGGTGTCCTGGGTGTTCTCCCAGGGCCCAGCACACCTGCCCTGGCGGGGGTGGGGGGGTACCGCCAGGCCCCGCTGGGAGTCTGAGGAGGGGGTCCTCAGGCTGCCGGGAACAGCCCAGAGCCTTGGGGGGTCTCCCTACCCAGAGTGGGGGGCCCTCACGCAGCCCTTGGAGGGGCAGGCCTGGGTGGGGGTGCACCCGGAGGGCTCACCTGGGCCCCACCCTGCAAAGTGAGGGGGGGTGTGCCCCTGTTTGTCCCAGAGGCCAGCCAGGAGGGAGTCCTGCCCCTCAGGGTATGAGGGTGGCTCCCAGGGACACCAAGTCAGGACCCAGGCCTGCGGACAGGCCCCTGGCCTTGCTCACAGCTCCCGCCCCACCCAGGCAAGCAGACCCCTGAGCAGTGGGTCAGAATGGGAAGGCCAAGCCCAGCAGGGAGGTGGGTGCTGCCCACCCAGAAGGGGGAAGCCCGAGAACCCAGCACAGAGGGAGGAGCCAGCAGTTGCAGGCTGACCCCTGGGGGGAGAGGTGAAGGGCTCTGAGGAGCCTCAAGATGAGGACCGCCCTGCTGGGACGGAGAGGGCCCCACCCCCACCCATGACAAGGAGGTGGGTGAAAGCGGGAGAGGGCGGTGGGGTCAGGTGCCCTAGAGTGCGAGAACCGGCGGCTGTGACCCCTGTCCTCCGCCCCCTCCCAACCTAGCCGCTAGGCTGTGGCGTCCAGCGCGGGCGGGGATGAGAAGGGGAGCCTGGCCCTTTAAGCGGCCGGAGCCCGGAGCCGGCGTTTGCTCGCGCGCGGCACTGCGGAATGCAGGGATGCCGCCGCCGCGGGACCGGTGCGCTCCTGCGGCTCGGCCCCGCGCGCATCGCCCTCCGACCGGGGCTGGGGGCCGCGGCAGGAACAGCCTCAGCGGAGAGGGTGGGTGGGACTCGCCAGGGAGGGTTGAGGACTTCTTTAGGGCTGGAGCATGCGGCAGTGGCAGAAGCCGCGGGTGGGGCGGCGGCTGGGCGCGTGTATGGGCGGGGAGGGCGCGCGTCCGGGCGCGCGCTTTTGCGCAAGGAATCCGGGATCTCATTGTGAGGGGCAGGCCCGCCGCTGCACCCTCCCGGACTCTCCAGGCAGCAGAGGGAGCGGGGTTAATTGGGGAGGGGTTCCCTCCTCAATGGAGGTGCCCTTGGGGATGCCTGGGGCCTCGGGGCGTCGTCCCGTGTCTCATAGTGCTGGGACCTGCAGAGTCCGGGTCTGCTGCCACGGCTTCGCTCCCCGGCGCCCGTCCCACAGCCTGTGGCGTCCCTGGTCTCCGGCCACACCTGGCATCTGTGGGGGTTGGGGGGGGGGCTCCCCACGCTGGTTGGCTGTGCCCAGGAGGATCCTGGGGGGCTTCCTTGAGCAACTGCTGCAAAGGCTGGCCGGCCTCTGCACCTGTGCTGAGACTTCCCTTTTGGGGAGGGGCTCCTAGTGCCCCCCCCCCCGACTCTGGCCACGCTGCTCTGAACAGGGAGGGTCCCCAGCTCCGGATGGTGAGCAGGAGCCGACCCCAGGCCCCAGCTTGGCCTCCTGTCCTGGGAACCTGTGAGCCGTGGTGTCAGCGGTCACTTCCCGGGGGAGGGGCAGCTTCTCCTCAAAGGCTTGAGCCTCCCCTCCCCCTCCAGGAGGTCCCCATCTCCATGCCCACCCATCCCGCCCAGAGTCAAACCTTCTCCGGGGGCTCAGGGAGCATTCTGGTTGGGGGTCAGCACGCACCAGCCACAGAGCTGGGCTGGGGTGCAGGCGGGGTGCCCCGACATCTCTGACCTCGGGCAGGAGTCAGCAGGTCTCTGGCCCGGCTACTCCTGGGCACCAGACCCCACCTCACTCTCCTGCCTCCTCCAGTGGGGTGGGGTAGGCCTTGCCCCCCCCCCCCCCCCCGTTGTGTGCGGTGGACTGATCCACTGGGGCTGGAAAGGGCAGCTGCTGGGCAGGGAGCAGAGAAGGTGCCACAGGGCTCGTGCCCCCAGAAGTGTGGTCAGCCCCAGGGGCCCGCCCAGCGGGCCTTCCTCTTTCTACCGAGAGCCGGCAGCCACTGGGCACTGCCCGGTGGCTGGTCCAGCTCAATGGTCACCGGCCAGGCTGGGTGGGAGCCAGTCCGTTCCCATTACATGGCAGGCAGGACAGGGAACAGCCCTGCCTGGGGGCACTCACCCAGTCAGAGGCACACCGGGGAAGAACCCACCCAGCTCAGGCCACCGAGGCCAGCTGGGGGGCTCCCTCCTCCGACCCGTGGCCCAGGACTCAGAGGCGCTGTGCTGGACGGTGGCAGCGCACCCCACGTGCCCACTGCCCGCCCCGGGTGCCCGGCTCCTCCGTGTCTCTGCTGGTGGAGTGGAGCCATCCCCGGAGCGCAGAGGCCCCCAGGGGCTGTGCCAGCCCCAGCGGGTGATGTCATGCCCCAGGGGGAGGGGGGGCCCTCCGAAGCTCTTGCCTCCCGGTCTTGGCACCCACACCGGACCTGGGGCTCCTGGCCAGTTGGAGGCAAGGAGGCATTGCATCAGCCCAGGGGGAGAGAGGGAAGCCCCAGCCTGGCCCCGGCCACGGAGACGACGGAGGGGCTGTGTGACACGCACGCCCTCCCCGGGAGACCCCCAGCACCACCACGGAGCCCACCCCTGCCCGGGCCTGCGGTGCGGCCTGTTGACCGCCACCTCGACCCGAGTTTTACGGGCGTCACAACAGCGTCCTTCTAGAGGAGGAATGTGGGCGTAGGGGCGGGCTGCAGACGCAGTGCGCCGGGCGCGAGCGCACGAGCCACAGCGCGGTGAGATGGCCCTCCAGCACCCGGCGCTGCGCCGGGGTGCTCACATCCGAGGGTCAGCCGTGGGGAGCCGGGCTGGGTGTGGCTGCGACTCCGCGGCGGTCTGTGCCCCGGGCTCCCTCCCGCCCCCCCAGCGGCCTGCCCCACAGTCTCCTCCATTCCGTCCTCCTGCAGGGGGCTTCGCCACCTTCTCCTCCTGCTTCCCCGGCCTCTGCGAGGGCAAGCCCGCTGCCCTGCTGCCCGTGAGCCTCTCCCAGCCCTGCCTGCCCGTGCCCAGCGTGGGCCTGACCCGCATCCTGCCTCACCTCTACCTGGGCTCTCAGAAGGATGTCCTGAACAAGGTGTGCGCAGGGCCCCGGGGCAAGGACGCAGGCGCGCGCGGGAGCACTCTGGGCGTGTCTGGGGGGAGGAAGGGAGCTGGAGGCTGAGGTGGGGGATGCATGAGCGCAGGCTGGGGGGCACAGGAGGACCCGAGGGGGCCCGCAGGACCACAGCCGAGCTGGGGGAAGGGCCGGGCAGGACAGGGTGGAGAAGCGGCTCCCTGCCCCTGGGCGGCAGAGCCCACATGCCAAACTGCTGATGTCACTGGGCCCCTGGCCAGCGCTGAAAGAATCCCGTGTTTTAAAAATGGTGACGAGGAAAGAGGGTGAAGCCACCGCCCAGGCAACCCTGAGGTTCCTGGGAGCCGGGGCGGGCTGTGGGCGGGGCTGCGGGCGGGGCGTGCAGAGGCTGCAGGCTCCGGGGCGGGCTGTGGGCGGGGCTGCGGGCGGGGCTTGCAGAGGCTGCCGGCTCCAGGGTGGGAGTGGGCGGGGCGACAGCCGAGGCTGCAGGGCCGCGCGGCTCCCTAGGTCCCGTCCGGCTGCAACCGCTTCCAACCTGTGCTCCCGACCCTCCAGGATCTGATGACCCAAAACGGAATAAGCTACGTCCTCAACGCCAGCAACTCCTGCCCCAAGCCCGACTTCATCTGCGAGAGCCGCTTCATGCGCATCCCCATCAACGACAACTACTGTGAAAAGCTGCTGCCCTGGCTGGACAAGTCCATCGAGTTCATCGGTGAGGGGGGCACCCCGCCCCGCCCCCACGCCGCGGGCAGCCGGGGGCGCGGGGCGGGCTTCCCTGCTCGGTGCGGGGAGGGCTGGGCCGCCCCTGCACTCACCCGTCTCTGTGCCCCCCGCCGCCCCCAGATAAAGCCAAGCTGTCCAGCTGCCAAGTCATCGTCCACTGTCTGGCCGGCATCTCCCGCTCCGCCACTATTGCCATCGCGTACATCATGAAGACCATGGGCATGTCCTCCGACGACGCCTACAGGTAGCCGGCCCCTCTGTCTGTGGCTGGAAACCATCTCCTGGTCTCCACCCTCGAGCCTCGGCGCAGCCCTGGGGTTGGGGCCCCGGGCAGGGGGCGGGGGCGGGCAGCCCCAGCCCAGCGGGTCTGCACAGAAGCTGGCCTGCTGGGGAATGGGCCGCGCGTGCTGGGGAGAGGTGAGTGGGCGGCCTGGCCTGGCGGGAAGCCCTTTGGTCACCCAGCCGCCTCTCGCCCCAGGTTCGTGAAGGACCGGCGCCCCTCCATCTCGCCCAACTTCAACTTCCTGGGCCAGCTGCTAGAGTACGAGCGGAGCCTGAAGCTGCTGGCCGCCCTGCAGGGCGACGGGGCCACCCTCCCGGGGACGCCCGAGCCCCTCCCGGGCCCTGCGGCCCCACTGCCGCCACTGCCACCACCTACCTCAGAGAGCGCGGCCACGGGGGGCGCAACGGCGAACGCGGCCGCGGAGGGCGCCCCGAGCGCCGCCTCCGCCGACAGCGGGGAGCCCCCCTCGCCCGCCGGGGCCCCCGCCACCAGCGCGCTGCAGCAGGGCCTGCGCGGCCTGCACCTCTCCTCCGACCGCCTCCAGGACACCAACCGCCTCAAGCGCTCCTTCTCGCTGGACATCAAGTCGGCCTACGCCCCCAGCCAGCGGCCCAGCGACCCCGGGCCCTCCGACCCTGGCGAGGCCCCCAAGCTCTGCAAGCTGGACAGCCCGTCGGGGGGCACGCTAGGCCTCCCCTCGCCCAGCCCGGACAGCGCAGACGCAGCGCCGGAGTCGCGCCCGCGGCCACGCCGGCGGCCCCGGCCTCCAGCAGGCTCCCCCGCACGCTCCCCTGGGCACGGCCTCGGCCTGAACTTCGGCGACACCGCCCGGCAGACTCCACGGCACGGCCTCTCCGCCCTGTCCGCCCCCGGGTTGCCTGGCCCTGGCCAGCCGGCCAGCCCCGGGGGCTGGGCGCCGCCCCTAGACTCCCCCAGCACGCCGTCTCCGGACGGGCTCTGGTGCTTCAGCCCCGAGGGCGCGCAGGGCGCCCGGTTTGCCCCCTTCAGCCTGGCGGGGGCGCCGGGCACAGGCGGCGGCAGCGGCGGCGACTTGCGGAGGCGGGAGGCGGCGAGGGCCGAGTCCCGGGACGTGCGGACCAGCTGGCCTGAAGAGCCGGCCCCGGAGACGCAGTTTAAGCGCCGGAGCTGCCAGATGGAGTTCGAGGAGTGCATGGTGGAGGGGCGCGCCCGTGGCGAGGAGCTGGCCGCCCTGGGCAAGCAGGCCAGCTTCTCGGGCAGCGTGGAGGTCATCGAGGTGTCCTGACGGCGGCCGGGACCCTTCACCCTGAGCCCTCCGCTGCCCTCGGCTGGGCCGCCAGCAGCCGGGCCCTCTATAAATATATATTATATATAATGCAAAGAAAGGTAAATGGTTTTACTGCGATTTTTATCAAGAAGTAAATATTTCGATTTTTTATTTATTGAAGCTGTTCATTCTGGCAATGATTTGGCAACAGTGAGGGTGGTCCTCCAAGCTCTATTTTTAGTCCGGTATTTAAACCGAGACCCGTTTCTAAGCAATACGAGGCCACCCTCAAGTGGCACGCTGGGGTGCCAGGCCTAGGGTCCCCTCCTCGCCAGCCCTAACCCCAGATGACACCACTAACCGTTGCAAAGAGGCTGCCGAGCTTTCGTGCACTTTTTACATAAGAAAAAGGGGAAAAAGGAAAAAAAAAAAAAACTTTGCCACAAACTGAGCCTCAGAAACTCCCCGCCTGCCCTCCCCACCCACCTCTCTGCATTCCCTTCTTCCTCTGCTCCTTTCCGGGGCCCTGGGGGCCGTGGTCCAGGCGCCCTTGCCATCCCCCACCGGCTCCAGGCACCGTGTCTGGGTGCCATGGAGGGTGCCCCCACCGCCCGCCCCCGCCCCTCATGCCTGGCTGGTGTGGACCAGCACCGGGCCTGCCCAGCCCCGACGCGTGTGAAGGCCTGGGGAACAGAACGGGGTCAGACTTCCTGCGGGGGCTCTCCTGTGTGTCCTCGGGCGTGGGTCCCCGAGGTGGGGACGGAGGTGGAGTGCCCCCACTCCGGCCTGAGTCCAGGGCCCCCCTTTCATGCCCAGCAAGGCTGTTCAGGGGCTGCTTCCCTCCCCTCCACCCTGGGGGCCCCCAGCACCCCCTGTAGGGGTGGGGACCCGGGAAGAGGGTCTTGGCCTCTGGGTTGTGTGGCAGGAGGAGCTGCACCAGCCCTTGCTGGCTCCCCTGGTCCCCAGGCAGATGGGTTTAGGGTGTTGCCCTGGGCTCTTCCCTCCACCAGCCCCAGCCCCAGCCCCAGGCCAGACTCAAAAGTCAGGTTTATTCCTGAAGGGCCGGGGCCAGAAAGCCTGGTCAGACCCTGTGCATCCGGGGTGGCGTCTTCAGCTTTGGGAGAGCCAGCCCGGGGCAGCGAACCCCTCACCTGAACAGAGGCAGGACGCGGCCCCAACCCATCCCGCCCCTACAGGGGCCTCAGAGGAGAAGACCCCCCCTGCACACCCCATTCCCAGGAGCCCTCCCCTCCAGGGTCTCCCAGGATCTTCAGGGGGGACGTGCCAGTCCCCACCCCAGACGGCTTTCGGCCCAGCTGGGCCGGCCTGGGAGCGAGAGCAGGAGCAGGGGCCCGGCTGCCCCGGCCCGCGCCCCTTGGGTTCTTGGGACCCAAGCATCTGGGAGGCTGGAGTAGATGTCCCCTGAGCTCCAGAAGTCCTAGGGTCTAGGGGTCGGGCCCGGCCACCCTGGGGAGAGGCCACCCTGGGGAGCTTGGCGGGAGGGGCAGCCCCGGCAGGACTGAGTCCTCAAGCAGGGCGGGAGGTGCCTGCCCCCCCCCCAGCTGTTTCTGTTTGTTCTTTAGACCCCCCCGCCCTGTGTCCCTGTCACGCCTCCGTACCACAGAAGTCCTGTTCCTGTCCTCTCTGCCCCTCCCCGCTCCCCCAGAAATAAGCTATCATTGTTGTATTTGCAATCTATGGATTAGAAGTTTAAGTATTTATTATTATTGGTTAATTATTATTATTATTATTGATTATGTAAATTTGCCTCCTGTTCGTCTGTCGCGTTGGGTTTGTGAGGGGCCCGGGCGTGGAGGACGCACCGGCCCCGCTCCGCACCGGCCCTGCTCCGCACCCCACCCCCCGTGCTGTCCAGGAGACAGCGGGCTGGGCCGCCGGTTGGGCCCAGCACTCGGAAGTCGGGCCCCAGTGCCGGCCCTCCCCTCCCCTCCCCTGCCTCGCCCTCTCTCCGGGCTGCAGCAGCCCTGGCAGCGGCGACTGTCCTGGGGGGTGTGGGGCTCTTGCTCTCGAAGCGCTGGCCACCCCAAAGGGAGCAGCTGCAACGCAGGAGAAGGTCCCCCTTCCGTGCTGGGGGGCCTCCCTGGTCTTTTCCACCCAGTCCCAGGCAGGGAGGGGAGGAGCCTCTCCAAGTCTCCCTCGGCCCCCTACCCTCTGGCCCGTGCCCCCCACCCTGTGCCCTGGCACCGGGGTGGCCCCAGGACAGATCAGGCCTCCTCCTGTTATTTGCTGGAGAGCCCAGCAGAGGGGAGGGGGCGGGCCCCCCCCCCCCCCAACCTCCACCGCACAGCACCCAGTCCCTGGACTGGGCCACCCGCCGACCCCGCCTCAGACGCCTCCTCCAGCGCGGCCACCCTCGGCTCCCGCCCTGTCCCCTTCTTTTGTATTTGGAAACAACGTGTTGTAATAAATCCCGAGATGGATGTTTTCTCCACGTCTCTGGCTGCCTCTTTCTTCAGCCTGGGGGTGGGAGTGTGGGAGGGCAGGGAGGGGGTCCTGAAGGCGCCCCCACCCCCCGGGGCCTAGGAGGCTAGCATGTTGGGCCCCGAACCCCCAGGGCAGAGGGTAGCGTGGAGGCTCCTCTGGCGGGGGGGGGGGGGGGGGGGGGGGGGGGGGGGGGGGGGGGGCGCTGTGCAGAGGGCGAAGCACAGGCCGCAGCTGCGCCTCAGATGCAGCCTCCCCCTCAACTGCCGCTGCCAGCGATGTCGTAAATACCTCAGAACCACGTGAACAAAAACTGAGTTTTGCCCTTCGAGTCTCCGGCATCTTGCCCTCCCGCAGGCCCAACTGGGAACGACCCAGTACGTCCCCGCAGACCTCCTGGGGTCCCGCGGGGGCCCGTGCGTGTGCACACCGCACCCCGGCTTTCCCTTCTCATCAGAGATGGGGCCTGGCCCACTGGAGCGTCCACGCCAGCTCTTTAAATGTTACGTAAATGACTTATCGACGTCAGCGTTTACGTGGTACAAGGGTCCCAGGTGTCTCCCTGCCCTCGTCCCCAGCTCTGGGCTCCTCTCCCTGGAGGCAGCCCTGCCCACCTGCAGGGACCCCACCTCACCGCCAGGGCAGCGGGGCTGCGCGGGGGTGCGTGCGCATGCGTGCGTGTGTGCACGGGAGCCTGCAGTGGGTCCACTGCTTCCCTAGGACCGGCTTGGAGACCGCACTGCCCCGCGTCCCTCCCGGGTTTGCCTGGCCGCTGCCGCACTCGGCTCCTGCCGCTGAGCGCCCCCACGTGCCGGGCACCTCCCCGCCCCAACATGTTTCCCAGGAACCACTGCGTCTCTGGGCAGCTCCGGACAGGCCCCGCCCTCCGCCTGTCTCGTGGCCCTGGGGCCGCGACTGTGTGAGACCTGGTAGGGGGTCTGACCTGGTGACACCCCCAGACGTGTGTATGCGCGTGTGTGTATAAGCACACGTGCGTGGCCACCTACACGCGTGGGGGCCGCTGGAGGAGCCGGGGTCCTTGAA
This sequence comes from Phyllostomus discolor, assembly GCF_004126475.2. Classification (NCBI taxonomy): domain Eukaryota; kingdom Metazoa; phylum Chordata; class Mammalia; order Chiroptera; family Phyllostomidae; genus Phyllostomus; species Phyllostomus discolor. The sequence continues at coordinate 170,733,198 of NC_040908.2, forward strand.
CCCTGCATCCTTCAGAGTGCTCACAGAGGCCGAGAGCTGGAGACCGGGCCTGCCGCTCCAGCAAAGCTATTTTTAGCTCCAGAACATCTATTTATAACTCTGGCAGCCCCTTGGAGTCAATAAAAGGAGGCCGGGAAAGAGCCGGTGGCTGTCTCCACAGCATGGCCGCGCGTCCTGATCGGGTGCCGGATAGCACCTGCAGCAGGGCCGGGCCAGCCGGTTGGTGACCCGCCGGGGCTGTGACACCTGGGATCCTGGGGCAGTGCGGGACCCCAGACAGGGGTGGGCGACCTCTGACCAGGTGGACCAGGCCGACCAGGCAGCTAGGGCTCCACGCACTGGAGGGCTGAACAGAGCAATTGGTGAGGCGAGGCTGGAAGCAAGCCTGGCCACCCTGGCGGGCCTCCTCCCGCTCCGACCCCCGCGTTGCCATGGCGTGACCCCGCCCCCTAAACGCTGGGCACGCCTCCTCCTGCCTCTGTGTCCCCCAGGTCAGGGCCGAGAACTGTAGGCCGTGCGGGTTCAGTATGGTGGGTAGAGAGGGTGGGAACGGGCTGTGTGGCGTGGGTCTCCACCCGTGGGTGGCGATGCTGCTGTAACGTTAGGACACCTGGGCCACCCCGCTGGGCCCCCACAGACAGGTCCCAGACCAGAGCCAGGGCGGGGCGGCCAGCCCAGCGGTTCTTAGGTTCTTAAGTCACACCTCCGCACCGACCCTGGGGAAGTTTGGGAACAAGCTTTGTTCGTCCGTCACATTGTCGAGGGTGCGTCTGCCTGGTGCCCAGGGCCACCCGGAGAGGTGCAGGGGCAGCGAGGCCGGAGCTCCGCCTTGACCGGGGTTGGGAGTGCCTGGGGCCTCGCAGGTTCGCTCCTTCTCAGCGCAGTTAAAACATGAGCGCAGGGTCACCAAAGTGGTCAGTTACCCAGGTCACCCAGGGCTTTCTGAAAGGGGACCTTAGTGGGGGGGGGGGGGGTCCAGTGGGACTGGCAATGCATGTAGGCATGATGGACGGCTTGGAGGCGGCTGGCTCAGCAGCCCAGAGCTCAGAGTCAGGCACTTAAATTGAACGAAGCTGGGTATCCGGCACCCATACTAACAGGGCCGGTGAATGCGTGGGTGTGAGGGTGAGCAGTGGGTGGCTAGGGAGTGGATGTAGGGAGGGTGAGGGGATGAGTGGGTGGCTGGGTCAGGGCTGGGAGGAGGGCTGATCAAGGAGTGGGTGGCTGAGTGGAGACATAGGAATGAGTGGGGGAGCAGAGGGCTGGGCGGGTGGGTAGGTGGTTGAATGTATAGATGGGTGAATGGGCGGATGATGGGTGGGTGGATGGATGGATGGATGGGCGGATGGATGGGTGGGTGGATGGATGAGTAGATGGGTGGGTGGGTGGATAGGGTGTGGCTGGGTGACTGGAGAGGAAGTGATGGGCGGGTAGATGGGAGGAAGGCCGGGTGGGAGGGAGAGAAGGTGGACGAATAGTCAGATCTTATTACATTTTATTACTCTGTTCGTCGGCCTTGCATTGCAGCCGGGTGCTTACTGCGTGGTCCCACCGGTGCACGGTCCCACCGGTGCACGGTCCTACCGGTGCACGGTCCCACCGGACCAGGAGAGGCACTGGTCCTCGAAGGCAGGAGGCACCCAGCAGACATCTAAAAGAGAAGCTGCAGACCACCTGTCTTGGGGTCGGACACCACCGTGGAAGCCCTGTTGAACCCCGTCCGAGGTGCAAGGTGGGGGCCCGACGTCTCCGGCGTCCCCATAGAGTTGAGGGAGGGCTCAGGTCCCTGCTCTGCTCTGCCCAGCCGAGCAGACCCCGGAAGTGTGCTGGAAGGGGCCGGCCCCCGTGGCGCTCAGGCCCTTCCCACTCGGACAGTGCTCCTGTGCGTGGATTTATCAAGGTGGGTCTGATGCACAGACCAGCTGGTCTCAGGGAGGCTGGGGCCGGGGCTGGGCCGGGCAGCGCCTGCTTGCCAGGCTGTGTTTGGAGAGGCTGGGGCAGTGCAGCCAGGGCCACGGAGAGTGGAGGGGCACGTGCTGGGGCCGTGCTGCCGGCCTCTGCCCCAGGTGAGGCCCCACGGGAAGTGGGTGCAGCTCCGCGTGACTCTGAAGCAGGACGGGGGGTTCTCTGTGTTCCCCAGAAGAGCCGTCCATCTGAGCAGGGCGGCCCCTGCCGTCCAGGGAAAGCCCGAGCCCCTGAGGATCTGGGGGTGGAACTGGGCAGCTGGCGTCCGGTCTCCCGGAAAGGAGCGCAGGGAGCTGGGCGAGCGGAGTGGGTGGGCAGGCTTCTGGGGTTCCTTCCGCTGGCAGGGCGCCGGGGCAAGGGCAGTGTCCTCCCCCCGTGGCGGGGCGCGTGTGCCCACCCACGGAGGACTCGCACCCTCTTTGGGGAGGGGTGTGCGGAGGTCTGGACCGCTCCGTCAGTCCTGGGGCGGGGGTCTCCAGACAAGGGGCCGTTCATGGAGGAGTGGCCAGACCTCATGGTGTGGTAGCGGCTTCACAAAGGGGGAGGGGTCCGGGGGAGGGGGTCGCCGGAGCCAGTCTGCTCAGGCAGGAGGAGATGAGGCCCAGATGTGGGGCCAGTGCTCAGAGCCCGAGCGAGTCCTGGCCGGGCTGGAGCAGAGAGTGGCAGCCCCCCACAGGCCACGGGGCGGGGGGCGGGGGGGGGGAGGCCCTTCGAAGGTCCCCTCCTCGGGACTTTCAGGGGAGGGGCTGGGGAGAGGGAGTGGAGGGGGGAGAACAGGGGCTCCCTGAGGCCGGGAAGGGGTCCTGTGAGGGAGCTGAGGGAGCCCAGGGGTGGGGTGGGGGTGACACCCCGTGGCCGGTAGGGGGACGTCTGCCCAGACGGAACACGAGACTCAGCGCAGCAGCAGGGCCTGTCCTCGGGGTGTCCCAGCGGGGGCCTCAGGGGGCAGAAGGAAAAGCTCTCCCCTGACTCCATTGCCTGCCGTTCGTCAGGCGGGGTGCCACCCCTCCCCGGCCGCAACCCCCAGCCCTCGGCTCCTCCCCGGGACCCCAGCCCCACCAACTGGGGCCCGCTCTGCCAGCCCACACTCACCCAGCCCCGAGAGCCCCACAGGGCAGGTGACGCTGGGGACCGGGTGGAGGGTGATGGCACCGTTGGCCTCGGTGCCAGGCGAAGCCGGGCTGGGCCTGATGCAGTCGGCGGACGTGCCTATAAATAGCCAAGGAGAACCTGAAATAGAAGTGGGGGACAGGCGGGCGGAGTGGGAGGGGGCCGAGGTCCTGGAGCCCAGTCTGGATAGGGGGCGGGCCTGCGGGCTTGATGCCCCGGGGGAAACAAAGCCCCACTCCCTGGCACCCCCCCCCTTCCCCTGGGGGAGCGTTTGGGGAGCGTTTGGGGAAGCGGGGTGAAGTCCAGAATGCCGCTGCCAGCCCAGCTGAAGTGCTGGTGGGTAAGGGGTGGGGCCCCGCCACCTGCTGTCCCAGGTGGCTGCCAGCTCAGTGGCCCTTTCTCTCTGCCTCTTTCTCTCTATGGGAAGAGGTGGACCAAGATTCCTGCCTCTCCCTCCTCCACCACCTCCGCAGTGAAGCTCCCGGCCGGAGACCCCGCAGCACCCTCCCGCAGGCCCCGGGGACCTGGGCCGGTGGACACCAGCCTGCCCAGGTCTGGCAGGAAGGGGGCCGCTCTCCACACCTTGGCCTGCAGCACCCAGTAGGTGCCTCCCTGGCTGGACGGGGACTCAGGGGTGTCCCCAGCCTGCCCAAGGACACTCGCCCAAAGCTGACAGGGAGGCCCTGGGTCCCCAGAACCTGGCTGCCGGTGCCTGTGGCCTTCTGCTCAGGCTCCTCCTCCTCCTCCTGCCCCTCACCTGGGGGTCCGGGGACCTGGGCCAAGACTGGGCAACCCCAGGCCTGCAGGATGGGGCCACGGGGCTACAGGGTTTCCCAAGGCTGCGTGGGACCAGAGGTCAAGCAGAGAATCCCAGGGCCTCCTCCCTCCCCAGTGACTTCAGCCCTCCTTCCCACCCCTCCCCTTCTCTGAGGCCCCCCCACCCGGGTGCCTGCCCTTCTCTGCTTCCCCTGTCCGCTGGGGGGCAGCCCTGGGGAGGGGAGCCGGCTGATGAACGAGGGGGTGGCGCGCCGCGCTAATGAGGCCCTTCCCCTTGAGTCATCCCCAACAGGAAACTGCAGGAGGGGCAGGATTTGGGGCAGTAGGGCGGCATGGAGGAGGGGGACGTTCGGGGAAGCCCCCACCTCCCCGAAGGTGGCAGACTGCCCCTCCCTTCCCGAGGCCAAAGACCCCGCAGGGGGACAAGTGGCTGCTCCACCAGCGGGGTAGTGGGTGCGGTCCCACTGGCAGCCGCTGGGCGCCCGGGGCGGGCGGTGACGTCTGCCCAGGTGTAGGGGCGCCCAGGTAGCCGGGGCGGGAGCTGCGGGTCTCTCCGGGAAGAGCCCTCATCACCCTCTGGCCCCCTGACCCCCCAGGCCGCCGCCGGAAAGCGCGTACAGCCCGGCCAGCCCCGGGCTTCTCGGGTCGGGAAGCTGGGCGCGGTGGGTGCGCCGTGCGGCAGGAGATGAGCTCACGCCGGGGAGGCCGCGCCCACTCCCCCGCCACCGCCTTCCCGAGCGCGGCGCCCTTTATCCTCAAAGCGCCGCACCGCTGCCCCCGGCTCCCGCCCCCACCGCGCGCCCTCGCAGGTCCCGACGGGGAGCGGAGGGCGGGCACCGTGAGCACCTGCTCTGCGCCAGAGCCCCGGCGCATCCGGGCCCCGCCCCGCGCCCCCAGTCGTGGCCCCAGGTGGGCAAACACCTGCCCGGCTGGGTTGGGACGTACGCCCCGCCAGAGTCGGCCTGCGGACAGGAGCTGTAGCGTGCGCTCCTCTCCGGGCTGGGGCTACGACCTGGGTTCGCGGGCCGCCCCACGGCGCGCTCCCGGAGCCCCGAGGACCGAGAGCAGCCCGGCAGCGCCATCTGCTGCCAGTGCCCGGGGAGAAGCCGGCCGTGGCGCGCCGAGGCTCGCCCCTTCGCCGGTTCTGCACCTCCCGTTTGTCGGGGGCCCTGCAGACTGGGAGGAAGCGTAGCCGGGGTTCCGGCCGTCCGCCCTCTCCCGCCCCGCGCCCTCCACTTGTCCTGCCTGCAGCCGGGACTGCGCGCCACCTGCCGGCTCTGAGCCTCCCCGCCCCCAGGTCGGCCCCACCCGCGGCTGCGGGGCCGCTCAGATCCCGTCCTTGACCTTTAGACCCGGAAGTGCCAAGCTGCTGGGTGCTGCTTGCAGCCTCTCTGGAACCTCATCTCAACGCCTCCAACTCCTTCCCTGCACCCCCACTCCCTCCCCCGCCATCGCACCCCGGCCAGCCCTCGCCTCGCACAGCCCCCACCCCTGCAGGAAGGAAGCCGTGCGGGCTGTGGTCCTCCACTCTCGCCCCCGCCCCAGGCCGGTTCCGCCCGCCTGCAGCATCCCTCCTGCGCCCCCCCCCCCCATGCCCTTTTCTCTTCCTGGTGCGCGCCCCTCCCCGGTCTGCCAGGGTGCTCTGTGCCCCTTGCTGGGCTGCCCACCTGGCTGCTGGGACACACCCACTCGCCCGCCACCCTCAGCTTGTGGTCTGTCGCTTCCCCGCACTGTCCACCCAGCGGGGCCTGGCACTCAGGAGGCCCCGGCCTCCCCCGGAACATTCACGTGGTGTCCCTCCTGTGCACACCTCTGGGCCCAAACCTCCCTTTCTGGAAGGGCATCGGTCAGACTGGATCAGGGCCACCCTAGTGACCTCATCTGCAAAACCCTCTCGGAGGTGCTGGGGACCAGGACATCTTTTGGGGGGCAGACACAGTCCAGTCCATCACAGGTGTCCGGGGAGGGAGGGAGGGAGGGGGCTCACACTCTGCCAGGGCCCCGGGAGCCCTCAGCACCCTGCCGCAGGAACGGACTCCATGCACGGCCTGTGGACGAGGCCTCCCGGCCGGCCGCACTCCCTGCAGACCAGAGTGGGCACCGGCTGACTAGGGAATGCCATCAGGGGCCGCCTGGCCCAGGGCCTTCCACCTGGCTGCTGGGCAGGGTCTCCTGGGAGCATGTCTGAGTGCTGGCCCCTGGGCCCCGCCCAGACTTCTGAGCCAGACCCTCGGGAGAGCAGGGCCCGGGAGTCCGTGTGTTCCAACTTCCTCCAGGCAGTCCGTGCACCTCCTGATGGGGACTTGGGGCGTTCGGGGACCTCCGGCCTAGGGACACCGTCCACTGGATAGAGGGGTGGAGGGGCAGCCTGAGCTGGCCATGCATGGCTGGGTCACCTGGCTCCTTCCACTGCTGCCTGCCGGGGGCCATGGCCTAGGGACCCTCAGCCCGCCCAGCCCCAGCCCACCTGTGGAACAGGGTGGGGGGCATGGAAATGCAGTGGCCCCTGACCTCTGACCTGAGGCACCTCCATGCCCTGTTGGAGCCCATAGTCATGACATTCAACTGGCAGGCTACCGGGTCCAGGAGGGGCCGGGGAGGTGTCCTGTGAAAACCCTGGGAGGGGTGGGTGACAGGCGTGAGGCCTATGCCGCCCCCTTGCCTGGCTGCCCATTTTCCTCCCCCGAGATGCTTCTGGGTACCCTGCCCCACCCAACTGGAGAGGGGTCGATGGTGGGCCTTGAATACCCGGCTGAGCTCTCTGAGCCATAGGCCCAGCCGTCCTGGTGCCGACACCGACAGGCTGCAGCCAGAGCTGGGGCCTCGAAGCCGGGGCCCTGATGCCCCAACTCCCCCACCCCCTCCCCCCCAGGCTGCCCTGTGTTTGTCTCCAGAGTGCCCCTCCTAGGGCACAAGGCTTCTGCCAGGTCAGCCTCTCCCACAGTCCACGCCTCCACACCTGGTCCAGCTCTGGCTCGTTCTTGGCGGCTGGGGGTAGGGGGTTGGCCTGGGCTCCCCCAGGCCCCCAGGGAGCGGAACTAGCCCGTGAGGCCCCATCTGGGAGAACAGCAGGAACAGGCCCCAGCGGTGGCCTCCTGACCAGGAGTCCGGAGCCTGTGCCCAGCCCCGCCCCTCCAGGTCCTCGCTGCACCTGGGCCAGTGCCCCTACCCCCGCCCCTCACCTGCAGCACAGGAGTAGGGGGCAGGGAGAGGGTGTTGCTGACTCCCCTTCCTGCTCCCACCTCTGCCCACTGTCTCATGTCCCACACACTAGAGGCCCCTGGTGCTGGGGACGTGCCTGAGACAGACTCCTCACCCCTCACGCCCTGGGGAGCCCCGTGTGTGGGAGATGAGTGGCTGGGCTTGCAGCACACCCCGTGGGTGGTGACACCGTGGTTCCCGGGACAGGTACGTGCAGAGTATGCCACTGTTCAGGGGAAGGGGACAGCAGGAAGATGGCCCCCAGGAAGAGGCACTGGAGAGGGGGCTTTGAGAGATGAGCAGGAGTTCTCTACACTGAACCCAATGGGCTGAAGGGGGGTGCAGGGCGCCCAGGAGGCGGGGCGGGAGATCGCAGGCTGTGCTGCCATCTTCCAGGGATTTCCTCTCCGGAGTCCGTGGAGAATGGGGGTTGGGGGGTCAAGGCCGGCTAGTGTGAGGCCAGGGAGGCACCGAGGACATCCCCATGCCCCTGGGAGACAGCGCCTCCTTCCACTCTGCACCCTGCCCGAGGCTGTGCTCCTTCAGCCCTGGGCAATGTCCCCTAACCACCTGCACGGCGTCTTCTTTTGAAAATGGAAGGACTGCCCGGGCCGGTGGGCCAGTGCGCCAGTGTGTTTCCGATGGTTGGAGCAATGTCTGGCAGCTGAAAGGTTGCAGGTTCGATTCCCGGTCAGGGCACATGTCTGGGTTGCGGGTTCGACCCATCTGGACTTGTATGATCCCTCGTTCAGGTGCACGTGAGAGACAATCAATCCGTGCTTCTCTCCCTATCCGTGTTTCTCTCTCTCCCTTCCTCTCTCCCTTCCCCTCTAAAAGCAGTGAAAAAAAAAATGCCCTCAGGCGAGGAGAAAGAAAGGAAGGGAGGGAGGGAGGGAGGGACGGAGGGATCCCGGGCAGGACTGAGGCCCAGGTCTCAGGCAGCAGGGGAGCCCCGTGGTCCTGGCTGCCCTTTGACCAAGGAGGGCCAGGAGAAACTGCCCTTCCAGAAGTCATTTCTTGCCGTCCCAGCAAGCACCAGCGAAGAAACGGAACTGGCTCCTTCCACGTGGGAGGAACTGTGCACCTCGATGCCCATAAAGGTGGGTGGGCAGGGGTTTCCTCCCCATTCTCTGAGCCGGGAGAGGGTCCCGGCAGAGGGAGCCCGTGCCCCGGGGTCAAGGCCAGAGAGCACCGAGGTGAGTGACACCCTCGAAAATCCCCACGTAAGAGCCAGGTGAGTGGAAGACCAGAGCGTGGGAGCGGGTGGGGGAGCACCCAGCCCAAGCATACAGTGAATTCCTGAGAAGGAGGCTTGGACTGTCATCCTGGAGACGAGTCACACTCAGGTCGATGACAGCAAGTCTGTGGCTTCGGCGACTCCTTGGGGACCCCCAGAGTTCCACTGAGTCTCAGGTGAAGCAGTCAGGTGGGCGCTGGGTCATGTGACCGAGGGCCCACGCCGGTGTGGATTGAATGGCAGGTACGCAGACGCCCTAAGCCCCAGTGCCGGAGGCGGGGACCTCCTTGGAAAGATGGCCTCTGCCCGTGCGACCTGGACAGGGTTGTCAGGGCGGGTCCCGGCCTGCTGCGTGGTGTCCTCAGGAGAAGCAGGAAGTTTGGGCACAGACTGAACTCCCACGGGGTGGGGGGTCCCATCGAGAGGGGGGCAGAGGTTGGAGTGAGGCGTCTACACGCCTGGGCATGCCTGCCACCCCCAGACGTGAGGACCGGCCGCCCCAGAAGGCCTGCGGACGCCTTGACCCTGGGCTCTGGGCCCCAGAACTGGGAGAGAATGCACCTCTGTTGGTGGGAGCCGCCCAGGTCGTGGGCGGTTTTCCCAGTGCCTGTAGGAGCTGGATACAGCTTCCCGCCAGCACGTCAATCCTGCTTGTCTGAAAGGTTCAGTCTCCACACACACACACACACACACACACACACACACACATGCCCTGAAGTCACAGCCGCAAGCTGGGTGGGGAGCGGGGTGGTGCTGGCTCAGCCTCTGAACTGGAGCACCCGAATGAGCCCCCAGCCCTGACCGTCAGTGTGGGGCGGGGCTGGGGGGTGTTGCTCCAACCCTCCAGCAGGGAGCCTGCCCGGGTTGCAGGCTGGCCCCCGGTTGGGGCGTGCCTGACAGGCCACCGATCGATGTTGCTCTCGTGCATTGATTTCCCTCCCGTTCTCCCGCCCTTCCCCCCTCTCTAAAATAAATACATCAAACCTTTAAAAGAAAGCAAACCAGGCCGATTTCTGGACACACAGCCGCCCGCTGTCCCGGGGGGCCTTGGCTGGCCACCTTCACACAGGGGTGTTGCAGGCACCTGCAGGTTTGGGGCAGGGGGGTGGTGCTCAGAGGAGGGGGAGGAAGGGCCCAGCCCGCCAGGTGTGCAGCGGGCAGAGAGGCTGCGCACCGTGCTGATGAGCCCAGAGACAGGAGACTCCGGCTGAGAAGTCCTCGCAGGGTGCGGCCTGGGCCAGGTGGCTCGACCACACCTGTGGATGGGGACGCTGAGGCCCCCACCTGGAGGGTACCGGGAAGCCTCAACAACCCAGAAGTGACACCAGGTGATGCTGATTGGCCCTGAGCCCTGGTTGCCCTGTGGGCACAGGTCCCCCCCTGCCCCCCGCCAGCACCGCCCTGCAAGAGCTGAAGCCACTTGCCCACGAGGGGCTGTCCTGCTCCCTGCAGGGCAGGGCACCGTCTCTCCCAGCAGCTCAGCCCTGCTGCCGCTGTGGGACAGCAGGCCCGGAGTGCATCTGCAGAGCTTGCTGAAGGGTCGGTGACCTGGGAGGGGGAAGGCGGGGGAAGGAGGGGGCCCGAGGGGGCCACGAGGGGGCCTGGCTTCCTGTGGGGCCTTCCACAGAGCAGACCCCAGCTTCTCTGAGACCAAGGAGATGCTGGCCCTCTGGGCCCCTGAGGAGGAAGGGCTGCCTGGACTGGGCGGGCTCTCCGAGCGGCCGGCACCGTGGCCCTCACCCTCGGCCTCGCCTGGGACTGTCCCAAGCCCCGGAGCTGGCTCAGGAGGCCAGAGGAGCCATTGTTCTCTGCCTCTGGTGGGGGGGGGGGGCAAGAGGGCATGCATCACGAGGCCCGCCCTGTGCCAAGTGCCAAGGCCTGCCGGTGGGGCAGCTGGCACGGGGCAGGGGGCCTCTGGGAGGATGGACTGACCACGGTCCCCCTGGCTGTGGGGGAAGGGGAGGCAGCCTCAGGCAGACCCTCCGAGTCCCCCCACGGTGATCAGGGGCCTGCAAGGTGTTGGGAGTGGAGGCAGTCGGTGGGGCTCCGGGAAGGACAGGGTCAGGCCCGAGGCCAGAGAGGAGAAGAGGGGGGCCCAGCAGGGCTCAGCCTGCGTCCAGGCGGGGCCAGCCGTCTGTCACAGAGCCAGCTGTGCCCGCTGAGACTCAGCCGTGCGGGCCCCCCTTTTCCCGGAAGCCTTGTGCCCACCCTGCAGGGAGGACAGCTTCCCTGGGGGATGCCTGCAGGTCCTGCCCTCTCGGGGGCCGTAGTGTAAAACAAGGCATCGTCGGGGAGCCGAGCCCTGCTGTCCCTGGCCCACCGCTCCCTGGGCGGAGGCAGGTGCCGGCAGGAAATGCCGGGCCGAAGACCGAGCTGGGATCAGCTTCCTAGGGCGGCGGCAGACCCCACAAACGGGCGGGCCGAGAGCAACAGACAGGGATTGTCTCGGTTGTGAGGTCAGAGAGCCTCCACGTTGGGGGCGGCAGGGCACTGTGGGGGGGCCCTCAGAGCCGGGGGGAGGGGTCTGACCCCGGCCTCCGCTCAGCTCGCAGGGGCCGGCGTCTGCCAGGGACTCTGAACACCCGTGCCCTCTGTGCCTGTCCCTCTCTGGGCCCCCACTGGCCGCCTCCTGAAGACATGGGTCATAGGGCTAGGGCCCCGCCCTTCCCCAGCATGACCTCACCTGCACTAATGTACTCTGCAATTACCCTGTTTCCAAATAAGGTCACATTCTGAGGCACTTAGGGGTTAGGACTTCAATAGGTCTTTTTGCAGGGGGAGGGGCCCAATTTGACCTCTGACACCCAACCTTCCGTGTCCCTACCTCTGCTGTGTGAGTACTCCCCCGAGGAGGGGGGGAGGAGGAGGATGTGGAGGTGGACCCGGGGCAGGCGGTGTGCCGCCTCTGGCCAGTGCTCCCTGACTGCTCTGTCCCTGTCTACGCGGCAAGGGCCCGCCGAGGGGGAGGTGGGGCTGAGGCTGCAGACCAGGCAGTCCTACCACCTGGCACCCGCCAGCCACCAGGTGCGTGGAGAGCATGGCAAGCGCTAACACGGGAACGAGGCGGGAGGGCCCCAGGCTCCTGGAGCAGAGCCGTGTCCTGTTGGGAGATAAACCATGAGTCTCTGAGGGACAGGCTTTGGCATGCCCAAGGGTTCCACCCGAGGCCGCGCAGGCCCCGGGACACGGCGTGCCCGTGCGGTCGGAACTGCCGGCCGGGTGACGTGATGCCACAAGGTGGGGTGTGCCCGGCCGCATCTTCACGGAGGGGACGGGACTGGCCTTGCGCACAGGTCAGCTGCGTGGACAGGTAGGGCGCACTCCTGACACGGCCGGGCGTACCTCCCAGCTTCCCCACTGTCAGCCTCCACCCGGGACTTCCCGAAGCTTCTTAGGACGCGTCTGGAAACGTTCTCATTATACTAATGAAGCCACTGAGTCACAGGGATGCGAAGCAAGCTGTCCAGGCCACCAGCCAGTACGTGGAAGAGCTGGGATCTGAACCTGAGACTGACAAGGGGACAAAGGACTGCTGGAGCACGGGGGGCACAGGAAGCAAGGAGCCTGGGACCCGAGCGGGGGTGGTTGCCTGGAGCACCTCCCTGGACTGGCGAGCCTTGGTAACACCTCGTAGGAGATCACAGGAGCCGGTGCTCTGCTGGAACCCTGGTCTATGGCCCGTGCTGGGGAGAGACACACCCTGAGGCGGGGCTGGCTGAAGGCGGAGCCAGTGAACGTGTCGGGGGAGGAGCACGTCCAGACGTAGCGAGGGAGACCCGCCCAAATCTGCCGCTCTCCTTCCTTCCTGAGACATCACACAACCTGGGTTCTCTCCTCTCCTTGGTCTTTCCTCACTCTTGTATCTCACACGGCTGCTGGTGGGAGGCTTTGCAGTTTCCTCCAGGAGCTTTGGGGCCACGGAGACACGGAGGGACAGGGGAGGTCTCATGCATCCTGGCTGTCGCTGGCGACCCTCGCACTGGGCCCGCTAGGGAGCGGGGAGCCGAGTTTCAAGTGTATAAAGGGCAGCTGCACTACGGTGGATGTGTGGGCGGGGGAGGAATGGCGCTTGTGAGTGCCAACCAAGCAGCGAAACTGGGCGGCCTGACTTCCTTCCCAGGAATCCCCTCCTGAGCCGGCAGCGTCTGCCTCTCCCCCTACAAGCTGCCGGCCTCTCGCTCCCCAGCGGGCCGGCTGCCCAGAATCCCCTCCAGCAAGCGTGCAGCCTCTCCCGAGGCCCTGCTCCAGTGCAGGCCCCCCGCCTTGCATCGGGGGCATGGGTGCGGTGGCAGCTGTGCCCAGTTCACTGTCCGAGCTCCGTGGCTCACATACTGGTAGGAAGGGCTCAGCTGTCATTAGCAGAAGGGTCTACATTTCCCACTTGGTTAGAACTCTGGAGGAAGGCAGCCTTTTGGAGGTGCCCACGTCCCAAGCTCTGTCTTTTGTTCCTAGTGCCTTCCACCGCCATGGTGCCTCCAGGGCATCCGGCCCCGGAGTTTTCTTTCGGGAGGGAGGCCTCCCCAGCCGACCTGCGGTGCACCTCATTGGCCACACCTTTGTCTCTGGCCCCCCTGCTGCTGCAGGGACCCAGGATCGAAAGGGTTCCCTTGCTAGTGTCTTCTGAGGCGGGTGGCCGGACGCCAGGGCTCGGGATGAGCGCACCGGCTCAGTTCTCCATGTGCTCGACTCTCCCGGGGATGCTGGGAGCCGCCGATATCCGTCCCTAATAAATTCCTTTCACCTTACACTTTTCTCTTGTTGGCGACTGAGAGCCCTGACCGACGCCTGAGGCTGTCTGAGCCTGGAGAGAAAGCGGGGTGGCGGGAGGGGACCTGGAGGCGAGGGGAGGGCTGGAGGGCCTCCTCTGAAAGGAGGGGTCGGGGGCCCGTTCCCCGGTGGCGCGAGTGGGCAGCCAGGCGTGAGGGAACAGTCCGGGGGGTCCGGGCGGCGGGGCGCAGCCCGAGGAGGGGGGACAGCCTGGGCTCCGAGGTCGGACCCAGCCGGGACACGGACAGCCGGCCGCAGGCACCGCGCGCGGCGGGCGGGGCGAGGGCGCCGCCGGGACTACGTTTCCCAGCAGGCGGCGCGCCAGCGTCACTTCCGGCAGCGCCGCGACGCGCGTGTGGGAGTGTGCGAGCGAGTGTTTACTTCCGGCCTCCGCCGCCGCCGCCGCGGGCTGAGGGCCGAGCGTGTCTGGCGGCGGGCGCGGCAGGTCCCGCGCAGCCATGGACTGGCTCATGGGGTGAGTCGGGCGGCCCGGCGGCCGGGCGTGGGGCCGGGGCCGCGGGAGGGGCGGCGGGGCGCGCCGCGGGCCGCACCGGCCAAGGGCATCCGGTTGCCGCGGGCGGCGCGGGCTGGGCCGGCGAGGGGCGTCCTCCGCGGGCCGGGAGCGGAGCGCTCGTTGGGGGCGGCGGGCCGGGGGCCGTTGCGGCGGCGGCGGGACTCGGGCGGTGGGGACCGAGGGGGTGGGACCGGCGCCCGCGCTGCCCGCCGCGCCCCAGCCGCCGAGCCGGGCCGGGCCAGGGCGGCCGCTCCTCGCCGCGGGGAGCCGGGCGCCGGGAGAGGTCGCACGGGGCGCCGCTCTCGCCGGTCGCCGCGGGGGGACCTGCTCCTGGAAGAAGGAGCTCTGGCGCCGGCGGGAGACAGTCCCTTAAAAACGAGGGGAGCGCCGCGAGGCAGCCCAGCCCGACCCGGGCTCCGGGCTCCGGGCTCGGGGCGGCCGGGCGAGCGGGGTGAGTCCGGGGGTGGGGAGGGCGCGGTGGGCGAGGCCCCGGCGGCGCGGCGCGGCGCGGCGGCCGGCGGATCCGGCCGCGGGGTGGGGTAGGAAGGAAGCGGCGGGCCGGCAGCGGCGGGCTGGGCTTCCCTCCCGTGTGCTTTTGTGTTTCGCTGGAAACGAGAGAGACGAGGCGCAATGTCACGTCGCCCTTAAAAAGTTACACGGTAGAGTGTGTTGTTTTTTTTTTTAAACCGTTTTGGTGTCGAGGACCAAGAAGGGGAGGCACTGTCACCCAACCCTAGGTCTGATTTCAGCGGCACCGCCGGGGAGTCAGGTCCTGGTCCAGCGGCCGGGGTCTCGGGGAGCGGCGGATGCTGTGGCCTGGGGCTGGTGGCCGGGCTTGTCTGGACGCCCAGGTCCTGGGAGGAGAGGGGAGGGTCTTTGTTTCCCCACCGCAGCGTGTGGGATAACCGAGAGGAGAGGTTAGACCCACCTTTGCCCGCAGGTGGTGTGGGGTCTAGGGAAGGGGGAGGGGTGGGGGACAGGCGGCTTGGAGGATGAATGGAGAGGCCAGAGAGAAGCGCCGAATGTGGCGGGAGTCCGTCCCGGCAGCGTGGCGGGGGGGGGGGGGGGGCGGGCAGGGGGATGCTGGGGACCAGCAACGCTTCTCTGAGCGGCAGCGCTGCGGTCCCAGCCCCGCGGCTGCCGGGGGTCCCTCCCGGCTGCAGGCTGCAGACCTGGTCTCTGAAGGCCCTTTACGGAACGGAAGTTGCGGGACTTGTGAGGCCGGGGGCGGGGAAACCGAGGAGACAGCGCGGGAGACAGAGGAGGCATTCACCAGCGCCTGGCGCGGCTGCGTGTGGGGTGGCGGCCCTGCCAGAGGTGTTCTGCAGCAGGCCCGGGGGGGCCCGCGGCTGTGTTTGCTTTGCTTCGACTCGCGGACACTCACCTTCTGCAGCTATCGGGAGGGGCTGTGTCGGGGGCCACGCGGCCTCCCAGGGGCCTGTCTCAGCCACGCACCCGGCGGGCCGGCAGGGCATGTTTGCAGGGCTGCGTGCGTGCTGGCCGGGCCGCTCAGCCGGGCACCCAGGAGGCGGCTGCCGGTGCTCCGTCTGCGTCTCTGCCCGTCGGAGCAGGTGCTCGGGTGCCGGGAAACGGAGCGGGGGTCAGGCCCCTGAACGACCGGGGTCTGTGCTGAGTGGACCTGACTGTCGCCACTGCGAGCACCAGAGAGGCCTCTAGGGACTGGCCTGGGGCCATCGTCCGGGTAAGCCAGGGGCAGGGGCGCTGGCCCAGGCGCCGGCCCCGGGGGAAGCCGCTCTGGAAGGGCCGGGGCTCGGAGCTGCCGCTGCCTCGGGTCCTTGGGACGGGAAGGACTGTCCCTCCCGCACGGGCACGGGAGACATCAGCGAGGGCCTGGGCGGAGGTGTGGCCATCTCCGAGTGCGTGGGTCCGCACTCAGTGGACTGTGCGTCGGACACCGTAAGTCCCCGGTTCCTTAGTGATTCTTTAACGACACCCCCCCCCCAAAAATATATATGAAGACGACGTAACGTCTGCTGTCAGGTGCTCCCCTTCAGGGGCTCGTCTTTGGTGCGGAGTCATGGACACCGGGCCGGGGCCCCGGGCCTCCCCCCACCTTTCTCGAGCGTGTTCTGGAAAGCAGGAAGGGGCGGGGGGGCCTCGGCGTGGCCGTGGAGGGAGTGGGCAGCAGAGCCCCCGGACGTCCTCCACTCCGGGACGCTCCTCGCCCAGTGGGGCCCGGTGCCCGGGCGAGGACCACCAGCCAGCCGCGCGGGGAGGAGCCCACACCCGTGGGCGCCCTGTGAGTGCTCGGGGCTGGGGCCGGGGCGGCTGTCACCCTGTGACTGGGCTTCGGGGGGGTGGTCAGGAAGCTGTTTTCTTGCTGTTTCCTGCGATTCTTGCTTGTGCGCACCGTTCGTCGGGAACCGGGCGGTTCGGAATGTGGTTACCTTTCTGTGTTCGAAATAGCGTTCTTCTTCTTTTTCTTTCTTTTTTTTTTTTTTAAAGAAATAGTTTCTTTGCCTCCGTTCACTCCAGGTGTCAACGTGTGGGCTCAGCTGCAGTGGCAGCAGCGCTCCCTTCTCCGGGGGCCGCGGTCAGGGCCAGGACGGTTCTTGTCGCGGGGCGGCTCTGCTGAGCAACGGGGCGGCCCCATCGTCTGCTCCCCGGCTGCCTCCGAGGGAGGGCGGTCCCGCAGGGGGCCTGCCGGGAAGCCGGGCCTGCGGCAGCACGCTGGGACTTGCTGCCCGCGTCGCTGGCGCTGGCGTGGCCGGCGTGCGCCCGGCCCTCCGGGTGTCCTGGGCCCGGCAGTGGGCGTGTGGGAGTCTCTCTGCAGAGGGCCGCCACTTGTGGTGTGGTCTGCTCGCCAGTGCCCGGCCGTGTCCACCTGGGCAGCTGATGACAGGGTGGCCGCCGGCTGCTGGGCAGGAGGCCAGCCCCAGAGGAGAGGCAGCAGCAGCCGCGTCCGGCTCCGGGAGGGCGGCGGCCGTGTGGGGCCCCCCTGCAGCAGCGTTCGGAGGTCGGGGAGGATGTTCACCTTAGCCTGGACCAGCAGCCATGGGCGCTTGTGAGCGGGCGAGGGAAGTGCTGTTTGGATCTTGCCCACAGGGAGCACAGTCCAGGGCTTCCAAGTCTGGAGATGCCCCAGAGGAAATGCACCTTCTCTCTTCCGACCGCTGGGAGCAAACCTGAGCCCCCCCGCTGGCCCCGCGTGGGGCTGTTTGCAGGGCCCTCTGCTGGACCCGTGGCCAGGGGTGGCAGGTGCACCCCGGACCCCCCGCCCCTTCCTGGGACTGTGGACGCCCTGTCACGGCCCCTCCTGCTGTCGTCAGAGCGGCAGGTGAGGTGGGGCGAGGTGTCGGTCAGAGCTCCCCTGCACTGGCAGAAGGGCCGGCCTCCGGTGTTGGTGACGTCCCGCACAGCACGGGGCCCCCGGCACTGTGGCCCAGCGGCCTGTCTTTGAGGAGCAGCCGTGGCTTCCCGCGGGGCTTGGCTCTGCCGTTGGGACCCTGCGCCCGGGTGGAGCCCGAGTCCAGTACCTGCGGGGCCGGAGAGGTGGGGACTCTCGCCTCATGGGAGGGAGGACCTCGGCGCAGCCGGCAGCCGAGTCTGATCGCAGGAGTCCCGCACCGCACGCGCCCGCCCCCCCGGGCTGTGATTCCCGGACCACGGAGCTGTGTGCAAGTGAGTCGTCTCCAGGGAGCTCACAGAGCCGCGCGGCCTTCGCCGCGGTCTGATTGGAGAACAGACGTTGCTGTCACCCCAGAAGAAACCTGTCCGTCGGCGGTTGCAGCGGTCCGCCCTGTGCTGCCCGGCGGCGCCCCGGCATGCGGACGTGTGCATGCTCTGCATGCCCTGGGTGTCTGGACCGAGCTACCCTTTTTGCCACTACCCTTTGACCCGGCCTCCCTGACGGGACAGGGGCCCCGTCCTCAGCTGCGGTCCCCCCAGGTCCTGGCTGCCCTCCCGGTGCATTGTGGTCCCTGGGCCACGGTTCCTGCTCCTGCAGGCCATTGTGGGAGGGAGGACATGGCCCAGGAAGGGGGGGTGGGTGCACCCCGGCCTGGAGGCCCGAGTACAGGACTGCCCTGTGGCCGGAGCTCCGGAGGCAGTGCTCCGCCCTGGTGACCTCTGGCCCTGGGTCTGCGGAGGGGCTGCCCGGGCCCGTGTCCCGCTCAGACCCCCAGAGAGAGCACGGGGGCTGGACCCCCTGGTGGCGCCGGACCCCTGGCCTGGGCGCTCTCGGTCTCACCCTGTCTGTCGCTGGCCCTCCCGCTGGCAGTGTCCGCCGCGGCCCCCTGGGCACGGTGTCCTTGAAGCCGCGCTGCTGGCCAGAGACCGGCAGGACGGACCCACCCGACAGCCTGGGCGGGGCGCTCTCAGAGCCTTCGGGGCGAGCCCCAGGCTCCGCCAGGCCTGCTTCCAGCCTTCGTCCTGGCCTCGCTGCCCCCAGGGGCCAGCGCCTGCTGTTGCTCACCAGGGCCTCTTCCCCCAGGACACTGGGGGGGCCGGAGCGCCCTGGGCGGTGGGGGTGGGGGGAGGGAGTGGAGCCGACCGCCAGGCCCTGTCATTGGGAGCTGGCAGTGGCTCGGGGGGCACCGCGGTGGGAGAGGCTGTTGTCAGTTCCACAGCCTCTTGGGTAGTGGCGGCCTCTGGCTAGGGAGGGTGTGTCCACGGGGCCCCCCCCAGCGGTGTTGCCCTTGAGCCGGCATCCCCTGCGTCGTCCCCGCAGTGGGCCTGGAGACAGGCCCCCACGCCCCATGTCCTGGGTTCTGTCGTGGACCTGCCCGCGTGGCTGCCTGTCACGCCCTCTGTGCGGGGGCTGAGCCTAGGCTCTGCCCTGGTGCTGGGCACGTCGACCCTGGGGGCCCGTCTGGGAGCTGGTCCCGGTCCCGCTGGTGTCCGCCCCGCTGGGCAGGGAGGGGGACGGGCATCCCTGTCCAACAGGTGGGAGTCCCTTGGGTCTCTGTCTTCGTGGTGTTTGTTTTTCGTTCCCACAGACTTCAGGCTAGGGCCCACCCGTGGGTGTCCAGGCCTCCTTGGACAGGGCCTGGGACCACACTCGTGGGAGCGATGGGGACCTGAGGGTTGAGTGTGGGCGCGTGGAGAGGGGAGGGGAGGCGATGGGCCGTGCGGGGTGGCGGCCAGCGGTGGTCTGTGCTGCTGTTGGGGCGGGGCCACGTGGCCGTGGGCCACTCTCCTCGTCCCCGCCAGCGTGGATGTGAGGTGCGCGCCGGGTGGGCGGGTGCCGTGCCGCGGCCCCTGGCAGCCGTTCCCAAGCGAGGCCCAGTGCCGCGTGGGCGGGCACTCCTCACGCCTTCTCGTGGGGCACGCGGCTGCTGGGCTGGGCGGCCCCGAGTTCTGGCCGGCGTTCACGTTCACGGAGCGTGTCTGTGCGGCGTGCAGGCGGGGTGCCCCTGCCGAGGCGCCCGGCTCCACAGTGGAGAGCAGCGGGCTCGCTGTCTTTCCCTCCACCCTCTGCCCTGGGCCGGCCGCCTGCCCTCCAGGGACGCGTGTCCCCGGCGGCAGCCCTGCCGTGCCCAGGCCGTGGCAGGGCCGGGCGGGCCCGGCAGCAAGCGCAGGCTGGGAGGCTGGCCCGGGCGTGGCTTGTCCCTGCAGGTCTAAGCCTGTGCCGCTCTGCGCCCGGCAGCTGCTGGCGGGCGCTGCTCTGTGGTCTTTCTCCTGGCATGCCGCGTGTCCCCGGGCTGCGGCGTGTTCTGTGGGGACAGCGCAGGGAGGCAGCTTGTTGTGGACGGTGTCGCAGGGTCCGGAGTGTGAGCCAGGGCACCTGTGACCGCTGGCGTGTGGGCGCGGCTGCCGTCCGTGCTGCTGCAGGGGCAGGGGGTGCGGCGGGGACTCAGTGCTGTGGGGGCCGGCCGGCCGGCTTGGAGCCAAGGCCGGGAGAGGTGCGAGGACTCGGCCCTGGGCGTGTGGGTGGCGTGGGCTGGTCGCATTCCAGAAAGCAGTGTGTCCCCATGTCACCTGGCGGGGGGAGGGGGGCACCGGGCTCGCCACCCGAGGCTGCACTCCTAGCCTGTGGGTGGGAGAGGAGGGCGGGCGAGGCGCGGGCTCAGCCACCCGTCCCCGGGCCCCGGGCTGCTCTGCGGTTTCCCACCATCGATGCTTTCCCAGAAGTCCCGGCCTCCCATCCCCGGCACAAATGACAAAGTGCCCCTGGAGCGGTGTTTGTGGGGCCTGCGTGCCCAGGCCTGGGGCTGGGCTGGGTCGTGGGTCCTGGCTGCTTGCGTGGCGTGGTGATGGCCACGGGGCCATGTCCAGAGCTGGTTGCAGGCCGCATGGCCACACCGGGACCCCGACACCCCTGGGCCCCGGGCACCAGGGGCGGGGCCGGGGCAGGCACGAGGCCTTCTCTTGAACTCGGTCCTGTACAGACCGCCAGAGAGCTGGCCATGCCATCCTCCTGCCTAAAAGGCCCTGTGGACCCCGTGCCTGGGACGACGTCCCAGTCCCCCCAGCCCTGCCCGCCCTGCCCCGCCCTGAGATCACCTGCAGCCCTACAGTCTGGTGGTCCTGGGACCCGTGTGCACGCCGTCCTCTGGGCCTGGAGAGTCCCGCCTGCCTGCCAGACTCCCGGGCATCATCGCCGGCCACGGCCCGTCGGAGCGTGCGGACTGCAGCCTCAGGACCCAGGCACCGTGGGAGGGAGGCCGACTCCCGCTGCCCGTCTGTCCGTCTGTCCGAGGAACAACTCGGAGGCCGGCTCCGTGTGTGGGAGCGTCAGAGGCGGAGAGCACTCAGCGTGTGGGTCGCCGGGGCGAGCCCTGCCTCGGGAGCTGCGAGCGTGGATGGCAGCAGTGGCAGGTGACACAGACGGCGCAGACACTGGGCTCCTGGGGGGGGGGCCAGTACCCGGCCCAGAGGCCTGCAGGGCTGGCAACGTCCTGTCACGCCCAGCAACGTCCTGTCACGCCCAGGTGCATCCCATGGCGCAGGACCCGCAGCCCTCACGCTCCGTGGGGCCACGGCAGAGCCCGGAGCCGTCGGGAGGCAGAGCACAGAGCTGGAGGCGTCGCACTTCTTCACGCTGAGCTACGTGCAGTGCAAACACCGTCCTCAGAGCAGCGCGGCCCCAGCACGGAAGCAGACTCGGAGCGATGGGAAGGATGGGGTGGGGGGGCCAGCGTGTAGCCCGCCCTTGGGGCCTGTCGGCCGGGGCAAGGGGCCAGGAACGCTGGGGAGGACAGTCTTGCCGGGGAGGACAGTCCTGCCGGGGAGGGTTCTGGAGGAGCTGACAGCCACGTTCCCGGGAGTGCAGCCGTGAGCCTGGGCGGGGCACGGCCTGGGGCGGAGCGCTGGAGGCTGAGGGCCCCACACTCCCTGACGCAGTCCGGGCAGTGTCCTGGCCGTGGCTCCGGAGGCCCAGGTGGAGAAAGTAAACGGACACGAGTGGGGCTCCGGCGCAGGAGCACCCGCTGCCGGCAGACGCGGCCAGAGCCCGGGAGAGGCCGCTCAGGGAGCGGGGGTGTTTGCAGACTCACCTCGGACACAGGCTTGGCGCCGAGGGACCCCAGGGGCTGACGCGGGCAGGGGTTCGGGTGGCGTCCCCGGAGAGGGGGCGCGCAGACTGCTCGGCTGTGTGCAGAGGCAGCACGGGTGGGCTGGGAGGCCGCGGTGCTCGCAGAGTGAGGCGGGGGGAGACGGGCCCCGGGGGTCCCGCGTGCGGAGCCCGGAGCAGGAAAGGCGGGCGCCCAGACCTGAAAACCACAAGCCCCACGCCTGACCAGACGTGGAGAGCAGCGCACCCGAGGGCGCAGACCGCGACCCTCTGAGTCCCATGAGACACGAGCGGGGACTGAAAGGACGGGGGTGGCGTCCTGGCCGGAACCGAGTCCAGGCAGAGGCCGGTGGGGCCCCGGGGGAGCCGCCGTGTGTGGGAGCTGGGGGCACAGCCCTGAGCCGCCAGCGGGACCAAGGAGGGCCCGTGACGGCGGGCGGAGGTTTGGCAGCTGGAGGGCAGCACTCCCGCCGCCTGCGGGGTGCGCCAGGCCGGAGCGTGACCCGGCGTTGGGTGTCCGGGCGGGGGGCCGAGGGCGGAGGGCGGGGAAGACGGGAAACCCAGCCGGTCTCTCGGGTCCCCAGGGCAGCAGCTGCTCCTCTTCCTCGGGGCCGCTCCTGGGGGTGCTGTGTAGGGAGGCGGGGGCAGCGATGGGGAGACGGGCGGGGGGGCGGGGGCAGACGCGGAATGTGCTCCACAGCTGGCCGGCGTCCCGGGCGCTGTGTCTGGCCTCGCGGGGCCACGGCTGAGGGAGCGTGCCGCTCACCCCTCCCCTCCGCGGCGAGGTGCTGCCCCAGGGGCGGACGGGGCAACGCAGCCACGAGCGGCGAGACCTGGTGCAGCAGGGTTTGGCGGCATCCGCCCCGAGGCCCTGGGCACTGCGCAGCAGGCAGGGTGGGCTTGCGGTGGCCGCTCGCCGGCCCACTGGCTAGAGGCGGCGTCTCGTCCTCGCCAGCCCAGAGCAGGTGTTCCAGGGCCCACGGAGCTGCGGCTGCCCCTGGAGGCCCAGGCGCCCTCCCCTCGGGCAGCTGACCGCACAAGTCCAGGGCCGCCTGGGACCCGCTGGGCTGGAGGCCCGAGTCTCGGCTGCATGGGCGGGCAGTCGTGGCCCGGAGGTGGGCAGCTGGGGCGGTGGGCCTGCTCTCCGCCCTGGCCCGCTCGGCCCACTCGGCGAGGCCTCCGGGGTGTATCCGAGCTCCCCCCTGGGCTGGCCGTGGGGGACCACCCCCAGGCTCGCAGGAGCGGGGAGACCTGCCCGGACACTGGTGCCGGGCAGAGCCGCCTCCCTGTCCTGTACCGCGGAGCCCTGCGGTGGAGCGGACTCTGTGTCCACCAGGGGGCGCTGTCGACCCTGCAGGAAGGCTAAGTGCACCCCCCCCCCCCCAATGCCGGGCAGGTGACCGCTGTGGCGGGGAGCACCGGCTCTGGACCAGACCACGTGGACATGGGTCGTTTGGCACGGCCCGCCTAGGCCAGTGTGAGCTTTGCCTCCCACCCCAGCAGTGCCCCCTCCGCCCCCGCCACAGTGCCCCGGCACCCGGGGCCCGGGCCGCCCAACTTGGGTCCGTAGCCCCGACTCCAGCAGATGGGGCCCCTGAGCCCAACAGGTCTGCTCCCAGGCGTTTTGGAGTCTGGGGCGGGGGCGGGCCCGGGTAGTGGTGCCGCCTGCGTCACCACTGGTCCGGGGCCCCGTCTGCTGCACAGGCGTGTACACGCCTGTCCCTTCGTGCCCGCCTTTCCGTGCGGAGATGAGGCTGCCTTAGCAGCATGGAGGCACGGGGCTGAGGGCGGAGGCCGAGGCCGAGGCCGAGGCTGGGGGAGCCGGTGGCGCCGGCCGAGCGAGCGGAGCCGCGGTGGTCGGTCTCCTCCGAGGCCGGGAGCCTGGGCCGTGCCCACAAGGGAAGGGGACTCTGCGGCGAGGGGGGGCAGCCCAGCGCGAGCGGAGGAGCCGGTCGGGTGTGGACTCCGGGGGGCTCGGGGAGGGGCAGAGCGTTGGTGCCGGGCACCATGTCCGTGGGCGTCCTGACCGAGCAGGAAGCGGATGGGCCACCTTTTTTTTTGAAAGATTTTATTTATTTATTTTTAGTGTAGGGGTTGGGGGGGGAGAGAAACATCAGTGTGTGGTTGCCTCTGGAGCGCCCCCTACTGGGGACCTGGCCTGCAGCCCAGGTGTGTGGCCTGACCCGGGATCGAACCGGGGACCCTCTGGTTCGCAGGCCGGCGCCCACCCCACGGGGCCGCCGCACCAGTGGGGGCGGGGGCAGTTACCAAGGAGCCCGTGTCTCTCCGCGTGGGCAGGCCGCGAGTTCAGCCTGGACAGGCCACACCGTGACTGTCCCCGGGCCGCCACCGAGACGGCTCGGAGCACCGGGCGTGGAGAGAGGGCTGCAGAAGCTCCCGGAGAGGAGCGGGACGAGGCAGGGACTCCGACACTGTTTGTTCGTGCTGGATGCTCAGACCCGGGCTCCCAGGAGCTCCGGAGAGAGGTCACACCCCCCTCCCACGGCCCCCTGCCTGTGACCAGCATCTCCCCGAAGCCCTGCCCTCCCTGCGCCCCGTCTTCCTGTGACCCCTCCCTCCCGGGAACCCTTTCCCCCACGACCCTCTTTTGGGAAGCGCCCAAGAGGACCCGTGCTGGGGGAGAGGGAGGGGGCTGCCCCCCGGCCCCTGTGTCGCCCTGCTGGTGCGGGACACCCCCACGGCGGACACCCAAGGCTGTGGCTCTGCCCCCGGGGCCGCGTGGAGGTCACCACGTGGAGGTCACCGGGGGTCGGTACCCGCCCCTCCGGAGGGGTTGGACGCAGCTGGGTGTCACGTCCTGCGTCGCCGCTCCTGGCCGCAGCGTCCTGGAAGCCACGCTGAGCCTCGCTCCACGCGGTGGCCGCCCGGGTGGCAGGAAGGCGTCCTCGCCAAGCTTCCAGCCTCTCCTCACTGTCCTCGCAGCGCGCACGGGCTGGCCCTTGGAAGGGGTTTTGGGGGGGGGGGTGAGGCCTGCGCAGTGGAGGGACACGCCCACGGCCGTGCCTTCCGTGGGGGCGTCCTCGTAGCCTCGGGCACCGTGGCCGCGGGCCCAGGCACTGCTGCAGGTTCCCCCGGCGGGCCCAGGCATGGCCTCTGTCCCCCGGGCTTTGTCCCCTCGGCCCCTGGGGCTGGGGGCGGGGGGGCGTTCTGGGGAGTGTCTCGGTCTCCGGTGAATCCCTAGAAGCAGGCTCCCGGCGGAGGGCTCCCCACTGCGCTCTGGGGCGGGGGGAGGGCCTAGTGTCCCGGCTCCTCTGTCCTGGTCAGGGAGGAAGGAGACCCTCTCCTCTTCAAGGGGGTTGCCTTTGAGGCGGGCACACCCACCTCCCCGGCCCTTGCCCCCGACCGTGGGGGCGGCGGTCCCTTGGGGTGGATCTCCCTTCGTGGGTGGTGTGCGGTGGGTGGTCAGCCTTCTCACTGACGCGCACCCGTCTCCGTCTGTGGAGTGGGGACTCGTCATTCGGGAGCACGCAGTGGGCCACCTTCCCCTGCTCTCCACCCTAGGGCTAGCGGCAGGTCCCCGCCCCTGCCGAGCTCCCCGGAGGCAGAGGGAGGGTCTCTGTGGGACGCGGCGGAGGCCCCGTGCCGCTGGGGACACAGCAGGGCGGGGCCTGGAGGGGCGTCCCGCGGGGGGGGGGGGGGCAGCTGACCGACTGGGACGTGACCCAGGGGCCTGTGGAGGGGCTGGCCGAGGGTCCTCAGCCTGTGCCCCGCAGGGCCCCAGCCTCCCGGGGGCCGTCCCCACCGCCTTGCTCGGCGAGGGTGCTGCCATCGCTCTCCAGCGCCGTGCCGGGACAGGGCCGGCTCCTTTCTCGGGCATCAACGTTCGGGGTGGGGGAGCAGGAGGAAGGACGCCCAGCATTTCTGCTGGGGAACCCCGGGCCACCAGGCCCTCGGGGAGAGGGCGGCACTCACTGGGTGGCCCAGGCCGCCTGCCTCTCCCCAGACTCCCCTGGACCATCGTCCCGTGGCCTGAGCCCGGGCGAAGTCTTGCAGTTGGAGCGTTCGTGCCAGCCAGGCGGGCGGGGTGGCTTGGTTGGCGGGACCCTCATGGCCCTCTCCTCGGGCAGCCTGGCCCTGGCTGCCCGGGCTCGGTGCCTGCTGGGCTGGTGAGGGCCGGGGGGGGGCGGTGACGGATGGCCCCCCGCCGAAAGCCCCCGAGACCTCCCAGAGGGGATTGAGGGCACCAGCACCGGGCCTCCCCTGCGCCTCTCGTCTGCCTTTCGCCAGTGCCGGGCTCTGCCGCCGGCCGCCTCGTCCCTGCCGGGGGCTGCAGGCGCTTATGTGGCAGACGCCAGCGTGGGGTCGGGAGGGGAGGCTCGGGAGAGGTGGTGGCCACGTGGCCCGGATGCCCCTGCCCTCTGTGGTCGGGTGGTGGCCGGGGGCCAGGCGGGATGACTAGGCAGGCTCCAACAGCCACTTCAATTGTTTGGGGTTTGGCCTGACTTGGACCTGAAACAGAGCGGCCCTGGTGGTGTCTGTGAGGGCATTTGTCCGCCGTCGAGGTCTGCACTGCAGCCCTGGCCCTCAGCCCCGGGGCGGCTGGTGGCTGGCCAGTGTCCTGGCGTTTCCACGGTCACCCCGGTGGCTGGGCTTCAGCGGGCACTTGACCTCCAGCCTGACCCCTGGAGGTCCTCTCGCCTGCCGCCCAGAGGGTCTTCCCCGGCTCCCTGGGCTCGGTCGCACAGGGCTGCCGGACGGGTGTGCATGGCGGGCAGGGCGCACCCCCCTGAGTCTGCCCCGCGCCCCTGCCCCCAGCACACGGTGTCTGGAGGCTGTCCGTGGGGCTGGTGCCGCCTGTGGCGTCCGCTCCTGGGCTCGAGGTGTCAGGGGCGTGCGGGAGCCCCCGGTGTGCTGAAGCCCCCTCCCTGTCCGGGGTGGGAGGGAGGCGGAGCGTGCCGGCCCTCGGAAGCAGGAGCTGACGGCCGCCTGCCCACCCTTCTCTGCCCGGGACCCTGGCGCCTGGGCCAGCGCAGCGGTCGGCCTCCTTCCCCTCCGTGGGTGCTGGCCCCTCTCGGGGGTGGGGTCGGGGCGGTCAGAGCGCGGCTGTGGGCGGGCGGCCCCCACCGCATCTGCACTTCCTCTCCGTCTGGGCTCAGGTGCCGTCTCCTTCTCAACGGCAGGTGGGGGTGCAAGGCAGCGACCACCGGGAAGGTGGTCGGGGTTGCTGGGGGCAGCTCTGCAGGCCAGCCTCACCCCCGGACATGGTGTCACCCTGGGTGGGTGGGGCGGGGACCAGCGGGGCGGGGGTGGGGTGCCACGGCGAAGTGTCGGGGGCTCCGGGTGGCAGTGCCTGCCTGCTGCGCACCCTCGTGAGCCCACGGGGCCGTGGGGGGCAGGCAACGGCTCCAGCTCAGGACGGGCCAGGCAGGCCTGGGTGCCCTGGGCAGGCCTGAGCCGGGCCCTGTGTCCGTGGTGACCCTGGCGACCCTGGCGGCTGGGCTTTGGTGGGCCGGGCCCACGGGGTGGTGCAGAGACGGCCGCGGCTGCCATGGGCGGGATCTGTCTTCCTCCTCTGCCCGTGCGCGGTGTGGGGAGGACCCCCGCCTCTGCAGGCTGTTCCCGTCCCTGCACCCCGCACCGGCGGCTCCAAGTCGGCCGTGCCCACCGCCCAGACCGTGCCGGGCCCCCCCCGCCCCGCCCCGTGCCCGTGGACACACACCCTGTGAGTGCTGGCAGCCTCTCCTGCCGCCCGTGCGGCAGCCCCGGCAGACTGCAGGGTGTCGGCGCAGCAGTGACTGGGTGGCCGGGGGGCAGTGAGCTGCAGGCCGGGCCGAGAGGGCCGTGCGGCGGAGGGGGTGTCGCCGAGCCGCGCTCAGCGGTCCAGTCGGCGGTTCTCGGGGAGCACGGTGCTGAGAGGCAAAGGCACTGGGGTCGGACGGGATGCGGGCCCCCGCCTTCTGGGATGCTTGTGGGTGCTGGGGTGCGTCCGCCACAAGCGGGGCGATGCCTTGCTTTCTGGACGGGGCTTCAAGCTGCTGGTGACGGCAGGCGAGTGCCGGGCTGTGTGCGCCGGGAGCGGGGTGAGCAGAGCCGGGGAGAACGGGCGCGTGGGGGGCGGAGCCCGAGGGGTGGGGCTGCGGGGCGTAGGGTGTGGGGGGTGGGGCCCCGCTGCCCGAAGTCACACACACCTCTCACGTCCGTGTGCGCTCACACACACCACACGTACACACACACACACGAGCACACACGCACACACCTCACCTGTACCTACGTGAGCACACGCACGCAGGCGGGACTCGGGTGGTGTGTCCGAGGCGGTGCCGCATCGGTGTCCGAGGGGGGTGGTCTCTCCCCGTGAGAGCGGCCGCCCGTCCCTCAGGGAGGCGCAGGGCTCCCGCGAGAGCAGTCTCTCCCATCCCTCAGGGAGACGCAGGGCTCCCACGAGAGTGCCGCCCCGGGCCCGTCCTTGCGGAAGGGTTCTCGCCGTGCCCTCGGGCGTCCGGCTCTTGCACGTGTGGGTGCTGCTCACTGGTGTTTGCCCAGGAAGCTGCTTCGCCGAGCGTTTCCGTCCCCCGTCCCTCGGGGCCCGGGGGCGTGTCCCTCACTCGGGCCGGCTGTGGCGTCTCCGCTTTTGGGGCCGTCTGGCTGGGGAGGCCGCGCGGCTGACGCTCCCCGAGGCACTCCGCGTCCGGCTCTCCGTCCCTGTGCCGGGCGTGCGCCACGGCCTCCCTTTCCCCCGCCGGCGCCGGTGCCGGCCCCGCCACGCTCTCCCGTCTCCCTCGGTGCTTGAGGGGAGCTGCGGGGTGTGGGCTCTAAGTGAGCCTTTTCTCTGGCGTGAACACAGTGAGTTTCCTCCAAACTCAGCTTAACTGCATTTAACCCACCTCATGTTACATTTTTGTGACTTTTTCGTTGTTCGACCTGTTGCTACGTCTGTTCTACAAAGCTCTGTTCTGGAAGTTGTAATCTCAGGTCTAGAAACTGCTGCCTGTCCTTCCTGGAACCCCCCGGTCTTTCTGGGAGCCATGGTCTTGTGCTCGTTGTGCCCCCCCCCCCCAGATCTGTGAGCAGGTGTGCACTCGCTGTGTTGCCTGAAGGAGGCCGTGGCCACCCAGGTCGTGCACACCCACCGGCAGGTGCCGCTGGGGCCTGGGAGCACCTGGTCTGGGTGCCCCAGAGCCTGTCGGCCTGGTCTTTCCAAGGCTGCCCGCAGGGGGGCATGCCGAGGGCCTCGCCCCCCGGGGGGTGCCCACCTAGCGTCTCGTCTCGCAGGGCTGGGGTCATGCGAGGGGTGCGGCGGGCTCCGGAGCTGCTGGGCGGGGCTGCCGCCTGCTCCCCAGAGTGCCAGAAGGGCCTCGAGGTGCCACTCAGCCCCCCCCCCCCACAGGTCCCTCCCGGGGGCACTGCCCTCCCCGCAGAGCGCCCGCCCGCCCGCCCACCAGGCGCCACTTTGAAAAGTGGACTGGACACACCCTCGTCCCCCTGGGGCCTGGCCTGGGAAAGGGGCGGCTGTGCAGGCTGCCTGGCCCGAGCCCTCCTTTCCCGCAGCCCTCATTGGCTGCCGCTGTGCTCTGGGCGGGGCCCCTGGGAGGGCGGGGTGGGGGTGGGGGGGGCGGTGCAGCCAGGGCTCCCACTTCCCTCTCCATCTCCGCACCGTCCCAGCATGCTGGGGGGGCACAGCAGCCACCCTGCAGACCGAGCTCTGCTCAGCCAGCCCCCCAAAGCTGGGCTCAGCTGTAAAATGGTGCTTCAGGCAGTCGGCAAAGTGCTCAGGTGAACTGGGGGGGGGGCGGGGGAGGTCTTGAGGGGTGGTTGTCTTACTGCCCCTAGTCCCTGCCTCTGGGGTCGGGCTGAGGAGGGGCACGGCTGCTGGGGTCTGGGCAGGAGGCCTCCCCTGAATGCCCGCAGCTCCCATTGCTGGCAGGCGGGAGTGTGCCCCTGCCGCGGAGGGGTCCTGCTGCGGCCGGTGTGGGGGGTGGGAGCGTGGCCCACCGGGTGGTGTTTCTGGCCACAGCAGCCCTGCTGCACCCCCCCACCCCCTCCAAGGTTGCTGGACGGGCCCCTCCCCACCACACAGGGAGCAGGGAGACGGGTGCCGGTCCGGGAGCTGCCTGGTCCGGAGCCCTGGCGGGGCCACGGGCGGCCAGCGGATGCCGGGGCTTCACCGGAGAAGCCTGCCCTGCCCTGTCCACCGCCACCTCCTGCGTGGGGCCTCCCGCGCCCCAGACCGGCCCCTGCAGCATGCCTGTGTGGGTGCCGGGGCCCAGCAGGGAGGGGCCTGGAGGGGCTGGGGCAGTGCCGTCCTCACTCGAGAGGTGTCACCGGGGCACCCCAGTCAGGGTCTGCCTGTGTGCTTCCGGGTCCAGCTCTTTAAACAAGGGGGGGTGTCCCGTTCTCCCACTTCCGTCCTGCGCTGTCGGCGAGCCAAGCTTGTGAGGGGCCCGGCGGGGACGGTGTGTGTCTGGGCTTCCCGCCACCCCTTCCACAGGGCTCTTGTGCACGGCAGGTCGGCCGCGTGCCCCCCAGGGCCCTGCTGGGTCACGGGGACACTGGCACCCGCCCGCCAGCGCGGTGCCCTCTCAGGCCAGCCGTGCGGTCTGGGGACAGGGCGAGTGGGAAGCGTTCTCGGTGGCGTTGGTCGGATCGGGAACGGTGACCGTTTGGGATGGTGCAGGGGTCCGCGTGTGTGCACACTGCAGGCTGTGCACACTCGTGTGTGCAGCGGGCAGAGCCGAGCCCTGCAGCAGCCCCCCGCCCGCCACGGTGTGCGGCGGCCCCGGCCCCACGGGAGACTCGGCCAGGTGTGAGCGGGCGGGCAGGTGTGGGACCTGTGGGCCAAGGCCGCTGGGCGGCTGCAGCCAAGGGAGACGGCCTGCGTGTCCCCCATGGCATCGGGCCGGCCGCAGCTGGGGAGGACTGATGGGGGGCCCGGCGGGAGCCGGGCAGTGGGCTCAGCTCCCGCTGGGCCCCCCGCTCGGACAGCGGGGCCACGGGCTCCCCTGGGCTGTGGGGCAGGGTCGGTGCTGGGCACTCAGAGGGCTCCCTGGGGTGCACCTTCAGCCCGGCCGCCCTCAGGCGGGCTGCGCGGGCCAGTGGGGGCTGCTGCGGGGTGGCCAGGCCCCGAGAGCCAGACTCTGTCCCGTGGCTGCGAGAGCAGCGCCCCCAGCACCCTCGGCCGTGTCCAGCGGACCCTGCTCCCTCCCTCGGGCTCTTGCCCAGCACCTGTGGGTCCCGTGTCTGTGTCAGGCCGTGGCGGGTGGCTGCAGGGCCCTGCGGGTGAGACGGGCAGCGTGGCATCGGGAGGGTCTTATGGACGTGAAGCAAGTGGGCCGGTAAGTCCCTGGTGACCCAGCTCCGAAACAGCACAGGGGGCAGAGGGGAGGGGGGTCCCAGCCTGGGCCCCCACCTCGCCCCTCCCCACCCTCACGACTGTGGGCCGCTCCAGACCTGGAGGCGGGGCCGCGTGTGCGCTGAGACCAGAGGGTGGGCGGCTGGTCCTTCCCGCCCAGGGCCACAGGCACGAGGGCCTTCGGCCGCCGCCGCCCTCTGACCCTCTGACACTGGGCAGCAGAGACCCCGGGCCGGGGGAGGGCTGCAGCTGGGGGGCCTGGCCCGCCCACCCACTCCGTCAGGGAGCCCCCCCGGTGTGCGGGCAGGTCCCAGGGTGCACTCAGCCCTTCCCGGGGCCCGGGCTTCTCCTGCACGCCCCTCCTGGTGCCGGCCAAGGGGACTCGTGCCCAGGGGGCGGCCTCACCCACTCTGGGGCCCCGGGAAGGGCCCACTGTGTGTGCGTGCGCCTGCGCTGCGCTGGCCCCCCACCAAGGGCAAGGTCGGGATTGCTGGGTCAGGGGTCGGGCCCGTCCCCCGTCCCCAGGGTGCGGGCCCCGCCTGGCCCGGCCGCTCCCAGGGCTGTCCCCAGAGACGGGTGCTCGTCGCCTTTTAAGGAGAAGCTCTGCTGTGCGAGGCGGAGGGGACGTCTGCTGGCGCTCGGGGCACATTCTTCCTCCTGCTCCTCTTACGTAAGCCCAGCGGCTTCTCGGAGCGGGACGGGAGGGGGGCCGGGCCGGGGACCTGCAGAGACCCCCCCCACACACACAGACAGCCCACCCACCCCGGGGGGGGGGGGGCGGCAGGCGCAGCGGCAGAGGCTCTGCGGCAGCAGGGGCCGCTCCTGCCCGAGTCTGAGGACCCTGAGGGTGCGCTGGGGGGCCGGACCACGGCCCCCCTGGGTTGTAGGCCCACGGCCCTCCCCACGCAGCGTGGGACAGACACGGTGGCCTGTGTCCTGCGGCAGCTCTGGGCAGTGGGAGGAGGCAGGAGGGAGGCCCCCAGGCCCACTCCTCACGTGGGGACAGGGGCTTCGGGGAAACGTAGCCGCCCCCACACAGACAGCCTCGGGAGGCTGCTCCGGGGAGAAGGAGAGTGCTCTTCTGTGGGGAGGGACTCTCCTCCTGAACAGGGGAAGCCTCAATGAGAGGGGGCCACTTCTGAGGATTCTGTGGCATCTGGCCCCCATCCACCTGCCCCTGCAAACCCGCACCCCGCTCTTGGGGGGGTGCGGGCAGGCAGGATGGGGTTCAGGGGAGCCTGAGCCGATGGGACCTCTGGCGGGCAAGGGGGTGTCAGCTCCTAGCAGGTGCTCAGTAAGAATGCCCACCTGCCGGCCACTGCCCAGGGGCCCCGCCTTGAGGGGCTAGGTCCCTGGCACCAGCCAGGCTGGCTGCAGGCCCGGGCGTCCCAGGTTGAGGGGAGCCCCAAGACCCAGGCTTGGCTGCAGGACAGCAGGCCATCGGCTGGCGTCCTCGAGTGCCCCTCTGCCCAGCAGCGGGAGGACGGTGGCTGGCGGGACAGAGTCTCCTGAGGCGCCTCCGGGAGACCCCCCGGTGCCCACGGCACCAGCGGAGACGGCCCTGCTCGTCCAGGGTGCTGGGCGCGGAGCCCCCACCTGTGCTCACTCCGAGAGGTGACGGCTCTCTCCTTCCGGCAGGAAGTCCAAGGCAAAGCCCAACGGGAAGAAGCCGGCGTCGGAGGAGAAGAAGGCGTACCTGGACCCGGAGCTCGCCAAGTCCCGAATCACCGACTGCGAGTTCAAGGAGCTGGTGGCGCTGCCCCGGGAGATCGACCTCAACGAGTGGCTGGCCAGCAACAGTGCGTGGGGCCGCGGGGTGGGCAGGGCGGGCGAGCCGGGCAGGCCCCCGGCGGCCATGCTTACGCCGCCCCGCTCTGCTCCCCAGCTACCACGTTCTTCCACCATGTGAACCTGCAGTACAGCACCGTCTCGGAGTTCTGCACTGCGGAGGCCTGCCAGACCATGGCCGTGTGCAACACGTGAGTGCCTCGGGCCCCGGGCGTGGGGTGCCAGGACTCGGCCACAGGCCAGCAGGCCCTGTTCTGGGAATGGGGGCCTCTCCGTGAGACTCCACTGGCTTCCTGAGACCACAGGCCCCGGAGGCTGCTGGTCTTCCCTGCTCCGGCCACCGGTTCCTCCGGTGAAGGCCACCCCCCCTCCCCCGGGCTCCTGCTGTGCATGTGGGTGGGGCGAGGCCTCGCGCTGCCTGGGCGGTGGTGGTCCTCAGCGAGCAGCCGTTCCTGGGGGCCGCCCCCTGCTGAGTGCAGCAGGGTAGGGGAGTCCCAGCCTCTGTAAGCAGAAGCCAGGGTGTTGGACGCCTGCCGGCGAGGGGCTGGGGGCCCAGCAGGGGCCCAGGAGCTCGTCTCAGTGGCCCCTGTGTGAGCCGCCCCGCCTCCCTGCCCCACGCAGACGGTGCCGGCCGGGCTTCCTGGCTCAGACCTAGACAGAGGCGCTCAGCTCTCCGCGCCCAGGGCCCTGCGGGGTCCCGGCTAGGGGCCCCGTCTCGTGGGAGCAGCGAGGCAGCGGACCTGCATGGGGAACCACCAGGGGTTCTCCAGACGGGGAGGCAGGCACAGGACAGCGCAGAGGAGGAGCAGCGCGCATGGGTGCGGCGGGGCCTGGGCGCCAGGGTGCCACCACCTGCGAGCACCCAGGAGGGGGAGGTGCACCTCAGCCCTGGGAGCGGCCCCCCGGGAGGCTGCACAGGCAACAGGTCGAGGTCCCGGTGGCAGCGACGACGGAGGGAGCGGGCGGTGGCCCCGTCCGGGCGAGCTTCGAGAGCCCAGTCCCCGTCACCGGCGGGAGGTGGGGACGAGAGAAGTGGGCCCTTCCGCCGCGCGGGCTGACCAGGGACTCGCTCTGCATGGGGCCACATGGATAGGTCAGAGGTCGGGGCAGGGAGAGAGGTGGGCAACAGACGCCCAGCAGACTCCAGGGCACCGAGGGGCGGGTGTGGGGCGCGAGGGCAGAGCCAGGACCCCTCGGGGCGGTCCGACCGGGCAGGTGTGCGCTCCTGTGTCGGTGGTGGGCGGGCCTGGTCGCGGGAAGCCCCGCAGGAGAGCGGGGCTCAGTGGCACGCTCCGGAAACTGCCGCGTGGCCCGCGTGGCTCGGGGGGCCGTGCTCCTGTGCAGGCGCGTCCAGGGAGCAGCCCGTCAGCCGGGGGTGGGGGGGTGTGCCTGGGGCCAGCAGGAGTGTGTGGGGACTGGGCGGCAGGGCCAGGCCAGGCTGGGGGCTGCTAGGAGGGGCCTCAACAGCAGGGCGGCTCCACTGCGCGACAGGACGTGAAACGGGGACAGAGGGAGTGACAGGGCACAGGGTGTTCGTCTCTCAGCGCCGGCCCCCGTGTCCCCTGGGAGCTGTCCTCGGGCCTCCTGGCAAGGGCGCCTGTGTCCCGGTTGGCAGCCACACTTGTTCTTCTGAGACTCTGACCTGTGCCCAGGTGCGTGCACCCTGCGCCAGCACCCGGGACAGGGGAGCAGGTGCCCAGGACCCCTGGGGTGCTGGGCCCTGTCCTGTGGGGCCTCCTTGCTGGAGGCCCGGCTCTCTGCCTGGCACGGGGACCCCGCAGCCCTGCAGGCAGGGGGTGGGGGGCGGCCCTGGGGAGCAGACCACCTGGAGCCCAGGTGGACTCCTGGAGCCCGGCCGTGCGGTGGGGGCGGGGCTTCTGTGGACGCTCCTACCCGTGTTCAGACGGCGCGTCGGCCCTGGGCGCTGCTCCGTGCATGCTCACCAACCCCTCGTCCTAAGCGGTGGCAGGTCCCAGGGTCTGTCCCCAGGGGCTCTGGGAGCAGAGGCGCGGGCGCCCCCACACCCCCAGCAGGGAGGCCAGCCCCGTGGTGCCTGCCGCCTCCCGGCCGCAGCAGCCCCCACCCCCAGACCGTGGGGGCGGTGCGGGGGGCGGCGCCGTGACGGCCCCTGCGTCCCCACAGACAGTACTACTGGTATGACGAGAGGGGGAAGAAGGTCAAGTGCACGGCCCCCCAGTACGTGGACTTCGTCATGAGCTCCGTGCAGAAGCTGGTGACGGACGAGGACGTGTTCCCCACGAAGTACGGTAGGTCTCGCGAGGTGCCTGGCGGTGCGGCGTGGTGGGCGGGGCCTGGCGGGCCTCCAGGCCGTCCCGAGCTTCCAGGGGCCTTGCTGGGCCGGCGGGAGGGACTTTGGTCCCCCACAGCCTAGGCCACGTGGAGGGCAGCCCACGGGACCCCGGGACTCAGGCCCCAGGTTGCAGCGGTGCAGGGAGTGGTGTGTTGTTGCCTGCCGGCAGGCGGCTCAGCGAGGACTGGGGGCGGGGCCACCTGTGCGGCGGGGCGGGGCGGGGCGCCGGCGGGGGCGGGGCACGCTCGCAGTGAGGCCCCGCCCCCGCAGGCCGCGAGTTCCCCAGCTCCTTCGAGTCCCTGGTGAAGAGGATCTGCAGGCACCTGTTCCACGTGCTGGCGCACATCTACTCGTCCCACTTCAAGGAGACCCTGGCCCTCGAGCTGCACGGACACTTGAACACGCTCTACGTCCACTTCATCCTCTTCGCCAGGGAGTTCAACCTGCTGGACCCCAAAGAGACCGCCGTCATGGACGACCTCACGGAGGTGCTGTGCAGCGGCGCGGGCCGCGGCGGGGGCGGCGGGGACGGGGCCGGCGGCGGGGGCCCCGGGGCACAGAACCACGTGAAGGAGAGGTGAGCCGCACCGCCGGACGCGCGTGCACGTGTGCAGAGACGGCCCGTGTGCCTGCGCGCGCCCGCCTCTGTGCGCCCACGTGCTGGGCGCCCTCGCGGGAGGTCCGATCGGCGACGCCGCGCGGGCCGGGCCGCCTGGGGTGTGGGCCCCGCACTCCGTCCCTGCCGGACGGGGAGCGTCGCTTGTCCGAAGCGCCTGGGACCCCTGCCTTCGCTCAGCGCAGTGCACGGACCGCCGCTCCGCTCCCCCTGCGGGCTCCTCTCTTGGGTCTTCTTGCGCCCGGCCCCGCCTCCCCGGGCGCTCTGCCTGCGTGCGTTCTGAGAGAAATCGCTCACGCGTGGGTCCGGCCCCTGCTGGGCCACGGGCCCGCTGGTGTCTTCGTGTGTCAGGGCTGGGTCACATCAGACCCTCCCGTCCCTCCGCCGCCCGGCCATGCCTGGGTCTTGGCCCCTGGAGGCTGGGCGTGGGGGTGCAGAGAGGCTGGTGGGGCCCTGCAGGGGCCCCAAGCCCACGTGCCCCTGCCCCCTGCCCCCCACCGCCCAGGAGGGCCCTCTGGACCGCGGGGCTCGGGCCGGGGCCGCCTCCTGTGTGCACACGCCGCTGTGGGCGGGGGTGGGGCCGCGCTCTGCTCGCCTGTTGGGTTGAATAAAAGGATTCTCTCAGGTCACCGCCTGTGTGTCTTTGGCGTCTCGGGGGCTGCGTCGAGGTGGCCCGGCCGGGCAGTCACTGTCATCCCCCGCCCACCTTGTCCCCCCGCCCCTCCGGGGGCCCTGCTCACGCCCTGGGGCTGGCCTGGCGATCTCGTGGATGCCCACCCACGCCCACTGACCCTGTCTGCAGCAGGACCGCCGCAGGAAGCCGGGGTGGAGGGTCCGGTCCACTGTCCCTGCGCTGTGCCTGCCGTGCAGGGGACAGGACCCTTGAGTGTGGGCAGCAGTGGCTGGGGCTTCCCCGTCAGCCTGGCGCGGGGCGCGGGGCGGGAGCTGAGGGGGTGTGCTGGGGCCCGGTGTGGGGCTCGCCCGCGCTGCCGGCAGGCGGAGGGGAGGGCACGCTGGCAGGCCCCTGCCCTGTCCGGCGTCCCAGCTGGCGATGCGGGCAGCCCTCTCTGGCGGTCAGTTGCAAGCACACTGGCCCCCGTGCACCTCTCCCTGGCGGGGACCGGGCCTCTGTCCCCCACAGGGCCCTGGTTGCCTTGTCCTCCCGGCACCATCAGCATCCCCCACCCTACCCCTGAGGGCTGGCCACCTCCTGACAGCCTTGGGGCTCCCCATAGAGTCCAGTGCACCCTTGGGTGCCTGTTCTTCACCACCTGGCTCCTGCCTCCCCACTAAGACCGCCCCCCCCACCTGAACCAGAGTACTGTCCCTAGGGTGCACAGGGGTCAGCGGCGGCACCCGCCCAACTGCTGCTGCTGCTGGAAGTCCCAGCCCTGCCGACTCAGTCTGAGGGTGCACGTCAGAGTTGCTCCGGAAGGTTCCACCCATGTGTCCTACTGACTGGTGCTTGGAACCCCTGGGAAATGCCACCGTCCTGCGTGAAGGCTCTGCCCCGTGGAGTCCACTGCCACCTCCCTGGGGCGCGTGCCGCCCTCGCCGCCTGGCCGGGGCTGGGGCAGCCACCCACTTCCTGTCTGTCCAGGCTGCACCTCAGCAGCACCCGCAGCCCCGCCCCTCTGGGGGGGGTGCCTAGTGGGGTTGGCGCCGCTGCCACTGGCCTGTCCCCGTCCCTGCAGGGACCTCCGGAGAGGGCAGGCTTGGGCCACGGAGCCGCCCACCACCGTGGGTTCCCAGACCTGTAGCCACGTGCTCTGCGGCCGGCCCGCTGGGCTCTGACACTGCTGGGGACCAGCGAGCCCCCCTTCCGCTCCTCACCGGGTGGCTGGCGCGCCCACAGCCGGCACCTGGGGCCGGGTCCACCCTGGCTTTGGAGGCAGGTGCCGTGTGTCCTGCTGGAGGCCCCTGGGGAGGAGTCTTCTCGGGCTGGGAGGGGCCCCGCACCTGGGGGCTCATTGCTGCCTGACCTGGTGTCTCCCCGAGGTGTGGGGCGACATGCCATCCTGACGGGCCAAGACGTGGAGACCTGGCGGGAGGGGGGTGTTTGGCATGAGGGGGCCGGTGCCCTCCTCCCCACCTGTCCTGATCTTGATCCCTGGCACCTGTGAAAGTCACCGAGGTCACCACTTAGGAGAGGTCAGGCTGCAGGTGGAGTTGGAGACGGGGGTGGGGGGGCAGGCAGCGCTGGCAGAGGTGGGGGGGGGCAGTGTGACCACAGGGCTCCCTCTGGTGGCAAGCGGGAGGCTCGCAGGTGGCCAATGCTGCCGCCTGAGAGGCAGAGGATGGGCCTGCAGCCCCACCCTGGGCGGGTGCCCCTGAAGCTGGGGACCTCCAGGGAAGGGCCTGCGCCCTGGAGCCTCGGGCGCCCGAGTCCTCCCTGAACTGTGGCTCCGTGAGGCTCAGCGCATGAGACACTGCTTTGGGCCCCGGGCTGGGACTGCTGTTGGCGGGGCTGCGGGAGGCTCGAGGCGGCGGCACCCAGCCGGGGCCAGACCCAGGGACCCTGCTGGGAGGCGCAGACCCCGCAGCCCTTCTGGGGCCCAGGGCTGGGCTGGCGTTCCCACCGGGTGGTCCCAGCCACCTTCCCCCGACCCCCCCCCAGAAGGCCAGCGCTGGCCGCCCTCAGCTGACCCCGCCGCCCCTCGCTGAACCCCCTGCTGGTGGTGGGCGGTGGGGAGTGGGGGGGTCAGTGAAGGGACACCGGACGTGGTGATTCAGGTCCCGGCGGCCCCGGGTGCGGTCGAGGGAAGGGGCCCTTGGCCGGGAGAGCGGGAGGGCCAGGCCCTCTGCAGGGGTCGCTCCCTGGCACTGGCGGTGTGGGTGCAGCTGCTGTGGCCAGGTGCCCACCTGCGGAATGTGGAGGCCCCCCCCCCCCCGCCCCAGGTCCTGAGGTCTCACGGAACCCAGGGCTGCTCTGCCTCGGCCTCCACGGCCCCCCGAGGGCTCAGCCAGTGGGGGCCCAGCAGAGCACTCCCACCAGCCCCCCCCCCGCCCCCCCCCTGTGCTGGCACGCAGCCCTGTGGGGGCAGGGCCGCCGTCCTGTCTTCCTGCCCCTCCCCACGACTGCTGTGGGGGGCGTCCTGCCGTGGGTGCTGCTCCCAGCCCCCGCTGCCGGCCCCAGCCGTGTTGCCAGTCGGCTGCTGCCTGCGCGCTGGGCTCCAGAGGCCGCCCGCACCAAGCCCCGGCTGGCCGACCTCCCGGAGCCCGAGGGAGGCCCGCGTAGCTGATGCTCTGGGCTGCG
The DNA here is from genome assembly GCF_004126475.2 of Phyllostomus discolor. NCBI lineage: Eukaryota > Metazoa > Chordata > Mammalia > Chiroptera > Phyllostomidae > Phyllostomus > Phyllostomus discolor. Next base: position 170,771,524 of record NC_040908.2, read on the forward strand.
TGCTCCCAGCATCGCCCGGCACCCCGTGCGCCCGACTTCGGTTTCTCTGCCTGCGCTCCTAGCTTCGTGTCGCTCGTCAGCGCTGACAGCGGCCGGCCTGGCTCCTGCTACCTCCCACCTGGGGGCTCGCTGCGTCGGGGGTGGGACTGGGGAGGAGGCCCTGCCCATGGGCCTGGTGGGTGTGCCGTGGTGTTTTCCTGACGGACCCCGGCCATGTGCCTGGCACAAGTGGCTGCGGGTGTCCAGAGGGCCTGGCGGGGAGGCCGGTGCGGGCCTGCAGCCCCTCCGGGAAAGCGGAGCCAGAGCAGGGGTCAGGACCCTCCCCCGTGGCCAGCAGCTTGGGGCCCCAGCCACCATACCCCGCCCCCCCACGGGACGCCGGGCACCTGCCAGGACCCTGGCACCTTCCATGTTCTCCAGAGGGCTTTCCACCGTGTCAGCCGGCTCCCCTCGAAGCCAGAGTAGGGGCAGGTGTGCCCTGGCAGGAGGTGCAGGCCGGACTCGGCCGCCTGCACCCCCAGGGGACTTGGGGTGGTGTCTGCGAGTCGGTCTGAGGGCCACGCCAGGACGGGCGACCCAGGGACAGCGCTGGTGTGCCTGAGGCACAGGACGCTGCCACCACGGGGGACCGCCCGGGCGTCCACGCGGCCGTGGCAGGGCCCTGACTGTGCCAGCCGGGTCCTCACACGTGGGCAGTACGTGGGGCGGGGGCTCCAAGGGCAGTGCGACCTTTGCTCGGACTCCAGGGCCAGGGTCAGGGCCGGGGCGTGCTCCCCAGCCCTTCCTCCAGGCCACTGCCCTCACGATGGGGCCGGGCCTGCCCTTCGAGGTGCAGCTGCGGGGGGTGGCCAGCTGGTGCATGGGCTCGGTGCCCGGTCCCTGCCTGGTGGGCACTGAGGCTGGGAAGACCCCCCCCTAGGAAGGAAGCCGGCCTTAGCCTTGGCCCTGGCCCTGGCGCACCCCTTCCCGGGGCTGCAGCTGCCTTTTCCAAAACCAGAGTCGAAAAGAAGGTTCACCTTCCAGGGAGCAGCCCGGGCACCGGAATGACCCCTACGGTCTTGGGGTGGCAGCTGAGTGGCCGTGGCCACCCAGGGGTGGTGCTCCTCCTCTGCCTTGGGCCCGCACATCCCCGTGTCCCTGGGCCTCTGCTCCCAGCCCAGCCCAGCGTGTCACCGCAGCTCAGGCTGGGGCGGTCGTGGGACGCCGTGTGACCCCTGCACGGGGGGCCGTCCTCTTCCACGGAGGCGCCCTTGGCGGGGACGAGAGCTGAGCCGGCGGCCCCGGGTCACCCACACCCCCGCCCACCCGCATGGAGACTCGCGTCGGTGTCTTTACGGAAGGAGTTTATTGTTCCGGAACTAAAGTTGCTCACAGGTATCTGACAGGGGTGCGCGGGGTGGGGCGTGTCCGTTTCCGTGGCGTCCGCGTGTGCGTGCGTCCGCGTACGAAAGAGGAGGGTCGACGAGAGATACTGCTTTCCGTGTCCTCTGCGTCCGCGTGGCACTCCCGCGGGCGCCGCGCACCTTCGCCGTGGTGGGTGTCAAGTTTTTCTCGCATGTGGAAGTCCCAGCTTGTGGCGGGGGGTCCGTGGAACAGCAGCGTTAAAATCCCCACGAGCGGAGGACGGGCGGGCGGGCGGCGGGCGGCGCCGGAAGCAGAGTGGCCCGTCACAGCGACGGCATGCAGTCAGGGCCGGCCCGCCTTCGGCTGCCGGGGCGGAGCCCTAGACGCCCGGGCCGCGCCAGCTGGGGGAGGAGACACAAGCAGGAGCTGGGGGCGGGGACAGCGGGAGGCGGCCGCACCCACGACCACGCCACGCAGAAAGCACGCCACACAGGACCTGCTGACTTCCTGTCCTTGCTTGTGGTTTGTTTTTTTTTCACTTTTTGTCTTTTTAATAAAAAACCCTGTGGTGCCCTGCCTTCCTGTGAGTGGGTGGGGCCAGCTCAGGGCCTTCCTCCTGCCCTGCTCTCGCACCCGGAACCACGAGGGTGCCCAGCCGGGCCTGGCGGAGGGCCCTGGGCGGCGGCGCCCACAGCACTGGAGTCGCTCCGGCCCAGGGTGCACGGGCAGACGGCGCGGACCGCGCTGCTGTTCAAACACGCATGCGCAGAGGAAAGACCAAGCGCAAGAACCGAACTCAGCCCCGCCCCGCCCGGCGGCTCCCCCCCCCCCCCCCCCCGTGCCCTTTTCCAAAAACAACCGAGAAAAAAGTTTATAAAAATATCTTGCAGGAATTCTTTAAAGTTTACAGTAGCTTGCCGGCGCTGCATCCACCAGCCTGCCCCAGACGCCGCAAGGCTCCGTCCTCGGGGCACCTGGGCCCCAGACCCACGCTGCCCGAGACACGGACGGACGGACAGACAGGAGGAGGATGCTGCTGCCCCTTCCCTGAACAGAGAAGTGAAGGAACTCAATAAGTTAAAACGGCAAATAAATAATACTGATCTCCCCGGTCAGCCCGCCGCCTCGGGTCCAGTTCCCCCTGGGCCAGGACGGAACACCGAGCCCAGAGCACCCCGCCACTGATGAGCTGGGTGGACCGGGTGCCGGCCAGCGGCGGGGCGGGCGCGCCGCGGCGGTGACTGCGGAGGAGGGGGGTGCTGCGGCGAGGCGGGGCCGAGGAGCAGCTGCGGGCACCGGCCGCCTGCCTTGTGGCTGCTTCGCCTACTCGGGCCCCGCCCTGGAGGCGGCCTGGGTGGACAGGCGGGGCCTGCCGGGGGCTCCAGTCACTGCGAGTCCGGTCGGCGGGGCTGGGGCGGCTTCCCCTGGACGCCAGGGCCTCCTCCCAGTGGCCGTGCGGAGCGGGACCGGGCAGCGCGCCCCGCGGGCAGGTACGCGGAGGCGGCGGAGAGCGGGCAGGGCCTGGCCGCCGGGCGGGCTGCAGGGTGGCGGGAGCAGAGGGGCAGGTCCACGCAGCTGCCTTCCGTCGGCCGGCGTCCGGCGTGGAGCCCAGAGGACGGCCTCGTGGAGGTCGACATGTTAACTTTTCGGGACAATTCCTGGTATCAGAGCGGAAACAGTGGCGTCGTCAGAGTCAGGCAGAGAGAGGGGCAGCGAGAGCGAGCGAGCGCGGGCACGGCGGGCCTGGCCGCGGGCCGCAGCCCCCGGCTCCCCCTTCCTCTCCTCCCTGGCTTCGCGCAGTCTAGAGGGAGGGGTGGGCGTGGCCCCAGTCCACACTGAGCGGGCGGCGGGCCGGTGGCACAGCGGCCCTGGCGGCCACCGTCGGGGCCGTGTTGGGGAGGGGCTATGTGGCTAAGGCTGCTCGCTGCGGGCGGCGGGTGGCCCCATCTTGGCCGCGTCCTTGCCCGCTGGGCACTCGGCGTCCCCTCCAGGGCCAGGGCCAGCGGCCGCCGAGTCACCGAGGGAGCTGTGGGCACTCCGCTTGGCGGGCGTGCTGGGGGCCGGGGCCGCCTGCCCGTTCTTCTCGTCTGAAAAAAGTTGTTTAATTACGTCAAAGAAGTTACTCAATGGGCTGCCTGGGTACACAGAACGGGAGACAAGAGAAAAAAGAGGAGAGAAGAGGGCGAGAGAGAGGAAGGGAAGGAGAGAGAAAGAACAAACAAACAAATGAACGGAAGGCCGTGGCGGAGAGAAAGAAAAACCCAGCGAGACGAGGCCGGAGGCGGGCGTGGGGGCGGGGCTCGGCAACAGCAAGCGGGTGGGCAGGCGGCCGGCAAGGCGGGGGGTCCTCCGGGCCAGCGCCAGGGGCTGGCGGGAGTGGTCGGTGGTTTGGGGGACCAGAGACGGGGCCTGTGGGCTTCTGCGTTGGGGGGCGGGAGCCCAGGGCAGGCAGAGGCCCCCCACCCTCACCAGGCCCGGCCCTGCAGGCTGGGCCGCCCTCCCAGCTCAGCCACACCCTGCATCCAGACACCGGTCTCCCTGGTCAGTTGGCCCGCCCACTCTGAAGGCACAGCCTTACGGACAAGGCCCAGCAGGGCCTCCGGGCCGGTGGCCGGCTCCTTGCACGAGGCCATGGGCCTGCCGCCCTCCTCCCCTGGCCAGCCCAGGCTTGCAGTGTGGACACAGCAGACAGATGGGTGGGTGGGTGGATGGGTGGGTGGACAGGCATGGAGAGCTGGGTGTGGGGTGGCCGGGGGCAGGCAGCCCGAGTGGGGAATGTCCTGAGGTCAGGAGGAGGGCGCCCTGCGCTTGCTGTCCAGGAGCATGAGAAGGCCCCTCGGCTCTCCCCACTGTGCCTGAGCCCTCCCTGCGCCCGGAGCTGCGGCCTCCGCTCCCTGCTGGCGACAGTGGGGAGGGGAGGCCCGCGCGGCCCAGCAAGCTCGCAGGCTTCTGCAGGAGCAGCCCCGCACCCCTGCAGCGGACACGGGGCCTGAGGCCGTCTGGGCCCAGCCTGGAGTCCACCCTGACCGGGCCAGAGCCTGCACAGGTGACCCTGGCCCTGGGGCCGCCCAAGGGTGCCCCTGGGGTGGGCGACAGGCTGCTCCTGGCAGAGGCAGGCGGCGGGGCGTGCCAAGTGTCCAGAGACCCCAGGACAGCCCCGGGTGGCAGGGGAGGCGCCCCGCTGGGAGCAGGTGCAGGTGGGGTGAGAGGCGGGGGCCCCGGTGGCGGCAAGGGTTCTTACCACACTTGGAAAGCCTGCCCGTCACCGCCTCCACACAGCTAGTGGTGTCTGGATGGAGCACAGAACGGAGAGAGGGGAGAGGTGTGAAAAAGGCTTCCCCAGGGGCCTCGGCTGGGCTGGGCGCCTGGGTGGGGCTGGGCCCTGGGCAGGGGCGGGGTCTGGGGAGGGGCGGGGCCCGGGGGAGGGGCTCAGAAGGCAGGCTTCCAGTGCCCAGTGGAGTGCCCCTGGGTGCCCTGGGCCTGCCTGGCCCTCCTCCCCTCTGTCCGGCCCTGGGTCCAGGACACGCCCTCTGGAGCTGAGAAGCCCAGGCCTCTGGCCGTGGTCTACACTGGCTGCCCGTGTGCAGGTCCCCTGTCCTGACCCTCCCACCTGCCACTGGGCCTGGGAGTGTGGCCCTGCCAGGGGCCAGGGTGGGGCTGCTCCCTTGGGGCCCGAGTCGGGGAGCACCAGGTCTCTTGGCCTGGCACGTGACAGTCCCTCCTTCCACCTCCACTGGTGACTCTGGGACTGAGCCCGGTGGACACGGGACTCCAGTGTGGGAGGAGTGCCGGGGGTGGGGTCCCAGGTTGGGATCCCCAAAACGGAGCTCACTGACAGAAAGCAAGGGAGGCGGCAGGCGCCCGCAGTGGGCACCCAAGAGTCCCCAAGGACATGGGCTTGGTCCCAGGGCTGACTGGGTCAGGACCCACAAAGCCCTGCTTGGGGGGGGGGCCCAGGCAGAGGTGCACCCTGCACAGCAGGCGGGGCCCCGGCCTGCTCGCCTCCCCGGACGGGCTCCCGGTGTCCCCGGCCTCAGGCTCCCTGTCAGCACTGCCCTGTCCGTGCAGAGTGGCCCTGCCTGCTCCCTGCCCCCCCGGCTGCCGGGGCGGGGCCCACACCCTGGGGTGACATGGGGAGGCACGGATCACGTCGGGGAGGGTGGCGAGACAGACAATGCGATGAGGATGGCGGGTGGATGCCTGGGCTGGCCTGGCCTCCGGGACCCACAGAGACAGGATGGGGGCCCAGTGGGGGAGGGGCAGGGCCCGTGGCAGCCCCGGCCAGCCGCAGGGGCCACGGGGAGGCAGGACGGGGGCTGGACGCCGAGCCTCCCGGACCCCACATCTCACAGAACAGGACCCAGTGCCGTGCCCTGCCCCGGGGCCCTGGGGACAGGCCCTGCACACCCTCCCCGACGGACGGTGGCCCACGCCGGTGCCCGCTGCGGGCTGGACCACACCCTCACTGGGCACCGAGCACCGGGCACCCCGGGCTCCTGCGCCCCTGGGCGGCCCCTTTTCCTGGGAGGCTTCTCCAGGCCCAGCTAGGGGCCCCCCTGTCCCTCTCCAGGCCAGCCGCCGGTCCCTCTTCGGGGGAGGGCGGGCAGGCGGCAGGCAGCCCCACCTCTTGTCCACCGGTGCGGGCGCCAGGGCTGCCAGGGCTGCAGCCTTGCGTGGCACAGCTGTGGTGGGCTCCCCGGGGCCAGGGCTCCCCCAGAGCCCGCTCTCGCTGGGGGCCCAGGGCCAGCCCTCCCTGTGTCCGGGGACTCTGCCTGGGTTCGGGGCCTGCGCGGCCTGTCCGGGGCCAGGGGCTGGCCACCGGCCGTGGGAGCGGGCACAGGGCGCCCTTCCGGGGCCAGCCCGGCTCCTGCCCGAGGCCTGACCGCGGCCCCCTCCCTGCCCCAGCGGCGGGGCTGACACCTTACCTGCCAGCGTCAGAGGCTACTCTCGTAGCTGGTGGCCACCTTCTGGCCCTTAAGCCCAGCACCCCAGCTCAGTCCTGGCGCTGGCGGGGGGGGTTCTACGGTGGACAAGAGGCGCCTTTCAGTGCGGGGCGCTGGACGCTACCTCCCTGGGCGCGCGGCCTCGGGCCGGCCGCTGCCTCGCAGGGGCCCTGCTCCCTGGGGCGGCGCTGGGGGCGGGCGGCCTGGGGCGGAGCCCCGCCTCACCTGACAGGTGCTGGGCGGAGGGCTGGTCGTGCGCGCTCAGCAGCTGCGTCTGGATGGTCTCCACCACCCTCTTGAAGCGGCGGCTCGGGCCTGGGGGGGACAGCAGGGTGAGCCTGGGCGGGTTGGCGGGAGCCCTGGCCCTCGGCCCCTCGGCCCCACGGCTCACCGGACAGGAGCGACTCACCGGACAGGAGCGTGAACGTGACAGAGTAGATGCCGTTCTCCTTGTGCGCCGCCCCGCCCTCGGTGTAGGTGATGTCCACCTGGAACTTGACCGGCTTCTGGAAGACCGCCGGGCCCCCCGTCGCCTTGTACTCGGCCCGGAAGCTGGTCTGGGAGATGACGCTGTGGCCCAGGCTGGGGATCTGGGGGGCGGCAGGCAGCTGGGCGTGAGCGGGGACCCGGCCCCGACCCCGTCCCTGCGACCCTGGGCCCGCGGGGCAGCCCCGCCCGGCACTGTCCGTGAGACCCACCCAGGGAGGCCACGGCCAGCAGCACCCACAGGGGTCTGGTCACGAGAGCTGGGACCCTTGGGGGGCCAGGGCTGCAGCCGGGGTGGCAGGGAGCCGAGGCCACCCCCAGTTAAAGAAACCTCCTCAAGTCCCACCCGCCCGGGGGGCCAGAGGGGCCCGAAGCAGCTGCCCGGAGGCCCCCCCCCAGGCGGGTGTCCCCGGCAGGATCCCAGACGCAAGCCTTCAGGGCGCTCCACACCTGACAACCCCACAGAGACCAGTGGGGACACCCTCAGGCCACCCTCAGAACTGCCAGGCCTCTGGGAGGCCAGGGGAGGGGGGGCGCCCAGACGGGCCGCCCGTGGTGTGCACCTGCACGTGAGCCAGCCTGTCTCCAGGAGGTGTCACCGCCCCCCAGGCCTGGCCCAGCCCCCGTCCCTCATCCCCAGCCCCCGTCGGTGGGGGACCCCGTCCGGGTCGGGCTCGAGGCTCACCGACAGGAATGCGTGGACGATGTCGGCCTTGATGGAGCTCAGGGGCTTGTCCTTGATGACCACGAAGATCTGCTCCTCCTTCTCCAGGCTGATGAAGTTCCCGAACCAGGACTTCTTGGCCAGCCTGGGGGCGGGGCGGGGGGCTGCTCACACCTGCCCGCTCCCCGACTCTGACACCCCAGTCCCAACCACAACCCCCACCTGCATCTGCCCTGGACCCTGACACCTGCCCCCTGCCCCGCCCCCGCAGCCCTATGGCCACTCCCACAGGCCACTCCCACAGCCTGGGCCACTCCCACAGGCCACTCCCACAGCCTGGGGCCTGACACCCACTTCCCTGCCGGCTGGGCGAGGGCAGCCCCCACTGGAACCCCAGCAGGAAGGGAAGGTCCCCTAGCCGCCCTCAGGGCAGTGCCCCCCACCAGGGCCAAGGGCAGCGGGCACATGGGGCTGGGGGCAGACACTGACAGCTGGGGCACGTTGCAGAGTGGGCCCCCAGGCCACCCTCTGTCTCTCTCCTCAGGGCCTGGCGGCCGCCCAGCTGCCTGCCTCCCGCTGTCCCGGCTCAGGCCGCTTCGTGGGACTTGAGGTCACACCAGACCCAGGGGCCAGCTGCCTGGCAGGGCAGGGCCACACCCGAGTCCTAGGCTGGTGGTGCCTTGTGGCCGGCCCCTCCCACCACCGTGCATTGGGTCATCACACCGACCCCGACGCTGTGTCCTGTGTCCCCTTGGAGGCAGAGCCTTCCCCTGCCGAGACGGACCACACGGCTGGCACGTGGCAGACCCTGCCAGCCCCCTGCCTCCTGGGGCCCTGGCGGGGCCAGTGGCTGCCGTCGGACCAGGAGAACGTGGGGAGGTGGATGCTACCTCCGAGACGCGGCCACAAAGGCTGGGACTGCCCTCCTGCTGGCCAGTGTCCCGCCTCCCGGTGGGGACACACTGACGGGGAAGAGGCTCGCGCAGACCCGAGTCCTGCCCCCTGAGGTCCTGCTCCCGGGCCTCCCTGAGGCAGAGCCCGGCCAACCACAGAGACCAGAGGGTGAGCGGGCACTGTCCACACGGAGCCAGGTTGGAGCCGCTTGTCGTGCAGCCCGCCGGCCGTCCATCGCTGACCGACATGCCCTGCTGCCTTCTGGCAGCCTCCCTGGCAGCCATGGCTCGGGCACGTGCCCGGGGCTCCGCCGGGCGGCTGGAGCTAGGACGGGCAGCAGCAGCCAGGCCCGGCGTCGTGCCCCGAGGTGGTGGCAGGGGGCCCCTCGGCGCTCTGTGCGGGCCTGGGGTGTGGCTGGCAGTCTCCTGGCCGTGCAACGTATTCCCTTGGCCACTGCGACAGGGACCAGCCCGCCTGCCAACACAGCCCCATCCTCTCGTCGGCCTGACCCGGGATCCACCTCCTCTTCCTTCCTGGTGTCCACTGGCTCTGTCCATCTGCTGGCTCCCCAGCCAGCTGCAGCGTCCATGAGGGAGGGCCGTGGCCTGGCCACTCAGCACCATCCCAGGCCACGCCGGGGCTCCGGCCGCCCCTCCCTTGAAGGGAGGAGAGGGGAGCTGACCCCTGACCCCAGCGGCCTGGCACCCGGGAGGAACAGTCCCGCGGCCTAGACGCCCCGAGGAGCGGGAAAGGCTGGTGGAGGGCGTGGGGGGATGGGCCTGTGATGACAGCCCTCGGTGCCCCCCTGCCTGCCTGTGCCAGCGTGGGCGTCGCTCCCTAGAGACGTCCTGCAGGTGTGACGGTCAGCGAGTCTGGCTGGAGCAGATGGCCGTCAGTGGGCCTTGTCCGGTCAGTGGCCAGCCCCGCCCCCAAGAGGTGGAGTTTCCCCGAGGAGGAGGGGTCTCCTCCCGAGAGCGACGCCGAAGCTGCCCGTGGCCCCGCCCACCGGCCTGCGCGTCTACTTCCGGCCGTGGGGCCCCACCGCAGCCCGCCAGCACGCGCCTGTGCCCACTCCCTCCTGGTTTTCGCGGTGACCCCAACTGACGCAGGGCCCCTGGCAGCTGCAGGGGGACGACAAGCCGGGAGCCTGTCCCGTGCGGGAGGAGGCTCCGGGGCGACGCTGCCCCCGGCCCCCAGGGCCACTGCACCTGCTCACTGCCCCCCGGGCCAGGACTGGGCGGGAAGGAGGGGCTGCTAGGGCCGCAGGCCCTGGTACGTGGTGGTTAGCTCCTCCAAGACATCCGGCCGCTTAGCGGCCAGCGCGTTTGGGAAAGCCCGCCCAGCAGCAGGGCCTTGAGGCTGAAGGTTGCCCCGTGTGGGGCTGCAGAGCCCGCCGCCCATGCCACGGCCTGGACCCTGGAGGTGCCCACCCTGGGCCAGGGCCCCCGCCTCACTCGAGCACACCGTGCAGCAACACCCTCTCTGCTTCGGAGAGCCGGCCCAGCTGCCTGCCCTGCCCACGTGAGGTCACAGTGGCGGCCCACGCAGTCCCCACGCCCTGCCCCGTGTCCACGCCGAGGCCTCCACGGCAGACACCGTGTGAGGGACGTCCCACACCCAGACCTTCGGCAGGGCGGGTGTGGCCCACTGCCCAGCACCACGGCCCCCACACCCTCTCGTGGGATGAGATCGGAGGGCTTGAGCTGCCCCCGGCCCTGGTCAAGGCCGCCTACGACCCCGCACGTGGGCCACCTTTCAGGCTCTGCTCTGCCCTGCAGAGCCGGCCCCCAGGGAGACCCCTGGTGCAGGCGCCCCAGGCTGGTCCCGGTGGCCTCCCCACACCCAGCACGGCCAGGGTGCAGACGGTGTCTGCAGAAGTGTGAGGGCGCCACACTCGGCGGGAGGCTGTGGCTTCCGAGCAGACCAGACTGTCCCCAGAGCTGCTCCCCCTCCACCCAGGCTGCCGCCCGCCCGGTGACCCGGAGGTGCAGGTGCCGGGGAGGAGGGGCTGGTGGGAGCAGGGGTCCCAGGAGACGGGGGAGGACCGGAGGCCCAGGGACTCGGCCCGGCGCCCTCCCAGGGTCTGCTGGCCAGCCGCAAGGCGGGGCCCCTGTGGCCTCCCCTGGACGCTCAGTGTCCCAGCACCCGGAGGGGGGTGGACAGCCCCCCCGCCACCTCAGGCAGGGCCACTCACTCTGGGGACGACTCCGGGGTCAGGTTGGACATCTCCTCCGGCGTCGGAACTGTGGGCACAGGGGGGACGGGACGAGAAGGTGCGGTGACCGCTCTGCCCATCCCCACGGGCCCCGCCCCCGGTGGCGCCCAAGGGCACAGGTCAGCCCTACCCCAGCCCCAGCCTCAGGGGCCATGGGCCGCTGTCCTGATCTCTGGGCTGAAACCGTGCTCTGCCCACTCTGGCCTTCACCCCACCCCTCGGTGGTGCTGTGGGCCCGGATGGCCGGGCTGTGCCCGCTGACCTGCGGCACCTGGCACACAGACAGGCTGTCGCCCTCGACCCCATGGGATTCCTGACGGTCGTGCCCACACCTGCCCCACGGCCACCTCTCCTGCCTGGGCCTCAGGAAACGCCCCCCCCCCCCCCCCCCGGGAGGCCACTGGGCTGAAGAGGAGCTAGGGATTCTGGGGAGGGGGTCCCAATTTGGGGCGGGCAGGTCTGCACCACGTGGGCCCCAGACACACCCTGGGCAGGTGGGGGACATGTGGACACCTGGGGGTGGGGCTGCCCCCGCCCCGGCCCCGCCCCCAGCTCACCCTGCAGTTTCCGGCGGTGGAAGCGTGGCGACCCCAGGAAGCTGTTCTTGATGGAGTTGAGCCGCGTCCTCCAGGGCACCCCTCCGACGCTGGGGCTGGACGGCGGCGTGGGGTTGGGCGTGCCGGCCGGGCTCTCCTTGGGCGTGTGCACGGGCGTCCCCTTGGGGGTGGGGAGGGGACTACCCCTTGGAGAGGGGTGAGGGGTCACCTGTATGGTGGGGACAGATTTAGCGTTTGGTTCAGTCCCGGTGGGCGGGAGCCGGGCCGGGGCAGGCGGGGCGGCCAGCCCCGGGGGCGAGTCCAGCTGGGGGCCGAGGCCGCGGGGGCCGGGGGGCCGGGCCCGGGGGCCCGCCGGGAGCGGGTGGGACTTGGTGCCCTGCAGAGGCTTGTCGGTCAGCTTGGCCCTGCTCGGCAAGGTCTGGGTCTCGGGGTGGGGCCGCGGGGCGGCCTGCGGAGGGAGGACGCGTCCGGGCCGCGGGGCGCTCCGGCCGGCTTCGGGCTCCACGGAGGCGGCCAGGGTGCCGGCCGCGCAGGGGGGCTCGGGGGGCGGGAGGGGCAGGACAAACTTCCTAGCAGGCTACATCCAGGGCGGCACCGAGGGCAGGAGGGGGCCCGCCACGCGCCCGCCCGCCCACCCGCCCCGCCCCACATGCACACGCAGCACCAGGAGGACCCGTAGGCGCAGGCGGGGTGGGGGCAGCGTTTGCCACGGAAGAGAACGGGGGGGGGGGGGGGACACACGAGAACACACACAGAACAGAACAAAGAACGTGCAGTTAGCGAGAGCAGCCAGAGCCCGCGGGCAGCGGCAGCGCGTACAGCCCCACGGCGGGCGGGACCGCCGCCGGGGGCCCCCCTCCCGGGCGCCTTCTGCGTGGGAGCCAGCGGCGGGCAGCTCACTCACCCGGGGGCTGCTGAGGGGGCTGGTGGAGAGGCCGGAGGAGGCGCCGCTGATGGATCTGGACCTGGGGGCACAGGTGCGGAGGGGGGCTCAGTCGGGGACAGGCCAGCGAGTTCCCAGCGCCTCTTCCCGCAGGCAGACCATCCAGGAGCCCCGGTGCCCCCTGGCCTCGCCCGGGGCTGCCCTGCTGCTCCCACCCCAGCTCTCACCAGGCCAGGGGGGCAGCCGGGGCTCCTGCCCACCACACTAGAGCTGCCAGTCCAAGGCCCAAGGCCCAAGCCGGCAGAGGGCTCTCTGCTGGGGCCTGCAGGGCACTCAGGTGGGCAGAGGGAGGAGGAGCCTGCGGCTCCCTGGGAACCGAGTCCAGCCCTGGGCTGGGCCTGCCCACCACTCTCCAGCTGCCCTGAGCCCAGCCTGACCCCCAGACTGAGCCGGCCCAGGGCTGCCAGCGAGGTGTGAGCCAGCCCGAGACCACGGCGCCCCCGCCCGGCCCAGGGCCGCCTGCAGCAGGGCACCCTCTGTGCTCTCCCCCCTTGCACCGCGGGCCTGGGCAAGACAGGCTGGGGTGGGCAGGGACCGTGGGGCTTCCCCACCACTGGCTGCACTGGGCCCGCAGGCCTGGCCTGGGCATGGCCAGAGGGAGCCCGCTGTGCCGGTGTGGCTGGCTGAGGCAGGCACACAGCGCACCCCTCGGGACAGACTCGGGGCCGCACCGCCCCACCGTCCTCGGGGAGGAGACGGGACCGGGCCGGCGCAGCCCCACATGGGGACACGAGCGTGAAGGGCAGCCTGCCCACCCGGTCTCGGCCGGCTCCCGGCCGCTCTGCCAACCCCGGTGGCCACGACTGTCCTGCCACCCACCGGACACAGGCACAGAGCCCAAGACCCCTGCCTGGCCCCTGCCCCCCAGCTCGGCCTGCTCAGGGTCAGGCCTGGGCCCACAGTTCTGACACTGAGAGCAGAGCTGGGGGGCCGGCGGGCCCTGATGGTGCCCCGGCCGCCACAGTCCGACTGGCACCCGCCCCCCCCCCCTCCGAGAGCCAGCATGAGCTTGTTGTTTTGCACGAGGGAGGGAGGAAGGGGGCGGCCACCGTCCACATGCCCTCCTGCCAGCCGGCAGGCAGCCTGTGGAGCCTGAGCCGCAGCTGGCCACAGCCAAGGGGCGGCAGGGCAGGTGCCCGGGCAGGGGCAGGGTGGGGGCCCTGGGGGGCTGGGGTGCAGAGACCTCTGTGACTGTCACACCCCCTGCCATCAATCAGCTCAGGGGCCTGCAGTGAGCTCGGGACAGCTGAGCTGCCCCTGGCTGCGGCCTCCACCGGGGCCTTAGGGAGCAGGGCAGCTCCAGGGCCCGGGTGCCAGCGCTGGACAGATGCCCAGGGGAGGTCAACCCGGACTGCTCCAGGCCACTGCAAGGGTCGGGCAGAAGAAACCTCCTGGTGCCTGCAGCCCCCGGGGCCCGGGGCAGGGAGAGCACAGTGGGTCTCCCAGCCCCTCGGCCGGCCGTCAGCCTCGCCCAGCAGCCTACTCCTCCGGGGCCTCAGCCTGGCCTGACCCAGCCCTTCCCCCGGCTTCTGGAAGGTTCCCTTGCCGAAGGGGAGAGGGCTGGGGGGCGGGGGCGGGTGGGCGAGGTGTGTACCTGTCGTCTTTGCTGTATTGGGGGTGGGCGTCAGCGATATCCAGGCTTTTACTGAACATTGCTTTACTACAGCAGGAACAAAGCGAGAGAACAGAGTTACTGCCGCAGCGCCGTCCGGCGGCCCGGAGGCCAGACCTCCAGTGGCTCCGAGCGGGCAGCCTGCCCGGCCCCAGGCCGGGACACACGGACACCAGGGGATGCGGGCAGGGGGGCACCGGGGCGGCCTGGCCAGCCTCTCAGGACACCCTGCACCCACCAGCAGCCCCAGGGCCCAGGAGAGTGCGCAGAGCCCCTGGAGCTGCGGGGCTGGGAGGCCGGTGGGGAGGGGGCTGGTTCCTGTGACCCTACCCCTGCACCTGCGGCGGCCGGAGCCCCTGGGGGCCCCCAAGCCCAGGCAGGCGGCTCGGGGCGGCAGAGTAGCCAGGTGGGCACTCGACCCCTGGCCGAGTTCAGATGGACCGGGTGGGAAGGCGGTGGGGGGGAGGCGTGCCCACCACAAGCAAGGCAGCGGGGCGGCCAGTGGGGCCTCCCTGCGGCTCCTCCCCTCGGCCCACCCCATGCCAGAGCAAGCGGGCAGTGGGCCCTGGTGGTCTGGAGACCTGGAGAAAGGCCCCAGAGGGCTGGGACCCCAGGCCAGAGGCCAAGCCAGCCTGGTTCCCCGGGGGGCAGCCCGGGACCGCTGGGGGCTGCCAGCCCAGTTCCATCCTGACGGTGGCCCAGCTGCCCTGCAGTTCCCGTTTGCTGGCAGGGAGGCCTGGCCAGCCTGCACACCCAGCTGAGGAAAGACGGCCGGGGCTGCCGGACCACCCACGGTGCTCCCCGGCTGGCGGAGACCTCCATCTGGGCAAGAACGCCACAGTGAGGAGGGGCCCAGGGCTCGCTGGCCAGCCCCCGGTCAGCTGTGGCTGTGGGGCCAGGACGCCTGGCCTTCCTGGGGGTCTGCTGGGACAGCCTGCACCTGCTCGTCGCCCCCAGAACCCCACTTCCCTGCCCTGGCCCAGCCTCAGGTGACCCCAACACAGGGCCGGCGGGGAAGTGGGGACAGGCCTGCTGGGCTCCGGCTCTAATCATAGTGTGACCAGGATCCGGCCCACCCCACCCCACCGTAGTTCGGCCCAGCCCACTCCTGTCCGGCACAGCCCAGCTCAGCCTGGTCTGGCCCTCTGCAGTCCAGCCTAGCTCAGTCCAGTCCAGGACGGCCTAACGCAACCCAGGCCAGCCTAGCCGGGCGCGGCCTCTGCGGCCCAGTGCAGCCAGCCCAGTCCTAGGGCCGAGGGGTGGGGGGCGGAGAGGAGTTAGGCCCAGCACGGCCATCGCTGAGGCGGCCAGGGCACCAGCCAGTCCGGCACTGGTCCCCCCCCGCAAGACACGCACCTCTGGCCATGCTGGGCCATCTCGATGGCCCTCCGTGCGGGCACCGGGGAGCCACCGTCCGTCACGCTGAGCACCTCCATGGACTTGCGCTCGGGCCGCCGCTTGCCGTGCCGGTTCAGCATCGGGGAGTCCACGCGTTTCCGGGGAGGGTCTGAGGGAGACGGGGGTCAGGCCCGCAGCCCTGGGTCTGGGTCCGGGTCTGGGTGGTGGGCGGGGGCCGGCCTCCCGGGGGCCTCGTACCTATTTCGTTTCTGGGGGGCAGGTCCTCATCCTCGTGGCTCGGGTACCTTTCTTTCCGGTCCAGGAGGAGGAAATAGATCATCTTCTCCTGGTTCTCTCTGCAGGGGGCGGAGGGGAGGGCCCGCAGCTCGGTGAGCCCGCGGCCGGCCACGCCCACGCCGCCCCCGCCCACCGCCCGGCACGCACTCCTCCGAAAGCAGGTCCTGCAGCAGCTTGTTGCGGTCTCGGAAGCAGCCCAGCGAGTGCATGCTGTCCAGCACGTCGGGGTCGATGTCCTCCAGGCTGGGCAGCGAGCGGATCTGCACCTTTCGGGGGATGGGCTGCTCCGGCTCAGGCTCGTTCTTGCCCCCTCTGCGGACGACAGGGCGCCCCCAGTGGTCACTGACCTCGGCCAGCCTGAGCCTCCTCCCCCCAGCCCAGCCCGGGGGGGCCCTGAGCCCTGCTGCTCTCTCCCTGTCCCGGCCCCTGCGCACCTCCTGCGTCCTGCTGTGCCCAGCGCAGGCCGGCCCGCCGGAGCCCCTGAGCGCGGGGCCGGGACAGGCCTGTGCTGGGCCGGGTCCTCCCCCCACCTTCCCTAGCAGGCCCCCTGGGCTGCAGCAGCAGGCAAAGCAGGCGAGGGGCGGCAGGAAAAGCTACTTACATATACCATACGTGTTTCTGAATGTGCTCTAGCTACAAGAGAGAGAAACAGGACGTTAGTACGGAGGGGGCGGGGAGCCCACGTTAGGAAGCCAGAGGGAGCAGGAGCTGGGGCGCACGGGGAAGGGGGGGCCACCGCGGAGGAAGACGGGAGTGCGAGAGAGCAGGAGGGGGGCGGGGGGGCGGCGGCGAAGGGAGGGTGAGGGTGCAGCTGGAGAGGAGGGGGCATAGGAGCAGGAGGCTGGGGAGGGGCTGCGTTCTCAGTGCCTTGACCGTGCACACCCGTGGGAGAAGAGATGCCAGGTGGGGTGTGGGGGCTGCATGCAGGGGCAGGAGGCTGGGGCCCTGGCGGCCGAAGGAAGGAAGGAAGGAAGGAGGAGAGCGGAAGGCAGCCCGGGCAGCCTGCCTACGGGGGAGGCTGGGGCGGAGGCCCCCCTCCCCAGGACCTCTCCACCAGCCTGTGGACAGCCGGGTTGGGGAGGGCGGGAGAAGGTGGCCTCTTGGTCACGGGCCACCCTCGTCCTGGAGAGGCCAGCCCAGGGGGCCCTGCTGCCCAGGGACCTGACACCCTGGCCCCAGCTACGCCCTGACTAGGCTGCTGTCAGAAATGGGGCTTCCCTCAGAACGCCCCGCCCCCCACAAGCCCCAGACCCAGGGCTGCTGTCCTGACCACGCCCACTGACAGCTGGCCCGGGAGGGGTAGGGGTGGGGCCGACCAAGCCCAGCCGGCGCTCCGCAACCGCCTTTGCAGGACCCAGGCCACAGGAGGGCCTGTGCGCATGCCCACTCACCTGTCTGCGCACATTCACACCCGCACACGCTCACACGGGCATGCATCTGTGTGTGTGCCCACACGCACCCACCACTGCACCCTCACACGGGCGTGCACACCCACGAACCATTCTCACATGCGTCCACAGCTGTGCGTGCACTGACTCATGTGCACTGCCACGAACCTATGCACATGTGCAAACAACCACATGCACTTCACGCACATGCACACACACATGTCTGCACACACGCACTTGTACACAACCCACACGTGCATGTGTGCAGGCACACACCCACACCCCTGCGCACGCGCACACAGCTGTGCGTGCACTCACACTCGTGTACAGCACACACACACGTGCACACTCGGGGTTCCCTGCACCGCACCGGCAAGGACAGACCTCCCTGCCCAAAGAGGCGGCACAGAGGGGCCCGCACCCTCCCACCCTCCCCGCCCGCACGCACCGTGAGGCGCCGAGCCGCGTCCACCTCGATCATGCCGCGCAGCAGGCTCTGGCAGTCCGGCGGGATGAAGTGCGGCATGTGGAACACGCCCCGCTTCACCTTTTCCAGCAGCTGCCGCAGGTTGTCGTCGTCGAAGGGCAGCGCCCCCTGCCGGCAGGGGACGGGGTCACCGCGGAGCCGGGGCAGGGGGGCTGGGGGCGGGGCAGAAACACTGGGGTGAAGGGGGGGCGGGAGGGGGAGCGGGGCATGGACCCGGCGGGCTCACCACCAAGAGTGCGAACAGGATCACCCCGCAGCTCCACACGTCCGCCTTGCGCCCGTCGTACTTCTCGCCCTGCGGAGGGCGGTGCGGTTGGCTTCGCAGGGAACGAGGGGCCCAGGCAGAGGGTCTCAGGACCGCCCCGGCGGGGATGGGGTGCGGCCCCTGGGACGCGCAGGGTCTGATGCGCGCGGCGACTACTTACCCGGATCACCTCGGGGCAGGCATAGTGGGGGGACCTGGAAGCAAAGGCAGTGGTCAGGGCGTAGGCTCCGGACTCCCCGTCCGCGCAGCCAGGACCTCGGGGTGGCCCCAGACCCACAGCAGGTGGGCGCTGAAAGAGGGGCGCCTCCCTGCTGCCCGGCGCACGTCGCCTGGGGAGGAGACTCCCTTGCGGGGCCCTCGAGCCGACCAATAGCCGAAAGGGGCTTTGCGGTCACCCACCCCCTACTCAGCGGCGAAGACCGACGTCCTTCGACGGACCGCGTGGGTGCACGGGAGTCACCTCCCAGCACCGCCGCTGACAGGGCACAGAGTCCGCGCGGCCACCCGGGCGACCCGCAGCCCCCTCGCCGCACCGCACAGCCGAGCCACCGCAGCGGCGGAGCCAGGGGTCCCGCCTGCAGCCCCAGCCGCGGGGTGCTGGAGCGGAGCCGGGGCTGCGGGGCCGGCGGCGGCCGGGAGGGGGCGCCGCCAGCGCGGGGCGCCCACTCACCCGCAGCTGGTCTCCAGCAGGCTGTCCCCCACCTGCAGGGACGCCATGCCGAAGTCTGCGATCCGGATGTTGTTCTTCTCGTCCAGCAGAAGGTTTTCTGGTTTCAGGTCCCTGTGGCTGGAAGGGAGGCGGAGAAGGCTAACAGATCCCTTCCACAAGCCCCGCCCCCGGCCCCCAGCCAATGGCAGCCCAGTCGGGTGACGTTACAGGCAGCCAATCAGAAGTCGCCTGCCTGGCGGTTGGCTGCGGGGCCCGGGATGGACTGGTACCAACACGTGCTAAAGGGGCACGCTGCGCGGTCTTCCCCTGCGTGGGACACCCCCACTCGTTGCTCCCCCGACACCTGCTCGGGGCCCACGCCGGCAGGGCCCCTCTGTCCGAAGGGCCCCGTTCCCAGGACCCCTGAAAAAGCGGAGGAGGCGGCTCCTGGGGCCAGAGGGGCTCCAGGAGGGGAGGGACTGTCGTCCCGCCGGGCCCCGGGGGTAGGGGAGTGGGTCACGGGGTCGGCCCGCACCAGATGGAGTGGCTGTGGCAGAAGTCCAGCGCGGAGATGATTTGCCGAAAGAACTTCCGGGCCTCTTTGGGGGTCAGCCTCCCCTTCTTGACCAGGTAGTCGAAGAGCTCCCCACCTGACACGTGTTCTAGCACCAGGTATCTGCGGAGCGGAGAGCGTCAGGCGGGTGCAGCCGTGTGCCCGGCCCACCTCGGGTGCCCTCGGCTCGAGGGCCCCGCCCGCCCCCTCCTGGTAGGCCCACCTCTAGGGAGGGCAGCATCTGCAGGAGGCCCTGGAGCCGGTGCCCAGGTGCAGAACCCCAGCTGTCCCGGGTGCTGAGGGACACTGTGCACCCAGGGGAGAGGTGGGCAGTGGTCGCTGACCCTGCTGGAGCTGGGCCTGGCCCTTAGAGGCAAACCACCCCTCGCCCGGCTCCACATTGAGCAGCCCAGGCTGAGCTCCCCGAGCGGCAGGGAGATCAGACACTTGGGCCCTCAGGGAGCCCCGGCCAGCAGGGTGGCCCTCAGACCTGAGCCAGGGGTCGGAGCAGGGCGCAGCCAGGCCAGGGGCCCGTGTGGTGTGGCCCGGCTGCCGCTGGGCCGGGTGCAGGGGGTGGGGGAAGAGAGGTGGGAAGGTAGAGGGCAGGAAGCTGCCCTGGGGGAGGGTGTTGGTGGGGGGTGGGGATACCCCACATGCTTCTGGGGGTGGAAGCCGTCTGTCGGAGCTGAAACTGCCCAGGTGGAGCCCGAGGGGGCAGGTGTCTGGGGTGGGATTCACGGAAGCCTGGGGGGCCTCGGGAGCTTGGGGGGGGGGCTGCTCGGACACCCATGGAGTTGCTGGTGAGCCCCCTGGGTTGTGGTCCTGGTGGGCAACAGTGTTTGGGGAGGGCAGGGGAGGGGCAGTGGAGGAGAGGAGAGGGGGAGGGGCAGGGAACCAGCCGCCTCCAGAGCTGGTCTTGCAGGACTGGGGGTGGGGGGCACATCCCTCCACCCCCCCAGGGTCTGGGGAGCCCATCTGCAGAGGGAAGAGGTGGAGGAGGGGCTGCAGACACAGGGCAGAGGTCTCCAGTGGCGTCCTGGCCGGAGCGGAAGGGCCCGGCATGAAGGGGGGGCCTGCTGGGGCCCTGACCTCGGGGCCCTGCCTCCAGGCTGCCAGCTGCCTTGGGACTCGGGGCCCCCCTAGGAGGGGGGTGGCTCCAGCAGCAGCCCAGATGACCCCTGCCCACCTTCACCCTAAGCATCCTTTTCCTGTCTCAGGGCCTTTGCCCAGCCGGACCCCTCCTTGGGCTGTTGTCCTAGGCCCCCCGCTGCCCCCCGCCCCCTCCAAGGGGGCCTCCTCAGAGCCGAGTGCTCTCTGCCCGTGTCGCTGGGTGTCCGTCCTCAAAAGCATCTCGGCAGAAGCACAGAGGTGACCAGAGTCCTGCGTGTCCTATGGGGAGGTGGGCCAGGCCCGCCCCGGCCCCTCGCCTGCGCCCACTCCCACAGGACGCTGCAGGGTGAGCGGCCGCCTGAGTGCACGCCAGCTGGTCACCCGCCCGTCCGCAGTTGAACACGGGCCGGGCCGCTCCTGCCCTGCTGGGGCCCCTGCCCCTGGACACCTCCTCGGGGAAGCCCTGTCCGCGTGTCTGGTCCAGGAGCCGCAACGCCACCGCCTGGGGCTCTGCTGAGACGGCCCCTCCCGGCCCCCATTGCCTGCCCCCCACCCCCTGCAGGCCTGCGGCTGCCCCACCCCCGCCCCGGCCGCCCCAGCCCTGCACGCCCAGCAATACCTACAAATATTTTTTGTTTTCGTAGACGTCGTGCAGCTTGAGGACATGTGGGTGCTCGATGAGCTTCAGGATGGCGATCTCCCGCTCCACCTGCGGGCGAGGGGCGCACCGTGTCCCGTGGGGGCTCGTCCCCGGAGGCCCCGTCCCACCCTGCCCGCAAGGCCAGGAGCCTGGGCTGCTGGGGGCGCCTCCGCGGGCTGGAGGGGGCAGGCTAGCTGTAGGGGCTACACCCGGGGGGATGGTAACCCTAACCCAGCCCCTGCTCAGAGGGGGTGAGGAAGACTAGCAGCAGCCACCCCCAGGGCTGGGCTCCGGGACACAGCCCTAACCCTAGGAGAGCCCCCGGGCCCCGGGCCCCTAGCCTCTGCCCCCCGCCCCCCTCACCTTCATCAACACGGACTCGCTGAGCTTCTCCCGGTTGACGATTTTGACGGCCACCTTCTGGCACGTGACACAGTGAATCCCCAGCTTCACGAGGCCTGGAGGGGGAGAAGCCCGTCAGACCCGCCCCGGCTGCTGTGCCCAGGGCCTCCAGGTCCAGGGTGCTCCTGGGGCGGCCTCAGCCTCCCCCCGCCCAGGGCCCTGGGCGGGGAGGACCCCACTTGCTCCCAACTCCAGCCTGCCACTCAGACCAGCTCCTGCCCCCTCCCCTCCCCCACGACAGGCCTCCAGCTGGGCCCCTGGGGCCATTGTCTGGCCCCCACTCCCTGGTCACAGCCCAGAACAGCTCTGTGTCCCCGTGCCCCCGTGTCCAGCCCGGAGTCCCCCCCTCAGGCCTTTGGTGGCCCAGATGCCCCCAGCAGGGGCGCCTGGGCCCAGCTCTGCCCCACCTCACACTGTCCCTCCCCCAGCAGGCTCAGCCGCCGCCGTCCTGCAACCCCCACCCGTCACCCCCCTTTCAGCCCCTGGACCCCTAGACAGAGGTGGCCGGGACCCGGCCAGGCCCACAGCTATCCAGGCAGCCGCGCCTCAGCCCCTGCATGGGGGGACACCCAGTGACCCCGCTCTCCTGGCCACACTGCCAGGGCCCACAGCCCCAAGTCTCGTGGGTGCAGCTGGGCACCCGCCTCCCCTGTGCTGGGGCGTGCCGCTCCCCACCTCTCCCTCGGCCACCCAGCGCCCTGCCCGGCTGCCCTCTGCTGGGCCGCCCTGTGGCCTCGGACCCCGACACCCTGCCCCTCCCCGGTTCGGGGGCCTGAGCTCTGCCACGTGCGGGGCGGCCCGTGCCCATGCGCCGCAGCCTGACGCCGGCTGTCACTGTCTTGAGGGACGTGAACCACGTCAGGCCCCTTCTGGGGATGCTGGGGCCCCCCCCCTCACACGTCTGACCCCAGAAGGTGGCCCCACAGTGTCCCTCCTCCCATGTCATGGTGGCCGGGACGCCTTCTCACAGTTCCTGACTACTGGGGTTCGTCTGCTTCCTTGTTACACCGGGGCAGGGGTGGGGGCCTTACCAGTCTGCAAGAGCGCTTGTCCTGTGTCTCCCTAATCCATCACCCATCCCAGCAGCCCCCCTCCGGCCCGGCCCAGCCCCCCGTCTCCTTCCGGCACTCTCCACCAGGCCTGCCCCTCCAGCAGCCCCAGCCCCTGCCCCCTCGTGGCCGGGAGGGGAGACCGTGTCCCCCGGAGGCACAGCAGCCAGGCGCAGAGCGGGGCACCCGGCCCCCGCCTGGGAAGGGCTGCAGGCTCCGGGGCCTCTCCCCGGTGGCCTCTGATCCGCTCAGGAGCCCCGTGGCTCCTGGTCGGCGGGAGAAGACAACAGCCACCACATGTGTCCGCCAGAGCCGGCAGCCTGGACTCCCTGGCTCCAGGACCGGGGGGGCTGGCCAGCGCTGACCCACCCTCCTCGGCCCAGGCGAAGCCGGAGTCCGAGGCGAGCTGCCCAGCAAGCCCCCAAACAAGGTCCAGGGGCCCAAAGGAGCCAGGGGACAGCAGTGATGGAGGCAAAGGCCACTCCCAGGAGGGGGACGAGGTCCTGCCTGCAGGCCCCCAGGGCCCAGGACAGGGGCCCCGTGCGGTGGGCCTTGGGGGAGGGACTCCTGGAACACACCCGCCTGGGGGCCTGGGAAGCCCCACGGCGGGGGGGGGGGGGGCGGGGCTGCCAGGGGGGGGGTGTGAGTCAGGCAGGCACCCCCATTCATTCTGCAGAATGTGGGGACACTGAGACGTCCCCACACGGGACGGTTCCGGGGGCCAGGGCTGGTCAGCAGCTTCTGGACAGACCGGAAGCAGCGGCACCCCCAACTCTCGCTGACCGGGATGGAGGATGCCGGCCACCGGGCGCCCGGCCGGTGCAGCGCCTCTGCACGTGGGCACTCAGGCTCCCGCCGCGAGTCCCTGGGGGGCAGCGCCTCGGACCCTCGGGGGACTGTCCTGCTTCCAGAAGGGGGGAAGGGACCCGCAGGGCCCCGTGCCGACAGGCAGGCACGACAGCCGTCCGCCGGGCAGAACCGGGCCACCGAGGGTTGTGAGCCGGGCTCCCACGGCCTCCCCGCTTCACAGATGAGGCAGCCTGGCTGCCAGGGCACCGACTGGTGCGCGCCGCCCAGAAAGGCGGGGGGGGACGAAGGGACAGCCATCGGAGGTGGCGGCCGATGAGCCCCGGGCTGTGGGGCAGGGCCGGGGCTCCCTCGGAGCTGCTGGGAGTGGGCGGCCCGTGGCCGGGGGCCAGGCGGCCAGGACGCACGGCCGGGTGTCCCGGAACCCCGGTGGCTCCCCCCCGACAGACTCCCCTGCGCCCCTGCAAGTCCAGCAGGGCCGTGCCCCTCCTTGCTGGGGCTTCCCCACCCCTGGGCGGTGGCTCTGCCCGCGTGCTGGACCCCACAGCCCGGATCTCTGCGGGGGGTGGGGGTTCCCAGCCTCCTGCCAGTCCAGGCGCGGGAGCGGGGGGACCCCGGGGGCAGGAACGACGCCTGCTGAGGAAGCCCACGGCGGCGGCCCCCAGCCTCCAGCCCTCCACCCGCTCAGGCTGTCATCCAACTGGTGTCTCATCTCCAATTACCGTCTTTGCAGCAAACCCAGGCGCTCCCGGGGAGGGGGGGAGCCGAGGCCGGCCAGGTGGGCCGGGCTGAGCACCCCCCCCAGGGTGCTGGCCACCTGCTCCCCTGCAGGGTGGGGCTCTGCCCTCAGGGGGTCTCAGCCCGTCTGCAAGAGCAGGAGGACCCCGGGGGAAGCCTCCCCCAAAGACTGGGTGAAGTCCCTACGGTTTTGCCCCCCAAAAAACCTTTGCAGTTGCTCCTAGCCAATTGCCTGGGTCAGGCCCTTGCAGGCAGCCCCACGGCCGCCTGCCCCCAGAGTCCCCCTGTAACAGGTGGACGTGGGGGCTGCCTGTCCATCTGTCCAGGGAGAGCTCCGTCCTGGGTGCAGCCAGCCTGGACTGCACCCACCGGTCTTTCCGCACTCGGATGCCTAACCTCCGGCGTCTCCTCCCTGAAGGCTGACCCGCACCCTGAGTCTGGAGCCAGCCCAGCGGCCTGTGGGTCACTCGGACCCCCCCCCCCGACGGGAACACGCCCACTGCACCCGGACCTCCAGACGCAAACCTGGCGGCCTCCGGGCCGCCCCTGGGACCCGGCCGGCCTGCCTGTGGGTGACCGCACAGGTGCCCCGGGCTCCTCCACGGCCAGCCAAGCACAGGGAGGGACGGCCCTGGGCCCCGTCTCATTCAGGCCAGCAGGTCCCCCGGCGGCGTCTCCCTGAGCACCGCTCCTGGGGGGTGGGCCAAGCCGGGGGGGGGGCACCCAGGGGGAATCACGGGGGCCTGTTTCCGACTCTCCAGACGCAGCACAGCGGCCCCTCCTGCCCTCGCCGCCCCCACCCCGCCTTCCTGTCTCCTTGGCAGGCCCTGCTTCAGGCCCCCATAATTCCCCAGACAGGGGTCCTGGCCCCCACCGGCTGGCCCTGCTTCGGCCCTTTCCGGATCACAGGGACAGGCCAGCCCTGTCCCCCCCGCCCAGGTCGAGGGTCATGCACTTCAGCACACCGCCAGCTCCTGGCCCAGCGCACCGGGCACCTGGCTCTGTGCCACCTGCTCCTCTGTGACAGAGAGCAGCACCCCGAGATTTACGGGGGACAGGGAGCATCAGGGTCCCAGCTCTGAGTCCACTGCTGACCCGGAGGTGGAGAGGGCTGGGCTCCCGGGTCCGGCCACGCAGGCCAGCAGGCCCACTCCGGGCGGCACTGACGCCTGGGACGGAGGGAGGACCGTCCTCCCCAGCTGCCCCTCTGGGGCTGCGAGCAGGGGTCACGGTGGCCCACTTCCCCGCTGCCTCCCGGGCCTCCCCGTGGGACGGGGCGGGGGGAGCACTGGGCAGTTTCTGTACTGAACACAGCAGACACACCCGGCTTCCTGGGGCCGCGGGGCGTCACCCCTCCTGCCTGGGCTCCCCACGGGTGGGGATGGGGGTGGGGGTGGGGGTGGCGGTGCATCGCCAGCTCCGGGGAAGACGAGCCAGCAGAGCGGCCGGCCTGAGCCAGCACAGCCGCTCCGGCCTGGCAGCACCGGGGGCACCAGGGGAGCCCCCCCCCAGCCAGGTGGGGCAGGGGCAGCACTGCCGCAGTGACGGGGGGGGGGGCAGGGGACCACAGGGAGGACGCACAGGCCTCTACCCCCCACGGCCTCCTGCTGAGCGGCCCGGGTCCGGGCTCTGGGCCTGCAGGCTGCCCGGGGCCATGCTGGGACCCAAGCAGCCCAGGAGCCCCAGGTCCTCGTCTGGGCCTTGCCTGAGTGGGGGCCTCGCTGAAGGGGGGCATGGCGTTCCCCATCAGCAGAGGCCTTGATGGTGCCCGGGGACCCCCCAGCCAGGGGCTCCTCCAAGAAGCTGAGCCCCCCACCCAGCTCTCCGAGGCACCCGCTGGGTAGGGGGAGAGGGAGGCCCTGCTCCCCGCTGTGCCTGGCCCTGCAGCCTCCCCGCTGCCCCCACTTCCTGCCAGTCTGTCCCCCTGCTGCTGCCGTAAATGCTCCAGGACCCCAGGACCCTCACACCTGACAGCAAGGGCCCCCACCTCCTGTGCCGTGGCTGCTCTGCGTTGCCGCCGCCATGTGGCAGGAAGGGCGGTCTTTCCTCCCGCAGTCGGACAGTGACGGCGGCACAGTGCCCTCTCGGGGTTCCGCACCCCGGATCCCCACCCGGCGGAGCTCACTGCTGGTCTCCTTGCCTGTGGGGGTGCCCCTCAGCAGCCGGGGGCCAGCCCTGCCCCACCTCGACCCCCAGGGGACCCCTGAGCACAGCTTCCCCGCCCGGCGGCCCCGGGACCCCTGACCCTCAAGCCACTGGGTTCGTGGTAACGTGTCATTCAGCAGCAGACAGGGAACATGCTCAGCCCCCCGACTCCCTGGCCGCAGCAGCACACTCAGGACTGGCAGCTGGTTCGATGGGCACACGTAGGGTACGGCCAGTCCCACAGGGGCATGTGTGGCCTCAGCTGCACCCGCCCAGGGCCGCCGGGCGGGCAGTCAGACGAGGCTCCCTGCCTGCCCCCAGTGCAGCGCTGCAGGTGGGAAGCTCCAGGGAGGGCCCCGGGGCAGGTCACCCCCCACTACCCACTCCCCCCACATCCCGTCTGAAGACCATGCCCTACGGGGGAGCAGTGAGGGGCAGCCGCTCATGGGAAGCAGGGGCGGCCTGGCTCCCAGGCCAGCTGCTCCCATGCCCAGATGGGAGTGGGGAGTGGGGGGACAGCCAGTCTCATGGGGACACATGCAGCCTCAGCTGCACCCTGGCCAGGGCGGGCAGCTCCCGCTGGTCCTGCGAGGGAGCTCCAGCCACTCCCGAGCCCCGGGGACACCGTGGGACCCACTTGGGCCCCCCAGCCGCCAATGGAGTGCAGCCCCAAAAAGATGCATCCAAGCCCTGGCACCGGGGCTCCGTGAGGGTGACCTCCTTTGGAAAGAGGGCGCTGGCAGAGCTGAGTTCTGAGGTCACACGGAGCCACCTGTGTTCTCAGGAGAGAAACTCGGGGAGAAGGGACGCGGACACAGGGCGGTCCCCCCACGTGGGGCGTGGGGCCGGCTCCCGCACAGCCTCCGGAGGAGCCAGCCTGCAGGCTCCGGCCTCTGGAACGGGCAGAACAAGGCTCGCGCGTCAGCGACCGGGTGCGCGGCGGCGTGCGGGGCGCAGGCCCCTCCAGCTCGCGAGAGCACATCCCGCGAGAACTGCATCGGAGCGAGCACCTGTGTTTAGGTGGCTCCCTGGGACTCGCGGGGCTACCCGCCCCCGCACGCACGCGGGAGCCGTGTCCGAGGCTCCCACCAGCACCTGAGGACTGGCGGGGGGTGGGGAGGCTCTCAGGTCTGGAGACACTGGGGGCGGGGCTTGGGGGAGGGGTGTGGGTCCCGCCGCCTCTGCAGGAGCCGCGGTGCGGGCTCAGCAGGCGCCGTGCCGGGCTGCAGCCACTCAGCCAGGAGCCACGGCGGAGCCTGGGGCAGGGTGGGCTCGGGCCTGGATGGGGCCCCTTGTGCCAGAAATGTCTGCTCAGAACCAGGGCCCCCAGGTATCCTGCACCAGAACGTGGGTCCTCACGACAGCCCTGCTCTCCTTCTCGGAAACATCCAAGCCCCAGGGGTGGGGGCAAAGCCTGCCCGAGCGCAGTCCTGGCTGTTCCCCGACGGGCAGGCGCAGGCACTAACTCCGCCTCTCCTCCCGCTCCGTGCGGGCCGAGGGAGGCAAGCTCGCGCTGGGCAAGGGGGTGGGGCGCGGGCCGCCAGCGCTCCGTTCCCAGGGCCACGGAGGGGCCGGGCAGACTGCGGGAGCCCGGGGCAGGAACCGTTTTCAGCACCGCGGACAGGGCCACCCGCGCGGGGCTGGGAGACCGGGGTCGGTCCCGCCCACAGGGCTTAGGGACCACAGGGGACTCAACAGTGTGTGGGACGCCAGCGTCAGGTGCCCTTGGAAGCCTCTTCCGGCCACACCCCAGCCCCACCCTGGGCTTGAGGCCTAGACCGGGGCCCGCTGGTCCTGGAGGTCACGGCAAGGCGGCCACCTGTCTGCCCAGGACGCCCCTGCCTCCGACGGGAGGACAGCGGCCACAAGCCCAGATCTGGGACCCGCCCAGCGCTGGAGAACGGTTTGGGGGCCGCCCCCACCCAGCCCAAACCTCGGCGCCACGCCCCGCCCCTTCCCTCCCGTTCCCGGGTCGGGAGCCCGGAGCGCGCGCACTCTCGTCTGGCTTTCAGTCCCTCCTCGCAGGGGGAGGGCGATCTGGCGCGGGGAAGCGAGGAGCGCTGGGCGGACGTTGGGTTCCGGGGCGTGGCAAGCACGTTCACCCCGGGGTCCCCGGGTCCAGTCCGGAGTCGCCCAGGCCCAGTAGGCCCGCTGCAAACACTCGGGGCTCGCGCGCCTCCGGCCTCCGCTCCGCAGCCCGGCGGGCGCCGCGGGGGGCTCCTCGGACTCAGGCTGCGCGCGGCGGGAGCGGGCTGCGCGGACATAAAAGCGCCGCTGGTTCCCCTCGTCAGGGCGCCCCGGAGGCCCTCCGCCCGCGCGCGCCGACCTCCTTTCCCGCCGCGCGCCCCCGACGCTAGCTAGTCGTGGGCTGAGCAGGAGCCCCAGTCCTCGCAGCCTCTCCTCCGTTTGGGGGGTCGGGGGGCGGGGGGTGCAATGCCCGCATCCCGCGCCCCACCTCGCCGCCACGTCCTCGCCGGCGCCTACATTTCCGTCGGGGGAGGCCCTGCGCACCGCAGCTGCACGCCCACAGCCCACCACGCGCGGGCCCCTGGTTCACACCCACGCACGCTCGCCGGTGTCAGGAAGGAGACCCTGGTGGAGGGGCGGGGAGCAGGGGGCAGACGGCGGGAGGAGCCTGGGCACCCCCAGCGCGGCTCCTTTCGATATAGACTCCGCTGCCTCCCTCGCCCACCAGCGCCAGGCAGGCGGAGGGGAGGGGGGGGCGCGTCTCTCGGGAGACAACTGTTCACGCTCTGAAAAGGAATCTCTCAAATTAAATTAATTAAGCCCTGAAATATTTCACACGCCCTACAGCGCAGGCGCCTCTGCGGAGCGCCCTGCCCTCCCCGCCCACAGCCCCCAGCAGGACAAGGGGGCGCTGCTGGCCCTGGTTCCGGAGAGACTGGAGTGCCCCCCACCCCCAGCCCGATCCAACGAGGAAGAAATGTGTGTGTGGTGGGGGTGGGGGGGAGGGGGGTGCACGCTGGCGCTCCTTACATAACGCAGGGCTGTTCCACACCCCAGGCCTCTCCCCTGTCCCTGGGAGGGTCATCCCTGCAGCCCCAGGACGGGCCACGGCAGAGTGGCTGCGGTCAGGGCCCAGGCGTGTGCCCTCCAGGGGTGGGGGCCCCGGTGGCCTGGGGCGCCCTAGCCCCCTCTCCTGGTAAAGACCGGCAGCCTGCAGGCACTTGGACCAGAGCCCCTGGAATTCGGAAGACACCCCCCGCCAAAGGCTCCCCTCGGCTCTGCCCCTGACTGATGGGAAGATGCTGAAGGGAACCACCAACCGGGGCCCCAGGGTTAAGGACCCGGAGCGGGGTCGAGGGCGCTGTGGGCCTCCTGGGGACACGGACCCTCCTCCCAGGGCCACCCAGGCCAGACTTCCCAGAAGAGGCAGGATGCTGGGCCCCCGCTGGACACCTCGGGTGCCCAGCGCCTGGGTCTGCAGGCTGGGCAGTAGGGGCAGGCCCTACGCTCCTCCCGAGGCCCCCGCTGGTGTGGGCGCAGGGGGCCCGGGAGAACCCCCTGTGGCCGGGGCAGGGCCCGAAGGCGTCTCCCAAGCAGGCCGCCATGAGGCGGGCATTCAGAGAGGGAAGCTGGGGAGACGGGTGTCCCGAGGCCCCCGCTGCCGGGTGACAGGGGAGGCAGAGCCTGACACTCGGGCTCAGGAAGGGGCCGGGACAGGGGTGGGGCCTGGGTGGAGTGGGGGGCGGGGGGCGGTGCCACCACCACACAGACCAGCTCCCTTGAGTGTGCCTCTGGTCAGCCCCACGCTCTGGGTTTGAAAAGGAGCCTGGCATGGGAGGGCCAGTTCTCAAAGCGGCCTGGAAACCTCTGGAAGGCAGGCAGGCAGGGGCAAGTGATGGGCAACAGGGGGCCCTGGAGAGGCTGGTATCAGCGTCAGGCCTGAGGGTGGGGCTGCAAACACAGTGGGGCCCCAACTGAGGGTGTGGGATCGGGGTGGGGGCTCCCCTCTCTCCGTGCCGGGACCCTGGACAGCCAGGGTCCGGCAAGGCAGGGCCAGGAGGCGGCCGTGAGCCAGCCCTCGAGGTTCTGTGGTGCGGAGGGCCGTAAGAAACTGTCCAGGATGGGAGGTGGGCACCCAGCCCCCCCGGGAGGGGCCCACTCTCCACGGGGCTCCCAGGTACCCAGCCCCCAGGCGGCCAGGTGCGGCCGTGACTGAGGGTGGCCCGGTCCTCTGCCCGGCGGCTGCCCAGGCTGCTGGCCGGGGCCTCGGTCTCCCCGGCTGAGCTTGCCCCAGGGGACCACGTCCTCTCCCTGTCCCTCCACCACCAGTGTCCCCAAAGATGGCACGAGGGGCTGATGGCGGGGCACAGCAGGTCCCTCGGACCCCAGGCCCCCACCAGCTCTGCCTGGAAAGGCGTCGACCTGGGGACAGGAGGGCGCCGACACAGGGCCGGGCCCCAGCCCACGGGCCCTGAGGCACCATGCCCCGCCTGACTTGGGGGGGGCCCACCTGCTGGGTTGGGGGCAGATGTCAACACACCTGGGGTGGGGGACAGCGAGGGGAGGGGTGCAGCTGGAGGGAGGGGCCCAGGGCACCTGGGGTGAGGGAAGCCCTGTCCGGGGACAGTGACCCCGAGGGCCCCTTGCAAGGGGTGCAGGGGAGGGAGGGGCCAGGGCAGAGTGGGGGTCCCTGGGCTGAGAAAGGCGGTGGTGGGTTGGGGCACACACACGCTGGGAGCAGGGCTGCCCTTGGGGGTCCCGAGGAAGCCTCCGCGAGCCACGATGCTGGGGGCTCCCAGGGGTATGCCGGGTGGGGCGCTGGGGCGAGCGCAGCGACCTGCCGGGCCCATGTGGGGGGGCCGTGCGATGCCACAGAGAGGCCAGCCCAGCGCCCGGGCCTCCCCAACAGGCCAGGCAGGCGCCCCTCCTGGGCCGGGTGCAGCAAGACCAGCTGAGCCTGTGGGCCTGCCCCCCGGCCCCGCCGGCCTCCCCAGGAAGTCAGCCCAGAGCGCCGGTCCCCGCAGCGGCCGGGCAGGCGGCCAGCGGCCTTCGAGCCCAGGGGTGGGAGGCGTCAGGCCGAGGACGTAGCTCAGGTGCGAGCACCCCGCCGGGCAGCCCCGCAGCTGGGCCTCACCTGGGGCCGGACAACCTGCTCGGGCCCGGCCCATGGGAGGGGCGTCCCACTCAACGCTCGTGCACACACGTGTAGTCACGCCCTCCCACGTGGGCCAGTCACACGCTCCTCGCTCCTGGGCAGGTACAGACGCAGGCCTGGGAGCAGGGCCCGGCGCGGTGGGAGAGGGGGCTGGGGTGCAGGGGAGGGTCCAGGCGCCTTGCGAGCCGGCGGCCATCCTGGGGGGGCGGAGCGCTCCCCTCCCCACCCACTGGGCCCTGCCTGGGGGGCAGCGGGCGCCGGAGGTCTGCCCGGGGTTGGCCGGGGGCAGTGCTCTTGGGGGGCCGGCCTGGGCCCTGGGGTGGGCGCCCCTGCAGCCATGCCTTCTCCCCGACCTGGGGGATGGGGCAGAGCCTTGCCCACGGCCCAGCTGCAGCCCCCACTCTGCCCACGGACGCAGGCCGTCGGGGCGTCCGGGTGGGAGCGACGGCCTCTTTCCAGTCTGCCCTCT